>NC_138184.1:198751506-199951506 GCF_964194105.1 Spermophilus citellus | reverse complement strand
TATATACTTTTTTTTTCTAGAAATTATCTCCCTTTTCCTCACCTGTCTCTGAAATAATCAAGAATCAGAAGACAAATATTTCAGGAGACATAAAAGTCTATGAGATTAATGAGGAAGAGGTTCTCTTATTCCTATTATAGAAATATTCCTTTAATTTTTTTTCTGCTTTTAAAAAATAGCCATGAAATTAATGGTAGTAAGGATTCATTTTTTTTTCTCTATTTAGGTGACACACATTTACAACCAAGTTTGTTTCTTCATCAATCTCCTGAATGCTTACAAAGTAAACACCACCACATCAATATATTGAACAGTCTTGTTGGAACACATTAGCATTTGATTAAAACAAGCATCAAAATTGTGGGGAAAAATTCTGATAAACATAATATCATAATTAAAATCTGATGAAAATTTTTATTGTACTTGCCTCAAATCTTTGAAAAGTTGTCAAACGAAAATCTCCTTAAATTCCCGAAAGCAGTAATAATAGAGAAGATAATTTCTGAATGAAAACATCCAATACATTTCTACATGTGCCTGAAGTTTTTAAGACTAACTTAATAGTTTCCCTACCACAAAGCCACTATTCATACTTAGAATTCCACACTCAACTTACATTTTTAAAACTTTTCTTGCTTTTCCAAAAGAGCTACAAAGGCATTACTGGTTGCCTGGCAATTAGAACTAGGAATCAACCACTAATTAGAAGACAATCATGAATAAGTTATCTACTTGGTACTGAAATGAATGAAATAATTGGCTGTGGAAAATTTTTAGGGACACTTGAAAGACATAAACTTAAAGAAAGCAAGTCTTAGGGAAATAGAATAGTTTAGGGAGAATTGTCCGCCATCTTGTCGTCACTGGTCATGTTATAACAGCTTTCTAAAGCAGCTTTAAAACCAGGCCAACCATTTTTCACTTATCCCCCTGAAGCCTCAGTGATTAGTCACAAAGGTTTCCTTTTGTAAGAATCAGTTTCAAGCTGCTCACTTACTGAGACAAATCCTGGATGCATCCAAGCTAAAAATCTTTCATACCAAGGGGAAGAATAGGGTGCTTGGCTAAAGGAAGGGGATTTTATTCAGTCTTCCTTAATTAGACAGGACCTCCATGGATGCTTTTGCTGTAAGATCATTTACTCTGTGTTTATCATTCTGATGCCAATCTATGCAATAATCTAAGCTATTATTCTGAGGTTCTAAGTCTGATTAAGAAATGATACAAGTGTTTTGCCTTACTTGGTGAAGCAAAAACTTCATAAATTATATAGTGCTACAATTATCTTTTAATCTATTAGCTTCATCCACAAACATCTACTTAGTATTTTTAGTACTCACCTGTAGTCTGCTGTTGGGGAATCTGAGTCTGGTGTGGCAAGTTCCTAGAAATGATTAACATTATTGAGTAAAACAGTGTTTGCACACATGTAAATAGAGAGCAGACATATTAGGACAAAAATCTGCAGGAGATAAATTCCCATGTCCTGTAATCCAACATAACTCCTCTCCCACTTCAAGAGTTTATAGATGAGGAAACAGGCCTAAGATGGATAAATGATAGCAATTTTGATAATATTCGTGGAATTTTTACTACATGCTCTAATTTATCTACTAACAACCCTAAGAGGTAGGTATTGTTATTTTTTTCCATTTTACAAATGAAGAAATAGGCTTAGAGGTTCAAGGCCACATGGCTAGAAAGCAGTGGATAAAGATGTGAACACAGTGATTGCAGAAATTGTGTTCTTAACTTTCATTCTTTCAGATCTAGATCTAGAAAACACACACACACACACACACACACACACACACACACATTCATACACCATCCCTGGTCATGTCACAACAGCTTTTTAAAGCATATTACCACCTTCAATCACTTTTCCCAAACCTGTGCTTTTTTATCCTCATGCCAGGGAATGGCTACACACCCAAACATGTTATTCGAAATGCAGAAGTCATCCTCAACCCTCCCCTCTCGTTCAGTTCCTACATTCAATCACTTGGGATCTTAATACCTTTCTCCTGATCTCAGCTGAATCTCTCCCCTGCTTCCCTATAGCCACTACCAAATTGGTTGAAATCATTACCATTGCTCATGTAAATTCCCACAATCTGTCTGACTTATTTCATTGTTCACATTCCTGCTCCCTATAATCCACTCTGTGTATTGCTGTCAGAATGATCTTCTAAAACACAAATCTGATTTTGTCATTCAAATAACACACATCTCATATTCCTTATATCTACCTGCAAATTGAGTTTCAGGTTTCTTAGTGCAGCCATCAGTATTCTGGTCTCTATGAAAATACTTCATCGGCTTGAAACAGAACAACTAACCACCACAGCCACAACCATGTCCTACATCCAACCAGCACCGATTTGTCTTTGCAAAGTCAACTCAAAATTGGTTACAGCAGACATGTATTACTCTTATGAGTGAAAAATTTCCATAAGGAATGTTATCCAAATATTTATCATATTTTTTTCAATTAAAAAATAACATGCCTCCTCTTCTCTAAGCACCCCACCCCTAATTAGGTTACCATTTAGTAAGCATTCATACACAGGTTTTCATTGTATTTCTCTGCAAATAATATTTCATCGCCCCAAAGTGCCTAATAAGTAAGGATCATTCTATGTAATATCTCCAATAGGAATATGCAATGTTTTAGTGAAGATGCTTACAAAGACTCATACAATACATGTATTTGTGAGCATGCATATATATCCATTTGATGTTTCAAATTCGGTTATTTCTACTAGTTTAGGAAAATGTACAATTTGAGTTCTATGTGGAAGAAACTCCAGGAACCTGCTCTTGCTACAGAGTAAGGTTTGATCCAAGCCAGAGAATTTCAGGTTTTTGTTTCTCTTCAGCAGTGGAATTCCTTTTAATTAAAATCCTAAGCAGAACTCTGATGTACAAAGGAGATAAATGTGAGGTTTCTCTGGGTTGAAACAAGGGAGCCAGAATTCCTGCCTGCTTTGTTTCCTTTGCCCTATATGTTGGCCCCTAAAGCCTGTCTAAGAAACCTCCAAGAAACAAAGTTTGCAAATCATTGATCTGAAGCATTTCAGCCAGGCAAATATTATGTTTCAAATATAATGATCTAAAGTGAAAAACGGTGCATGCCAATTAAATAGTGTTTAAACTCTTAATCTAAGTTAATGCCTTTGAGTGATTTTTTTTTAAAAATTCGGTTTCATTTTAAATATATTGTTTAAGGAAATAACAAAATCAATTCTAATTTAAGGAAATTATTTAATAATCTATTCTAATGATGATATTCTTTTTTGCTGTTGTGTATTAACCACACTTATGTTCATGTGGTCTATGGGAGTATTTCTTTTGCTTTGTTCTTCAATATACCACACAATGTATATAGGTTTGGGTCACAAAAGTAAAAAAGATGAAGTTAGAAGCCACAAAAAGGAACTAAGTTCAGATTTAAAGATGGAAAAGCAACCACCTTTACTACCAAAGTCACAGTGCAATTACATGAGCATTGGGGGTTGGGGAGGAGATGTGTAATTGACTGGGCTCATTCTACATTCTAAACTGATAGAGTGCTCCCTCTGCACACCTACACACACCACACACAAGCACATCTTCACTATCATCTTTAATTCTACCTTGTCCATTAAAGAATTAAAGCAACACATTTTTGACAAAGAGGACCAGGAAAGCATAGAACACAGCTGTCAAACACAGCTGTGGTTGGTAAACAAAGACACAGGTTTCTTGAAAGCCTAGATTAAGCACACTCCAAATTCAAAATCAGTATTGGAATGACTGGCTGGATCCCCTCTTGTTGGCCTTCCCAAAGTCCTCTTCTGTGGAATTCTGCTTGGAAATCGCTCATCAGTCAATCCATGCCCTGTCATTTCTTCTCTAGCCTCCACATTTTCCTCTTCCACAAAACTGCTAAACTTTCTAAATCACAATGGTCTTAGCTAGGTGACAATAAATGGTTGGTTAAGAAAGTGTCACACACAAACTAGCAAGAAATTCAGAAAAGATATCTGAGAAAGTGATTGTGTGTACTACCTTGGTTTGGGGATTTAAAAAAATCTGCAATATGTGTCACAGTTGGCTATGTTTGCATGATGCACATGCACTCTGAAACTTCAACTGAAACGATAGATGAGTTATATAGCAAAAGTGCTTATGTGTGCAAAAAGGTGCTCAACCGAAAAAATGTTGAGGTTCAACTTCCCCCATCTAAGGTGTGTACATCTAGCTATTTTTGCAAAATGGCTGCCCAAACTTGTGACTGCCTGTGAGTCTGAGTGTCAGAGTGTTAATGTATCTATGATGGGCATATTCAAAGTGGTGTATTCCACTAAAGAACTGAAGGGAGGTACCTCCAAAGAGCACTGCTTCAGGCATACTGGAAAAATGCCTAAGACTAACTCTACTGGAGTTAAGACACAGAGAATGCAGGAAGAGAGTGGGAGTGTTTCCATCCTTGCTGAAAGCAGGCTGCTACAGTCAATTATACTGGAGAGTGGGGGTTGACTTCAAATAGAGGCCCTATAATCCTTCGAAGAAAAGACCTTTATACAGTCATAAAACTACTTAGAATAATTAAGTTATTAATGGACAAACTGAAAGGTTATAATGTGTAAACTGCAGCATTATGCAGAAAGTTAAGAAAACTAATTCTCGGAATTATTAGCATTAATTATTTTCTAATTTTATTGCCATAATTACATGCATTTAAACAGAAAATTGTGTAAATTAGTCATTGCAAAAAGTTCATTCTTTAAGAAAGCAAAGGTAATAACTTGCAAATTAAGAAATAAGTGATTTGGGGGAGTACACAATTATTTGTTATTTGTACAATTGTTTCAAGGTAATTTGACATTCTTGGATACCCTGTAGAGTAATTCTATGAGTAAGGTGGATGATTATCAACCAATTACATTGCTACTTGCTCTAAGACTCAAAAGCAAAGTAATTTGCATAAAGCCATAGAATCTATGCCAGACTTGAAAGAAAACCACATTAGTTATGTAGAATACAAAACATTTCTCTTTTGAAATCTTATGAATACATTTAAAAATGAAAATAGTAATATATTTTAAGAATTTCCCACTATTTAAGGAAAACTTATATTCCTCAACCTTGATTTTGCCACACACACACAAAAAAAAAATCTGTAAAAAAGGTGATAAAAAGGTGACTTAGGTATACAACTACTTTTGTTAAGGAATCAGGTTATTGCCTGGAAGATGGAAGGGAGGGAGGAAGATCACAAACAAACTGTAAACATAATTCTTAATTTCCTTGATTTTAGTTAAAATTAATGTAGTATTCTATATGACATATAAAGGAGAAAGAGACATTCATCTGTTTCTTTTAACTTTCCTCCTGCTTGTATAAAGACAAGCATAAACCTATCACAGCTTTAAATTGAAGCAGTACAAACCTATAGACTCAAAATCCATCAAAGGACATTGCATCTATCCCTTTTAGGGTTTACTCACTGAATTAAAAAAAAAAATTAAAGTCAATGACTCTGAAACATCCCTGGTTGCTTGAGAATTTTTGTCAAAAGGAAATGATTATCTTGCTCCCCTGAAACAGTCTCTTCAACTGATCTCAACTTTTAGTTAAACTTAATTTTTTATTTATGGAATTTTACCATGAATAAAATGTTGGTTCTCATTACCACCAAGGGGAAGACATAATGATACAATACTTCAGTAAAAACTAAAATGATTAGTTACTATCTGTAATTAAAAGGCATAATTCTACCTTTATACTTGTTAATTTGCAAAATATTAGGCACAATCTACCTCCTGTTTTTGAGGGACACCCAATTATCCTGGATTAGGTATTTAATGAATAAGGAAGATTTTTGTACAGTCAATTAAAATCTTCCTGGAAAATGTGGGGCACTTTCCCATAATATTCCCATAATATTCACTCACTACATAAGTGTGCTCTATGAAGATACCTCCCACGCAGGAAAAATCTGTTGGTAATGAAGTGGTTAAAAGAAAATAATAAAAAGGAGGCAGATTTTCCCCCTAAAAGGCAACATAATTCCTCACAAATTTAACAATATCTTATTTTTTAGAATACTGAATATTTGGGATTCTCCACTAATGTTTTTTTCCAAAAGCATAAAATTGCCAACTGACTATACTTTCAGAGTAGTATTTAGGTTTTCAGGGGATAGCATTTTTTCTGTCCCATTCAGACACTGTTTTCTAATCAGGGATAATCTCTCACTTGCTCACGATGTTTAGTTCAAGCAATTTAAGGAGGTGTGGAAAAGTCTAGAGACTGATATGCTTAAATCTACAAACAGCCTAAACTTTCTAGACAAAACCCAGTGTCCTGCTTCTTGTTCATACTTCAACACATAGTCCTCAGGGGCATTTAGAAAAAAAAAAAAAGTTCCTCCTTTAAAACTCCAGGTGGAGGTCTGTGAGAAAACAAACACTTCTTCCCACTCTCCCTATACCCCCACCAGAAACACCGGAGGCTCTGGATTTCCAAATCCTAAACTTAAGTCCTTTAAATCAGGGATTCTCTACCTTTTTCCTGTTCTTCCATAACATATGCCTCCACTAGATTCCAAATCTCCAGACTCAGGCCTCTGAGATCTGCACTACAGAAGTTTTACAGCAACTGACTTGCAATGGTGGTTTGGGGACAACTACATTAGACTCTCAACTTTAAGATATAAATTTCTATGAGTTGAAATATTTTTTTCATTTAAATATTTACAAAAGTTTATCTTGAGGGATATCAAGCAAATCTGTAATAGATTTTTGATATTAAGCCTTTGGTCACAAACATAATCTGTAACCACAACAATGATTCTTTGGGCAAAGGCAATGTACACTTAAGAATTACTTTACAATGTGATTTCCAGAAATGAATTGTAAATAAAGAGACTGCCAGTAGGGATAAAAATTTTTTTCTACTATCCATAGTAACATTTACTTACTACAAAGATAGCTGCAAAGACAACTTAGTACAGGTGATGCAGAAAGTCTGACCGGTTAAGAGGATTCGGACATTCTACAGAACAGCCGGCTAGAGCCTCTAACCACAATCGAGGCCACTGGACACGAGGAAGGTCTAATGAACTGCCCAGACCAGAGAAAAGTAGGGAGATATGATGACTGTTGTGTCCTAGAGAGTATCTTGGAAAAGAAAAATAACAGTAGTGGAAAAACTAGTGAAATCTTAAAAAAAAAAAAAAAGTCTGAATCTAGGTAACAGTAAAGTACCAATAACAAGTACTTTGTGGTGATTATCTATTTGCCATTATCTACAAGGTGTTCACAATGGGAGAAACTAGCTGATAGTATTTGAGAAATGTTTGTATTGTCTTTGCAGCTTTCTTGTACCTCTAAAATTAAAAATATATATTAAAGAATAAGTACATTAGTAAAGTAAATTGACATTATATTTCTAAGACTATGTGATAATTTATAGCCTGCTCATAATTCTTCTGTGATTTGAGAAGCAAAAGGAACACTACAAAATGAAAGCTCTCCTTTCCATGTGCTACATTTTCCAATTCTACCCTAGCTTCCCTTTCTACCACCTCTTTACTGTAAGCTAGATCCAAAATCCCTGAGGTCAATGACCATACTATCTATCTCTGAGTAGAGATCAGGATAGGTAAATAATCTAATCTCAGCACTGACCTAATTTAGTTTTGTCTCTTATCACTGTCTCAATAAATCATCTACAAATGATTGAACACTTTTTTTTTTTTGCTGGATAATTCACAGTGCCAATCTGGAGCCCTGTAAAGCATTTTATCAAAAAGGAAAATATTATTATGTAATTGACAACAGTGGCAGCCCCTCATTACACAGCTGTCATGAATTCTCTATACCTCTGATGTGAATCAACTTTTTCAAAATACCAAGCTAACATCTATGCAAATTTTATTTTTCCTTTCTTTTTTTCAGTGGTGGGAATTGAACTCAGAGGCCACTGAGATATATTCCTAACTCTTTTTATTTTTTCATTTTCTGAGGCAGCGTCTTATTGTGTTGCTCAGGCTGACCTTGAACTTGTGATCCTCCTGCCTCAGCCTCCTGAGTAGTGGGATTAACAGTCATGTACCAACTTGTCCAGCTATACTCAACTTTGAATGTTCTTGAGTCTTGCTTAGACACCCACATAAATATTTAGCCATATCCTTACACCTGAATGTTTCTGGTGTCAAGTCTGAAGAATAAACACAACATCCAGTAGCTGGCCAAGTTATTTAATAATGATAAATTCAGAACACTTCGTACGACTATGTGAATATGTAAAGATGAAACTCATGCCCTTTTGAGAAAGGGTTAATTAGTAAATACAAGGTAGCATTATCCAAGCACATGCCTAGTTATCAGGCACTGTAATGCCTCATCAAATACAAAATCTCATTTTAGTTCTGAGAATTCAGTTCCATCCAAATGACCAAAATATTTATGTGTCTATTTGATGCTGAAATAAAACTTTTAGAAAAACAGCTATGTTTTTCAGTTGAAGAGTAAAAGTTGAATTTGTGTAAAGGACAGCTAAGATGAACCTGATACAACAAGTCCCCTATTATCTGGCATGGTTGGAAAATGAGGTTAATCACATATTCTGGCTTATAGGGAGTTACCATAGAGACCATGCACATATTATCCATTTCCAAGAATAAAAGAAAGATAATATACACTCAAAACTGAAACGACACCGAATGTAATTTAATTTTCCTCTGATGAGTCAGACACACTTGATGATCCTGCAGTACCTCAGAATAATCATTGTGAACATCATCAATTATCTATGTACCCTATTTATATAGAAGTGCTAGTTAATGGAGCTTTTCCATTAGCAGAAATTTGAATAATACAAAGGTTTTCAGAACTTAAAAACACATGTAGGTTGAAATTGTTGCAAATTCAATATAATAACCTATCGCATTTGCAAATAGATCTGATAGACATAATGACAGTATTGATGGGGTTATGGAAGGACCAGGAAGGTGCATTTGGTCTTAAACTAGACAGGAAATTTTATTTTGCTTGTAAGAGTAAAACATTGCAAAATTCTAGTCACAGGAATCAAAATAATTTTGATGGAACTATTCTTATTCTCATATATATGGTTAAAAAGGGTAAAATGGTAAAACTCTTAAATGATACAAGTCTTAAAAAATGACAAAAGTCTTTTTTCTCTTCCCTTAAAACTTCATTAGCAGAGTTTTAATTATTTACAAACATTTTCAAGTTTCCCTGCTTATTATAGTAGTTTTGTATTCTATAATTTTAGAGCAATGTTAGCTGAATACCAACCTTGTTTCATGGGTTTACAAAGCACACATAAAATGGTCTAAGAATTCCCATAGCTTAAAAAACAAACAAAACCTGGTTTCCAAGTATATTTGACTGTTTCATTTCCTTTTTTTTTTTTTTTTCCCTGGTACTGGGGATTGAACCCAGGGGCATTCAACCACTGAGCCACATCCCCAGCCGCCCCACCCTTTTTAAAATTTATTACAGATTGGAATTTCAGGTGTGTGCCACCATGTCCAGCTGACCATTTCAATTTTAAAGACTACCTATTAGTATTTCACTGACACTCTAAACAATGTAAGAAATATTAGTCAAAAAAAAAATAAGGAAAGCCAGTCTCAGTAACTCAGTGAGGCCCTAAGAAACTTAGCAAGACCCTATCTCAAAATAAAAAATGAAAAGGGCTGGGGATATGGCTTAGTGGGTTCAACACTGGCATCAAAAAAAAATATTCCTTTCATTTTAAAAATTAATGATAAAGTCATTCCCAATTTTCATCTCAAAAAGGCATAAGATATGGCTAAGTTGTGCATTATTACAATGTTCTTGAAATTTTACTAATGATGATCCATAACAGAAGGGTGACTGATCTTTAGAGAGCATAGAAATCTCTCTCATTCATTCACCACACCTAAATTTTGTGGAACTTAAATACTTAGTTCAACCTGGCATAATGTTTCCAAAAACCTCAGATTTTTCTATGTCTAATTTTCCTCCACCATTAAGAAAAAAAAAGACTTGAATTATTCTCTCTCTCTCTCTCTCTCTCTCTCTCTCTCACACACACACACACACACACACACACACAATCTATCCTTTGCTTATATGACCCTGAGTAAATGATATTAGAGAACTGTAGGAAGATATTTATAACATATTTGAATTTCCAAAGTATTTTGGGCAAGTTCATCTAGGCTGACTGTTTACACTATCCATCTCCGTCATTGTTTAATCTTTAAATACTACATGCATTTTACCTGATTACAAAATAAGCACTCTTGATGGAAAAGGTACCCAGCCTGGTTTCCAGACACATTTTTAAACCATGTTTATTTTCATTTTATAATCTAAGGTGTGTGGGTAGTGGGGAGAAAGAGAGAAAGGGAGAGATTTTTTGCATATACATTCCATTTACCTTGAAAAATAAGGAGGACCTCATAAGTCACCTTTGTGACTTTCAGCACTTTGGGCAATTGAATTCAAGTAATTTAACAGATGATTTAAAAAATATTCTTAAAAATAAATGATAGCTTGTGCTAGGGTTGTGGCTCAGCGGTAGAGCGCTCACCTAGCACGTGAGAGGCACTGGGTTCAATCCTCAGCACCACATAAAAATAAATAACTAAAATAAAGGTATTGTAGCCAACTACAACTAAAAAATAAAAACTTTTAAAATATGATAGCTTTACCTACTATTTTATATATCAAACTCTAGCTCTGAGACACAGAAAATTCCTCAGCCTCCCTTCCCATATACCTGTCCTTTTCACAGTCCTCCGGCAGGTTCTCTGACCAGATCTTCCAAAAGAAGAAAAGATTTAAGATACTAAAATATGTTTATAAACTTTTATAAACGTTTATAAAACTGCTCATTTTGATATACAAGCAGACCACACACACACAAAAAAAGAAAAAAACCCCTAAAAACCCTTTATCCTGAAAAAAAATTTAGATGACATAGGGCTGATAATAAAAAGAATAAAAAAGATTAACAAAACCAAATAGTTCTAACATTCTAAAAATCCATCAGTTTGCAATACTTTCGTACATGGTTCTCTTTTCATAATTAACTCATTTTTAAGCAAAGATATATAATGGTTTATTATCAGTATTAATGTCTTAAACATTAAGGTGAATGCAGTCTTGTTTGGATTACTGAAGAAGAAAAAGAATTTCCTGGAAGTATTTCTACTCTGTTTGTTTCAGGCTAGTAAGAATGCTAGCTACATTATCAATGAACTTTTTGTATTGTCTCTTCCAATTATAAACAAAAGCAAAATCAAGGAAAGCTCTGGTCTTTATAGACATTAGTAAGTATATATGGGCACTTTAGTGGCTCTGGCTCTGAGGCAATACTTACTGCTGTGTTTGCATCAGGGGCATATTCGTGCTATCGTAGCTGTCTGTGTGTAGAGGAGGAATGATCTCCCCAGTTACGGGGTGAAACACAGGAAGCGTCGACAGGGGCCATGCAATCTCTCTGTTCTTGGACATATCTCGTAGCTCCTTTGTAGATTTCTGAATAGCACTATGATGGACCAATTGGATGCTATGTCAAAAGAAAAGAAAAACAAACAACAACATATATTTAAAATCACATATTAGCCTGATACTTCATCAATTTAAAAAAGTTATAAAAATGCTTTTTCTTCTAAAATAACAAGACATTATTGTTCTTTGGGCATTTTATACATCTCACATACTTTTAACAGAGCAGAACTGAAAATTACAAACTGATTCTGAAGTAATCTCAAATTAAACTAATCTATGAAGCACTATGTTCATATTACAGCCCTTAGTAACAAACTAGTTTTCTATTTAGTTTCTATGATTAAGATACAACTACAATAACTTTTATTTTGTGGCTTCTGGTGGGGCATTTATAAATACTCACAGAAGTTTCATTTTATAGTAGGTTATTACTGTAGATTCAGGAAAACTTGTATGAAAGGTCTTTTCGTCTGTTCTCTGGTTTATAGAAATGCAGATTGGGAAATCACATAATATAAATGGCAAGTTAATATTCTGAATCTGAAGTATTTTAGGTTTAACTTTTTATCTAGGTAAGCATAGTTCTCAAACCCTTTTTATGTTTAGTTTCTATCCCTCCTAAATATCTCTATTTAGAAAGCAGCTTTCACATTCATAAAATAAACTATGAAAGATGATGAATGAAAAAAAAAGCATGACACACATGTATGGAGCATGATGGGCAATGGAGAAGTGGAAAAAATGATAAGAACAGGAAAGAAGACACTTACTCTGGTGTTTGCATGTTTCTCTTTTCCCTAGAAACAAAACAAAATTTATGAATTAAATAATAGCATTGATATTTGGAACATTAAGACTATATGCTCATGGAATCTTGCATGATGTGGAAATGCTGACAGTGTTACTTTTAAATGCAACCAGGCAGCATTTGCCACCAGGTTTATGATATTACTTGGATGAATACACACACAGCGATGGAATACTGATGAGAAACACACAGAAAATGAAAAAAAATGGAGATTAAGAATCAAGCTCTTGATTGAAATAAATTCTATGACATAATGAAATCAGGCTATATGTAAAAATGGAAGAACTTGTTACTTGCTGCTTTATTAATTTTTTATCCTTTGCTTTGTTACCCTGACTTCCAGATAATCTCAGGAGGTTACCTTAATTGACATAGATGTCCTCAAAGTACTAACTATTCATGAAGACTCATTACTCAAATTTTAGCTTATTTTTCTTAATTAACTCCTAAACTGTTTTTTAAAAATATATTTTAAACATTTAGATTGTGACACCCTGTTTGACAGCAGAATGATTTCATGAATGCTGACCATCACTCTGATCAAACTAAGACAATTCGTTTATTTAAAGGGCAATTACCATGTCAATAGATTCCACAGTCTCTGCTCACAAAAGATGGCTTGTGTAACCAAAGTATCTAGTCTCAATTATTCTTGGGACTGTTTTGCCAGCATGAATTTATATCTAGCCTTAATAATTTTTGAATAAAGTAATTATGGGCCCTAATTTGGTTTACTAGACTCAAAACTATTTTAATTCATTTTAAAGGAATAAAGTACTACAGTTTGACTTGAACACAATTTCAATTCATTTATAAAGTATTATATGAACTAAATGAAACTTTGCTCTTAATGGAATCATCTAGGTTGCTATCTTAGCAGGCTCTCTAATTTTTTTATTAGTGTTTTAAAGTACTCACACGCCTTCCCGTCGGCAGCACATGATATAAGCAAGTATTAGAAAAAGGACCAGTGCTACTGCCGAGGGCACAGCCAGTGTAATTAGGAAATCCGTGTAATAGTCTCTGCTTTTCAAAGAATCAGAAGGGGGTTTGTACTCTCCACCATCAGGCAAAATCCCCTCTCCACGAATCACTTCCTGATAAGTGGACACTTGCTTTGTTTTATCAACCTGATACAAAAGAAGACAATTATACACCAAATTAATAGCTGCAAACATTAATGAGATTTTTAAGATCTAGACACACCAAAACATTCTTTGACAAATTACCTTAAAAAGCCATCTTTTCCAATTATGTTATCACCTTGAATTTCCAATTATTTATTGGAGTCAGGGAGAGATAATGAATGAAAGTAATAAAGGCTTTATCTTGGCTTATTTTCTGCATAATTCTCTCAACATATATACATTTGCCTCACGTGTAGACATACATAATAAATGTATGTACATGTGTGTGTAATTTTCTGTTTCCTCCAAAGCAGAAGTTCTTTACAGTACTGTGTAAATTTCTTGTTTTCTAGTGACAAACCTCAGTGCAGATGTTAACAAACCACAAAATGGCTGATGAACTGGTATGAAGGTTTAGTTTCTAGGGTCAATCAGTGAAAGAGAGGAAGAGAAAAGAAAAACAAAAAGGATAGTTTCCCAAACTGTTCTTGATCTTTCTGCAACCCAGCTGACACGTTTTTAGAAAAGATAGTTATGGAATATGAAACCCTTCCAATGCTATAGTTTTACTAAATTCTATCCCAGGATCCAAGAAATGCAGACTTGCATTATGTTAATTTACCTCCATGTTAATGAAACTGCTTTCACAACAGAGTTGTATTTAATGATAGTATGGTTTTTAGTAAAGGGTGTTAAAAGGGTACCTGTGTAAAATCTGTTGCAGCATTTGCTACCAGAAAAAAAATGTTGGGGAGAATTATTTATGGCATTACTTAATATCCTCTCCCAAAAGAGTACACTTGAAGAATTTTGTTAATAATGCAATGCTTTATTTCTGCCAAGGAATTGATGTTCTGTGTCCTTCTTAAGAATGGAAACTAAATAAGTGATGAATTTCCTCTTTAAAAAAATATTTTTAGTTATACATGGACATCTTTATTTTTTTAAAATTTATTTTTATGTGGTGCTAAGGATCAAACCCAGTGCCTCACATGTAAGAGGCAAGTGTTCTGCCACTGAGCCACAACCCCAGCCCTGAATTTCCTTTTTTATCCTGGACATTAGTATACTTGTTTTCAAACATGACTTTACTATCTATTATAAAGTTTAGGTCCCAATATTATCATTTTTAAGTTCTCTATTTATTATATGACTTTTATTTAAGCCTTCTGAAATCTTTTGTGGCATATAAACAACTACATGTAAAATTAAAAAATGAAAATTCCCAACCTTTCCATTATCGTAAAAACTAAAATGTTCAAAGCATAAGTCATTTTTAAGCTTTCAGAAATCAGATAATATTCCTACACATAGGCTCATGTTACAACCCCAAGTAAAATAGCATTGCTAGGGTCTGCCTCTGACTCTGTTGAGAGGAATCTATTTAAGTTATGATAGCAGCTGCTCAGTCCTTCACACCCTTGTATGTTTAGCACCATGACTGAGTTTTTCAAACTCAATATTTGCCTCTAATGCACATAAACCATAGCAAGAGAACAATTTAATTTGATTTAAGAAGGTAAAGGGCATTATTTCTCTAAGATGCCAAGGACATGAGAAGAGTAGTTCAGGGCAAAAGGCCACAGGGAGTGCTAAGTATTGCAACGTGAGTAACATGTTCTCCAGTACTGGAGCCTGGCAAGCTGCCTGCAGTGGGCTCTCTAAGACATGAAGTGACAGTTGTGTTTATGTGTCGATAACTTTGTTCAAATGTCAACTTTAAACTTAGATCTAATTCATTCGCTGCCAATCATAAAGAGCTGACAAAAGTTAAATCTAAAGGTCACAAACAAATTAAGACAACTTTGGTACCTCTCAGTTAGCAGGATCACAGTATTATAAAGAGATATACAAAAAATACAACTAGTATACACATATAAAAGTATTTTATATATATATTTATATAGATATAAAACTTCACATTTTTCTAAATCTTACAGCATGCAAATTAAAAAGTGGTATAAAATATAAAAATATTTGATGTTTATGAATTTATTCTTAAGAGTGTAAGTAAGATACTAACTTTCCTCACTTGGAATTGTTTCTTGAACCTTAAACTTTTCACACAATTTGTGTTTCCAGGACATTGAGAGCATAATATTGGCTTACTTTCAGATTTATTATAGTACTCCATTCTCTCCCTCCAAAGTAAGGTAGTGGTAGCAAATTTCAGAAGAGACTTTTACACAAACCATGCTGACTCCATAAGCTATGCTGATTAACAGCAACCTGCAAGTCCAACAGGTTCATTTGGACCACCTGTCAAGCTAATCCAACCTCAGCAACTATTCAAAGGTAAAGTGAGAACAATAATGGAGATACTCTTTCCTAAATGGAGGCAGTGTCAACGAATTTACCAAATCCTTAAAGTCAAGCAAGTCCATTGCAGTTAACAAAGTAAACACAGGATTTGTTTCTAAAAGCTATTCAGGTTTTAGTCAAACATTACGTCCAGCCACATCCCTCCTAACTACATTTGCAAAAATAAAAGTAAGCAAAAACTCACCAATGAAATTTTGCACCAGTCAATGTAAAATTGAGTACGAAATTTTTTATCACAAGTTATTACAGGCTCCATTTCTTGACTGCATCTCAATTGATTCTGTGGATTTTCAACTTCTCGTAAACAAGAAGAAAATGGGACATCGGCACCAACCATGACATAAACACTGTAAAAATGTGAAACTCTCAAGTTATCCTTTAAGAAAATTGAAAACACTGAAAAACAATCTCCCCTGAAAGCAGGATTTATCCTTTTGAATTGAGGGATTAACTAGAATCATCCCTAAGGTAAGAGCCTAGGCTTTAAAAGCAGTGATTCATGTAGGGGCTTCCTTTCAGTCATTCCTCCATTCAACCAATATTTACTGAATGCCTTGGTGTACCAGATACTCTATGCATTCTACATTAATTTCCATAAATTTTATTTCATCCTTTTTATTTCATTCAAAATAATCGTGGTCATATTCTGACTACTATATTTCATAGACTACTTACATCAAAAATATTCTTAAGCTGAATTGTTTAGAAAATTAACTATCACTAAAATAATAAATAATCATAAATAAAACATTTTTGCTTGATTTCAATATATATAGTAAGATTGTGAAATGGCATCCCTGGAGATATTAGGCTCCAATCATGCTTTGTTATTCTACTCAACCATCCTGTCCACTTTTACAGTACACAAACCCCTAACACTTGGTCTCTTGTTATGAGACCTTCTCTAAATCATTTATCTAAAAACTTAAGAACTGTTGTTTGGTAATTACAAACAAGAAAAACAAATTTTATATTTTTGGTGTGTATCTTAGCAATGATGACGAAAGAACTCTACTTAAATGACATGATTTCATAATAAAACAGAATGTAGTTAGCAGTAGCATTTAAATAATCTTGGAACAGTTTGAAAATATGGAATCTCACTTGCCATTCAAAGGAAAGAAAAAAACAAGAAATTACTCTAAATAAAGATTATTTATTTTCTTAATGTTTATAGCTAATTATAAAATGAAATAAAACTATTAAAATTGCAGCTATCCTTTTTGCAGAAATTTACAAACTTACCCTAAAATTCACATGAAAATTTCAAGAAACCCAGAGTAGGCAAAAAAACTCCCAAAAATGTGACTAAGAAAAATAAGTTTAGAGGACTCATAATTGATGATTTTAAAACTTAATCAAGACAGTATGGCACTGACATAGAGACAGACATGATCAATGGACTAGAATTCAGAGTCTAGAAATAAACTCTAGTATTTAGTAAACCAATTATCATCACAGATACCAAAACAATTCAGTGGGGAAAAATTTTTTTACAACTAATGGTGCTAGAAAAACTACATATTCATGTACAAAAGAATGAAGTTTGACTCCCTATCTCACACCACATATACAAAAATAACTCAAAATAGATCAAAGAAGACCTCTGGTTTCTGATCCAGTAAATAAAAAGCTTGGAAGGTACTATACCATACTAACAACAAGTTTTTAAAAACTGAACAAATTGAAAAATAAACAATTATTTTTAGATCTGTAGGAGAAGAGAGTTCACAAGGCAAATGGCTGCCCCTAAATTTGGAGAGACCAATAAGCAAATACAAAGAATCATACTTTACTGTAGAAGAATCTTGCAAGTTAAAACCTCTGGAGAACCAGTGCTAGGGTAGGAAAACCTGAACTATAATTGACAGAGGCTCATTGTAGAAAAGTCTGACAGTTAAAACTCCAGAGGAATCCAGTTATTGGAAGCCCCTTTCCCTCAGTGATACGTACACACACCTATGTGAGTTTTATCTCCAGGAGCTCTACCAGGTTCTTATACTAATATTCACAATCTGCTTTTGCTTTCAGCAGGAGGAGAAGAAAAATGTATTATGTATTAAAATACATAAAATCATTCTGTTCTTCTTAACAAGACTTGTCTTTAAGAGAAACTTACCAGAGACTAACCTGCTAGGGATATATTAGAGCCTAACTGACTGGGGAAGGGAAATAACCAAATATGACCAGATCTATCCTTCCACAAAGATAAAGGTAAATGCCCAACCAGGCTACTTCAGCCATTCTGTCCAACATAAAGTGTAGTTCACATGAGAGGCCCGGGTGATAGTCACAGTTCAGAGACATAAGCTCATTAAACGACTAAGAAATAACCCATGACTATAGAATGGTTCCCTGCCACCACATCTCATTACTAAAGGCTGTAATTTATTTCTATTTACCCAACATTAGTCCAGTTATCAAGAAAAAAATTACCAAATTTACTAAATGCATAGCTTGACGGGACTGAATAAGCATCAGAAACACACTCTCAGAGATGTCAGGAATGCTGAAGTCATCAATATGAAATCAGAACAACTACTACTAATATGCAAAGAACTCTAATGAGTAAAGTGGACCGGCCTTGTAAGAAATGTTAAAAGAAATTGGTTAGAGCGACAGAAAATGATATAGGTCAGAAACTCAGAATGCTTATAAAGAAAAGTGGGGCATCAGAAAAGGAATAAGTGAAGCTAAAATGAAAACTTTTGTTTTTATTATTCTTAATTGATACAATAGACAATAACTTGTTCAAAATAATAATAGCAACAATAATGCTTATATATAGCTAAGTGTGTATGGGTGCTTATATACAAACAAAATGGTTGAAAGCTATGTTACAAGAGATGTGAGGGAGGAAAAGGGAATATTTTATTATTGTAAAATATTTGTACTATCATGAAGTTTTACAGTGTTACCTGAAAGTGGACTTGGATTAGTTGTACATACATATTGCAACCACTAAAAAAGGGAGAAAAAGAAGTACAATGTGTAGGAGGAGAAAAAATGGCTAAGACTGGAGGATTGAGAGTTCAAAGCCAGCCTCATGCTAACTCATTGAGACCCTGTCTCAAAAAAAAAAAAAAAATAGGGCTGGGGATGTTGCTCAGTGCTTGAATGGCCCTGAGTTCAATCCCCAGTAACAACAACAACAACAACAAAAAATCCCAATTAAAATTTAAAAAAGTAGAAAACAAAAATATGAAAACGAACAAGGGCAACTAATAGAAATATAGTCTATAGTAATTTAATTAATAGTTATTTTAAATAGCAATGGTCAAATTCACCATTTGGGACAGATTGCCAGAGATTTTAAAAACAAAATACAATTATATGTTGTCTATAAGAAATCTATTTTAACTATAAAAACACACCAATGAAAGTACATGGGTGGAGAAAGATATGGCATGCTAGCACTAATCAAAAGAAAGTGGGAATGAGGCTGGGAATATAACTTAGTAGTAGAACATGTACTTATTATGCACTGGGTTTAATTCTAAGCACAAAACCAACAAACAAAAGGAGGAATAGCTATAGCAAGGAAAGTTGTCATGGGGGAAAAACGGGTATTACCTACTAAAAAAGGCATCAATTCTCCAATAACAATCCTTAATGCATTTTGTTAAATAATAGACCGTCAGCATACATGAGTCAAAAACTGATAAAAACTGCAAGGAGAAATGGATGAATTCACTATGATAGAGATTTCCATATTCTTCTATCAGAAAGAATACTGCTGGACACAGCCAGCAGGTGGAAAATCAGTATACACATAGTTAAGCTCAACATCATCTATTAGATTAAATAGATATCCATAGAGTATGCCATCTAATAACAACAGCAACAAACATTCTTCCCTAGGTCACATGGAACATTCACCAACATTCTGGGCTATAAACACACCTAAAAAAATTGAAAAGAATAGATAGCATGCAATATCTGCTCTCAGATCCTGGCAGAATTAATTAGACATTAAGATCAAAAAATAACTAGAAAATTCTAAAGTACTTGGAGATTAAGCAAACACACTTCTAAATACACATGTATCAAAGAAGAATCTTAAGAGAAATTTTTAAATATTTTGAATTAAATGAATTGAATGAAAATAGAACCAAAATATATCAAAATTTGTGGAATGCAGCAAAAGCAATACTTGGCAATGGATTATGGCATAGAAAGTATATATTAGAAAAAAGAAAGACCTAAAATCAATTAGCTAAGCTTTTAGCTTAGGGAACTAGGAAAAGAACAAAAGGTTAAATCCAAAGTACAGAGAAGAAACAATAAAATTAGAGGAGGAAGTTGGGCATAGTGGCACACGCCTATAATCCTAGAGACTTGGAAGGCTGAGACAGGAGTATTGCAAATTCAAGGCCAGCCTCAGCAATTTAGCAAGGTCCTAAGCAATATAGTGAGACACTGTATCAAAATACAAAAGGCTGGGGATGTGGCTCAGTGGTAAACTGCCTCTGGGTTCAATTTCACTATCAAAAAGAGAGAGAGGAGAGAAAGGAAAATGGGGGGGGGGAATTAATTAAACTGAAACAGCTAGTTCTTTGGGGGGGGCAATAAAACTGATAAGCCAGGAAAACTGGAAAGAGAGAGAATTTCTAATACCAAAAATAAAGGACAGACATCATTAGAGATATTATGGGTATAAAATAATAATCAAAGAATATCACGAACAACTCTATATCCACAAAGTTGATAATTCAGATGAAATAGAAAAATTCCTTGGTAGAAACAACCTGTCAAAACTCATACAAGGAGAAATAGACAATATTTACAGGTTTTATCAAGTAAACAAATTGAATCAATAATTAATGAGCTTCCAAATAAAAAAGAACCAGGCCTAGAGGGGTTCATTATTGCATTCTTCCACATGTTTAAGGAAGAAACTGCGCAAATTCTCTAAAATCTCCCAGAAGATTGAAGTCAAAAGAATATTTTCTACACCATTTTTTTTTTGGCTTAAACAACATAAATTTATTTCTCATAGATTTAGAGTCTGGAAAATGTGAGACGAGGGTTCTACACCATTTTTTAAGGCCTACATTTTAATACTAAAATCAGACAAAGACATTATAAGAAAACAAAAGACCAATACCTCTCATGAAAATAGATACTAAATTCTCAATAAAATATTAGCAAATTGAGTCCAATTTTTTTTAAAGAGAGAGAGAGAGAGAGAGAGAATTTTTTAATATTTATTTTTTAGTTATCGGCAGACACAACATCTTTATTTGTACGTGGTGCTGAGGATCGAACCCGGGCCGCACGCATGCCAGGCGAGCGCACTACCGCTTGAGCCACATTCCCAGCCCGAGTCCAATTTTGTTTAAAAGAAATTATAAACAATGACCAAGGAGTTATGCAAGGTTAGTTCAATAATTGAAAATAGATCGATATGATTTATCAGATTAATGGAATAAAGAAGGAAAAACACATGATCTTATTAGTAAATAAAAAGAATTATCTATTAATTAAGAATTATCTATTATTAAGCATGATCCTATTAATAGAAAAAGCATTTAAAAAAATCCAATATCCACGAATGATAAAAACTCTCAGTAAACTAGGAATACAGGAGGAACTTCCTTAATTTAGTACAGATTATTTACAACAAACAAACAAACAAGAAGAAGAACAAAAAGCCTTACAGCTAACATTATACCAAATGGTGAGAAACTGAGATCTTTCCTATTAATATCAAGAACAAATCAAGATGTCACGTCTCACTACTAGTTTTGAATGTCATAATGGAAGTCCTAACTAATGCAATAAAAAAAGGAAATTAGGGGCTATGGTTGTAGCTCAGTGGTAGAGGGCTTGCCTAGCATGCATGAGGCACTGGGTTCAATCCCCCCACCACATAGAAAAAAACAAATAAAATAAAGGTATTGTGTCCATCTACAACTAAAATATATGTATATATTAAAAACAAAGAAAAGGAAATTAAAAGTATACAGATTTGGAAGGAAGAAATAAAACAGTCTTTGTTCAACAAATGATATGATACAAAAGAACAGATTTAAAAACCCCTAATAGGTCTGTAAGATTGTAGAATACAAAGGTTAATATACAAAAGTAAATTATTTCCCTACACATCAGGATGAATAGGTGGAATTTGAAATTAAAACACCATTCCACTTACATTAGCATTCAACAAAAGTAAATACTTAAATAAAACAAAATGTGTACAAGAAAAAAAATGTGTACAAGATACAGATGAGTAAAATTATAAAACTCCAATAAAAGAAATCACAGAACTAAATAAATGGAGAGACATTTATTCTCATGTTCTCTTCCATGGATAGAAGACTCACCACTATCAAGATATCATTCTTCCCTAATTAATCTACAGAGCTGATATAGTTCCAATAAAAATCCCAGCAAATCATTTTGTGGATACAGACAAACTTATTCTAAAGTTCACATGGAGAGACAAAAGACAAAGAATGTCCAACAGGATACTGAAACAGAAGAACAACTTGGAGAACTTATACTACCACAACTCAAAAATTCCTGAAAGCTACAATAATCAGAATGGTATTGTACTAACAAATAATAGGAGTGATATATATATATATATATATATTATATATATATATATATATATATATATATATATATTTATATATTTATAAATATATATATAATTATTTTTTGTATATATATTTGCACAAAATGTATATGTATATATACACAAAATTTAAAAATAATAAAATAAATATAAATAAATAAAATTAAAATAATAGGAAAATAGTTAATGGAACAGAACAGAGACCCCAGAAACAGACTCACATAAAATTGATCTTTGACAAAGGAGTCAAGAAAACATACTGGAAGAAATTAAGTCTTTTAAATAAATGATTCTAAGCATCTGGACATATACCTGAAAAAAATAAATCTAGACACAAACCTTATACCCTTCACACATATTAATTCAAAATGGATTATAAACCTAAGTACAAAATGAAAAACTATAGAACTACTAGAAGATAACAGAAAAAAATAGGTATAACCATGAGTTTAGTGATAATTTTTTAGATACAACAGCCAAAGCATGATTCATGAAAAACAAAGAACTGATAAGATGGACTTCATAAAATTAAAATTTCTGCCCTGCAAAATACATGTCAAAAAAAAAAAATGAGAAGACAAGCCACAGCCTGGGAGAAATATTTGCAAAACACGTAACTGGTTTTCAGAGAAACCTGTTATTCAAGATACACAAAGAACTCTAAAACAATAAATGAAAACCTGATGTAAAAAATGAACCAAAGATCTTAACAGACCCCTCACTTAAGACATATGATGGCAAATAAGCATATGAAAAGATGCTTCCCACACATGTCATCAGGGAAATTCAAACTAAAATAACAACGAAATATAACCATGTATTCAAATCCAGAACATTGTCAACACCAAATGATGGTGAGGATACAGAGTAACAGGTGCTTTCTTTCACTGCTGATGGAAATAAAATATGGTACAGCCACTTTGGAAGATAGTTTGGTTGCTAGTTACCAAACTAAATATACTCTTCCCTATGATCCAGTTATCCCTCTCCTTAGTATTTTACCCACAGGAGCTGAAACTTAGGTCCATACAAAAACCTGAACACAGATATCTCAGCAACTTTTTAAAATTTGTTCTAATTAGTTATACATCATAACAGTAAAATGCATTTTGACATCATACATATATGGAGTATAACTTCTCATTCTTGTAATGTCTGGGAACTTTGTAATAATGTCCAATTCATTCTACTATCCTTCCTACCTCATGTTCCCTCCCCTACCTTCACTCCCCTTTGCTATTCTAAAATACCTCTATCCCCTCAACACCCTAACTGTGAATTAGCATCTGCATATCAGAGAAAACATTTGGCCTTTGGTTTTTTGGTATTGGCTTATTTTGCTTAGCAAGATATCCTCCAGCTCCATTCATTTACCTGCAAATGCCATAATTTCATTCTTCTTTAAGGCCGAGTAATATTACATTGTATATATATATATACCACATTTTCTTTATCTATTCATTTGCTGAAGGGCACCTAGGTTGTTTCCAAAGGTTAGCTACTGCGAATTGAGCTGCTATAAACATTGATCTGACAGCATCACTATAGTATGCTGATTTTAAGTCCTTTGGGTATATACTAAGGAATAGGATAGCTGGGTCAAATAGGTAGTTCTGTTCCAAGTTTTCTGAGGAATCTCCATACTAATTTCCATAACGGTTGCACCAATTTTCAGTCCCACCAGCAATGCATGAGTGTAACTTTTCCCCCACATCCTTGCAAACATGGCTGCATTCTGCCTGGAGTGAGATGAAATCTTAGAGTAGTTTTGATTTGCATTTCTCCATTTGCTAGAGATGTTGAACATTTTTCATATATTTGTTGATTAATTGTATTTCTCCATCTTGGGACATCAGCCAGGGTCTATCGCAACTTTATTCATAATTGTCAAAACTAAGGGGCAAAAAAAAAAAAAAAACCTAAGGGGCAACCAAGATGTCCTTTAGTTGGTGAATAAAGTGTGGTATATCCAGAAAATGAACTATTATTCAGTGCTAAAAAAAGAATGAGCAATCAAGCCATGAAAAGACATGGAAGAAACTTAAACGCATGTATAAAAGAAGCTAATCTGAAAGAGCTAAATATTGTATGATTCCGACTATATGACATTATGGAGAAAGCAAACTATGGAAACATTAAAAAGATTAACAGACGCCTCACTTAAGACATATGATGGCAAATAAGCATATGAAAAGATGTTTCCCACACATGTCAAGGGGTAGGGGAGAAAAAAGGGATGAAGAGATGAAGCATAGATGATTTTTAGGGCAGTGAAATTACTCTGTATGATATTATAAAGGTGTATATAGGCCGTTATATGTGTCCAAAACCTACAATGAATACCACCAAAGTGAAAACTAATGTCAACTATGGACTTGGGATGATGATGTGTCAATTGAAGATTCATCAGTTACAACAAATAGACCATTCTGGTGGAGGATGTTGATACTGGGGAAGGCTATTCATGTGTTAGGACAGTGTTTTATTTGGGAAATCTCTGTATCTCTGTTAAATTTTTCTGTGAACCTAGAAATCTTCTAAAAATAGTCTACTTAAAAATAGGTATCAAAGACTAAAATTAAAAGTGAAAACTATGAAATTCTGAGAAGACAACAGGCATAAATCTTTGTGATGTTGGATCAGGCAATAGTTTCTTAGATGTGACATCAAAAACTCCAGAAATAACTGAAAAAATATATATAAGTAAACTTTATCAAAATTAAAATATTTTATGTTTCAAAAAATATCAAAGTAAATACAACTCACAGAATTGGAGAAAATACTTGCAAATCATCATTTATCTTAATAAGTTGTTATTTTTTAAAAAGAAATGAAATAAAAATGTACCACAAAAATTAAAAGCTAGTAAGAAATAACTATGAAGTCATGGTTGACCCTGAGATGACAACTGTGTTCTAGAATACAGTGACAAAAATTCATTTGCTCTTTATGTCAAATTTATATTAGGACTTAAATTTTATTTAAAAGAACATTTTTTAAAACTATGGTACCTTTAGGAAACAAATATTAAACAAAGGACTGAAATTAATGATCAAATTTAAAATTCAGGAAAAAAAACTGAGGTGAGAAATTAGTGGAAAAGTTTTTAGATGATCACTGAATATAAACACATTCCATTTAAACAAGTTAATACTTTTAAGCTTCACATAAAGCCAATTTCTATCTTATTACCTGCTTGGCCAACACCATATTTTTTCTTTGTTAATTGTGAAATATGTTTGTAAACAGAGACAAATGGATGTTTCTTGCAACTGTTAACAGCCCTCTTGCTTGAACATGATAGTAATTTGCATTTATAATAAGATTTTTAATTAATTTATTTAAAGACAACATAAATGGGCATAAGAGTTTTTGATGCTGTGCAATGTTTTTTCTCTTAAATTATAAAAGCAATATAATAATATTACAGAAAACTTAGGATATAAAAACAAAACTCATTTACATTACCAAGCTAACTATTTTCATTTTCCAATGTACCTTGCAGAATATTTTTCAAATGCTTATATTTTAACGTAATTGCAATCATTTCTAAAATATAATTTTGTATCCTGCTTTTTTGCTTAATGCATCATAAGCATTTTCCATATTGTAGTCTTCATAATTATAGCTTTATGGCAATATAATTTTTTAAGTGCACATGATTTATTCAGCAATTATTTCAGAGTTGGACATGTAGTTGCTTCCAATTTTTTTGATGTTATAAATAATATTGCAAAGACTCTCTCTGCATATTCTTTAATGTTACTATCTTAAAAGAGATGCCTAGATGTGGAAACATTTTTATGACAGTTGACATGTACTGCCAAATTACTTTCATCTGCACTTGGATGATCCATAAACTTCTCTAACTTAATATGTTCCGAACTGAGCTCATCATCACCCCACCCCACCTCCACCTGTTCCCCCTTCTGTCTCCTTCTCCCTCTGTGATTGGCATTCCCAGATGCTCAAGTCATGAACTCAAGCACCATCATCTTTGACTCTTCTCCTTCTCTCTGCATTTCAATCCATCATCAGTCTCTGACATTTACCCTGAAATAACTCTCGGGCACATGTGTCCACTTTATTCCATTTCCCTGCTACAACTCTGGTTCTAGTCACCATAACCTCACACAGGGAATAAAGCAACAGCACTGTAATCTTTCTTCTTAAACCCAGTCTTTGCCATTGTCCTAAGGGAGCCCTTTGCTGAATGAATGAATGAATAGCATTATACGAGTTAAAAACACACAAAAGAACACAAATATTATGTTCAAGAGCAGTAGGTGTTGAATTTGCCTTACAAGTTAAAAAAAAGTAAATTTATTATTTCCTTTGTAGAATGAGTAAGTTTGAACATGTTGGCTTTTTAAAATAAATACATAAATTGTATGAGGTCTTATGTAATAAGAACAACTCTACACTATACATGCTAAAATTACATTTTTCAAAATCTGTTTGCCTTTTAGGTAAGTTTTTGATATGAAGAAATTTAAAATTTTTATGCAGTGAAATGAGGATGATCTTTAACTTTTTGACCTTAGCACATATGTGTTTTCAATATTTCAAATGTGTGTTATTGGCTTAGATGGGGTTATATTAGCAACTGCAAGGCCCTCAATGAATGTTAACAAAACAGGGTGTGCTTCAAAATGGTAGGAAATCGTGCACACTAGAAGAATTGTTTCTTATGAAGAATTTTTTCTTCCAATTTGAACAATTCAATTTTCCATCCTTGATGTAGAATGTATTTACTGAGGCCTTTGAACATCCAATGTGAAGGACCAAGTAAAAGGCAAATAATTTAATTCAATCTCTGCTTTTTTCATCAACAGCCAGATAAATAAATCCAGTGACTGCGTGTTTTTCCCTAATTGTCCAACTCATGAATATATTCTACCTGTTATTTTGTGCATAAAAATGTTACAAAGCCAACTTGGAAGAATGTGTCCATATACATGTCCCAGGTCCCTGGAAACACTTGAGCAGCACAGGACTTTTAGCCTTTTCCCTTACCCCACCTCTTTGTTCGCACAAAGAACAAAGGGATGTGATTATTCCTTAGAGAAGTAAGGGTTTTAAAGGCTCTAAATTCTGTAAGAATTGGCCTGAATGCTCACATTCCTCTCATTTGTGTTTCCCTGGCAGAAAACATGGACGTCGCTAGGTCACCTAAAGTCCCAATACCTATCTCATTACAGCATTTCTTCATTCAGTCTTCCCCTAATTCCACAAGTGTGATCTTTTCTAAAATAAAAACTTAAACATCAACCATTTTCTGCTACAGTCCCTAATTGCTTCAGGATAAAATTCACAACTTTTCCTAGCTTACAAGGCCTTCATGGTCTCTGGTCTTTGTCCTCTGCATAACAATCACTTCTGAATCCCTTTCCCCAACTTCTATACTAAGTATGTTTTCAATTCCATTACACTCTCCTCAGAGTTCCCCTTCCTCATATTCTCCACAGGCTAATTGGTACTCATGTTCCAACTCAGATCATGCTTCACTTCCTCTGTGAACTTTTCCAGCCACAGACAAGAATGAGAAAGGAGCCCTTTCTGTGAACATCTCACAACACTGACTTCAATTATCTGATTACTCACCTAGTCCCTATAAGCTTGTGAGCATAAGTTGTATTTTTTAAAGTCACTGTGCCCCAGGGACTAACACAATATTCTCCCACTTAAAAAAAGAAAATACTTAACTTTAAATTATGGGGAAAGATGGCAGAACTTAGAATAGATATTAAACATATAGTTGCATAGATCTAATTTATTTTTTGCTATAAAAATGGACTGAAATGGGTTTCTACTTTAAAGGCATCTTCAAACATTCCTATTTCATGTTACCACTTTTCCAAAAAATAAAGGATATATGTACCAAAAATATAGGAGGGACATTATTTAAGGATAATAAGTAATCCTATAAATTATCAAGCATGAGGATAATTTCAGAATTCTACAGACTGGCTCAGGATATGACTTTCCATTAGACCAATATGTGACAGCTATTGACTTACATTCTTTTCCTCAAGCACAACTTTTCACTGAGGACTCTGACATAGGACAAAAATCAGATGATTACTTAGAGTATTTTTTGAGATGGTCTAGAAAATAAAGTAGGATTATCTGTTGCTGATTGAGGCTAGATCTACATGCTTTGGTAACTAGAGGAAATAGTGGTAGCTTTGACAATCTCTTATGAAAAGTGAGTATATTCTTTAATCCTCACACCCAATCATTCCCTTCATAGTCACCATTTACACCACATCATTCACCAGTGGTTGGCAGCTATGACATGCCTAGAATGAAATATGAACCCGCTCTTCTTTCCACCAGCTTTATCCCAGGCTAAATACATCCACAAGTCCTCAGTCTCTGGCTTGGTGTCAGGAGCAAAAGCAACACCAAGAACATGCCCAGAGACAGCACAGTTGTACTGGGGTTATGAATCTGGCGAGTGAAAATGAATCTTTTCAGAGGGCTCAACCTTCCTTTGCAGAAGCTTACTCACTTTGAAATAAATCTTTATAATTGTTTTCTGTTTGATTTAGAAGTTTGAAAGCTGTCAATGAGTTCTGTAAAGATGAAAAAATACACATCAAAAAGGATGAGGAGCTGGGATGCTACAGAATGGGTTCTTAATGATTGATATTTAATGACCCGTTAGGCTATAGAAGGACACTTAATGTATCCAAGTAAATCCTACTGCTTGTATATAGTATTAGACCCCTTGGATAGAGTCTACTACTAAGAGCTACACACAGTCATCTGCTGTTTATTTGATTATGTATACCAAATAAGGAAAAATATGCAGTTAGTAGATTGTGGCTGCCATGACATATCCTAAGTATTAAGCAGAACACATTTATTAGGTGCTTGGTTAATACTTCTGAAGTATATAAATACGTTTTTAAATAATTTTAGAAAAGTAAGGGAATCAATTTCTTGGCTATCTCTGATCCTCACTCTTAGTCTTTATAGTATTTAATTTTTTTAAAAAAAGAATCTATAGTCTATGATATTTTCATAAGAAAATACAAAGGCTAAAGGTATATTAAGTGAAGTAAAACAACAATATACATCACTAAAAAGGAAGGAAGGCACGAAAAATGAGTTAAGCACAGAATTTATTTCTAAATTTAAGGCAATAGAGCTAAAAAAATTATTTTTGTAATCATGACCTTAGATGCCAACTAAAGAAAACATGCAAAATCATTCCCAGGGGTAAACTTTTCTTTTGGAATTATACTTCAAGTAGGATCCTATTTCATTGGGGCTTGTATAGGAACACTGAAGTAATGGAGTTGGCATTGGGTACAATTTATAGAAATGCTATTTTTAAAGACTTCTCATATGAATACTTTGTAAAGGTTAAGGCTTAACATTAAATTAAAACTCATGGAAAGCATTTCAAGTTGGGAAGGGATCTGAGACAAGAGTCTAAATAAATGCCACAGGACTGACTCTCTCAAATAGCTGACAGCATATGCCACCCTCTAGCAGGTGTTGGGGGTCAGTCAGCTAATGATTGAATTCTCAACAAGTACTTGGAGGACGAAAATTCTGTTCTTAATTTAGAGTCACATGCTCAGGCCCAGCCCTAAGCTCAAAAAATAAGAATCTCTAAGTTGTATCAGAGGCTAGCAACCTATCTGTATTTTTAATCATGTTTTACTGGTGATTCTCAAGCTGGACATGGTTGGGAAGCACCACTTTAGGTCAGTTTGGTTTAGAGATTGCTTAGTTGAATCTAGTTTAGTTTAGATTCCAAAAGTGGTGTCTGTATGACTGACTAGAGAAGGGGTGAGCCCAAGAGAAAATGTAACTATGAAAGACTTTACTAGTACTTGGTTTTCCTACTGTTTTCTCCACCATTTTCTCAGTACAGTGCTAAGAATTGGACCCAGGGGTGCTTAACCACTGAGTTACATCCCTTTTCATTTTTTTTTTTTTTATTTTGAGACAGGGTCTCACTAAGTTACCAAGGCTGGCCTCCAACTTTCAATTCTCTTGCCTCAGCCTCTCCAGTATCTGGGGTTACAGGTGTGTGCCACCTCGCCTGGCGTGATGCTTGTTTTAACAATCATCAAGGGACACAATAAGAAAACTATTGATAAAGCTCCATATTGGAAGAATTTTTTTCAGAAGGATTTCCCTGCCCATCTGGTTTCCTGGTTCTACTTTTTTAATTATTCAGTGGGAAACAGGTTCGTATTTTAACTCTACAGTGAAAATTTGAGCTTTAGAGTTGTATTTTCATATAGAAAGTCAACCAGCACAGAGACAAGAGATAAGCCAACTATTTTCCTCAAAGCACTTCTTACATGTGCTTGAGTGACTTCAAAATCCATTGCTATCCCATAGAAGATAAACTTAATTCTGAAATTAAGTTGGACTTCACAGATCACTGATTTTCTCCATCCCCCTTCTGCCTACTCCCTCAAACTTCATTTATTTGTATTTGTGATCTTTTCTGTTATTTCCAACAAAGTTCTCTTCAAAGCTGCCCTGAAATCTAATTCTTACTAATCCAGGTATCCTAGTTAATTTCAGATATCACCTGTATGAAAGTGTGACCAGGATTATGGATGAAGAAGTTAGAAAGAGAACATGTTGTGCAAAATGTGATTTATTCCACATACTGTACTTATAGAGGATTGGGGGGAAAAGCAATTCTGTATCAACATACAGATTAGAAATTAAAGATGGAAGGTTTGGCTTGATGTTGACACTGATGCTTTCAATTTACCAAGGCAGCAGTGTCCTTGACTCCTCCAAGGCTACAGGTCATACTTTGTATTCCTACTGCTTGAAAATTGACAAATCCCTTTTAAATGCTTTGTCTAGTTTAATCACTATAACAACCCTGCAAGAAAGTGTTTCCCCAAGGAGCAGAAGAAGAAATTGAGGCCCAGAGGACTTCGGCGTTTGCCTGATGTCACCCAGTCTGTGAGTGACAAGGCCAGGCTTTAGGCTCTCGTGTCACAGGAATGGTTTCAAATCCACTCCAGCTATCAGTCACCGACACATGGTGGAAAGAATGTTAAAGGCGAAGAAATAGTTTCCTAGAATAAAGTTACAGCAGTCAGTGCATCCTTCTACAGCAGATAACTAGGGCATCAATTTCCTTTGAAATTCATGGCCCTAAATAATCAGCTTCTCTAAAGAAGGTACAAAAGACTTGGTGCTATAATTTATTATGCTGATCTGATCTACAATTAGATTTCACAGGACCTGAGACTCCAGATTTAAAGAACCATTAATATAACCTCTTTTGTCAATATAGAAAATTGCTAGTATGTTGATATTTTTACAATATCTGTTTTTTATTAAAAAGAAAAATGTAATAGGCCATCTTCCATCTACGTAAGTTTGATAAGAGCACCATATTTAAAAATCCATATTTAAGGCAATGAGATAAAGGTCTGCTTACCCCTCCTTCATGTCATTAATGGGAAGCGGCACCCTGCCGCCCCTGTCTAGGGCCGATGTGATGTTTATAGCATTCAGGCGCTCAGGCTGCCACACATTCTTCACTGCCCCCAGAAAGTCTCCAAGAACCTCACTGGCCAACATTTCTTCCACATTCATATTTTTAATGAAGAATTCTGCTTGATACGGCAACGGGAAGTCTATTTTGTTTGTGATAAAAGAGTACACGTGATGTTAATAAACTAGTCTTTTTAAAGGGAAACAAAAATAATTTGATTTCTGTTAAGTTCTGTCACAACTCTGGCAGTAGGAGCGATATTAAAACAATCAGTCCTCCACTCCCACTGGTTGAACATCCTTGGATTAAACCAACTGCAGATCAAAAATACTCTTAAAAATTTTATCTGTCCTCAACATGTACAGGGTTTTTCCCTAAAAAATATACTATTCCCATGGCATTTACACTGTATTAGGTATTATAAATAATCTAGAGTTGAATTAAAGTATAAGAGAGGAGATATATAAGTTATGTGAAAACACTGTGCCATTTTCTATGAAGGTTGAGCGTTTACAAATTTTGGTGTCCCCTGGGGTCTGGAAATAAAACCCCTGTGAACACCAAGGGACAAGTGTTTAACACACCTTAAACACAGAACTGCGTCTACAATATAATAACATCTAAAGGCAATTTATGATTGTAGAATTTGGTCCAAAAAAAAGAAAAACTAAATCTGTGTTTTTAATTTATAATAGTACTAATATTGTTTAGAGCATTCTAAAACATTCCTTTTTATGCAATAAACACTGATTATATATACAACAAGAATTCTAAATGCCAGAGCAATTCTACTATTTTGATCACTATGATTAAATATTCTAGAAAAATCATAAAGTTCTCATGCAATTCCATGTCTCACATTGTTAGAGATTTTGTTAGCTTTTTTCATCCCAAAGTTTCATCAGAATTCTCCTTTAAACACTTCAAAATTAATATTTCAATCAACCCAATGTCAAATTCAGATTGTCAATGTAAAAACCTCTAAATAAATATAAAACCACTTTAGCTTCTCAAGTGTTACTCTTGAATTACTAATCATGTTTATATCCTATGTTTTGATTGTTCTATTAAGATAAAATAGATTTCTTTTTTATTTAATACTATTTTTGTAATAATAAAATTTCATTTTTTAAAAAGTATTTCACAAGGCAGACCAAAATCAGAGAATTAGATGAATTATAACATAATTCTCACTACAGGAATGAGGGTGGATTCTTGTATTTTTCTTTAGGCTTTTAAGATGGGAAACCTCATCTTTAGAGAAGTCCAAGAGCTTACAATAATTTGAACTTACCCCATGTGATTTTTCCTAAGCTAAAGGATAAAGGATGTCTCTAAAGTACTCAGCAAAGTTCCAAACATGTAGTAAGAACTTATGGAAGAGTAATACTTGAGCTTTTATTATAATGATATGAAAAGGCTGGTTATCTGAAATCTTACTTTAAAATGACAGGAAAATATTTCCGGACTTTACAAAGATTTAAAGTCCCCAATAGTAATTATACCATGTGTATCTTCTGATTTATTTCAACAAACTTCTTGAATCCATAAAGTTTTTCCACTCTTATTTACCAAATGAAAAATAAAAATAACATACTAAGCACCTGAAATCTTGATGATCTCATTTCTTATGGAACCTCCTTGACATTAAAGAACACTTGGATGCCAGAGTTGAAGTCAGAGAACTGGCTTCAGAGTTTACAACAGAGTTGTCCAGAGCATGGTCATCTCTTCCTAAAGACTTAGTCCTTCAAGGCTCTAGTCACAGAAAGTTCTTAACTTATCTCCTATACTGTCATTAATTCTCCTTGTGATTTTTTTTAGATTTGCACACCAAAAAAATTTGTTAATGCACAGCCTATCTTGCAGTCTTCTAAAATATAATTTATTCTCTTTCATGCAGATAAATCTCCTGTTTATTCACATTTCTTTTCTACTAGAGATAAATAGTATCTTAATGATAGGACATTTCCCCCCATACCTAGAAATATTCATGTAAAAATGAATGATAAAGAGTTTCTTGATGATAAATAATATTATAAATAATACTAAGTATAGTTTTAATGTCAGAAGTCTATAATTCTTCATTTCATTCAATGTTTTTACATTTAGTTTTTTTAAAAGTTTGTAAAATTTCTTTCATATGATTAGTGCTACTTTTTGGAGAAGTGTTGTTTGGCTTCTCTTGATCCCTGCTCCATGACTCCCTATTTGATCCCCACTGTGAAGCCTGTTGCTACCACCACACCCCTCAGAGACTTTGGGCTAAGCAGCTGCCTGCTGTCTACTGGGCCAAGAGCTGCTGTCAGGCCTCCCAGAGATGAGTCATAGCAGCTTTCTAACTCTGGGGAAATCCCATGCCTGCTATATTCGGAAATCACAGAGGCCAAGAGAACAGTAGGCCAACAGATTGGTGGCAGGCCTCTGAGGCGCTAAACCCAATTTAGAGAATCACTTTATGTAGTCTCCTTGAGCTCCATGCTGAGTGAGTCTACACGACTAATTTCCCATTAGGTCTCTCAAAACAGGAGACAGCTGGGCAGGGAGTTGGACTGAGCATGATTACCCTGATTTACAACGTTGTTACTTCTCTTCCTAAACCTTATCTGGGACAAACAGCATGAGTGAAGGCCATGCTCAAAGATGCTCATCCTAGTGTGCACACATATTCTGTCTAGACCAGCAAGGACAAATGCACGACCTTTAAGTTCAGTGGTTTCCAAACAGTTTTGGGTCACGGAACCACATATACAGGGCAGTGGAGCAGCTCTGCTTACCTAACATCAAAGTGGAAGCTTCCAAAAGCCCCTCTACTTTTTCTCCTTCATGTGCACAGCTTCAGAACCCCTGATTTAGATAAACCCCCACACAAACTTTAGATCTTTTGGTTATCTAGCAGTCTTCCATGCTTGTTGGGTCCTCATATATCAATAACAACACCTATTAAGAGGCCCTGTGTTCTACCCTACTGAGACTAGGCTGGAAAAGGAGGAAGGTCAAGCTGTAGACTAGTCAGTCTTTCAATTTATAGGAACTCCCATATTTGACAAAAAGTTTTGCGTCCCACTGAAAGCACATTGGATGAGATCCAATGGCCCAAGACCACTGCAATATAACAGCATAACTCTTGTGATGTATTCCTGAGGAGAAAATTAAGTGTGTCATTATTCTGCTCATTAAGGGCATCCCAATACCAACAGGGACATCTCAGATTGGATACAAATATCCAATCACAATTGTAATCAAAATCAGAAATCTCCCTGATCCAAACATAAATTCCTATCAAAAGCCCTTGGGAAGTAGGAACATGGACAGGGAGTCCTCTGTCTAGGCCCATACAACTAAAGCTTGGACCTTAGTTTCATGTATGAAGGCCATTAACTTATACATTGATACTGCTAAAACACCTGGGGAATATTTCACTTAAGGAGGTTCAAGTCTTCAAGTAGTCTCTCCATGTATGTATTATTAATTTTACTGAAATTGCTTTCTTTCATATTGTCTAAAGGCAGTTTTTAACCCAGCCCTTACTGAATTAGTACATCCTAGTAAAATGTTTTGTGTTTGCAATTGTTCTGGTAAACAGAAGCAAGAATTACCCTATAAAGAATGCATAATGGTTACTATTTTTAGAGGGGAATTTTTCCCGATAGTTCCTCTCCTGTGACCTTCACAAACGATGTATAGTACAGATAGGCTCATCCCATGACTTAATAATTTCAACTACAAAGATTTTAATGGTGTGCACTCTTCCCAACTGCCAACATGGGGTCAAAATATTTGAGAGTGTAATTCTTGGAAAAGTTCCGTTGTCCCTAACTTCAAAATCCTAAGAAAATCACTTACCATTTGGGCATATATGTCTCTAAAATGCAGACAAACTGTTGTCATTACTGATATATGATTAGCTAATTCAGCAGGGAAACTGCTCCAAATTACAGCTTATCTTCATATACAAAGGAACTACTACCTATTGTAAATATTAAAGTAAAATAATAAAAGTAGCTAATAACTACTAACTGTGTACACGGTGATATTTTCAAACACTTTTCAAGAGTTATCTCAAAGAATCCTTACTACAGATATATAAGAGAAAACATGTTCTTGGTAGCATTTTACAAATGAAGAAAACAAGGGTTTAAGAAGTGGCACACTTGTTCAGCCCCCTATCCTTAGTTCTTCAGAGTAACATACCATGTTGTTTTACATATTTAGATATGTCTCAATTTTCTTTGCTACATTTACTACTTCATCAGTTGAATTAGGTTTGTGGTGTTTTAAAATTCTTAACTATATTTTATACAGTTATAAAAGATAATGAAATGCTTCTTGTAAATAAGGAAATGATCAACATATTTTTCCGTACCTACCTTCTGCTGACATTATATTAATTATCAAATTATGCCTTGCAGTCTCAAAGGTGCGCCTATTGTAGGCAGTTATCTATTAGAAAAGGAAACTCATATTAAAGAAGTGAAATGTTATTTGTAAAATGAAATTCATTAAGGACAAAAAGGAAAACAAATTGTCGTTCTTCCATTTTCATTATTTGTTGATAAACTTACAATATATTTCTTCTCTGGGCAAAAAAAAAAACTCAGGGCTTTTAGCAATATTATAGGAAAATAAATAATTAGCAGGATCTACTTAACATGCTAAAACAAAAAGTTAAATGCAGAAAGACCCTTTCACATAACGGCTATTAAGTACAGGTAGTGATGCAGATGCATCATTAGCAAATGGATTAACCATTATGGATTACTTACTGGTGACTTTCTAAGATTTCAAAGAATCTAAACAATGCATTTTTTTGTACTTTTAAATGGAGTTTAAGGATTTAAAGGAAAGTACACTTTGAAATAAGCACACCTTTGTGTTATTTGCATTTAGTATTAAACTGCATACCAGTCAGTCAAAAAACCTTGTAAATAACCCTTTGGAAATCATATCTCACATATAGGAGTAAAACAGTAGGGATCATAGTCTATGTAGCTTATGGCACATGCTCAAAAGCACAAATCAATTCCTCCATGGAGGCAAATATTAGTAAACATTTGCAGAGCCAATGAACTTACATCAAAGTCAACTCAGAAATGCCACTGCAAACAACAAACAAAGCAAAGGCCAACAACGGGATATGACTTCAAAAATCAAGGAATAATTAATTTTATAGCAGATATTAAATCATTCAGACACAACTATAGTACCTCGAAAAAACAAATGATTGTGTCAAAGTCTTAGAATCCCAGCACTAGACTTCTGGCAGTAATTTCAGCTGTAGTTGATAGTGAGACAAAAGGGTAGGATAAAACTGGCTCCAACCAAGAAGAAAAATCTTTGCATTTAAAAACAGATATCAAAGATTTCTATATATTACATATGATCTTCAAAAGAAATAACTGCAATCTTGAGTTATTTAGAGAAAAGTTAAGAATCAGAATTTTGCAATAAATAGTTCCAAACCTGGACACAATATTTAAAAGGTCTATATTCTGAAAGGCATATTATTCCACAAAGTTAAAAGGATTTCTGTCTCCAGTTTGTGAAATTTCCATTGAATCAAACACTTCTTTGCTGCTAGGCTCACACTGAACACTAAAATTAAGACCAGTCACTAAAGAAAAGTAGAAATTATTGTTCAAACAAAGCCAATAAAAAAATGCATATAATAGGTTTTATTTGAGAATTTTCATGGCTTATAGAGTTTACCCTACAAAAAATACTTCTAGTGAGAAAAAAATTACCAATCTTCTCCTATTTGTTATACCTTATAGGTTCAACTAAAAAAAAATGTATTTTCAACAGTTTTGGGTCTCGATTATTTTGTGGGTTTCCAGTGTCTTGCTATAATAACCATATTTTCGTGTCTAACCTTCCCATATTTCTCACAAATTTCATTACTATTTCATAAACTCTAAGAAGTATTTTTTTTTAAATCACAAGCTACTGAAAGGAGTGAAGAATAGTCCTTATTAGGAGGAAAATTTTATTATCTGAATTTATATTTAATGTTTAATTTCAACATTTATAACAGAATGTAGTCCTACCACTTCTAATAAGATATTTAAGTACTATAATAACATTAGCCAAATTATACTTATATTACAAAGATGTAAAGACCTTCAAAGCTGAGGGTTGTGTGTACAGTTTATTTCTGATCCTCTACTTCTAATACAATGCCTGATATATTTTAGATATTTAAATTCTAAATATTATAGATAAATATCTACTGAATGAATTAATCTATATATTTATAACATTAAATAATAGGTGAAGATATGCAAAACTTTTGCCTAAACTAATAGAATGATGTTCTTAAAATATCATACTGATACCAACACATGGATGTAAAAATAAGCTATTCACAGATAAATTGCTATTTGTGTTCTATGAAAACTATGCTAAATTTTCACCATTATCTTTTCAGCCTATCATATGATACATATTCATAATATTATATTCAGTAACAAGATCTAAAACCCATTTATTCATTTTGCCAGGCAAGCATTAGTTCAGTGTTAGGCTTACCATTCATTGCACCACTATATCATGATTTATTAATCTATTCTCTTGCTGATAGAGTTTCGGGTCTCTATTATTTTGTAGGTTTCCAGTATCTTGCTATAAAAATATTGTTTAATGAGCATGCCTCCACGAAAATATCTGAAAGTATTTCTTCTGGTTAAGCCAAGAATTAGGACTGCTAGATCATAGGATACAATGATACTTAAATATGTGAAACAGTCAGTAGTTTTTCAAAGTAGTTATGCTAATTCCCACATCCACATGCAGCAGATTTAATGATGGTAACATTCTCATTGTGTTTTTAATTTAACTATTACTCATTACTAGTAAGAGTAGCACTTCTTTTTATATTTCAGATACTCACCCCTAATCAGTTACATGTATTACAAATGTTTTCTCCCAGTTTGTGGCTATTTTTAAATAATTTCTTTTTGAGGAAAAAAATTTACAAATACAAGGAAATTGATCCATCTTCTTCCTCTTAATTTAAAAATATTTAGGTCTTACTGGATACATCCTGAGCTGTGGGTGTAGCTTACTGGTAGATTTCTTGCCTGACCTGCATAAGGCCCTGGGTCCAATCTCCAGTACTGGAAAGCAAGAAATAATTCTTTCATACTTAAAAAGAGTTTTTCAAAAGACTTTTTGTTTTTTATTGGTTGGTTGTTTTTGTGCTGCAGATGGAATCCAGAGTCTTGCACATGCTAGGCAAGTGCTCTACCAAGTGCTGTCTCCTCTGCCCAAGATAGCCTTCTTCTTATATCAGTCATCACAGTGCTGGCTAAATATCTGTTTCTTTCCCAGTGCCCCAAACCCTGGACCAATATGGAGGGACTTAACCATTACTCATCTTTCTAGCCCTAAGTACCTGCACAATCCTTGTCAAATATGATGTCAGCTGAAGGACTACACTTCAGTGAACAAGAAATTTGAATATAAAATACAGAGCAAATAATTATTTTAAGTTTGCATTTAGTTTCTTAAAAATAATTTACATTCTAGTAATATATTTCTTCAAAAATTTCATTTAATTTTTAGTTAATTAAATTATATTTTCATGTAAAAGCTAAAACAACAAACTTTATAGATGAATGGAAATATTAACTGATGTTAATATTAAAAATATTAAAATGATTGCCATGTAATTTTAATTTCAATGCTTAAAATTTTCTCTCTTTCTCTCTCTCTACACACACACACACACACACACAATTTTATTCTTTTTAAGTAAATTACCTCAATGATAGTTGGTTTCCCCACATTTTCAGCTGTTGGAGAACCATATAGGACTCCATCACTATATGGAGTTCTTTGGATATATCGAAGCCATCCAGGTCGATCTGGGTAACCCATTAAATTTGTATTGAATGTTATGGGATCATTACTAATCTCCCCTAGATAAGAAACACAAAATTAAGACATAAGACAGTTACTTTCACACATGTTGCTTTGATAGTTTCAATCAAAACATTCTGTCAAAAAAAATTTTTTTTTTACATTTTTAACAAATTAAATACACAAACAAAAAAATCCATCTGAGAATTTAGAGTAGGGCTCCATGTAATGAAAAATTATTTTGGTTGTTTAATTTGTCTAGAAATCTGATCCAACTGAAAAAGCAAATTCATACAATTTTCTTGGAAAATTTTTGGAGGAAGTAATTAAGAGTACAGCTGTTACAGCAATGATAGAATAGCTCTACATCATCATTAACCATACTGATAAATTCATTCTTTTGAGAAATATTCCTTTCATCAAATTCCAAATATCATCAAATTAATGCTAAGAGATGTCCAGAAAATTAAAAAGGTATCGCCAACATAAAAATAACATAATTTTAAAACTTGGGGTATTAGGATGAAAAAGATGTTACAAATCCAAAACAACTGTAGTAATGACATTTACTAATAATAAACATTAATGACAGCATGATTTATTAGCATGTGCCTGGCCCTTTGTTAAATGCTTCATAAACACTGTGTCATCTGATTTTTAAAACATACATATGATGAGACTAATCCACAAAGTTACAACTATCTTATATTTGATAAAGGGGCTAAAAGCATGCAATGGAGGAAGAATAGCATCTTCAACAAATGGTGTTGGGAAAACTGGAAATCCATATGCAACAAAATGAAACTGAATCCCTTTCTCTCGCCATGCACAAAAGTTAACTCAAAATGGATCAAGGAGCTTGATATCAAATCAGAGACTCTGCGTCTGATAGAAGAAAAAGTTGGCTCCGATCTACATATTGTGGGGTCAGGCTCCAAATTCCTTAATAGGACACCCATAGCACAAGAGTTAATAACAAGAATCAACAAATGGGACTTACTTAAACTAAAAAGTTTTTTCTCAGCAAGAGAAACAATAAAAGAGGTAAATAGGGAGCCTACATCCTGGGAACAAATTTTTACTCCTCACACTTCAGATAGAGCCCTAATATCCAGAGTATACAAAGAACTCAAAAAATTAGACAATAAGATAACAAATAACCCAATCAACAAATGGGCCAAGGACCTGAACAGACACTTCTCAGAGGAGGATATACAATCAATCAACAAGTACATGAAAAAATGCTCTCCATCTCTAGCAGTCAGAGAAATGCAAATCAAAACCACCCTAAGATACCATCTCACTCCAGTAAGATTGGCAGCCACTATGAAGTCAAACAACAACAAGTGCTGGCGAGGATGTGGAGAAAAGGGTACACTTGTACATTGCTGGTGGGACTGCAAATTGGTGCGGCCAATTTGGAAAGCAGTTTGGAGATTCCTGGGAAAGCTGGGAATGGAACCACCATTTGACCCTGCTATTGCCCTTCTCGGACTATTCCCTGAAGACCTTAAAAGAGCATGCTACAGGGATACTGCCACATCGATGTTCATAGCAGCACAATTCACAATAGCTAGACTGTGGAACCAACCCAGATGCCCTTCAATAGATGAATGGATAAAAAAAATGTGGCCTCTATACACAATGGAGTACTATGCAGCAATAAAAAATGACAAAATCATAGAATTTGCAGGGAAATGGATGGCACTAGAGCAGATTATGCTTAGTGAAGCTAGCCAGTCCCTAAAAAACAAATACCAAATGTCTTCTTTGATATAATGAGAGCAACTATGAACAGAGCAGGGAGGAAGAGCAGGAAGAAAAGATTAACATTAAACAGAGACATGAGATGGGAGGAAAAGGGAGAGAAAAGGGAAATTGCATGGAAATGAAGGGAGACCCTCATTGCTATACAAAATTACATATAAGAGGTTGTGAGGGGAATGGGAAAATAAACAAGGAGAGAAATGAATTACAGTAGATGGGGTAGAGAGAGAAGATGGGAGGGGAGGGGAGGGGGGATAGTAGGGGATAGGAAAGGTAGCAGAATACAACAATTACTAATAGGGCATTATGTAAAATTGTGGATGTGTAACCGACGTGATTCTGCAATCTGCATTTGGGGTAAAATTAGGGGTTCATAACCCACTTCAATCTAATGTATGAAATATGATATGTCAAGAGCTTTGTAATGTTGTGAACAACCAATAAAAAAAACATACATATGATATAATATGTAATTTTCTATATTATGTAACTTCTCCATGGGTGGTCATATTAAGTGGTAAAAGTAGACCTTAATCCTGGCTGAATTCAGAAATTTTGATCTTAACTGCATGTTTGCATCTCAAAGTGTTAGAGCTACTTCTCTAAAGGTTTAATCTTATAATTTTGAAAACACTGGATGCCCCATAAGGAAACATTTTTTAAATAATTGATGAAAAGACTACCTTTTTGCTCAAATACTATTAAGAACATGTCTACCTTTATTTTATGAATGTTTTCACAGACTCTATATTCATCATACGCTCCTCCAAAGAAATATTTATATTAATTCTAATGTGTAAAATGTGTTCTAGCAAAATACAATTTTCAGAAAAGTCATTTTTGTTACTTGAGAGTTATAATTTAATGTGTTTTTTTCTTGCTAGTCTCTGTATATCTTCATTAATGTGATGGCACTTGTGATAATTCAAAATAACATATTTAAACTAATAGTGAATTAAATACGACTCCATAATTGGTATTATTTTGAAGGAAAAATTAATCTTCATTATATTATTATGAATTTTTATAAAATTATCTGATATTATAAAGGCTTTTTGAGAATGCTTACTTAACATCATATTTCATTCTCTTCTATAACATGTACAGTTTTTCAAAAATCAATATAAGAATGTAATTCTTAATATGGAAAATCACAACTGTTCAGTTATAATTATTTCTATGTGAATATAGGTAGATCATTTGTCAGAGGCATAAAACTTCAAATTAAGAATTGAAAAATATGTTTTCTTTAAAGTTCAAAAATATGGGGAATAAAATTGATCAAAGTATGTTATATGCATATTTGAATATGCTACAAAACCCACTATTGTGTATAATTACAATGCAACAATAAAAAATAAAATTCAAAAGTAAATTATTTCCTTCTGCAATTAAATTAATAATCTTAAAATTATAAATAACCTACAACAAGCAATTTATTATATATCTAAATGATTTCAAATAATGTTAATGATATTTGATCATATAGATTATGTACAATGAACAAAAAGGAACATTCTGTAATTAACCACCTTCGTTTACATAAAGAACATACCAGGTTTTGGGTAAGGTGGAAATTCCCCCTTAAAATATTCTCTTTCCAAAACATGAACAAAGAGGACACCTGCAGATGGGTATACATTCCGATCAGAGTGCACCTTTGAGAAGATAGTGTACACTGAAAATAAAGGGGAAAGATAAGAAACAGACAAATAATGACATACATCCTTGATAATTCAACATAGCCTGAAAAGCAGGTTTCACTCTATAGAAATTTCTGAGAAAGCTGAAACAACATGAAAAAGCACTGTTAATAACAGTTTGTTTTTAAAAGGAAATGATTTTAGTATAAAACATGGACAAACTCTTTTACTTAGGTTTAGAATCTTGCCAAACACTGTTAATAAAATTACATACATTTAATATTTTAACTGTTATTTAAAAAATGAAGAGATCCATAATATTGTTTTGGTAATTTCTTTTTTACTTGAAATTCTGACCAACAAATACATCACAGGAACTGATCAATTACATAATAACCATGGTTTGTTTTTTTTTTCCTCTTTACTTTTTTTTAAAGCAAGTACCTAGAGTAATTTTTAAATGATGAGAATCTATACCATACTAATTATTTTCTAGAAAAAGCATGTCAGACTATATAATATCATTAGAATACATAAGAAAAGCTTGAATATACTTATAAAAATGCATTGGGTACTTTTTCTGAGTATACATTCCTCATCTCTCTTCTAGAAATAATTAATTTACTCCATTTCCCCTGATCTTGACATTTAATAACTCAAACAGTATAATCTATCATACTATTCCACATCCTAAATAAGCAATAACAATTACACAATACAATACAGTGCAAATAATTTCTTGAAGTAAAATGGAGACAATTTCATGATTTACTGTTACTTAAGACATAAGATGTGAATCCATTAAAATGGCCAAATTGGCTTGAGTAGTTTCCACCTATTGTTTTTCTTCTGATATCATCATTTCTACCAACACATTACTGCCATTACCCTTGTCACCTCTACCATCTCTTTTGGTTTTCTATCTTCCTGATTGGCTAGTGGCTGCAATTTTTAGACAGATAAACCCTATCAGGCCAGTTCTTTCTCTTAGTCACTGATGGATTTGTAAATGTGGTAATTAACCTTAAGAACCCCAAGGCTGCTCACACCAAGCTCACAACTTACTAAAAGCCCTGGATAGCAAGATCATTGACAGTAAATTTTTCAGTGTAAAAACAGAAACTCCTGCAAGATGTTTCTTTATCTGAAACATTGTCCCTGCCATTCTGTTGATGGCTACCAAAAAAGTCAAACTCAAGTAAAATATTTGGCTTATAGCTTCCCATATCTATAACTTGACTACGAAAAACATGACTTCAAAGGCTATGCAAAAGAAGAAAAGAAGCTACAGTTAGGTTTAACTGGTATGTAGGGAAACTCTCTTTCCCAACTAGTCTTCATAAACAGTCTTCCTGGGAAGTTTAGAGTGCCCAACTTCTACCCACAGATTGTTTACTCACCTGTAGAAGTGATCCCAATCCCAAATGATGAAGATAAATGAAACACAAAAATATAGTAAGGATGGAAATTTGACTTTGTTTTTCAATACTGCAGTGTGACCTAAATCCTCAGTGCTTTAGGGAATTCGATAATGAGACCCTGTCCCTGCTTTCATGAGTTCACCATCCAGTTTGGAAGACCAACACATACCTATGTAGTTATTGTTCCAGAGGAATAAATTGCTCTGGCAATACCTAGAAGGATGGGATGAGCAGTTGAGGTTGGAAAGTTCTGAAAAAGATCTTTGGAAGAAGTGGAACTCGGTATGGCTTTTACAACACTAGTCGGTTTCCAAATCTTAGAGATGAGCAATTCAGACATTCAGCAAAAAACACACATGCAAGACACAATAGTGGGATACTATGGGGCCCTTTCAAGAAAGCAAATTAAGTCAATTATGCTAGATCCTGGGTTGGGTTTTGTTGTTGTTGTTTTGTTTTGTTTTGTTTTGTTTTGTTTTTTGTTTTAAGGGGAAGGAAATCTGGGAAAGAAAGAAGAGTCAAATTGTGGAGAGTTCTGGACTCCTGCTGGGAAGTTATTTCACTTTATGTTAAAGGTGTTTAAATTTCAGATCACAACCATACATCCAAAGCACAGGAATATTTGAGTAATCTAAATGAATCTCTTCTGAACTTATCTAATTCACTCTTTCTAGAGATTAAAAACACCATGAAGTATAAAGACAGTTTACCTTGTCATATTCTCAACAGATAAGAGTGTTGAGCATGTGTTTACGGAATGGATGAAAACACTCTAATACAAAGCACTGCAGAGGCAAACACAGGTCTCATGCTAGTGGACTAAGCATATTAAATTTTTAATTTAAGGTGTTGCATCTTACAGATTACTATCCTCCATTTACATCACCAACTACTAATAAGTTTCTTAGTTTTTGCTGCTTTACGGTGGTTAAAGCTAACTTATAAAGCAAAAGAAAGATTGTTCTTATTAAATAATATTAAAAGGATTCTGTTTTGTATACAGCCCCCCACAGGGCCTCAAGTGGCACCATTAAAGGGTACCTGCACTCCATATCACCTCACTTCTAAGGACTAGCATTCAACATCTCAGATTCTGCCTTCGTTAAAAAAAAAAAAAAAAAATTTCTGTGATCTACAGAGTCAGGCCACAATCTACCACGGCCCTCCTGGGTTTTAAGATGACATGCACATTTCTTTATTCATGTGTACTCAATTGCCTTTCTGCAATCTCCTGAACTGCATACTTGCTGGTCAGTTACCTTGGCAACTCCACAGTAAAGCCTGCTTCACTTTAAGTATAGTATGCCATTCACTTCGAGAAAAACATGATACAGATGTATGACACATTCATCATCCAGAAATGGAAAATGACTAAGCCACTATGTTTTGTTTGGGAAAATAATACTTCCTTTCTGTAGCATCAGTTTAAATTATGGGCACCCACACAACATTTTAGAGAAGAGTGTTCTCCTTTTCCCTTTCCCATTTGTTACTTGCAAAACAAATAGCTCTTCAACAGAGGCTATTTGGGCAGTATTTACACCTATCCTTCCTTTCAAAAACAACAAATGACACAGACAATTTGAAGCTCCAGGCTCTTGTTCTAAATATGAGCCATATCAATAATGCGGATAGGTTCTGCAGCAACACCCACAGAGGCTGTTACTAACAGTTAACACATGTTACAATCATATATGCCTAGACAGTACTCACAACCCGTAAGCTCAAAACATATTGTTTTCCTTAAGAGCAAGTCTTGAAAATCAAATTTAAACACCCTAAGAATCCTCAACACTAAGATCTAATAATCTCTGAAATATACATGTGTATGGTGCCATGCTAATCAAGCCGAGGTCACAGGGTCTGGCTTCTCTGTGTATCGCATGGTTTTGCAATCTTCTACAGCTGCAAATCCATTACCTCTGCAAACACATGCCACTGGATACAAATGAAACTGGAAACCAGTGTGTGGCTAAATCCGTGTAAATCTAACACCATTAATGGGAAAAACAATTAAACCAAAAGTCCAACCCACAGAGGATCAAAAACATTATCTTCAAATAGCAAAGATGGTTAGATTTGCAAAGATTAAAAACTTCTGACGGCAAGTTGATGTAAGTCATAGAAATTTTTTTAAGGAAAAAATCACATCTCTGAGTAGAAAAGAGCCAAAAGGGTACATCAGCAAGTAGCCAGAATGATTATTTCATCCTCTCTGAGCTCTGATCTCTCTCCTGACTGTGCTACCAAAATCTTGTTCACAGAACTATTCTTGATATGTTTTAGTCATAGGGTATAGAAACTACAGACCATTTCAACAACTGTATATTATGTGACAGCACAGAGCCAAGAATCAAATAACAGATTGTGATAGCAGTAGCAATAAAGTGAGACCTCATGCTAGCCAAATTGCATCCTGTCTTCTCATACTAAGAGTCCGTTGGAAATTTTCTCTCCACGATAAAAATATAAGGATGTGCATTTGTGTGTTTACAATTACCTAAAAACAAAAGCAAATTTGGATGTACTTGGTAAACATTAAATTTTGAAAGTACTATGGTGGTGCACTGCTAATGAATCTAAGACATATAACTTCACAGTTAGCACAGTGATCATTATTAATGGCGTCTGCACAGGAGCAGACATGCATGCAGTCCCTTTTCTTCAAAAACTCCAGAGGACACTTACCAGACCTTTTTCTATGTCACCAAGAACAAATACGTGGCCATAAAGATAAAATAGCTGCCGAGTATGAGACTTGAAAGTTCCAACTAGACTTAAATCTTAATGCTGTCTCCCTTTTGAAATCTTTGAGAAGAAAGTCATAAATTATTGTCAATATTCATGTCCAAGAGGCATTTATTAGGTACCAATTATGTGTATGTCTCTCTTATACATGCTTTACCAATGAATTAATCACTTTAAAAAGTTCAATTTATATCATCATTCTCTAATTTTTAAGGCTTACAAGGATATAGCAAAATCTCATTTTACCAGGCACCCCACAGAACGAATTGTTTTAGAGAGCTGATTTTTTTTTTAATGTACTCAGCGGTAGAACCTTTTTCTCGATGCGTATAAGATCATCATCTTGCACATCAATTATTGCACTCTACTCTATTATGCAGTGATGCCCTTATGGACTGTTTGGTTGCCTTGTCATTTACCGATCACACTAGTGGGTCCTAGTCCACTAAAGCTTTTTAAGATTGTGTGTTTTATAGATTTTCTGTTTTCTCCTCTGTAGACAAGTTGTCAGCTGTCATTTCTCATTGCTATCAGTATGTTTCCTGTAGCAGCTTCTCTGTCCCCTCTAATTTGCTATTATTAATCTGCTGCAGGTTTAGAAACCAGACTACTAAATGAGATGGGATTGTGTGTTAAAGTAAGAACAAATACATGCTGTTTGAACACACGCAGTGCTCTACTAGATGGAAAAAACAAAAACGGGAGCCTGCATTTGCAGTATCTATTTTGGCTGCCCAAAGAGCCTTTTGTGGCATATTTCCTGGTCCTTATCTAATGCAGTATACTTCTAAATAGATAATCTTACCATAGTTGGATACAGCCATTACTTGAGGCAATAACAGCATAAACTATGTGTATTAAATACATTCAGAAATAAAAAAGTATACAATTGAAAGACTTAATTCAATCTATAGATTATACAGACTTGAGATATCAAATCAAAATGGATGTAATGTTTTGTATAAAATAATTTCTTACATGTTTGATATGTGGATAATTTAAACAAAGATCTATGGATTAAATGATGTATTATCCTCAGCAATATCTAAAGCAGCCTAAGAATATTGTAGTAGACTGTAATAATTAATATGAAATTAAAGTCTGTTTCTAAAAGCATTTCAATTTTGTTAATTTGCCTCTCATGTTCAGAGAGTCTCAGGATGTAAGTTATTCATTGGGAAGCATCACAAAGGTGATTTGAGTCCAAATTACTTAAATAAGATACTGCACATTTCTTAATAATTCATAGCATTGCCTTTTTAAAACTGTAAGATTGTACCTTTATTTCTATTCATTGTTTTACAGTTTGCAATTTTTTAAATATTTTTTATTGGTGCATTATAATTGTACTAGGGTAAATTTGTTGTTTTATATGTGTATATGCATACAATAAACAATATAATTTAGCTAATATAATTCTCCAGTATTTCCCCTTTCCCTCCTCCTGGCAGCACTGTCTTAATGTTAAGTATTATCTGGAAAAAAATCTGAATGAGAATGATGATGATTTTCAAATATGTTTTAAGATTTTTTAAAAGCATTAAATAGCTCCCTATCTTATACAGCTTTTAAAATAAAAATGTTATCTAAGAACCTAGGCACAATTACCCTGATAATTAAAATTTTTAAGCACTGATATGAAAAATAAGTTTCATACTACAGTTTTAACAAGTTAAATTTCTTTATGAGCTCAAAGCTTAGAGCCCTGCATACACAGTACTGCAAGCAGCTACCAATTCATCGGCACCGATTACAAGAGATGAATCCCATTTGCTATCTATACTGCATTAAGAGAACTCATTTCAGGTTTCCAGAGTCTTAAATACTTACAGATTCCTTACTAATTTATTTTTTAATATTTTATTACTTTAGTCAAATTGAAATGTAATTATTATATCAGAACATTGCTGCAGAAAAGTATTTTAAGAGATTTCAATATCCAGCCAAGTATACAACCTGTGTTTTTGTTTTTCTAGGATTTATCTTGTGTTTTATCAATTCAACTTTTTAAATCTTGGCTTTGAATCAAAAAGCTTTTCTCAGCAGCCTGCCATTCACCTTTGAGTTTACTCAACATCAAAGTGCTGCCCGCCCTTCACCTGAAGGTGGGCAGCTATTGGTTTTGTTTCAGTCACACAGGGTCCATACCTAGACTACGGAATTCATCACAAGGGCCTGATTAGATTGCCTTTGTAAACTTCATTTCTCTAAAAGAAACGGCCACTTCTCTTTACATGAGACAGAAGGGAAACCATTACTTGAATCTTTTTGCTACAAAAAAAAGCAGAAGAGTTTCTTCATGAGATCTCCCCCCCCAAAAAAAAACACTTACTTAATTTTTCCAAATTGGAATTAAACATCTTGATCATTTTATTTTGCATGTATTTTTCTTTTTGTTTCTAAAATGTCAATGGGAAAGGAGTTGCAAAGCATTGTTAATTGGTGATCAATAGAACACTATTCTCACAGAACGCTAAAAAATTGAAAAGGGTTTTAGATTGTCTGTCTGGGCATGCCAAATATCTCTACTAAGAGAGATCACAGCATTACTTCCAACCTGGATATGGCCTCAGCCCCCACTCAACCCAGGATTCCTGACAGTTACCACCAATTGGAGGTAGCATGCATTTGTTCTCCTGGAGGAGTCAGTCCTTCACCTTACTACACAGAGGATAATACTGAACTCAGAGGGTTCAAGCATATAGAACTAGCAAGAAGAAGAGTTTTGACTTGAATCAGAATAGTCATGTAGTCAATTAACTTCAAAACACAAGCTAATACATTTGGTGGTTATACATTCTACTATTTTTTCCCCACACAAAAGCTTATTATATTGCTTAAAAGCTTAATTTTCTTAATTTTCTCTCCTTGTATTATGAAGATAATCTGAGTTTATTTTATTATTTTATAAAGTGAGTTGACAATCAAGTTTCAAACAAACGTTTGTAAAGAAAGAAACACTCCTGAAGGTTAGAAGAAGAGACATTTCAGCCCTGGCCAGAGCTCAGAAGGAGAACTTCCCATCTCTGGTAGATAGACAATTTTTTCCAAGTCCTGGAACTCTGTGATCCTTCCCCTGACTCTGCCACCCTTCAGAGGCAAAGGAGTACTTTCAGCCCTAGGGGCACTTCCTGCATCCTCTCCAACCACGGAGGAAATTAAATTATCTAGAGAAAGACTCCTATCCTCAAGCCAAGTAGTCCTTTGACTGTCAATAAGCCAAGAAGGAGGCTCCTTTGTTTAAGATGATGGAAAAGAAGTCTGTCAGTTTATCTAACATACATATTGCTTCATTCCCATGAGTATTCAGTTAAAGTATAACTTTAAATTGAAAATAATTATTAATTCTGGGCACAATCATATTTTACTTAGCTTTAGTTTCTTAAGAAAACATAATGAAAGTTTATCAGTAAACCTCTAAGACTGACCCATCTTAGAATATGAGTTTTCCTAAGTAGAAAAGGAGAGTTTAAAGATGTTTAAATAAAGGAATATAAATGTGAAGGCTTAGTCCTTTTTATTTAAATTATTTCACTAGTAAACTTAAAAATTTTAAGTTTTTCACTCTCATCCCAGAGGTGGCAAAAAGTAATCCATATTTAGGGTGTGCTCTTTATGACTTCCACTATTACTTAATATGTGTCAAGGTAGAATGATATTCAATTTGCTGATCTGAGGCAAATTCCTCAGAATTTCTATTTATAGAAGAGGTACTATCTTACTGCTTTGGTTAAGAATCAGAATATTGTTTAGAAAGTAAGTTACAAAAAAAGTTGTTAATTTATTTGACTATTTATTTTTTTACTCTTACAATATGTTGTACTCTCTTGCAATTGCCAAAAGTAATTGATTGGAATTCATGGTCAAGAACATTGAGAAGGGGTTGGGAATATAGCTCATTTGGTAGAGTGCTTGCCTAGCATGTACAAGTCCCTGGGTTTCTGATACAACATTTAAATTGGCTTTATTGTATAAGCTACAAGTATTTGTTACTATAATTTTAAAAGTCATGAATTTTTTTCATACAGTTGATGAAACTTACACTTTCTGTACAAGTTATTTTTGTAATTCAGATCTGTATTGATAGGTAACTAAGTATGAGCTCAGTGGTAGAGTGTGAGCTTAGCATGCATGAAGCCCTGGTGAAAAAAGAAAGAAAGAAACTGTAATGGTAATGATGGGACTTAAATAGGAGAAAGTGACCAGGAAAGGAGGAGGAAAAGAATCTAAAGATGAGATCAGGAGAAACAGAAAATAAGAAATCATGATGATCTGACAGGCTACTTCAGTAGATTAAAGATGGATTGTCTATTTGTATTTTGAGAACTATAGTTCTCTCTCAAGTCCCAAGGAGAAAATTAGTTTGACATCCAATAGGAGCTTGAAATTTGAAGAAAGAAAACACTGCTACTCTTGGAGATTCTAGAAAATGCTAAGTAAAGGTCTTGGAATGGATTTCACTAAGAACAGCATCAAAAGAGATGACTAAGCTGGACCCTTTTCATAAATCGAACAGCAACAGGAGTGGGATGCTCAGAGAGGACAGAAGTTCTAGGTATCAAAGTTAAAGAGAAAGAAAGTAGGAAATGGAAAGGATGGCTATATTAGAGTAGAATATATTGTGAAATCCAGAAGAGTCATCTTTATTTTTATAGACACTTTGCCCCAAAGCTATAGAAACCAGGCTACTAGAAGGTAATGTTCAAGACCACATATATCCAATGTTGTAGGTCAGGGTCCTAAGGATGAGTAATCAAGAAATATTCAGTGAAAGTTCATAATGATAATTGATATTTTGAAAACAATCAATATTCATATTAAGTGAGGCTTTTCCTCCCTAATAAAATGCATTATTTCAAAGGTCATGGAATATTGTTAATGGACATATTTGTAGACTAGAGAAGAAAAATTTAGAAGGATCAGGTCATCATTCAAGGGTCAAGTCACCTTTCCAACAGAAAGCAGTCATCAACTAATTATTTAAAAGCAAAACATCAACTTGGTCTTGCAACAAAAATCCCAAATTAGACAAAATATTTTATAATTTTTCTAAGTTTATATAAATGCTGTTTTAAAATAATATATGTTAATTATACTTTTTTAATGTTTTTAAATGTTATAAATAAGTTGTTATATTAACCACACTGAAACAATTTTTAAAGTGGTGAGCTAGTGACTTAATAAGGGGAAACAAGGTTAAAAACAGGCAAGATTTTTAGTTTTTAAAAATTAGATATAGTTTTTAAAACTTACACAGGGGACAATATATAAAGCTAGTGCAAGGGAAATAATTGGTTAAGAACATAGAGGATCATAAATTTTAGAAGTGTAGGAAAACAAAATTTTATTTTTTTCAACTGACTCATTTAAAAAAACACACACACAACTAAAAATGCAAAAGGAATATTGAAAGCAAACATTTAATTGACTCCCCAAAACAGATTCACATTTACAACCTAAACTCACCATCTTTCTTCCCAGCAGCCATTTTTCTGCTGATAATAAAACTGTTGGCCTGTTTGGTCTTCCAGTTAACTGTTCCATTTATGTCATCAGCCCAGCTTAATAAAAAAGCTTTTCAGAATAAAACAAATGCACAAAATATGAAATTAATGTCAAATTAAGATGAGGATCACAAATCACCTATTAACTGGAACCAGATTACTTCTAGCCAAGCAGTTGTTTAGTTCCAATCAGCAAATGTTGCATGCCAATACAAGGGATGTATGGGGATAGCCAGTAAACAAAACACAGTTCCTGCCCCTAAGGAGCTTACAATCTATAAAGATTGATAATTTATATACAGAAATTTATATGTATTGTATAACATAAGTGATATACACACCTAATTATGGAAAACATAAGTGTTAAAAGAACACTAAAGGAGGAACAATGATCTCTGGCTAGAAATATTGCATTATGCAGATTCACAATTGAGTTTGGAAACTACACTGGTAGCAATAAATATGATTAGGGTTAAGAATACTAAATAGGGGTCTATCACAAGAGTGTAGGGTAGCTGTGAGGTTGAAGCAAAGGAAAGAAAATGTGGCATCAGTTACAAGAAACTTAGAGATACATTGGCAACACTTTTTCAAGTTGCTAGATATAGGGCTAAAGGAGAATCAGGGATGGGTTTGAATTTTTGATCTAGAATGACACAGAACTAGGATTCATTAGGAAGCAAAGGTTAGCTTCAGGAAAAAAATGATTAGCTTAATTTGGGAGTTATTAAATATAGGGTACTAGATGGACATCCAAGTTAAACCATCTAAAAAGATGAGGATAGAGCTTTGGTTCATAAGAGAATACAACTGGGCTTTTGATATAGATTAGAAGTTCTTCTCCAGAGAAATCACTATGGAAGTCAAATTTCCAGTAACAATTCTTAACAATATCATGGGTCCAGGTAATATGCATGAAGCCTTATGTGTGAGTGACCAGGAGAAAATATGTATTCATATTGCTATCCTGTTTTTCTTCATCCAAACTGCTAATCTTATGGCTTACTCCCTATTTTCCACATTTACCTTTCAGATTTGATATATCCGGACACCATTTTTCTGACAATAACATCAGCTTTTCAGCCTATTCTCCCTTCCTCTAGCCAGTACAGGTAAGGCAAGGTTCAACACAGTCCCACAATCCTATAGGGTCTACCCCACAGACTTGTCCAAGCACATAGACTAAAATGTAGTAAGAAAGAATGCACAAAAAGTAAAATGAACAGGAAAGGCAGAGAGAAGAACATGTTAATAAACACACTTGCATAGAGAAAGCAGGGAATGATTCAGCAAAGAGAGAGGTGGTTAGAGAGGTTAGACAACAGAGTCTAAAGTGTCATGTGTGCCAAAAGAAGAAATATGTCAAGGAGAAGAGTGTGATCAACCTCCTTGCCTATTTCAAAAAGGCCAAAGGGAACGAGAGCTTAGAAGAGACTTCTAGATTGGAAAAGTGAGAAGTTACTGGTGACTCCTTGAAAGTGGAGTTCCAATTAAGTCATGAGAGCAGAAGCCAAACTACAAAGGTCAAGATGAGGATGCTGGAAATACAGTTAATCTTTCAAGAGTGCCAGCCAGAACAGGGAAGCAAAGAGATCAAATGATACGTTGAAAAGAAACAAGGTGGAAAAGAGGGATGGTTATTTTAGTACAAGGAAAGTTAGATTTTGTACACACACAGAGGACAACATATAAGAGGAGATAAAAAGACTAAGGATAAAGAAAATGAGCATAATTGATGGGACCTAATCCAAGAAAAAAGTTGACAAGATAGGACCAAGCATTTACTCTACACATAAAGACAATACATCAGGAATGAGAAAGTAAGGAAAAGTGAAGACAGAAACATCCAGTGAAATCCAACAAAGTTAGTGTAAATAGAGCTTCCCACCTTAATAAATCAGAGATGAAATGTACATTTCCTTTTCAGTCTGAATTTTCAGTAAAAATGTTTAACTTGAACTAAATTATGAGAAATAGCAAATTCTTTTCTAAAATGAAAAAAAGAATGCAATTCAAAACTTAGGTTACAAAAACAATCAAGACCTCAGGTGATCATTTCAGTAATAATGGGGACTGGTAATCAAAGATCCTAGCACTCCAACAAATAAGAAACTTAACTGGTATTTCATTTTTAGACTATGTAAATTTCCCTATACTAACTTCATCTATTAAGCAACCAATCTTATGAATGACTTGCCTAATAAATTCTGGATTCATATAATAACTGAAATTACATGCTTTGAAATCTGGATCAAAATACAGTAGGCATTTCCTAATAATTTAAGCTAACACAGGATCAGAAATGTTTATAGTGTCTGGGAGCACAATACTCCTCTCCCAAGATTCCAATCACTAAGTCTCAAAAGTAAGATGCTGGCTATATAGGAATCACCTGGGAATCTCCCCCAAATACATATTCACACGTACCCCAAAAGATTCATAATAAATGTAAGCATATATTCATGACTCCACCATAGAGAGAGGTGTAGATGGGCTGTACAGTTTCATCAGGTGATTTCTCATATACAATTCTAAAAGACTGAGACATGAGTTAGAGAACCAAAGGAATATAAGACATTCATGTAATTCCCTTAAATGTACCAAAATAGGGCTGACCTTAGAACTTAGAAAACCCTACCCTTCTACCTCCAACCACAATATGGCCAACTTGTAAAAACATGGAAGTCACTGCTGGACACTGAGGAAGCCCAACTCACAGAGAGCAAGGAGGAGGCCAACGTCTTCTCTCTTTCCCAAGTTCAACATATATGTGGATCTGACAAGCAACCTTTAGATTTAAACGTATCACCATCAACAGATCTGGAACAAAGTGCTTTCACATATATTATCCAATTCAATCTTTACAAAACCAAATTAATCTATTAATGTGTATGAAGATTGTAGAGGCTTAATCGGAAGGCAAAATGGAATAAGGCCTGCAGGCAAGCAGACACTCTCATGTTCCCCACCTTTTTGGGGACTAGTGTATAGGCAGCTCCTCTTTCATTCTTTCCTTTATTCTAGCACAGCCATTCTCAGACTATGCTGCACATAAGAAATGTTGTTATACACACGAAAACTACAAATACCATACTTTATGAGCAATCTGAAGGATTTACTAGGATAACTCTAAGTCTGGGGTTTTTGTCCTATACTCTTGCTTTCAAAACCTAACAAAACCAGCATAAGATTTAATATCACTGCTTGTTGAATTAATGTATGATCACTCATGCTTTCCAGGTCCTGTATAAGGACAGTCCAGTTAGTGTTTATGGGATGCAAAAAAAAAAAAAATTCAAGTCTTAATTGTTCAAAATTAAGGCAGGGTATAGGGGTTTAAACATGTCTCAAGATGTTGCTCTGTTTTAAGGGCAGCACTGCTTTGAGTATATTCGTTTTTTAAAACTTCACATCCATCCAAACAAAGTCCAACTATAACCACAAAAGACTGAAGCCCTATAAATCTAAATAAAAGGACAATTTTTTTTGTGTGGTTCTACTCATGAGGCAATGTCATTAAAGGCAAAACATAATGCTGAGGGTAACGGAGCTGCTTAAACATTCAAGTCCCTTTCCTTATTAGAGAAATCTCAATAATATGGAAATAACTATTTGTTTTTAATTGTGTGTTCAAGATCATGGATGCACCTGACTAACTTCTTGTATGGGAAATTATTGTCATCTCTACATTGACAAGTGGAGAGTCCTCACTGAAAAAGGCTGGTATTTTGTAGTTTTATTTTAATTAGAAAAGGACCAATGTCTTTTGTTTTTGCTTTTCTTGTTGTTGTTTGTTTTTTTTCAGTGAGAACAAATTTTCTTAGGATGGGAAAATATGACTCAGTTTTTAAAATATTTACCTTGTTTACAACTTTTCAAGATTAAATCTAATGTGTAAAGAAATGTCAATTTGTATAGACTGGTTCTTGGACTAACTCCAAAGATCATGGACCATCCCCAGAAACCTGAAAAGGAAGAGAGAACTACACTGTGTTTACCAGGTTCATGATAATCTCTGCTACAGTTATACCTGAGTGTGAGTTTTGCTCTAATTCATAAAAATAACAGCCAAGAATGCCCTGCATTCTGCCTTTTCACAGCCCAAACTAAGGAAACTTTTATACAACTAGCCTGGATATTCCTGCATACAATTCAACCAACTCTTCAATGCTCCCCCTCCAAAATAATCAAAGTCTGAAGTAATCCAAAAGTGGCTTCCATGTCCTCAAGTTCCCTAGAAACTATACAATACTTAAAGTTTGTCTTAAGATTCTGTGATTCATTCTGAGTCGTGTAGCAGCATGACTACATTTCATCTGGCCTGGGGCAAGCACTCTCTCCAGAGATATTACTCTTTCCCAAACCTGAATAATTTGCAGGCTGGGGGAGGAGGGGATTGCTATTTAATAAAAGCAATTGAAGAACTATGAATAGTGACTGATTGCTGATGAGCTAATCAGAATGTCAAGGGACAGAAATAATAAATAATAACTTACTCAGACATCACTGTCCAAGTAAACAGCAGGACATGCCAAATGAAAATTAATCTGATTAACACACTCACCTTAGAAGCAAACCGTCAAATCTTTCTCTGTCCACTCTTCATTTATCTCTTTTCATATTCTACTCTAAGAGAATCAAAGCCCTTGTTTTCAGAAGTTGGTTGCATAGCTCACATACCCTGCATCTCTTCTCTTCTCTCACCACCCCCTACCCAAGTGGCTATTTTGCTCTTTTACACCCTACACTTTTCTCTTCCCTTTGTTTATCTAACTCTGCTTAATACTTTAAAGTTGCTCCTTATATTTAAAAACTTGTTCATATTTTTCTCTTCAAAAATGTTAGTTTACTATTACTTCTTATTAGCTACTATGTTGTGATTGCTAAAGTGTTAGATACTACACTTAGGATTTTATACATATTAACTAATTTCATCATTACATCAATTATATGAAATAGGTAGTATTAGTTCCATCTTACAGGATTGGAGATGTAGCTCAGTGATAGAGTGCCTGCCTGGCATGTGTGAGTTTCTGCGTTTGATCCCCAGCATCATACAAAACACAAACAAACAAACAAAACCATTTTACAATAAGGATAAGAAGTCTTAGGAAATTATGTAACTTACCATCATTCATATGTTTATTAAGTGGCAAAGTTGGATTTTTAACTCCTTTCATAGCTGGCTGCAAAGTCTATGTCATCCACCCATCAATACTACCCCCAAACAGTTAAATAAAAAAGCAATTTGTAAACCATATATTTTTATGTAATTTGATATATTTATCATATTCAACTTATTATTCTCTTTAGAAAAACAACCTGGATTAGAAATAGCTAGCAACGAGGCAATGCTATTGCTATACAGTGGAAATTAATCCCAAGCACTATGTGTACCAAAACAAAAATAAAACACAAAACAATTCACTGAGAGAGGCAAGCTAAAATGTTAATGAGAACCTATGGGGAAAGAGGAATACCAAAGCTTTGCTGAGGAAAACTGTCCACTATAACCTCTGAAAGATATCAGGAAAAGATATTCCTAAAAGAAGTATAATAGCAAGACATTAAACCAAAAATACTAGAAGAAGTAGCTTTTAAATTTTGTTAAAACAGAAAAGCCTGGCATAGGAGAATGTAAGCAATTGTTTCATAGAATTAAAAATCATTAGAAATTTTGTAATTCTTAGCCTGTACTAAAAACTTGATTAAAATATAAAAGATTTTAGAGTGACATAAAATTGGAGTGTAGAAAAGCAACATTTGCTATGAGTAGAGTATCTGGATTCAAATCTCAGTTTTTGTCTGTTAGGCAACTACTTCATATCTCTGTGCCTTCATTTTCTTATCTGGTAAGAATAGAGCAGTACCCGCATCATGCAGGTATTGACCATAACCTGAGATGACACATTAACAGTCTTTAAAAGAATGCTTAGCACATAACGATGTGCTCAAAAAATTGAACTATTATATTTGTGTTTTAAATAATTTGAAGAAAGATGTGGACTTCTATAAATGTGATTTTTTAAAAATAATCTTCAAGTAGAAAAAAATTATCATTACAGCTAGCATTATATGGCATTCTTTTTTTTTCCCAAAATTATGGTACATAAAAAAATGATAGTCTTTCCAAGGCAGAATAGAGTAAATGCTAGAGACTACCCAGCAACATGGCCAGCAGCCCAGGGGCTCCAACCAGACCAGATTCTACCATGTGGCTTCCCCCAAGTCTGAGAAGCTGGCCTCTCAGCAAGTCCTCCTTCCTTGCCCTGCTTAGACACACTAGTCGAATGCTGCAATTTAACCCTTTTGAAGATAGCCAGATGTAATCAGAAATGAATTATATTGATATCCATACTCCTTGGCTCACATAAACTCTTTGGTATTTATTCTGAGAAAATAATGCAACAAAAGAAAAAAAAAGGAAAAAAATGCCATAAGCACAAGATTCCGACTTTGCACTAAACATAATACCACAATAGGATGGAAAATTAAATGTCCGGTATAGGAGCTGTTGGTTTGATAGACTAGTTAATGGAGAAGGAAAGGTTATTCATTTCTCTTGGTAGCTTTTGCTTTTTTGTTTGTTTGTTTGTGGGTTTTTTTTTTGTTTTGTTTTTTGCTCAAATAGCCTAAGGAGAAAAGTTTGAGTTTTCCTTCCTAGACACAGTAATATCCATAGCAGAAATACTAGTTAACAAAGGAGTACTAGTGGGATCTTCAATAAAAGGGATATATAATGTATGCAGTAGTTACATATAGCATTCCAATTTAATGCCCTCATTTGCAAAACGTAAGACTCTTTTTAAATTAATAAAATTAGTGAAAAGCAGAAAATAAAACAGTATGTGCTCTACTATGTGAAATCTAGTGTAATAGTGCATTCTAGTGGAAATGGGATTAAAAGGCAAAATGTACGTATGAGCTATTGGGCTAGGGAAGTAAAGCTGTAGGGAAATTTTCCTGTTCAAAATAAAACAATGCAATAATGCTTATGTGATATTTCTGATTAAGATACCTCTAAAAGAAAGATATTCTTAATTTGGGTGTTTGCTTTAAATGTCCTTATCTGTCTTTATCATAGATGCCATACATTCTAATTGTGATACATTTCAATGTTATAACCAGGAAGGTATAAACTATAAAAATACCCTCTCACACCCTTATTGCCGTCCTACTAATGCCACTACCTAGAATACAAGCTCTTAATAGTCTCTACAGATTTTCATATTCTATGCATATGCAACATATATTTGTACACATAAATACACACACACCATGCTCTTCTTTAAATAATGTGATTCACACTTTTTTCACTTAGACTATATCTTGAACCTGTTTACATGATACCATATTTTAAGGTTACAGAGCTTTCTTTTGTCCCAATCACAATTTATTTACCATAACCTTGAACTCATCCTGACCAAACAAGAACCCCTGATTGTTCCCTTACAATCTGACCCTCTCTCAGCATTCTTCTTCCCCTGAATGACATTACATCTATACTTATGCAGATGACAGAAATCTAGAAATCATCCCTGACATCTCATCATTCTTCCTCAAATTCAATCCAATACCCTCTTTCATCCATTTTTACACTTCAAAATGTCCCTCTTATCTTCATTTCCTTATTTCCACTAGAACCCACAATGTCATGGTCTCTATCCTGGGTTACTGTAGTCTAGGCTGGTAGTGCATCTATTTGGGCTCCTCCAACCTCTTCACAAAGCAGCTGAAGTACTCCTTTTGAAATGCAAATCTGATCTTGTCCTGCTTACAGCCCTCTGGAAGACTTCCCCGTTGGCCTTAGTATAAAGATGAAACCCTTTATGGTCTCCTAGGTCCCACAAGACTTGTTCTTGACCCTAGCTCTAGCCTCATTCATAGGGCACTCGCCCCTCTTTCTGCTCCAGCATCTCTAAACTTTCTTCAGCAATTTCTTTTTGACATGCTCTACCTGCCCCAGGGCCTCTTGCAGACCTCTTCTTTTTGCCTTCCCCACTGTACCTCACTAGCATTTATTCATCCTTCACAACTCCTCTACTTCTTGGAAAAACCTTACTCTCCCCTTCCCCAACCAAATGCAACCGAATCTTCTACTTAGATGTTCTAATAATGTTTATAGCACTTATCATACTTCTAACGGCATGTTTACCTGTGTAATAATTTGATGATTCATCACAAAGATTGATTTGAAAAAGTAATTTGATTAATCTTTGTCAATTCCATTTAGTGTAAGGAGTTCTGTGATGGGTGGAATTGTGTATTTCCCAGCTTCTAACACGGGGTCTCAAAAACACTCAGCACTCTCTCCTCCAAAAAATAATAAATAAAAGAATTACTAATTCAAAAATACAACCAAGATTTTTTCCCAGTTTTTCCTTATTTACTATCAATACTGCAATAAACACCCTTATCTCTATCTTTGAACTCTTTCATCAATATATCTGTAAGCTGAACTTTTAGAAGAAAAATGGCTAAACACAAAATACTGTACATTTCAGATTTCTGATATGAACATGTAGCAACCTGCTCTGTTTTCACTCCTGCGGTACTGGTCTTTGATTAGAATCAACTATGTAACTACAGAAAATGAAAGATGTTAAAGGTGCTACATTGATTAACTATTTCATAAGTGAGAAAAGCCGATATCACCTTACCACAGAGGGAGAAACGCTAATTTGCTAAGAAGGAAAAAAAAAAAAAAAACGTGGGGCTAATTTTTTTCTTTTCTTTTCCATTCTGAGGTAAAAGAGCAACTATATTTCTATACCTACTGCTAAAAAAATAGGGAACTAAACTATTTCACTTTAACTGCTATCGGAAAATTAACTGTGATCTCTTCTTTCAAATTCACAGTGAACCCCAAATCTCCATAATAATCAAAGTGGTAACCAGATGAATGAGTGAAAAGCTAAAGAATGGGAAAGGATTTACACTGAAGCTGCCTAACCCCTAAACATTTTTTGAAATGAGCGGCTTCATTTATCAGAAAAGAAAGTCTGTCCTTCTATGTCACAACAGATGCCGTGGCGATTCCCGTGGCACAGGCTGCCAAAGATCTATTCTAAAAATCTGATTAGCCTAAGGTAATTAGATAGAAAGTGAGATGTGCTAAAGATGAGTGATTTTTAAATAATAAAATGGATTTAAATCACTACTGCATAAATATTGTATTAAAATTCTTAGATGAAGATTAAAAAAAATTTTTACCAGAGAGGGATCCAAGAAGAAAAGAGTGTTTTAGGTTTTACCCAGATATTAATGTTTCTGAGAATTTAACAGTATTTATGCCATCAAGGAATATTTTGAAACTATTTATTTATTTCCCATGATAACTTTTACAACTTAAACATTATGGATCATTACTTCCCAAGCTCTGGTGCAGGAAACAGCCCTGCATTCAAGGAATTGCAAGTAGCCGCCTGTGGATCAGGTGAATGTTGACAAGCCAGAACCTCACCTTTGAGCATTTCTTTCTCGGAAATATGAGCTCAGCCCAAGAACGCCTGTGGCATCTTCAACAACTGGGAATAAAGCCATCCCTAGTTGCCGTTTGCATTATTACAACCCCACAAAAGTACATGGCACTTTCATAAAAGACAGAGGGAATAAAAGGGGAGAAAGTTGTTCAACATTAAAAAAAAAAAAAAAAAAAACACTGCACACAGACAGTGAGCATGTTATTTCTAACCTAACAATTGAAGTGGAGGAGAAAGTTCTGGGTATGAGGAAGGAGTAAAAGCAGCAGATAAAAGTTGGTTGGTAAAGATGAGAATAGTCAGTCTCTCCTTTCTTCACATCTCTCATCAGAGTCCTCCATAGTTTAGAAGACTCCGGGGCATAAAAATGGTTTCTATAGTCAGAGTGCTACTTGGAAAGGGGGTCGTGGAAGGAAGTCTTGCATCCTCCGCAGATTAAGTTTTAGCAATCACATTTTCAAAGTTAGATCAGATCATCAAAATAAACAATCAATAGGCAGATGGGCAGACATGAAAGAAAAATCTGTTCCAAGACATGTTGGAAACACTAAGAATATGCCCCCTGAGGTAATCAGAAACCAGCTAATCTGACATGGAGTGAAGTTATTTTGCTATTGAAAAGATAAAAAAAAAAAACTGTAGTCATAAGTATTGCAAGGAAATATATCATAAGAGAGTGGGGCAATGACTGAAGGGAGAATTGCCCCACATTTTCTTCTGGGGAAGAAACAGCCAAGGGTTGAGCTGTCCTAAACGAGAGCATCCAGCATCTTGCCTGCTCCCCTGTACCCCTGGGTGTCCCCAACATCCGCGGCCACTCTGCCTGAAAAGCCTGCTCTGCTCCAACAGACAGCAAGAAATAATAGGAAAGCAGTGACTCCAGGATGCAAGCTAAGAACAGGGCATTTTGCAGGGGAAAAAGAATCTTTCATTTTCTTCTCAGATTTTCATGTTTGAAAATGGAATAGAAGAGAGAGGACAGAATGTGTTAAATTACCCTGTCGGCGCTATTTTCAGGTTGTAAGAGATGAACTTGCAACACATAAGACCATTCTTTTTACACAGTTGATGAGAAAAATCAAATAAAATGTTTCTACCACAAGTATCTATGTCAGCTACACTAAAATGTTATCATGGCCTTCAAATAAAATATTCATTGCAAGAAAGGTGACTACTTCTGCAATTGTAAAAGAATAGAACAAGTAAAGTTGATTTTCTTGTTGAGCAGCACAAACTGTTAGAAAGGTCTCAAGTTGAAATCTATCTGTACCTTTCACCCACTGATGCTGGTTCTGCTTTTCCAAGCAAACAGAAGGGAGTTCATGTCTACTTTTACTCCGCTCAAGCTAAACACTTCCAGACCCTCTGAGAATACCTCCTATGACAGAATTGCCAGACCCTTCACCATCCCCACAGACTGCTCTGGAAGTTGTCTAATTTGTCAACGTCTCTCTTTAAATGTGACAGCCAAAATGAACACAATACTACAGATGTAGTTGATTAGAGCAAGGTCTACTATTAATTTTTGTGACATATGGACACTATACTATTAACATAGCCTAACTCTGACATATATATATACACATATATATGCATATATATATATACATATATATATATATATATATATATATATATGTGTGTGTGTGTGTGTGTGTGTTTAACTATATCATGACACTGGTTCATATTAACCTTTTTTCCCCTAAAGAACTGCCACCATACTAAGTCATCTCCTTTCTTCCACACCAATGAATTACGATGCATTTGCTGCTATAAAATATCTTTTTGCTTTCAGCATAGCATTGCACCATATTTGAATGGTGTTTAACTCTAAATTCTGTTATCTGTTTGTAACAGCTATCCCTTCTCCAGTCATCCATGAATTTTAAAGCAAGCCTCCTAGATCTTTGTCAAAATTATTCAAGCAAATGCTAAAAAAAAAAAAAAAAAAAGAAAGAAAGAAAGAAAAAAGAAAAAAAGAAGAAGAAGAAGACTAAGACCCAGGGCAAAGGTTTGTGACCCTACTAGGGTTACTCCCTTACCAAAACCCAATAACCCACACACCTAGCTAGTGCTGGTTTCAGCCTGCCTCCCATTCACCCAGCAATTCTGCTAATTAGTCCTCACACAAGAGCAGCCAGAAGCCTTGACAATTACTTTGCTGAAAGCAAGAATTGCTTATCTTTAAAAACCAAGTGTAAAAGATCTATACATATTAAAATTATAGTTGTATCAAAATATGCATGCACACAGACCAAAGACCAGAAGAAAAGGAACATAAGTGGAAATGTTTATTCCAGTGTCAGGGTGTGGAGACTGTGTGTTGGGTGGGGGAGTGTTATATGTTGTTTTAAAATTCAATATTGTCTTCAATACTTTACATTATTTGAAAAATCAAAATGTGGTAATTATGTAGAGATAATTTAGCTTAGGAGCAATCTATGTGAAATAGTTTTGAGAGCACTGAGACTCTATCTGTTCCTATCAACCTGAAAACTCTGAGCAGGAAAACAGTTATTTGAAATGACTTGTTGATCCTTAGAAACACTGGCTTTAAAAAGATTTTTTTTTAATTTAAAAAAAATATAGTACTTAATGTTTCTGGGGAGACAGACTGAAGAACTGAATCCTAAATTTAGAACTCGGATGTTAGACGTGTGTGTCCATTTGTCTATCTGTCTCTTGGAAAGGTTAGGAAAGTATGGAAAGAAAAGAGTCATCATGCTTATATTTCTGTGAAGCTCTGAACTAAAATTCAGCAAAGTGAAAAAATTTCCTTTTCCAGCCCAAGACTCTCTAACAGACACATAAACCCATATCATCTATTCATCTAGAGTTATTTTTACACTAAGAGTAGGAAATAAGATAAATAATAGAATATTCATTTAGGTGTTTATAGAGTTTGGAAGAGTAAATTTTAAGAAAGGAAATTGATTGTAAGTATGTGTGGACAATTAGTAAGAAGAAAGAAGGAAGAAACACAACACAGAGAAAGAGGCAGGCTGATTATTTTGGAGAAAATGTGATCTGTAAACACTGGTCTTATCAGAAACACAAACAATCTGGATATTTGACTTGAGAATTTTTAACAAGACAGGATTTCTTCATTGCTTCAGTATTTTGTTTAGAGGATGATTTTCATCAATGGAAAACCCGAGTGTTAGAAACTGGAAACATGTTATCTTTATCTCTTTGGGGTTGTCTCTAATCAGTTTTTTCTGGAACTATTCCTTGCTATTTTCAATGTCTGTGAGACAAGTGAAAATTCTACTCTGCTTAAAAATATAATTTGACTACCATACTAGAAGTTATGCTAAATATGAGATAAATCAACAGCTGTTAGATTTATGGCAAACTGTTATAAAAATTGATAAAATGAGTATTACAAAGTCCAGTTACTATTTGACAAATGAAAATTCTACTTTGCTTAGAAATAAGTTTTCCCTACCTTCTTAGAAATTAAGACAAATACAGGTGGCAAATCACAAGGCTCATAGATCCATACAAATTGCCCTTTTAAAAATGGATAAAATGTCCAAATAGAAAGTCCAGAAATTATTTGACATGGGAAAATTTTAGTTTCTTTTGAAATGCAATTTCCCACTCCACTAGAACTAAAATACATGAGGTAAATCAACAGCTTCATGATAAATGGTAAATTGTTATAACAGAGGTAAAATATCCAAAAAGAAAGTCTGATTTTTATTTGACAAGTGAAAAATCCCTCTAGGTTTTCAAATGCAATTTTCCGACCATACTAGAAGTTAAATATAGGTGGTTAATCAACAGTTTGATATATCCATGGCAAATTCTTGTAAAAATGGATAAAATGCCTTTATACAAAGTTCAGTTATCATTTGGTAAAGTAAATAATGACAACTAACACCTTGTTCACTTTACATTTGACCTTGTAAAAATGGGTAGGAAACCATCAACATCGGGAATAAATATCTGAGAAAATCTAAAAGTCATTTAGATATTAAGTATCAAAAGTCTTTAAAGTCCTTATCTACTAATATTTATTGGTTTTTTGTTTTTAAATTTGTTTTTAATAACACAAAAATATCTAAAGTATCTACTGATGTTTGTTATTTTAAATATTGTGTTGTTTTAGATAGCAGAAAAGTTTTATCTAAACTAATTATCTATTGATATTGCCTTTTCCCTTAGAAAAATATATTTCTAAGCAAAGTGAAAAAGATTTTTTTTTCAAATATAGAGGGAAAAAACAGGAAATACAACAAAATGACAATTATGTATATGTAAGAATAGTGAAAACAGAAGAAATTCTACTGTTTTCTGGTTTTAAATATTTATATACCAAGGTTGTTCATTAAAATATTTAATTAGAAATTAATTTATTTCATTTAAAGAAAACTCTGAAAATTTAATCTTATTTAATATTTAAAGGCTATTTGGAAGGAAAACCCTTGAGGAAAATTAACTTGATTCCATTTTTTAATTTTCAGAAAGTATATATGTAATCATGAAAAATATATATTCTTTAGATACCTATATAAGAATAGAGAAAGTATAAAAAAGCAGATTCTATAATATTTACTGGTATTATTGCAGGGTGAAAAGGTTACAGGTGATCTTGATTTTCTTCTTTATACTTTTCTGGGGTTCTTCCCCTGAATTTTGGACGATGAGTAGAAATCATTTTATTATGATAAAAATACTAATTAAGTTTTTTAAAATTTTACAAAAATAAATCCTGGCTAACATTTTGAAATTAAAACATCAAACTGATTTAAACTTTGAAAGTCTCGGATGGGTTTTTTTAAAGTTGAATTTTCCCCATTTTTCAACTACACTACTTTTTAATTCATTTTTTTAGGAGAACAAAGTCTATCAGTTAACAACTGGGTGAAGTAACTTGGGTTAAAAAACAAACTGCTAAGAATTTGACAGTCGGGCAGTCACCAGAACAGTGCTCTAAAAATTCCTAGAATTATTATGTATTGCAGAAGAGGGTTAGATTAAATTAAAAGTCACTTCTAAAAAAGTATTGTGTTCTCCCAACTTCTAGAAAAATGCCTTTCATGATTGGAAATCTGCGCTTCATTCATTCAATTGTTCACAAATCTTAATGGTGAACATTTATTTCTAATTAGATGTAAAGTCTCACTAAATGGACTAAGTTTACTTCATTCCTAGAAAGGTTCGCTTTTTTAACCGGCTCCCCACCACTTTGTCAAGCACAATGGGTAAAATTCTCATTTATCCTCTAAGAATAAAATAGGTGGCATCAATGTTACCAAAGTATGTTCAATTTTAGTCTCTAAAGACTAACGTGTTTCATCTGTGTTTCAGAAATATCAGTTGTAAACAATTTTATTTTCTCACTTAAACTTCTTTTACTAAGATTAGCAACAGATTGTCAGTTTTCCTAATGCATAACACTTTGAGGCGGTTTAGATGGGAATCTGCACTACGGCTTTTATTTAGCATTCTTTCTCATCAGTAATTTTCCCCCACTTAAAAAAAATGTTTATTGGTATACATTCACACAAATATTCGGGGCCGAATCTCGGCAATCCGCTTCAAAGGATTAGACGTGCGGTTACCATAAGCAAACGCATTCATTCACCCTAAAAGATTTAAGAAAATGTAATGTTTGTAGAGAAAGCGAGGTCTCTATGTAAACCTCCGAAGCTGAGAGCCTCCAAAGCCCGCCAAGCACAGTGGAAGCATCCACAGCTGTTTTCAATTGTTTTTGCTTTCTCAAAATAATGCACTTGGTGGGGCAAACGGTGCTGTTTGCAGCATCTCCAGCCCCCAAACCGGGGTTAACCCTGACCTGAATGCCCTGTTTGGCTCCCGGCATCGCATGATTTCGCTTCCCTGCTCGGTAAAAACCTAAGAAAAATGGGATTTCCACCTCGGAGAAATGCGTTTAGGAAGAAGAGTGAATTAGGTGTTTTAAATGTCGGGTTTTAGTGTTCTCTCTCAATCAGATTCAAGAAAAAGAAAAAAGATGTTATTTGAAGAGGGGGACGCGGTTTGACACCTATTTCCTTTGGCTCCTATCTAGGCCAAGGAGCCCCAATAACGGGGTAACATCCCCCCAAAATGGGCAGCGACCCCCTGGTCTTTGCTACAAGATCGAGAGAGGTCCAACTAGGGGGCTGGGGTGGGGGGTCAGAGGGTGCTGGGAATGGAAACTGGAGCTGAAATTTCTGCGCCCGCTGGTCAGGGAGGGGCCAGTGGGGGTGCAGAGAAAAAGAAAAGGCCAGGGGTCAATCCTGAAGAGGGACCCACAGTCCCCCGAAGTAGGGTACAGGGCATTCTGAAACGGGGATACAATGGGGCATCAAGAGGGGCTGGAGCCCAAAGGGCGAGCCCGGGTACCCGAACCCGAGTGGGGGAGGGGGAGGCGGCGGCCTGTTTGGCCCAGGACCTCCACATCGCGCGCAGGCCACTAACCTGTCAGCAAGAATGTGCCAGTGGTCGCGGGGCTCATCCTGCGTGTCCCCCGACCCTGTCCAGTCCAAGCACAGGGGTCTCCCAGCTCCCACCACCAGGGCAATAGCATTCTTGGCCTGGCTAGGCCGGCCGTCCTCGATTCTCCCCTCCCCTCCCTTTCTTCTTTCTTCCCAGCTTGGCCAGTTCAGCCTCAGCATCCTGCACCCCCTCCCTAATCCCGTACTCCCTCTAGCGGCGGGCCACTGAAGCGTGGCCATCGCCCCCCTCCCCCCTCCCCCATTCTTCCCGCCCCCGCACCCCCCTCCGCCCCCCAGCCCGCAGAGCACGCTGGGATTTGGCGCCCCCCTCCTCTGTTCAGCCTATATAAGGCAGGCGATCTGGGCTCCGGGTACACGCGCTTCAACTTCGGTTGGTGTGTGTCGAAGAAACCTGACTGCGACCTGAGGAGAACATCGGAGAGGGTCCACTGGCCTCTCGAGAGGTCCGCTGAGCGGGCTCGCGTCCGGAGCCACTCCGGGCTGCGGAGCACCCAGTGGAGCCCACGCCTGGCCAGGTGTGGGACCCCTTCCTTCCTGTCTTCGCAGAGGAGTCCTCGCGTGGTGAGTATGCGGTGAGGATGTTTTTTATTTTTAAGATCACATTCATTCCCCGTTTTTATCGGGAGCTGCGGGAGATGGAGTAGCGCCCCAGAATGTCTCCACGCAAACCTTGTCACGCCTTCACTGGCAGAACCCCGAAACTGACTGGGGGAAACCAAGCCTTCAAGGCTCTGGTTTCCAGGACCCAAGTCCAGATACGGTCTGTAGACAGACATGAGCTGCAGACAGGAATGAGCTGCAGACGCACATGAGCTACAGACTAATTTGCAGATAGCTCTACAAATGCGCTACAAAGTGCTATGTGCTAAAACTAATTGACGCTTCCATGCGCTACACACTGATAAGCGCTTCAGTTGCGCTACAAACTTGCGCTTCATGCGCTACAAACTGATGGGCACTTCATGCGCTACAAACTGAGGGGCGCTTCACGCGCTAGAAACTGATAGGCGCTTCATGCGCTAAAGATTGGCGCTTCATGCGCTAGAAACTGATGGGCGCTTCATGCGCTAAGGACTGGCGCTTCATGCGCTAAGGACTGGCGCTTCATGCGCTATGAACTGGCGCTTCATGCGCTAGAAACTGATGGGCGCTTCTCGCGCTACGGACTGGCGCTTACATGCGCTACAGACCTGTAAAAACTGCAGCGATATCTGAGCTGCAGACTAAAGATTAGCTTGCGCTTTAAATGCGCTTCAAATTCTAAGCTGAAGACTAGCTTTTCAAAAGCGCTACAAAAATGATATTAGCTATACAATAGCGCTTCAATGCGCTATAAGGCACATGAACTGCGGAACAATTTACACCTAAAAGGCTTGCAAAGTGGAAACTGCTGCAGAGGTACATGAGCTGCAGGCTGTTTGGCGCTACAGATAAACCAGCTATCAGAGAAAAGGGCTGCAGAGTACAATTACTCTGCTTCTTAGATGGGGACCCCACCCTTTCACCTTTTCGAATGGCTCCCACTGTATTTCTTTGCAGGATGGCTCTGTGCATGATGGTTCTGTTAGACAAAATGGAGCCTTGGGCAAAAAAAAATAGTGTTTAACATTCTGCCCACACCATTCCTGCTATGGCAGTGGAGTGGAAGGGCGCTAACTTTTGGGGATGGCAGATTAGGCTGCCTAGTTATGTTGATTGAAGTGGCGGTGTAGTTGTCGTGGTGGCGCGAATCGGTGTCCAGCAACAGTTTGTGGAAACTGTCGGTTTGCTGAGTTTGGGGGGGGGGGGCTGGATCTGGGGTGATTGCTCTTGCTGCATGAAATGAATCTGGCTGTTGGAGGTTGGTGGGAGGGGTTTGGGGGGGCGGGATCTTGGGAGTGGCGTGCAGACACTCTGCAGCCGTGTAGCAACCAGTCTCTGGCCTGCCCCGCCCATCCTAACGCGCCTTCTCTGCAGTATCTGCTCAGAACGCGCTTAGCGCCTCCCTTCCTCCCTCCCAGCGCCTACTCAGAGCGCGCCTCCCCTGCAGCGCGCCTCCCCAGAGCGCGCCTCCCCAGGCCCCGCCTCTCCAGCGCTGACTCTTGGAGCCAGTCTACCCAGACCCCGCCCCTCCCTGAGCCCCCTCCTCTGAGGTGGCCTGCCCAGACCCCGCCCCTCCCCGAACCCCTCCTCTGAGGTGGCAGCCCAGATCCCTCCCCTCACTGAGGCCCCTCCTCTGAGGTGGCCTGCCCAGACCCCTCCCCTCCCTGAGGCCCCTCCTCTGAGGTGGCCTGCCCAGACCCGCCTCTCTCTGAGGCCCCTCCTCTGAGGTGGCCTGCCCAGACCCCGCCTCTCCCTGAGGCCCCTCCTCTGAGGTGGCCTGCCCAGACCCTGCCTCTCCAAAGCTTGGCTCCACCCTGAACCTGCCTCCTCTGAGCTGGCCTGCAGCCCCTCCTTCAGCAGAGCCTTCCTGCGCTTGCGCAGTGTGAGCCCCCCCCATTAGGCCTTGTCCTATGCGCCTGCGCGCCTTCAATGCCTGAGCCTGGCTGCACAGCCCCGCCCCCCTGAGGTTTCTCTGCTGCGCGGTTTTGCTTTTTGTCCACTAGTATCTAATAAGTACAAGAATAATAAATAAGAACAATTAACAACAATTATACCTGGCATTTGTAAACACTTTTTATAAGTGTTTTGCATATATTAAATAACAGTCTTACAATTTAAACTGATGTTTATGATGGGAATGTCTAAGCTGCCTTGGCTGTGCCTCTAAAGGCAATTTAGCCAAATGTTTTTATTATAAATTAAAAAATATTTTCACATTACCTTTTTTTTTAAAAGACACTAGTGGACCTACTGGAATTGAATGCTTTGGTGAATACAAAGCAAGGAACAATTTGGGCTGTGTTTGTTTCATAGGAGTTTTAAGTGGCACATTGGTGCTGCTGGTTTGGCCTTTGATCAAGGATGAAGTGTTTGTGTGTCTATGAAACTGGGGTTTATTTTCCCCATTGGAAACTAAGGGATTAGCCCTGGCTAACCTGCCTACATACAATAAATTGTGCCTGGCACATGGTAGGCATTCATTAACATGTGTTAAATGACTAGAGTAAATTGGTTTATTTGTCTTCTTGCTTAGTGTTGCAGGTCTTTTCTGTTTTCTTATTCTGCTTTGGTGCTTTGTTGTCCTGGGTTGTACCTTCACATATCTAAGAGTTTCTTAAAAAAAAAAAAAAAGTATGCATTTTTGAACTTTAATAATGTAAGCTGTAATTATAAAGACACTAAATTAATTTAAATTATTCCAAATAGCTTTTTTCATAAAAAGCTAATTATTTAATATTCCAAGTAATTGGCTTTTTTCATAAAAAGCTAATTATTTGTTATCCCAAGTAATTGGCTTTTTTCATAAAAAGCTAATTATTTGTTATCCCAAGTAATTGGCTTTTTTCATAAAAAGCCAATTATTTGTTATCCTAAGTAATTAGTTTTTTTCATAAAAAACTAATTATTTAAATTTTGGGCAAATAGGTTATTAATGGTATACATTGACATTTAAAATTTGTGTAATGAAACATAAAATAGTTACAAAATATAGACTGTTTCAACTGGCATAATTAAACATCTGTATTACTTATTGCCAGTCAAATGTACCATGTAAAAATATTCTAATTAATGAAGAAATTAAAAACCTGGTTCTCTATATTACAAACTATGAGCCAGGAGTTTTTTTTAAGGGGAGAAATGGAAGTTTTTTGGCTTCCAAACGTCTATCACACACCCCCCCCCAATTCCCTGGCCCCTTAAAAATATACAATCTATGGAAAATATGTACATATAATTACAGCTTTAAGTCTGCTGCTTCTTTGGGAATTCTGTGTCTGCATATTAAAGAGGTTCAAAACACTGGTTTAAAAAAAAGTGCATATTAATAGAACTTGTATTTTACAAGTGATGCACATAATACTTTAAAAATTTGGACATTTTGAAAATTTAAAACAATTAAGAGTTGCTTAATGGTGTTTCATTTACTAATGGGATGTATATGTATGGTTTTTTGGGTTTTTTGTTGGTTTTTTTTTTTTTTTTTTTTGGCTACTCTTGCTCTTTGGTGGATTTGGGGTATAAGTTTCTAGAAGTCATTGTGAAAAGTTGATAATTAATCAAATGTACTTAATTACTAAGTAGACTAAAACTGAAATATTTATTATGATTTCTGTCCCAGGCAGCTTGGCTTTTTGCAGTGTGACCTCTCGGTTTTCAAGAATGGGACCTCTTGACCCCACCTCTCCAATCCAGTCCCTATAAGAGGGACTTTAAGGAGCCAGACTTTTATTAGTCAAATCAAGTTGAAATGCTCCTTGCATCCTGTGAACTTGCACTGTACCTGGTGCTGTTAAACATTTTTGTAATTTACTTAAATTTAGTATTAACCTGCCTGCCCACTATTCTGTTAACTTTTAATGGGTTGACTACTTTGCTTTGGTCTTAAGAGTCCCACCCCAAAATTGCAAATCCCAGTGGGGGCTTGAGTCCTAACACTGGTAAAGGTCAGAGGTCTTAAACTGGTGACTTTGCAAGCCAAATAAGGCCTCAATTTTATATGTATATATATTAGTGCTATTCAAACAAACAAAATGTAATGTCTTGAGGGGGACAGAGGAAGGGGCATGCATTCCCCAAATACATAATTGTAGCCCCTTCCTTTGATCTTAACTCCAGTCTCTTCACTTGTAAATTACCTTTCTGTATAATGAAGGCTTTTGAATTTTTAATTCTTATTGATTTTGTTTCCCTAAACAATATATTATTTGATGATTTCCAATTGTAATTTCTGTCCCATCATTTTTTTAATAGATGGTAAAATCATCAAACTTCAGCTTAAATATAGCCTACCCCAGTATCTGTTATTGACATGGAGATTAACCTTCCTGACCTGTGTCAAGCTGCACTAGGCCATGCTGTGACTGCCCTGTAGGAAGCCTTGTCTGTTTTGATTAAAATGTACACACAAGCTAAGTGACACCTTAGTCACCTGACCTTTGTTTATTAGTTGTTTTTTAATGAGACATTAAAATTCTTAATTTAATAAATAAAAATTGTATTATATTGTGCTTTGCATTGCCATTGTTACTATATCCTATTGTTTTTAAAGAGCTGGAAATGAGACTGAACATTACAGGTTATGATGTGTTTGTTGTGACTTCTAATGTTTGTAAGCTTGATAATATATTATCTTGAATGTCAATTATTCATTGTGTTTGTAGCATAAGTTACTAAAGTAATTAAGTTAAAATTATTAAAATTACACACTAACCCTTGTCCCTTAAGGACCTTGCTTGCTCTATTGCCACGCCTTGCAGAGACCATATCAACAGCAAAGAATGTAGGGGAAAATGAGGTGGTATAGTGGATAAGAGGGGTGTTAGGAAAGGGGGGGGGGGGCTCATGAGTGATTTATTACCATATCCCCTTTTATCTTATACCCTAGAGGTTGAAATATTAGTTATTTTCCACTTAACTTCTTTAATTAACATTTTTTTAACTTTATGTAATTTATTTAATAACCGATTTTGCTTTGATAGGTCAGAGAGAAACAAGTTATGGTTTAAAAGTTTTGTTTACTTAAAAGTTTTGAACTTTTAAACTACAAAGTGTTTTAAACATTTTAAACTAAATTTAAATATTTTTTAAAAACTTTTATACTGTTTAAAACTTTTCTTAAACTTTAAAAAGTTTAAAACTTTTTTAAAGTTTTGAACTTTTAAAACTTTCAGAACTTTCAAAACTTCTTGAAGTTTTAAACTTTTCAAGTTAAAAAAGTTAAACTTTTAAAAACTTATTAAACTTTCTAAAGTTTTAAAAACTTTTTAAACTTTCATATATTATATATTAAGTTTTAAACTTCTTATGTATTTAAATTTTCCAGATTTGGGATTTGAAATTATTGAAATTTTAAATGATTAAATCACTCTAAATGCATTTAACACTATTTTTCAGGAAGACACTTTATTATGACTTATTGTGTGATTTATTAACATCACACTCATAATTAGAACATTTAATTCTCCTATACCACCTCCAGACACATCCATTCACCCTACCCCCCTACCCACCCGACTCCACCTTCCACCCTTACCCCTCACCTTTCACCCCCTACCCCCCCAGCCTTCTACCCTCTATCCCCCACCTTCCACTCTCTACCCCCTATCCCCCACCTTCTACTCCCCAACCCCCACTCCCTACCCCCTACCTTCTACCCCCTATCCCCCACCTTCCACTCCCTACCCCCCACTCCCTAACCCCTACCTTCTACCCCCATCCCCCACCCCACCTTCCACTCCCTACCCCCCCCTTCTATCTCCTACACCCCCACCTACCAACCCCAACCCCCAGACTCCCCAGCCCTGAGTACAGCTTTGTCCCACCTGAATATTACAAACCTTTGGGGTGGGGCTATGGTGACAAATCTTGATTAAGAACCAGGAATTGCAAACTGATGACCTGAAGGATCAATAAAGTCCTGGAGTTGTTTGACCAACACAGTATTTAAGGGGGGGGGGGACAAACAAACAAAAAGAATAGCTTTAGTATGTAAATGGGTGCCCAGGTCACTATAGTTGCAGCCCCTCCCTATTTAAACAGAAAGTTACCTTTCTGTTTTCTAATTAATAACCTTATTAGTGCCAACAGACAGTTGTTGAACATTTGCTATGTGGTTTATCTGCATGATATTATTAAATTGAATTTTAATAAGTAATTATGACTTAATTATAATAATTACTTAACTATTATTGGTCATCTTTGAAAAAAAAAGTCTCATTTTCTAGCCTAGTTCTTGTTAGGAGGCATCAATTAATATTTGTTGAATGACTACGTAATGAGGAAGGAAACTGACATATACATGTTGCTGTTAAGTGCCATTTCTGACCCAAAGAGAATTCTCTTTGGGAAGTTAAATTATGGTCAGAAAAGTAATTAGACAGTCTTGTGGTTTTTTTTGTGGTGGCGGTGGTTGTTGTTTGATTTGATAATCAATTATGTTCTCTGTAGAGGTGGACAGAGGTCATGAGAATTGGCATGTATTCTTTTTCAGAGCTGATAAATGCAGGCATCTCTCTTGTTGTGGTTGTTTTTAGTTGTTGTTTAATTGATTGGGATATTAGCTGGTTTTCACCTAATTTCTTTGATTGCAAAAGTTATTTTGGAATTGTTTTGAATAATTTATTTGGTATCTATCTTTGCCTAAAAGTTTCTTGCTTCATTCCCTCCATACAAAAGTACTTATTTTCTGTGTCTTAGCATTCTTTATAGCCTATAAAGGTGAGCATAGTGATGTTAAAGTTTGCATATTGATGAATCACAATGAAAAGGTGATTTTTGAGGAAGAAAAGGTGATTTGAGCATCAGAGAAAGAAGAGTGCTTTCATTATTTGTTGTCCTGATTGATGACTTCATTTGTTTTTCTTTTGAGGATGTGTTTTCTTTGTTGGCTAATTATTAACATGAGCAAGTAGATCAGAGAGGTGCATTAAATACTAAACCTTCTTTGCATTGTGCCCCTTTAGATATATATGTTGAATGTATACTCTTATCTTCATTTACAGAAATAAGCGGGTTTTGAAAACAAAGAGAAGAAGGGGTGCAAGAGGGGGCCAGGATCCAGGCCTCCACCCCCACAGAAGTGAAGCAACACCTGGGAGGTCTCCTCCCACACCAACCGTCACCCTGGGTCCCGACTGCCCACCGCCTCCCCCTCCCCCTCCCCCCAACAACAACAACAACAACAAGCCCAGCGGCCACAAGAGCCCCTGCGTCCCAAACATGACGGAACGCAGGAGGGATGAGCTCTCCGAAGAGATCAACAACCTGAGAGAGAAGGTCATCAGGCAGTCCGAGGAAAACAACAACCTGCAGAACCAGGTGCAGAAGCTCACAGAGGAGAATACCACTCTCCGTGAGCAAGTGGAACCCGTCCCTGAGGATGATGAAGACGACATTGAGCTCCAAGGTGCTGCGGCGGCTGCTGCCCCACCCGCTCCAATTGAGGAAGAGTGCCCAGAAGACCTGCCAGAGAAGTTTGATGGCAACCCCGACATGCTGGCTCCTTTCATGTCCCAGTGCCAAGTCTTCATGGAAAAAAGCACCAGAGATTTCTCAATTGATCGTGTCCGTGTTTGCTTCGTGACAAGCATGATGACCGGTCGTGCTGCCCGTTGGGCCTCTGCCAAACTGGAGCGATCCCACTACCTGATGCACAACTACCCTGCCTTCATGATGGAAATGAAGCATGTCTTTGAAGACCCTCAGAGACGAGAGGCCGCCAAACGCAAGATCAGACGTCTGCGCCAGGGCATGGGCTCCGTCATCGACTATTCCAACGCTTTCCAGATGATTGCCCAGGACCTGGATTGGAATGAACCTGCCCTGATTGACCAGTACCACGAGGGTCTCAGTGACCACATTCAGGAAGAGCTCTCCCACCTCGAGGCCCCCAAGTCGCTGTCGGCGTTGATCGGCCAGTGCATTCACATTGAGAGAAGGCTGGCCAGAGCTGCTGCTGCTCGCAAGCCACGCTCCCCACCCCGGGCGCTGGTGATGCCTCACGTGTCAAGCCACCACCAGGTAGATCCCACCGAGCCCGTGGGAGGTGCCCGCATGCGCCTGACCCAGGAAGAAAAGGAAAGACGCCGTAAGCTGAACCTCTGCCTCTACTGTGGAAACGGGGGTCACTACGCCGACAACTGTCCTGCCAAGGCCTCAAAGTCTTCACCGGCGGGAAACTCCCCGGCCCCGCTGTAGAGGGACCTTCAGCGACCGGGCCGGAATTAATAAGGTCCCCACCAGATGATGCTTCATCTCCACACCTGCAAGTGATGCTCCAGATCCATCTTCCGGGCAGACACACCCTGTTCGTCCGAGCCATGATTGATTCTGGTGCTTCCGGAAACTTCATTGATCACGAATACGTCGCTCAAAATGGAATTCCTATAAGAGTCAAGGACTGGCCAATACTCGTGGAAGCAATTGATGGGCGCCCCATCGCATCGGGCCCAGTTGTCCACGAGACTCACAACCTGATTGTTGACCTGGGAGATCACCGCGAGGTGCTGTCATTTGATGTGACTCAGTCTCCGTTCTTTCCTGTCGTCCTGGGGGTTCGCTGGCTGAGCACACATGACCCCAACATCACTTGGAGCACTCGATCCATCGTCTTCGACTCCGAATACTGCCGATACCACTGCCGGATGTACACTCCAATACCTCCCTCGCTCCCACCACCAGCGCCACACCCGTCACTCTACTACCCAGTCGACGGATACAGAGTTTACCAACCAGTGAGGTATTACTACGTCCAGAATGTGTACACTCCAGTTGATGAGCACGTCTACCCAGATCACCGTCTGGTTGACCCCAACATAGAGATGATACCTGGAGCGCACAGCATTCCCAGTGGGCACGTGTACTCCCTGTCTGAACCTGAAATGGCAGCTCTCCGAGATTTCGTGGCGAGAAATGTGAAGGATGGCCTGATTACCCCAACCATTGCACCCAACGGAGCCCAAGTTCTCCAGGTCAAGAGGGGGTGGAAACTGCAAGTTTCTTATGATTGCCGAGCTCCAAACCATTTCACCATCCAGAATCAGTATCCTCGCCTATCTATTCCTAATTTGGAAGACCAAGCGCACCTGGCAACCTACACCGAATATATTCCTCAAGTACCTGGATACCAGTCGTACCCCACATACACCACGTACCCGACCTACCCAGTAGGATTTGCGTGGTACCCAGTGGGACGAGATGGTCAAGGAAGATCTCTCTACGTACCTGTTATGATCACTTGGAATCCACACTGGTACCGCCAGCCTCCGGTACCGCAGTATCCGCCGCCGCAGCCGCCGCCGCCGCCGCCGCCGCCGCCACCGCCGCCTCCATCTTACAGTACCATGTGAATTCCTGTCATGTCCCTTCAAGATCTCTTCCCTCAAAGATTATTCCTGTGTAGCTTCTCAATCAGTGACTGTGTGCTAAATTGAGCTACTGTATCTTCAAGCCACATCCTCTCTGAAAGGCTACAGAAGGTCAGGGCCACCCTGAACTGGCACACATCTTAAAGCACCAGAAGACCTTCAAAATAATATTTACCAAGAAATTATCTCAGTTTTTTACCTTGACTGCCAATTAAAAAGTTTACTTTCCAAAGAGGTCTGAAACCTCTGTCACCATCTAAATTAATGGCTGCCAAATTTCTTTACAGAGAAGCTGATGCAAACACAGGAAATGCTGATTTCTTAAGGGAGGGGGAGACCAGGAGGAGGAGGACATGACCCTTCTTGCAGCTTCGGGACTCAGTGGAGGACCGAGGCCTTATAAAGGAAGCCACAGTTTTTGGTGCAGTGAAGAAAGGCTTCCGTGATCCTCTTGCTGCACCCTCAGAAACTTCACCATCTTCAAACTCCACTTTCATGGTTCCGTTAATTCTCAAGGAGCAGCAAGTCGACTGGTTCTCCCAGAAGCAGGCAAACACCCCTGCGACATGTAACACCTCAGGCCTGAAAAGTAAGTGCTCTCAGACAGACTCTTGCATGTTAAGAGTGTGCCTTCACATCCTGGTGCAAATCACTGTACCCAAGAACTCTGGCTTTGACACAACATCTTACCATCATCATGCCAGTAATGGCTCCAGGTGTGTTAGGTGTCTGTGAAATGTTGTGACCACCTCTCAATCATGTGTGAGGGCTAAAGATTAGCAAATCAAAGGACTCCTAAATCCTGTACCCAACTCTTAAAAGAGGCTCTGAGTTAATTGTTACCAACTTGTGCTGGGACTTCAGAAAGAATTCTCACGAATGTTGTTAATTGGCTGGAAAAACACCAGTTGAAGTTTGGGAAGCATCTGTCTACGTCTCTGCCTCCATTTGCATCTGGGCATTCCATCATCAGTCCCCTCATTAGACTGTAGCATTAGGATGATTGGAGAGGGGAAATGATTTTGCACCCAGACCCACACTCCTGTGCATGGGAGGGAAGAGGAATTAGAGCACTGGGCACTGTCTTGAGGATATGGACTTCTTTAATGAGAAGATGACCTGAGGGTAATCACCTCGAAAGAATCAAGCTGCCAATGGATGAAAGGCCTCACAAAGCAACTGACAACACAAGAGTTGTCTTCAATCCAGTGACACCTCTGGTGTCTCCTGGACTCTTTGTGCTAACCTGGGACTGCCTGACTTCTTTAACCTAGTCCCTTGCTACTACCTTGAACCACTTGTCTAACCTCTCTCTTTCTGTTTAATTCTCTACTACTGCCATTAACCCTGCTACAGGATTTATATTCCAAATTGCCTGAAGAGGAGTCTTAATGGTGAAGTTTCCTTTTCATCAGCCTCATCTTTCATATATTCATTATTATCCCCCACCCCTTATCCTTGCATGTTTAAACACTTAAAACTTCTATCTATAATAGTGTTCTTTAACAGTGTTTTAAAGTGTTGGCTATGCTTTCAGAAGTTTCCATTGAATGACAAAGTACTATTCAATTCTTATTGTTAAATTAAGTACAAATTTTAAAAAACATAGCGCAAGATATCTCTTTACTGTGAACTTCTTACAATACTGTGAATGAGAGGCTCCTCCGAACTGGAGTATTTATACTAAATCTTCAATTTATTGGACTTTTTAAATTGCACAAAAGAAAAACCTAATTGGCTATTTAGTCTAAAACAACTTTTCCTTATTTTCTTCAATGGAATCAGAAAGCTTGTCAATCACTTGTGTGTTTTAGAGTATTTTTAAAATGGTGCATTTGTGCTTCTGGACTATTGTGAAGCGTTACTTCCGTTTACCTCAAATCTCAATCCATCTTCCATACATTTGAATTCAAATTGTTGTGTGTCAAATTTACAGTTTTCAATTGATCTTCAAGCTGCAGAGTGCCTAGAAATGGGTCATTTTCTGCAGCCCTGGCATGTGCACACGGACATTTGCCACCATTGCAAGCAGAAGCCTGGCCAACAGCAAAACGATCAGGGAGAGCATGCTGGCGTGGGTTCACAACTCACAAAATCCCTGACACGTCGGACTGTTTACTGAAGCTTGTGATTGACTCTTTGGCAGTGTGTACTATGCTCTACTCCTATCTATACTATCTTTTAGGTGTTAAGGATAAGTAATCTTACATTTATTGCTCTATAGTATTGAAATTTAGTTAAGTTTCCTTTCTCATTTTGGTAAGTTTCCTTTCTCAATTTGGTAAGTTTCCTTTCTTAATTTGGTAAGTTTCCTTTTTCAATTTGATAAGTTTCCTTTTTCAGTTTGATAAGTTTCCTTTCTCAATTGATTTATTTTGTTTCTGTTGATCAAATTTATGTTAATTGGATACTTTAAAACTTTCTTTTGGCATTTCCAACAAAAATGCCTTTATTCATAAGGAAGAGACAAGAAGTTAGAAAGGGAGCAAAATAAAAACAGGAAGGAGATAGATAAATAAAACATCAGAATTTGCATTCTTCATTAATTAAATCAAGGAAGAAGATCTAAGAGCTCCCATTGCTAGTCAAGCCTGAAGATAAGTAAGTATGATCATCATGTTAGGATATTGAAATAGAGAAGGTTTACATACATTTATAAAGGGTCAATTCAGTTTGAGTGATGACGTATTTGTTCAATCATGGGAAGACATACGGTGAGCTTGCAGGTGCACAAAATAAGATGGACACATCTAAATGGTGCAGTCTGGAATTTTGTTTAAGTTTGTAGGTACCTCTTGGACTCCTGAATTGATCCAGTCATCACCCACCACAGACATCTCACATCAGATCCTGTTCCAAGATGGCAGCAGAGAACATCCTGCTGGAAAGACCTGAGCAGCAGTGAAGGACCACCAGAGGAAAAGAAGAACCATGTGACATTTTCATCTAAGAGATCACGTGTCTGATGGGACTGAAAGTTCTTTGTTGTTTCAGATTGTAGAACGATGTTAAATTGGTCTGTGGAGTTTTGCATTGTTTTTATTTCTTTATGTAATCAGTTTAAGTAGTAGGGGATATATAATCATAGTATTTTAGGATGGGAGGGACTATTAAGTAATCTTAAGTGGGTGGGACTATTTAGGATAAGTTAGGATAAGATTATGTATTAGATATTGCTAAGTGGACACGTGTACTTACTTATGACCCTTTACCCCCATACCTCTTACCCCTAATGATTTCAAATAAATTCAGAGGGAACTGCAGGGAGATCAATCTATTCAGAATGAATTGGACATGGATTAAATGTTAGTAAAAGTTCACATGTGATTGGATTAATTTCATAAAGGCCCTGGGTATTAACTTCAGGGATCAATTTGTGGAAAGATAGGTGCCCCTTGAGAGTTTGTTGCTAAAATGAAATTGATGATGATGATGTGGTTAATATTCTTGAAATTTGAAAGAAAGTGATGAATAAACCCTTGCTTTTGCCCCTGTCAGTAGCCCTCCTCCTTACCCCTACCCCTTCACTCTAACCCTGCCCCTCCTCCTTACCCTGCCCCACCTCCCAACCCCTACCCTTCCTTCAAACTATTATTGTATTCTCTTTACTCTATATTTCTCTGTATTGACTATATTGCATTGATGTTCTAATAAAAATTCAATAAAGATTTAGTGGTTAAGTGCAAACTGTGTCCTGATCATTTCAGCGTCTTCCTTCAGGGCACGAGGTGGGGAGATGGGGAGGGGGAGAAAGGTCACAGTGGGCAGGGGGGGAGAGAGAGGGTGGGAGTGGGTGCATTTGGGAGGGAGATGGTGTATGAAGAACATGTCAATAACACCACTCAATGTCAATGACATATCAAGAACACTTCAGGAAACCAAGTATATATTCCAGCTGCAAAGGCCAACATATAAAATAAATCAACCAATTAACAGTGACTCTGGTGACAAAATAACAACATTTATCTTCTAATCCAAGTATGACTTGGAATAATTGAAATTTATTAATAGGGAGGGTGGGCACTGGGGAGGGTGGAGAGTGGGAGGAAGGACTAAGGGAGCACTAGGAGGGTGGGAAGAGGGGATGGGGAGGGATGGGAGATTGTGAATTTGGGATCAGGGTGGTGTATAAAGAACACATCAATCAAACAACCCAGGGTCACTTATATACCCAAAACACCTCCAGGGAATCAATTAATTTATCCCACCAACACTTCATTAACATATAAAAAAGCAACCAATTAATAGCAACTCTAGTGACATGACAAACTTTATTACTAATATTACTTAGAATAATGAGATTTATTAATTAGACTGGGGAGGGTAAAATGGGGGAGGGAAGCAGATGGATCACAAGAGGGGATGTGGGAATGGGCAGAGGGGTCATAAAGGTGGGAGGGGGCGACTTTGGTATGGGCATGGTGTATAAAGCACACATCTATCACACAACCTAATATCAGTGACAAACCTGGAATACCCCAGAAAGTCATATTATTCCAGTTGTAAAACATTAACATGTATAATAACAACATCATCAATAGCAACTCCAGTGACAAAACAAACTTAATTATTAATATCAATATTACCTGAAGTGATCAAGATTTATTGATTAGAGTGGGGAGGGAAAATGGGAAGAATGGAGTCAAGTGGATCCCAAGAAGGGTTAAAGGGATGTGGGGATGGGCAGAGGGGTCAGGAAGGTGGGAGTGGGTGAGGTAGGGATGGGGGTGGTGCATAAAGCACACATCACACTACCCAGGGTCACTTATATAATCAATATATATACTTATATACCTCCAGAATGGGGAAGGTAAATGGGGGGAGAGTGGAGGTAAATGGACACAAGAGGGGACCAGGGGGTGTGGGGACGGGCTGAGGGGTCAGGAAGGTGGGAGTGGGTGAGGTTGGGATGGGGGTGGTGAATCAAGCACACATCACACAACCCAGGGTCACTTATGTACCCAAAACACCTCCAGGGAATCAATCAACTTATTGCACCAGTAGCCCATTAACATAATAAAGCAACCAATAGCAACTCCAGTGACAAAACAAACTTCATTATTAATATCAATATTACCTGAAGTGATCAAGATTTATTGATTGGAGTGGGGAGGGAAAATGGGGGAGAATGGAGTCAAGTGGATCCCAAGAAGGGTTAAGGAGATGTGGGGATGGGCAGAGGGGTCAGGAAGGTGGGAGTGGGTGAATTCGGGATGGGGGTGGTGCGTAAAGCACACATCAGACAACCCAGGGTCACTTATATAATCAATATATATACTTATATACCTCCAGAATGGGGAGTGTAAATGGGGGGGAGAGTGGAGGTAAATGGACACAAAAGGGGACAAGGGGGTGTGGGGATGGGCTGAGGGGTCAGGAAGGTGGGATTGGGTGAGGTTGGGATGGGGGTGGTGAATCAAGCACACATCACACAACCCAGGGTCACTTATGTACCCAAAACACCTCCAGGGAATCAATCAACTTATTCCACCAGTAGCTCATTAACATAATAAAGCAACCAATAGCAACTCCAGTGACAAAACAAACTTCATTATTAATATCAATATTACCTGATGTGATCAAGATTTATTGATTAGAGTGGGGAGGGAAAATGGGGAGAATGGAGTCAAGTGGATCCCAAGAAGGGTTAAAGGGATGTGGGGATGGGCAGAGGGGTCAGGAAGGTGGGAGTGGATGAGGTAGGGATGGGGGTGGTGCATAAAGCACACATCAGACAACCCAGGGTCACTTATATAATCAATATATATACTTATATACCTCCAGAATGGGGAGGGTAAATGGGGGGAGAGTGGAGATAAATGGACACAACAGGGGACAAGGGGGTGTGGGGATGGGCAGAGGGGTCAGGAAGGTGGGAGTGGGTGAGGTAGGGATGGGGGTGGTGCATAAAGCACACATCAGACAACCCAGGGTCACTTATATAATCAATATATATACTTATATACCTCCAGAATGGGGAGGGTAAATGGGGGGAGAGTGGAGGTAAATGGACACAAGAGGGGACAAGGGGTGTGGGGATGGGCAGAGGGGTCAGGAAGGTGGGAGTGGTTGAATTCGGGATAGGGGTGGTGCATAAAGCACACATCACACTACCCAGGGTCACTTATATAATCAATATATATACTTATATACCTCCAGAATGGGGAGGGTAAATGGGAGGGAGAGTGGAGGTAAATGGACACTAGAGGGGATAAGGGGGTGTGGGGATGGGCTGAGGGTTCAGGAAGGTGAGAGTGGGTGAGGTTGGGATGGGGGTGGTGCATAAAGCCCACATCACATAACCCAGGGTCACTTATGTACCCAGTACACCTCCAGGACATCAATTAGTTCTTTCCACCAGCAGCTCATTAACATATGATAGTAAAACAAGCAATAGCTGTTCTAGTGACCATAACAAACTTTTTTATTAATATCAATATTATTTAGAATAACAGATTTATTAATTAGACTGGGGAGGATAAAATGGAGGACAATGGAGGCAGATGGATCACAAGGGGGATGTGGGGATGGGCAGAGGGGTCATAAAGGTGGGAGGGGGTGACTTTCGGATGGGCATGGTGTATAAATCACACATCCAATTTCACAATGCTATATCAAATGACAGACTTGGAATACCCCAGGAAATCAATTTATTCCAGTTGTAAAACATTAACATATATAATAATAAAGTCATCAATTAATAACAACTCTAAGAGATAACAAACTTCTTTATTAATATCAACATCGCTTAGAAAAATCAAGATTTTTTAATTAGACTGGGGACAGGAAATGGGGGGAGAGTGAAGGCAAATGGACACAAGAGGGGATGAAGGGATGTGGGCATGGACAGAGGGGTCAGGAAGGTGAGTTTGGGATGGGGGTGGTGTGTAAAGAACATATTACCCAAACCAAGACAATTATATACCCAGAATACCTCAGGAAATCAACCAGTTTATTCCAGCTATAAAACATTAACATATACAGTAGTAAAGCAAGACTTTAATGACAACTCTGGTGACATAACATTTTAATATTAATATTACTAGAATACTTTAGATTTATTAAAAAGAGGGGAGGGAGGACATTGGGGAGATTTTGAGGGAAAGTGGGGAGGGCAAGTGATGGAAAGAGGATGGGTAAGTGGAAGGGGGTGGCATGGTGTATAAAGAACAAATCAATCACACAACCCAGAATCAATGACACACCTAGAATATCCAGGAAACAAATTTGTTCCAGTTGTTAAATGTAAGCATATACAATAACAAAGTCATCAATAGAATCTGTAGTGACAAAACAAACTTCATATTTAATATCAATATTACTTAGACTTCTTGACGATTGTCAGTTGGAGTTGGGAGGCTGAAAGTGTTGGGGGATAGTGGACGGATCCCAAGAAAGGTTGGAAGAATGGGTAGAGGTGGTGGGAATGATGGGAGTAGGAGTGAGTTTGGGATGGGGGTGGAGTACAAAGAACACATCAGTCACACAGCTCAGTGTCAATGGCATATACCAAGAATGCTCCAGGAAATTAATATATTCTAGCTGTAAAACATTAACATCTAAAATAAAGCCACCAACTACTCGAGACTGTAATGCAGTGACATAAAACAACTTTATTTTTATTATCAATATTATTGGAATATTTAAGATTATCAATTAGAATGGGGCTGATGGAACAGTTGGAGAGTGGGGGTAGGAAGAATGGGTAGAATGGAGAGGATGGGGGTGGGAAGAGAGGGTGGCATGTTTGGGATGGAGTTGACTTATAAAGAATACATCAATTACACAACCCAGCATCAATTACATCCCCAGAATACCCCAAGAAATCAACTGATTTATTCCAGCTGCACTGGAAGATCAGAAACATATATAATAATAAAATAACCAAGTAATAGTGACTCCAGTGACATAATAAATTTTATTATAAATATTACTTGAAATAGCTGACAATTATTAATTTAAGTAGGAAGAGAGGGAGTGTGGAGAGAGTTGAGGGGAAATGGGATCACATAAAGGGCAAATGGGAGAAAAGAGGGGGAAGAATGGGAGGGTGTGAGTTTGGGGTGGGGGTGGTATATAAAGAACCTATCAACCACACAGGCCAGAATCAATGATATACTGAGGATACTCCAGTAAATCAACTAACACATAACAGTTACAACAGGTTAACATATAAAAAATCACCAATTACAGCAATTCCAGTGATATAAACCTTATTCTATATCACTATTTCTTGGAATACTTGAGATTTATTAATTGGATTAGGGAAGGAGGGGCCACAGAAGAGTGGAAGGTAGAAAGGAGTGGAATGGAGAAAGTGAGGATGGGAAGAAGAGTGAGGAGGTTGGCAATGGAATGAGTTTGGATTTGGGTGGTGTATAAAGAGCACATCAATCATATAACCCAATGTCAATTATAACCTAGAATACCCAGGAACTCAACTAATTTATTCCAGCTACAAAACATCAACATATAAAATAAAGCCACCTGTTAATAGTCCAATGATAAAATAAGACAAAGTCCATTAAATACCAATGTGGTTTGAATACTTGAGATTTATTAAAGGATTGAGGAGTTCAGGGGTAGGAAAAAAGGAGACTAGGAAATGCAGGAAAATAGAGAGGAAGGGAGGTAAGGAAGGGAGGGTGATTTGGGGGTGGGAGTAGTGTATAATGAACATATCAGTCAGAATCCTCTATCAATGATATACCCAGAATACACCCGAAAATCAACTGGTCTATTTCAGCAGCAAAACTTCAAGATCTTGAGTAGCCACCAATTAATAACAACTCTAGTGATAAAGTAAACTTTATTTTTAGTGCCAAATTAATAGAAAGTTATAAAACATTAGTGAGAACATAATACGCACTAAATGCAGTAGAGATGAGTTAAACAACATGCAAATTTATTTTTATACCAATGAACACTAAAAAAATTAGCATGAGTGATTTTCATCTAATTGAAAAGTGGCAAATGGAGTCACAAGATGCTCATTTCATTCGATTTTCAAACGTAATGACATCAGTCTGAGTTAATCTGAAGAGAAAATCTTATTTTACCATTTTCAAAGTATTTATGGCTTTAAAGTGTGATGACATGGGAGTCACATAAACATGGTGGCTTATCAGGAAGATGGTGATTAAAAGGAAAAATTGAGATTAATAACAAAAATTTTACAACTAAAAGCTGTGTCCTCTCAGAAGGATGCTCTGAAGAGATATCTATCCAGCCCAGCATCCTCAGATTCCCATGGTGTGCAGGGTGGTGGGTGGAGAAATTGGGAGTTGGCCAAGAACCACTTAGCTATCAAATGTTTTCTTGATGTTACTGATAATTGAAAAAATTCTGTGTAAAATGATTAGCAAAATCACTTGGAAAGGGCTGAGATTGTGGCTCAGCGGTAGAGTGCTTGCCCAGCCCCTGTGAGGCCCTGGGTTCAATCCTCAGCACCACATTAAAAAATAAATAAATAAAATAAAGGTATTGTGTTAAACTATAACTTTAAAAAAATAAATATTTTTAAAAATCACTTGGAAAGAAAATTGAGATATCATATTCATTCGTGTTTTGTTACACCTATAGTGCTTGCCATCTGTACTCCCACCCCTCTTCATAATTGACAAAATTAAATTTAAACAACAACCACAAAATAGGTGCTGAGCCTCAAGATTGTATAAAATTAGGCTATGTAGCTGGATCACGGACTAGTTCCTAACATTAAACTTATGTTACACAGCAATGGAATTAAAAATACATTTTATGAAATAAATCCCTCTTATCTAGTATAGTGAATGCCACTAATTAATCAAAATAATTTTTATGTGAGATTCACACTGTTAAATTTAAACAACAAATGTACATTCATTTGTCAACCTTGTTAGAGGCCTATTTCACAGATTAGAGCACTCCGTTGCTTTTTTGAATAAATTATATTAACAGCACAATGTAGAAACAACATAATATGGAAATATGGAAAATAACTTTTTTAAAAACATAAGAAACAATTAAATATTTGTTGAGATTAATGACTTTTGATCCACATCTCAACAAGTACACTAACAAATTTCAGATAAATCAAGAACTATGAAAAGGAGGAACTTATCAGTATGAAGAAAGTAAACAAAATAACAACAACAATAACAACTAAGATGAATGGTTTTGAATTAATAAAAATAATGAACACACAACTGAATGAAAAATACTCAGTTATAAAAATATTTTATAACTATTATAGTCTGTTTTGTGTTGCTATCACAAAATACACGAGGCTGGATACTTTCTAAAGAAAAGAATTTTATTTGGTTATGATTCTGACTCTGATTCAGAGTCCAAATGGTGTGGCACTGTCGTCTGGTGAGAGACTCCTGGGTATATCATAACATGGCCAACATGGCAAAGAATCAAAATGGGAAGTGGTTATGTACAAAAGAGACCAAACATTGGAGTGGCCATGTATTGTAACAACCCAGTCTTTGGGTAACTAATCCAGTCCTTTTTGACCTAACCCACTTCCTCGAGATAGACATTATTCCCCTCTGAGAGTGGTGGCCTTGGACCTAGTTAGCTCACTTAAAGGCTCCACCACTTTAATACTGTTATATTAAGGAATTAAGCTTCAATATGAGTTTTGATGGGAACAAACCACATTCAAACATAGTACTAACTTACCACCCACAGTACCTAATATTTTCCTGGAGAGATTAAGTAACAGTCCCTATATTTTACTCCTTTTCTCACTTCTTTGAATATTATGTGGGGAGGAATTGGATGGATGGATGGATGGATGGATGGATGGATGGATGGATGGATGGATGGATGTGTGTGTTCAGTATAATGTATTGATTTATTTTGATGTGCGAGATATTAGGCTAGGTTTGGGAGGAAACAGTTCTGGGCACAGCTCTTGAACTGAGATACCTAATGCAGGCATATGGATATATCTCAGTTGGTAGAGTGCCTGGGTGCCTCTGCATGCACCAGGCTCTGGGTTCAATCCCCAGTACCACCAAAAAAGAGAGAAAGAGAGAGAGAGAGAGAGAGAGAGAGAGAGAGAGAGAGAGAGAGAGAGAGAGAGAGAGATATCTAATGCAATTAAGAGTGAGCATCTCAAGATTATCTAGTACCCCCTAGAAGCACTACCATAATTGCTTTTAGGCAATATAGTTACCCAAATCATTTGTGATCACGCACTTTTTAATTTAGTCTAACAGGTATTGCATAATAGTTGACATTGAGTTATTTTTTGATACACTAAAGTTCATAAACATTTATTTATTTTTACTAGTGCTTTTCAACTGAGGATTAGAAAGTTTGGATGGCTTTTTCCTCCCAAATTATCCTCTCAAGCAACCCTTTTAACACATGAATTCCTTAGTTTTGTTCTCAGATAATCCCTAGAAAGAGTTGATGCTTGTATATTTAGAATCTTAGGTCCCTAGTAATTCATAACAATTTATAGAATAACATTTTGACCCAAGAAAACACTTCTAAAGAGACAGCAAGTGAACCTAGGGAAGATCATTAATTACTGTTTTATACATAGCCTTATAGTCCTCACATGAGAAAGTCCCTGAATAAAAATTAATTATAATTTACATAAATTCATATCACTAGCTAATTTTCTTAAGTTGTCCATGTAGAAAACCAAGAAAGAAATAGGTGGAAGTTATATTCAGAGGCTACCTCTCATAAAAATTCATTATAGGTAAAATTGTTTCTTAAACAAGTAAACAAGAACACATTTTTAATAAATACTATTTCTAAGTAGTTTAACATTATTTAAACCTCATTTACATCAACCTGAATTAGAATGAGCCTATAAAATATCACAACATCCTACCTTCTAGACCTAGGTTGATTTCAAGATGGCGCATTATTCAGAACTTTGAATCACCTAGGTACCATCCTAAGTTTCTCAATGCCTGACGTTCTTAAGGTTAATCGGAGTAGGGTAAGTGACATTTTACTAGCTATAGGGTCACAAGATTGGCACTTCAAAGTACCCTGTCAGTCCAAAATTGAAATAATGCCCAATTCTGAAAACCTTGTTACAACCATCTCAACCTCATCAAAACCAGGGTTGATTTTGGCAAGTTTTGGCTAATAATCTCTAACCTCTTTTGAAGAACACAGGAAGTTAGGTGTGAATTAAAATGCATCTTTATTAAAGTCAGGCTATGTTGTAGAATGTAATTTGGGCTTTATGTTAAAATTAGCCTTCCTTTTCTTTTTCTCCATGCCAATTTTGGTTCTGAAAATGAGAAATGAACAGAGTTGACACCTACATAGCCCCTTGGGAGAGGCACATGAATTACTACATGCCTGTCAGGAACTTTAGAGGACAAACCCTATGCAGATGTGAGCACAGTACGGAACTTAAGCTCCAGTCTGTCCTCAGGACATTGTCAACAACAATATAAAACAGTAGGCTCTGTTTATACTAAATTGTACTTATCATACTAGATTGTACTTATTTGCATACATGCAAAATTTACAACCAGATGCCTAAGGGTAGCCGAAACACATGTACACTCAACCTATTTGGGTTCTCTATGTATAAAAGTTCTGGTCATTCAGAGCTTGATGAAAAAATAGGTACAGCTGCAGAGTACCTATTGTCCCTTTGTTCCCTAACACTGGAAGATAACGTGTCTGAGCTGGTGATTCTAGGATTCACTGTAACAGTGTCCCTCATAATAATTCTGTGATGGCCTAGACAGCTGCTTTGAAGAGAGCATTTCTACCTATAAGATGATTGATGGACTGTCATAGACACCCACCTAAAAGCACATTGTATATTTGCTGATAGAAAAAAAAAATGTAGGTTAGATGGATTAGATAGTTTTTTTGTACTTATATATCCCACATAGTCAACTTATTTAATTAATGTATCTAATATATTTATTTTAGATAAGATTGCTCCCCATGTATGTTGAAGCCCTAACCCCCCAATATCATTTATTTAGAGAGTGGATTTATCAGGAGGTAACTTGGGTTAAATGAGATCAGAAGAGTGGGGTCTTCATCCAATAGGACAGTTATCCTTCTAAGAAAAGGAAGACACCAGGAACACCACACAGAGGAGGGCCATGTAAGGACACAGCAAGGAAGTAGATATCTGCAAGCCAAAGAAAGGGTTCTCTTTAGACACCAAGCATGGTAGCACCTTGATCTGGGACTTCCAGGCTCCAGAAACAGGAAGGAATAAATTCCTGTTGTTAAACCTATCAAGCCTTAGGTATTTTGTTATGATAGCCCTTGCAGACCAACACAACACTGTTGTTATATTCTATAAATATATAATTTTATACTTATTATAATATATAGTAGTATAATAAACATATGTATAGTACAGTATACTAAATATTAGTGTTATATATAATATTCTATAGTCATTTGATATGCTCTATATTATAAATATAGTACATAATAATAAATGTAAGCATAGCACAGTATAATAAATATATAATAAATAAAGGTATAATAAGTATAAATATGTACATATACTATTTGATATATATTATCAGTAAGTCAATGTAAGTAACTGAACAGCTTCCCTGTGGCTGCTTCTTGCAGTTCTAGATCAAAGATAGTGGAATATCTGTAGTGGCTTCACCATAGACCTTACAGACCCCTGTAGCTCTGCAGCCTTGCTCATGACCCTGACAGAGATTGTCTTCTGAAATTCAAGAGCTAAATTGAAAAAATGGACAGTATTGTGTTTTGATCAGGCCTCAGTAAGAAAGTTCAAGGGCTATGTGGACCACAAAGGAGCAGTCTCTAGCTGGACATGGTACTGAACCATGGAAGAGATGGAGTGCAAGAGGGAAAGGTCTTTTAATTAGTTATTAGTGCTTACCAGAAAGTATTTACCATAGAAAAGTCAGTAAGCAACCGAGAAGACAAAGTGGTAGATTGCAACTTTACATGAAAAGTTCAACTTCAACAAAAGCTGTCAAGCCTGCATCAGAGTTAGAATTCTACCTTTTCCCAATCCTACTTGCTTCTCCTGCATTCCATGAGTGTTGATTCCAAGAGACTCCCTAATTAGCATTAAGCACTCTAAATTCAGTCTCAGATTTTGTGTCCATAGATGCCAGCTCTTTTAATTTCATATTTTATCATTTCCATGCCTGTCTCTATAGAATTATTACACATGTACAGATAATATGTTAATATGTGGTTTATTTTTACATAGTTCCAAATACGGTTTTGTGTTTGGATAATTTCACAGCTTGCATTTTTGTGTCAATATTTTGGTAATATATAAATATATCTACACTCCACCTATTTTAATAGCTGCATACTATTCTATGTCAATTATTCATGTACTTCTTCTTTGTGTCCCACTATGGCAGAACATCTCAACACTTGCTCTCCTCACAAGTAGACAGAAAAGGGCCAGAAAGAGGCAGATTCAACTTTACTTCTATTCCCTGTCATTCCCTACATCCTGTTTCTTCCCCAACCCTAGTTTCAGAACTTTACCTAAATAGCAGATGTTAGTCAGGAAAAAAAAATATTTTACTGGTAAGCGCTCACAAATCAGGAGATTATTTTTGTAAATGACATTCCCTTTACCATGATGACAAAAGAAATTTATATCCACTGAGAAAATTTCCAGTGGCAGGGTCTACAATTCATTCTACTGACATCCCTCCTTTCTGTTTCCTCCAGGAAGATAGGCCTATTGGAATCCTGGAAGAGTTGCCTGCCAAAGTTTATATAAAGAAATGGATCTGAGTAGTAAAGGGGTGGACTGTAATGGATGTAGAGTGGGCTTCTCTCCTAGCTCTCCACTCATTAGTAATTTTCTCTTACAACATTGCATGATAGCCAACTGAACCTATCTGATTCTCCAGCATATCTTATACCCTCATTCCTATGGGTCTCCATTTGACTCTGTCAGTCTTATTTGAAAATATTTTCTCTTTAATTATTTGATCGTGTTTCGTTGCTGAAGAAAATTTAGACTGATAGTTTATAACAGCACTGATTTGAATCATGGCATACTAATAGTCTTCCTTTTTTCCTTCTCCTGCTTTCTTACTTCTTTCCTTGTTTTTCTTTTCTTTTTCTTCTTCTTCTTTTAACTTTAGTGGATTTCCATTCATGCACAAAAGTAGTAATACCGGCTGGGGCTGGGGCTCAGCAGTAGTGCACTCGCCTGGCATGTGTGATGCACTGGGTTTGATTCTCAGCACCACTTATAAATAAACAAAATCAAGGTCTATCAACAACTATATATATATATATATATATATATATATATATATATATATATATACACATTTTAAAAAATAGTAAGACATTTTTCCTTTTGCTCTTCCATAAGATTTGCTCCCAGGAGTAAGAGTGGTCACTCTCAGAATTTTCTAAGCATACATATCAAACACTTAACACAAGCACATATACATATTTTATTAATTTACTAACATCATACTATAGACTGCTCTAAAACTTGTCCTTTTTTATTTATTTATTTTTAGTTGTAGTTGGACACAATACCTTTATTTCACTTATTTATTTTTTTATGTGGTGCTGAGGATCAAACCCAGGGTCTCGCACGTGCGAGGCGAGTGCTCTACCGCTGAGCTACTCAGTAGATCAAGATCACTTTTTAGAGTATGTAGATATCTGTCTGATTTCAGAGCAGAATGATGTTGAATAGTACATGCATAATTTCTTTTACTGTTGCTATTCAAATGGGTGCCTAATGTATTATTGCAAATAATCCTGCCTCAAATTAATATTTCTGTCTTATTGAATCTTAAAATGACAACAAAGGTGGGGAGCAGTCAGCTTCAGCTGGGAGGAATATTTATTACCAAAGTTGCTTAGAATTTCTGTTACATACTGATATTAAAAAAGATCAAGTTTTATATTATTTATTTATTTTTATGTAGACTCCCTGATTGCCTATATCCTGGTCAGGACTTCTACTGAACCACCCTTGGTAGGTTACTGAGTTCTTAAAATAAGAATTGCTTGGTTAGAAAATGTGCACACATTTGAAATTTATGATGACTATCCCTAATTCCTCCCACCATCAAAATATTATACAAGTTTATAGTCCCAACAATAGTATGAGAAAGTGGCAGATTCCTATACTTTAAAAAATGCTGGGTATTATTGGTATTTATTTTTACCAATTGAATAGACAAAAATATAATCTAATTGCTATTTATTTATTTATTTATTTGATCATTGGAGAGTTGAGCTTCTTCTCTTATTGACCTTTTGTTTTTCTTCTTCACTGGACAATCATGTCGTCAAATACATTTTATCAGTTCCTTGATAATCTCTGGCTATATATATAGCAAGCTTAAAAAAAAACTCTGTCAAAAGTCAACTAACAAAAATACATTTCAATATATTTTTTGTTTTGCAATGTTAATAATATTGACATCTAACCTTTTAAAAATATGTCACATTAGGGATATTTATTTTACATTGTTAATCCATTTTTCTGTCATCATTTGCTGAGCAGACCCTAAGATCCATGGTTTCCCAAATGATCCACAGACTCAGTGCAAATCTTAGAACCTGGATGGAAAAATTTTACCTTTTATTTTCACTAACATCTGATATTTATGATTCCTTTCAATAATAAATGCACAAAACAAATTACATTCACAACAACAATATCCCTGACTTGATTACCAACAGAAATTAGAGGTATTTTCATATCTAATTATAATTAGCATGTATTTTAAAATATCGTTTTCACTTATCATTGCCTTGAAATTATTGCATTTATTAAACTTACTGCTCAAGTTTTGGCCAAAACAATCCTATTGGAAAATAAAGCTTTGTATTCTTTGCCCAGATAGAGCCCCTATAATGTTGGGTGATGCTTCTGATTTTAATTACTTTCAGGAAAAATTGCTTAACACATTCACTTTCAGTACTTAGAACAAAACTCTTCCTACTATCTTAAATTTTACCAATTGCCATAGAACTCATTACTTAAACAAACCAAAAAAGGAGTCTGAATCATTACATTTAAGAATTTCTTTTTTCAGGGAAATTGGAGCAGATATGAACTCTATAACAGAGATGTTTGTTGGCCTTTAAGAAAATAAGTCTTGATACACTTGTTGAGGTAAAAGTTACACATTTTCCAAAACAACTGCAATAACAACAACAAAATCCTCTTTGAACACTGTCTTAGTCCATTAGTGGCTATAACAAAACAGTCTGGGCATTCATAAGCAACATAAATTTATTGTTCATAGTTCCAGGGGCTGGGAAGTCCAAGATCTAGGAACCAACAGATTCAGTGACTGGTGAGGGATGATTCTACTACAAAGAAGATGCTCTTCTGTTGAGTACTCACATGGCCAGAGGCCAAACAGGCTCCCTGGAGTCTCCTTTGTAAAAGCTAATCTCAATCCTGTGTGTGGTGCCCCAGTGACCTAATCTCTTCCCAAAGCCTCCCAGCTCTCATTAACATTGCTTTAAGGTCAGATTTCAACATATGAATTTTTGGAGCATGCCAACACCCAGAACCCCCAGACCACAGCAAACGCTACAAAATAAATCATTTTGTGGAAGTTTGATTTTGCACATACATATTTTAAATCATATGAATCAATTAAATTATTCAAATAAAGATTTCATGTAATTAATACAGTTGCTGTTGAAAAATTACAAGTTTCCTTAGATAGTTTACTGATATGAAAGAAGAGATCTGAGATTGATTCTAGCAAATTTTAACATGCAAGAAAGTGTATTTTACCAAGATACAAAATTATTTGTAGAATTTTCTCAAAGGAGGACTCTGAAAATACCTGGAAATATTTTAGAAATCCTCCAAAATTAGTCCTTGATGACATTCAGGCTTGATTTCTGCATTATTTTTTTCATGAATCATATTTTTTTATTTATAGGAAGTTTAATAACAAATTATTAGATTAGGATTATGAGCTTTATTGTAAAACTGATTAATGTCTTTTTTTGTTTGTTCTAATTAGTTATACATGACAATAGAATACATGTTGACACATCATACATAAATGGAGTATAACTTCTCATTCTTCAGGTTGTACATGATATAGTTACACAGGTCATGTAATCATATATGCACATAGGGTAATAATGCCTGATTCATTTTATTATCCTTCCTGCCCCCATAGTTCCTTCCCTCCCTTCACTCCCATCTACCTAATCCAGAGTACCTCTATCCTTCCCTAGCCTCCGGTATTGTGAATAAGCACCCACATATCAGAGAAAACATTCAGGCTTTGGTTTATTGGGATTGTCTTATTTTGCTTAGCATGATATTCTCTAGCTCCATCCATTTACCTGCAAATGTCATAATTTCATTCTTCTTTAAGGGTGAATAGAATTCCATGCTGTATATATACCATATTTTCTTTATCCATTCATCTGCTGAAGGGCACAGAAGTTGGTTCTATAGTTTGCCTATTGTGAATTGAGCTGCTATAGACACTGATGTGGCTGTGTCCCTGTAGTATGCTGATTTTAAGTCCTTTGGGTAGAAACCTAGGAGTGAGATGATTGGATCAAATGGTGTTTCCATTGCAAGTGTTCTGAGGAATCTTCATATTGATTTGCATAGTGGTTGCACCAATTTGCAGTTCCACCAGTAATGTATGAGTGTACCTTTTACCCCACATCCTCACTAATACTTATTGTTGCTTGTATTCTTGATAATTGACATTCTGACTAGAGTGAGATGAAATCTCAGTGTAGTTTTGATTTGCATTTCTATAATTACTAGATATATTGAACATTTTTTTTTCATATATTTGTTGATTGTATTTCTTCTGTGAAGTATCTGTTCAGTTCCTTAGTCCATTTATTGATTGAGTTATTTGTGGGTTTTTTTTGTTTTTGTTTTGTTTTTTTTGGTGTGGAATTTTTTGAGTTCTTTTCTATCCTGGAGATTAGTGCTCTATTTGAGGTGCATATGGTAAAGATTTTCTCTCATTCAGGAGGCTCTTTCTTCATGTTATTGATTATTTCCTTTGCTGTAAAGAAGCTTTTTAGTTTGATTCCAACCCCTTTATTGATTCTTGATTTTACTTCTTGTAGGAGTCTTATGGTGAAGATTTAGGCCTACTTTTTCTTCTATTAGGCACAGGGTCTCTGTTCTAGTGTTTAAGTCCTAGATCTACTTTGAGTTGAGTTTTGTGAAGTGTGAGAGGGGTTTAATTTCATTTTGCTACATATGGATTTCCAACTTTTATTTTTATGTGGTGCTGGGGATCGAACCCAGTGCCCCATACATGCTAGGCAAACACTTTACCACTGAGCCACAACCCCGGCCCCAACTTCCAGTTACTTTTGATGAGTTCTCTAAAAGTTTATCACCAGACAGAAGCTCAATTATGCTTTTTTATAGAAGTTTTAGAGAGCTACATTGCCCTAGACATTTCATAATTTTGATTTTTACCTTTAGTTCTACAAACTATTTTTAATTTTTTGAAAACTTCAAAGCTTTTGGTGAAAGGTAAATGTCTAGATTTCTTTTTTTTTTTTCACATGTGGACATCCAGTTGTTCCATCATCATTTAATGAAAAAACTATAATCGCTACATTGATTTGAATTTGTTCCTTTGCCACTGTATCAAAAAACAGTTGACAATATTTTTGTGGATCTATTTCTGGGTTCTCTAGTCTGTTTCATTGAACTGTGTGTCTTTTTTTTTTTTTAAATAATATCACAACGTCTTCATGTCTGAAATTTATACTGAGTCCTAAAATCAGACAGAACCTGTCCTCCAACTTTGTTCTTTTTGCTCAATACTATGTTGACTGTTAAAGGTCTCTTGCCTTTTCATAAAAACTTTAGAAATAATTTGTCATTATCTAGAAAATAACTTGTGAGCATTAGACTTGGATTGTGTTGAATCTACAGATTAAGTTGGGAAGAATTGATACCTTAGCAATATTGAATCTTTCCATCCATGAACATGGAATATTTCTTCAGTCACTTAACTCTTGTTTGAACTTGCTCATCAGAATTTTTCTGTACCCAGATATGTATGTATTTTTTTGTCTGTACATTTTTTATTAGACTTATAGTATTTAAGTATTTTATTTGGGGGTGCTATTTTAAATTGTTTTATTTTAAAATATCAATTTTTCATTGCTGGTATTTATAAAATCAAAGCTACAAGATTAATTGTATGTTAACCTTGTATCCTATAACCTTGCTATATTTTCTTATTTATTTCAGATACTTTGTGTTGATTCTTTGGGATTTTCTATATCTAGAAAATTGAGTTATCTGCAAGTAGAGCTTTCTTTCTTTCTTCCCATTCTATATACTATTTGTTTCATTTTCTTCTCTTATTGCAGTAACTAGAAATTACAGAATGATGTTAAATAGGATTGTTGAGGGAACATCTTAGCCTTGTTATGAATCTTTGGCATCCAGTTTCTCACTCTTAGGTAGGTATCAGGTATAGGTTTCTGTAGATTTACTACAACAAATTTAAAAAGTTCTCCTCAGTTCTTACTTACTGAGAGTTTTTATCATGGATGGGTAATAAATTTTGTAAAATGATTTTCTGCATCAACTGGTATGATCAGAATTTTTTTTATCTTGCTGATGGATGATTACATTGGTCAGTTTTTTTTCATTTTTTTTATTGGTTGTTCACAACATTACAAAGCTCTTAACATATCATATTTCATATATTAGATTGAAGTGGGTTATGAACCCCCAATTTTACCCCAAATGCAGATTGCAGAATCACGTCGGTTACACATCCACAATTTTACATAATGCCCTATTAGTAATTGTTGTATTCTGCTACCTTTCCTATCCCCTACTATCCCCCCTCCCCTCCCCTCCCATCTTCTCTCTCTACCCCATCTACTGTAATTCATTTCTCTCCTTGTTTATTTTCCCATTCCCCTCACAACCTCTTATATGTAATTTTGTATAGCAATGAGGGTCTCCCTTCATTTCCATGCAATTTCCCTTTTCTCTCCCTTTCCCTCCCATCTCATGTCTCTGTTTAATGTTACTCTTTTCTTCCTACTCTTCCTCCCTGCTCTGTTCATAGTTGCTCTCATTATATCAAAGAAGACATTTGGTATTTGTTTTTTAGGGATTGGCTAGCTTCACTAAGCATAATCTGCTCTAGTGCCATCCATTTCCCTGCAAATTCTATGATTTTGTCATTTTTTATTGCTGCATAGTACTCCATTGTGTATAGAGGCCACATTTTTTTTTATCCATTCATCTATTGAAGGGCATCTGGGTTGGTTCCACAGTCTAGCTATTGTGAATTGTGCTGCTATGAACATCGATGTGGCAGTATCCCTGTAGCATGCTCTTTTAAGGTCTTCAGGGAATAGTCTGAGAAGGGCAATAGCAGGGTCAAATGGTGGTTCCATTCCCAGCTTTCCCAGGAATCTCCAAAGTGCTTTCCAAATTGGCCGCACCAATTTGTAGTCCCACCAGCAATGTACAAGTGTACCCTTTTCTCCACATCCTCTCCAGCACTTGTTGTTGTTTGACTTCATAGTGGCTGCCAATCTTACTGGAGTGAGATGGTATCTTAGGGTGGTTTTGATTTGCATTTCTCTGACTGCTAGAGATGGTGAGCATTTTTTCATGTACTTGTTGATTGATTGTATATCCTCCTCTGAGAAGTGTCTGTTCAGGTCCTTGGCCCATTTGTTGATTGGATTATTTGTTATCTTATTGTCTAATTTTTTGAGTTCTTTGTATACTCTGGATATTAGGGCTCTATCTGAAGTCTGAGGAGTAAAAATTTGTTCCCAGGATGTAGGCTCCCTATTTACCTCTCTTATTGTTTCTCTTGCTGAGAAAAAACTTTTCAGTTTAAGAAAGTCCCATTTGTTGATTCTTGTTATTAACTCTTGTGCTATGGGTGTCCTATTAAGGAATTTGGAGCCCGACCCCACAATCTGTAGATCGGAGCCAACTTTTTCTTCTATCAGACGCAGAGTCTCTGATTTGATATCAAGCTCCTTGATCCATTTTGAGTTAACTTTTGTGCATGGCGAGAGAAAGGGATTCAGTTTCGTTTTGTTGCATATGGATTTCCAGTTTTCCCAACATACATTGGTCAAATTTTTGAAGGCTGAGTTAGTATGCATAACTGGAAAATATCCCTCTGGATTATTTATTAATTATTGTATAATTCTTTTCATCTTACTATTTTTTAATTTGCTGACATATTTTTAAGGATTTTTGCATCTATGTCTTCACAAATCTTAATCTGTAGTTTCCCTTTTTATGTTTTTATTTGGTTTTTGGATTAGGGTAATGTTGACTTCATAAAATGAGTTACATTGTGTTTTTTCTAGTTCTATTTTCTGGAAGAGTTTGTACGGAATTGGTATCTTCTCTATTTACTGTTAAGTACGTTAAATCTGGACTTATTGCTTTCTCTTTTGGAAGCTTATTAATTATTGATCAAGTGCCTTAATAAATATAGACCCACTTGGATTATCTATTACTATTCATGTGAGTTTTGGTGGTATGTATTCTTCAGCTATTGATCCAATCCTGATAATTATCAATAAGTGATGACTGTTTTTATTTCCAATGTTGGTGATTTGTATCTTTTCTCAGTTACCCTGGCCAGAGGTTTATCAATGTACTTATTTCATTAAAAAAAAAAACCTTTGGTTTTGCTGATTTTCTGTATTGTTTTCTTCTTTTCAGTGTCTTTACTTTCCGCTCTCATTTTTAGTTTTTAATGTTTTTAAAAATCAAATCAATTTTTGTACTGATACATAACAAATATTTTATATATTTATGGGGTACCATTAATATTTTGATATATATATATAATGTAATATTTAAGTCATGTTAAACAAGTATATTTCCTTAATATTTATCATTTATTTGTGGCAAAAATATTCAAAATCCTTTCTTTTAGCTTTTTAAACTATATAGTACATTATCATTACCATAGTTACCCTGTTGTATAATAGAAGTTCTTACTTCTACCTTACTATAACTTCGTACCCACTGACCAACTCCCGCTATATTTTCCTCCCCTTTACTCTCCCTAGTCTTGGTAACCATCATTCTCAAATTTTTTTTCAGATTCCACATATAAGTGACATCATGCTGTACTTATCTTACTAGGTCTGGCTTATTTCACTTGACATAATGATCTCCAGTTTCAGCAATATTGTTGCAAATGACAGGATCATTCTTTTTCCTATTGAATAGGATTCCATTGGGTATACATACTACATTTTCTTACAATCATCAATTGTTGGTTAGGTTATTCACCTTTCTTGATTGTTGTGAATAGTGCTACAATGAACATGGGTGTGTACATGTCTCTTTGACATACTAATTTCATTTTCTTTGGATATATACCAAGAAGTAGAATAACTGGATCATATGGTCATTTGTTTTTTAAGTTTTTGAGGAACTGCCATAATGGCTCTACTAGTTTACATACCCATCAACAGTATGCAAATGTTCCCCTTCCTCCATATCCTTGCAAATACTTGTTATCTTGAGTCCTTTTGATAATACCATTCTTACTGAAGTGAGGTAAGAATGTGTTTTCCAGGTTATTTGTTGTGCAGGGGTAAGTGGGGGTTGTTGATTGTTTTGTTTTGTTCTTTTGGGTTTTACTCTAGAGTTTTTAGTTCTTTGTATATTCTAGATATCAATCCCTTGACAGGTGCATATTTTGCAAATATGTTCTACAATTCTATTGGTTGTCTCTTTACTCATTTGTATCCTTTGCTGTGTCTCATTTTTATATATTTCTTTTCTTATTGCTTTGGGCATCCATTGATAATTCCAGTTTTCTTGGACTTGGATTATTACATTTTTTTTTATTTTATACTATAGGCCTTTAGTCCTTTAAATTTCCTTCTGAGCACTGCTTTTGCTGCATTCCACAAATGTTGAAAAGTTCTATTTTTATTTTTGTTTATTTCAAAATATTTTTATAACTTTTTATGAAACATCTTTATTAATCCATGTTATGTATGTATGTTGTTTAACTTCCAAATTTGGGGGGATTTTCTAGCTATCTTTATCCTATTGATTTAATTTAGTTCTATTGTAGTGTAAGAGTGTGCTTTATGTGATTTCTATTCTTTAAAAAAAATTAAAGTATGTTTCATGACCCAGATTGTGGTCCACTTTGGTTAATATTCTATATGAGCTCTGGAAGAATGTGTATTTATCTGCTATTAGACAAGAGTGTTCTATAAATGTCAGTCATATCAGGTTGATTTATGGTGCTGCTCTGATCAATTATATTCTTATGGACTTTCAGCCTTCTTAATTTATATAATACCAACTTTCTGTTCATAATGAAGTATGCACATAAAATAGTGGATATTTCTTTTTCTCTTTACAGTTCGATCATTTTTTTTCCTCCTGCATTTTGATGATCTGTTGTTGCTGCACACACATTGATTGTTAGCTCTTCTTGGGGAATTGACACCTGCACCATTGTGTAATGAATATCTTTTTCTTTTAGCTGTTGATAGACCTTTATTTATTTTTAATTTATTTATATGTGGTGCTGAGAATCAAACCCAGTGCCTCACCCATGCAAGGCAAGTGCTCTACCACTGAGCCACAACCCCAGCCCCATAATGAATATCTTTATTCCTAATAATTTCTTTTCTGAAGTTAGTCTTTTTTATTGAAATTAATATTGCTACTGTAGCTTTCTTTTTATTAGTGTTAATATAGTACAACTTTCTCCATTCCTTTACTTCTGTGTCTTTATATTAAAAACGACCTTCTTGTAAGCCACATATGGATGGGCTTGGGTTTTAGCCACTCTTACAATGTATTAGCTACTGTATTTAAACCATCCAGATTTAAAGTGGTTATTAATATATTTTGGTTAATATCTACCTTGTTTATAACTTTCCTATTTAATGCCCTTATTTCCCCCTCTGCTTTGTTTTTTTCTTCTTCCCTTTTTTCTGGGTTTAATTGAACATTTTATGATTCTGCTTTATCTCATCTTTTAGCAAGATAAATATACTTTTGTAGAAATAATTTAGTAGAGACTCCCTGGAGATTACATTACTAATTTTTAACTAATGAAATTTTCACCTACAAATAACAAGGGAAAGGAGAAAACAAGCTTCTAGTTTGGGTGAGGCTCAAAAGGTAAGGAATTCCTAAAATTTTAAAAGGATGTTTAAAATTGCTGAGCAAAAGCTGGAGGTAAAGCACTTGCCTCGCTATGTGTGACGCCCTGGGTTGCATTCCCAGTAAATAATATTCTGAAAAGCCAAAAGGAATTACAGATTCCTATTATATATTCATCATTTTAAAAGATTTGTCAATGTTTGTTTATCCAGAAATAAACAAATGTTTGTTTATCCAGAAAAACTATTCCTTTCCATGTTTCATAATTCAGTAACAAACTTCTATGGAACTTAACCCAAAGGAATTCTTTACATTCCAAAATCACTTTGTACTCTAAAAGATACCAGCCTTCTTCATCTCCTCAAAATCTTTCCCGGAATCATTATTTCTATAGAAATCTGCATATGCCTTCTTTCCTGGTTCAGCCACAGCAAACTTTCAGAGGGCTGTGACCCCGGGCACAACAAATTAAATCACAGACCAGAAGGCCTCCACCTCTGAAGTTTCCTCAAAGCACCACAAGTCTTGGTAGTTACTGTCCTCAATATCCTATGTTTTCCCCACCTCTTTGCTTAGTACCTAAAACAGTGGATTTCTTTCTACTCTATTTTCTAGTCATTAGGTCATTCTACAAATACTTCATTCTTCTTTAGTTCCACTTTTTGGTTCTTTTTCAAAAATATCATGATGCCATGATTTTGATTTCTAACAATCCCCTCTTATCCAATAGCTTTGATTTTCGGCATGCGATAACATCTCAAATCTATTTGAGGGAATACATTAAACTTTTTAAAGATCATATTTATTATTCTCTATATTTGCATATCCATTTTAAGTATCTCTCTTTCTTGCTATTTGTTTTTCTCAAAATACCAGGAAGTTTTTTTTTTTTTTGTATTCAGCAATGAAGGCCTTGATTCATAAATGCAGGTGTCCTGGATCTCTTTGGGCATTTTCTTCTAGGGTTAACTATCCCTTAGAGGGAAGCAGTAATTTATGGGATCCATCAATGAGGTGGGGAAAAGTTTATAGGAATGTTTCTCACCAGGAGATAAAGGAAGCATTTCTGAAGGGCCCATAGGTGAGAAGCAGATAAACAGTACACTGGCCCTTCCTCCCACAGTAAAATAAGGAAAGGATCACTGTGGTCCAATTCATCTCAGCACACAGCCACGTGGCCTTAATATTTTCTTCATTCCATCCTGAGGGTCATATTTTACCTTTGTACCTTACTTTTCTCAGGAGCTCATGGAGAGTCTTCTTTTTCCATGAGTCAGAAATTCCACTTTAATTCTCCTAGCGGGATTTAGCCAGTGTGCTGCAGAACATTCAGGTTGGGACTGTCCTAACTGTTGCACAATTCTTCAATGGACTGACTCCCTGCTTGGCTGATAGCCAACTCCCAATACCGAGCTGCTGACCCAATGCTTTGCATTCCTCTGAGATTTCTAGCACTCATCCTGCTATCCACTGTATATTTTCAAGAAATTCCTCAAATTCTAAGTATGACAATTACACACTTGTTTTGTGTCCAGCCCTGCTCTAGATTTGTTCTTTTTCTTCTCTCATCCCTGTTTTCCAAAGTGATTTTATGGATGAAGAGAACTCATGTTCATCACCTTGATGTGAGGAGCATTTTGTTTTTCTATCACACAATGGGTGAAGAAATCAATGGGTAAAATTAGAACTATCAAGTTAGTTTAGACTGGATAAAATGAACAAAAATGCACTGGTCTGATTGAAAATGCAGCTTTTTCATTGGTGTATTTGGAATTTGTGTTTATGCCAATAGAGTCTTAGGCATGAGCATCTTTATCATCATATTTTAAAATGTAAGTTACCATTTAATATTTGTACCATTCATTTCCATACATCAGCTGAAATGTTATTTTCTTAAATCTTTTACAAGTAATATGAAAAAAGTCCATTAGTTTAAAAGTATATTTTTTTCATTGAAAAATAAAATATTGGGGCTAGAGATGTGGCTCAAGCGGTAGCACACTTGCTTGGCATGCACAGGGTGCTGGGTTTGATCCTCAGCACCACATAAAAATAAAATAAAGATGTTGTGTCCACCGAAAAACTGAAAAATAAATATTAAAAATTCTCTCTTTCTCTCTCTCTCTTTTAAAAAAAGAAAAAGAAAATATTATGTTTATTCTTGAAATATAATATTAAGTAATGTGTATATTTGTGTATTTTATAAATATTCTATAATAAACATGTATGCAATTAAAAGGAGAACATTTAAAAATAAATGAAGCTGCTTTCATTTAAGTTTGCTGAATAAATGTTATGCCTGTGGTTACACAGAGAAGTAATCACATTTTCAAGTAGCAAAATTAAGATACAGAAAATTTAAAAGCATAAATAGCCTTATATATTGTCAATGTTCCCCAAAGGCTCATGTTTAAAGGTTTGATCCAAATGCAGCAATGTTTAGAGACAGGGCTTTTCAGAAGCAATTAGATCATGAGAGCTCTAACCTCATAAATGGATTGATTCATTGATGTATTCATAGCATAATAGACTATTGGGAGGTGGTGGAAACTGTAGGTGAGACCTAGTTAAAGGGAGTGGGTACTTGGAGACATGCAGTTTGGGACTATATCTTGTCCTTGGCCCCTTCCTTTCTCTGCCATGATATTCTGCTTCACCCTCAGCCCACAGCAATGGGACCAAGCAACTATGGGTGAAAACCTCTGAAACTGTGTGAGAAATCCTCCTCTAAGTTGTTTTTCTCAGTTATTTTGTCATAGCAATGGAAAGCTGATTAATACACATATACTGATCATATACAGCTTTTTTTTCATGTGTACTATAGTAGAACAGGCAAGTTTAAAATTTCATGTATTATTTATTCTCTGCTTTTCCTGCTGGCTTAAAAACAACATATTATTGAGATGACTCATAAGAATCTGTGTGAAATAAAACATTACCAACTAGAAGTTTTTTCCCTCCTTAGATAGCTTAGTACTACTTGGAAATAGTTTACAAAAGCAGAACAAAGTTATAAAAACTATTAGAAACTCATCCTGTCAGCACACTTAAAAGAACTGTAATTTTGTTATGACTGTGCAATAAAAGAATCAATGTTAACTATTCATTTAACAATAACGTTTATTATGCAGAAGAAATAGTACATCACCAACATTAAAACCTGAAATGTTTTTTAGTCTTCCAAGGCCTACTGTGGCAAATACAGAGCTCTGTGGACTCCAATATAATTGGGCTAATAATCCCTCTTTAAATTTTCTATAATATGAAATTATATGCACAAAGATTATTTTATGAAAATATTACAATAATAATATTGACCTTTTTAAATATTTGGAACTTCTATAAAATTGCCTATTTGTCAGGGATAGACAATGGACCTAAATTTGAAAATGATTTCAGGATACATTTTTCAAGTCTGGAAAAAAAAATGAAGATTACAAAGAATTAACGTTTTTATTTCCTACCCAAAAGCAGGCAAAATTTTAAAGTAAGACAAAAGTTGAATATCTTGTTCCTTTAGTGTCACTTTCAGGTTACAGTCACCCAAATATGATTCTAAGGAAATGATTCTCAAACTTCAAGGTGCATTCGAATCATCTGAAGGACTTGTTAGATCACAGATTTGTTGGACTCACTCAGGGTTACTGATTCTGTACATCTGGCCTACAGCCTGAGAATGTTCATTTCTAACAAATTCCCAGGTGATACAGATTCTGGTGACTTAGGAATCACAATTTCAAGGCTGCTGATAGGAGAAAATATCTACCTAGACTTAGTAGACATTGTAAATTAAAGTTCCCAGGCATTTAGCAACAATTGGAGTGATTCCTTCCAGACAAACAGATAACTCAGATAACTGTCCCATCAGACACTACCAGTTTTGTATCTGACCTAACCATCATATCAAAACAATGGTGTGTGTGTGTGTGTGTGTGTGTGTGTGTGTTTTAACGTGCATGCACATATAATGAATCACAAGTGCTCCTTGAGTTAGTTTTTCACATCCTACTGATTCTCTCGCAAATAAGTGAGTTTGATACCACTTGTTTCCCATGTTCATGTTATATTTATTTAACAGTCATGATTGTAGTTTGTAAAAATTATACTGTAACATATTTGAGTGAATCATTTTGACTGAATTTTGGTGCTCTTCTAGATATTATATAATTTTAGTCACAGAGCATCCAGGTAATATCTTCTGATAGCATACATTTTAAGTATCTCATTAAATTACTTTGAAATTTCTTTTGGTATTTTAATAAACTTCTGGCCTCAATTTATATGTTTTTTTTCATTTTCTTAAAACATTATCAAGAAGTTATATTTATATAATTTTAACTAGAAATCATTTTCTCTCATTTTCTCTGATGAAACTTATAATCCTTTTCATGACCCATGGAAATATACAACATGACTATGTATGTTCATCATAAAAATAAGGTGGCATCCATTTTAGGTAGATAAAAAGAACATATTTTAACACAGAGAAATAATAACAGAACATGGAAGTCAGGAGTTTATCTGTTCTTCCAGGAATTACATAGATGGATGGGGGATTTATAGTGACTAGTTCCATTCTCAATTTATTAATGATTTCCTGTGAGTCTTGGGGAAACACTAAGCTTATTCATTCTTTTGCATTATTTGCCAAGTATTGTAATATTTATAGGGCTATGATATAGTAATTTATTAAAGATGTAGGCAATGTTAATAAATTAGATGGCCTAGTGAAAAAAAGTACTGTTAAAAATATAAATCTTCTAGGGCTGGGGTTGTGGCTCAGTGGTAGAGTGCTTGCTTAACATATGTGAGGCACTGGGTTTGAGTCTCAGCACCGTATCTAAATAAATAAAATAAAGGTCCATTGACAACTAAAATAATGTATTTTTTTAAAAAAAATACGTAAATCTTCTAAATCATAATGATATTATTCCACATGTTAGGATGACTATTTAAAAAAAATTTAAGTGTTGGCAAGGATGTAGGGAAATTAGAACCCTTATACATAGTTGGTAGGAGTGAAAACCAGCATAGCTACTGTGGGAAACAATATGAAGGTTCCTCAAAAAACTAAACATAATTACTACGGGATCCAGGATTCCCACTTCTGATTGTATATCTGAAAGAACTGGAGTAGGATCTCCAAGAAATATCTGCACATTTGTGTTCATGGCAGTGTTATTTGAAGAGGTGGCTATCAACAGATAAATGAATAAACAAAATGTGCTTAAACATACAACGGATTATTATTTAGTCTTGAAAAGAAAGGAAACTGCTTCACATGCTACAACATGGATGAACCTTGAGGACATTATGCAAAAAAAAAATAAGTTAATCACAAAAAGGCACATACTATGTGGTTCTGTGTGTATGAGATATTTAAAGTAGTCAAATTCAGTAAAATCCTGGTTACCAGGGACTGGAAATAGGGGGAAATGAGGAGTTTTTGCTTAATAGGTATAGAATGGGTTTTGCACTATAAAAACAGAATATCTACTGCATAACAATGTGAATATACTTGAAACTTCTGAACTATACACTGAAAGGCAGTTAATATAGTAATTTCTGTCATTTTTTTTTTCTTTTAAACACAATTCAAAGTAGAAAAAAATGCATCCGTCTTTCTGGATAGAATTAATTGTATGGCTTTATAAAAAGGCAGCCACTGGAGCATGAGCTCAGACTCACCATAGGATCCCCTGCTCATTGTGTCTCCTTTTTTAGCCTGTTTCGGTCTTAAATGCACCTTGGGGGCATCATTCCTGTGGTTATGAGCATATTCCCTATTGTGAATAAATACCTAACAGAACCCATAATCAAGAATTCACATTTTTAAGAACACTCATGACAGATTATCAAAAGTGAGCCTTGCTAGAACACAGAAAGGAAAGGAGCAGAAGGGCCCAGGATCTTTGGTGAAGAAATAGCAGGAGTTTCATGGAGCCTGGTTATTTCCCAAAAACCTACTACTACTTAACTCCACACCAGGCCTGCAAAAATATTTTCTCTTCCTATTTCCTGTTGCCCTGGGGAAAGTTGCTGTTGCCATAGAAAAGGGATTCTGTGTGTGTAACCTATGCATTCCTTTCTAGGGGCAGACAAAAGAAACATTGTGAGTGAATTACTTTCACAGCCCTTTAGCTCTGTCCCTCGGCATGCTCAGTTTTTAGCAGCATTTTTCCCTTTCTCGAAGTTAAACCCCTGATTGACTATTTCTTCTCATTTGCACATCTTCTTTTAATTCAGTGGAGAAACATTATGTTATGATTATTACAAAGGAGCCAGAAGTGCCAATCCATCATGATCAAATCACAGATCTTGTTCTGTGGAACTTATTTCTGGTAGAAACCCCCTTCTTAACTTTGACTTTTTACATATGTATGAAAAAAAAAGTGATTACCATGGAAACTGGGGAGTAAGGAAGGTGGTAACTTTAACAGAAATGCTTACTTGCTACTGCCAAAGCTGGAATAACAATCTTACATTTACCAGGGGAATACAGGACTTCATATTGTGCAATTGGCTACTTTTTGTTACCAGGTGCTCCATAACCCTTCAAGTACATTCCCAGTGTGGGAACAATAGTTTCTGTGTTATTGACAGTGGAAAATGTGTGTTGTATTTACATTGCAGTATGAGAATTGGTGGGGGGAAAAATTAAATTAAGACAAGACTTATATTAACTTCTGTGTCTACGTCTTTTCTGTCTCTTCTGTATAAGGCTTTAGAAGGGCATCCTTTATTTGTAATTAAACATTGAAGTAATCCATTACACAAAATTTGGGGAGCACAATAAAATGTAAATAAGAAAAAAAAGCCATAAACTCATTATCTTCACTATCAATTTTGGTTAATAATTGGACATATGTTTTTTTCCCAAATATATATATTTTTAACATAGCCATGATTGTTGGTTGTTTTCATGGCAGTTGTAAAAGGAATTGCACACTCCCTGCTTAAATGGTTTGGAAACATGTATAAAGCTGCTTTGTTTAGTTTTTCTTTACCTTTATTCTTCAGCAATAGAGTTTAGCTGAGCCACCAGCCTGTTGCTCTCACTTTTGCCTTAGAATGTTTATTTTCCCTGTTTGACACATAGGTCTTTTGTAACTCTGGAATTTATTGGATGAATAAATACCAACCATATGGGAGGAAACTAAGAAATAGGTTTGGGCCCACAGTGTAGAAGTCTGGATCTATCTGAAAAGCACTCAGGTAAAGGTTATGGTACTACTTAAGATGTCAAAATAACATGATGAGGAGATGCAAGTTCTGTGGTTGAAGCCGGGTGATGTCTGTGCCTTCTCTGAGGAAGGGAAGATTTTTCTTTTTTCCTACTTCTGTATTGGCTTCATTGGCTAGGATTTTGTAAGTTAGAATGACAAAAGACAAACTAACAAGAGAAAAATGAAGAAAGTTTATTAACCTGAGTAGCATACATACAGGAGCACTCAGTGATGAGTAACCCAAAGGGCTCTTATAGGATCTTAATCAATTTTAGGATGATCAATTTAGAGGTGTGACCAGACAAACAAAAGGACTTTTGAATTCCTAGCAGCAAATTGTGGGAAAGTAAATATGTGAGGGGACTGATAGAAGTTAAGGGTGAAGTTAGTAGAGTGGACCCATTCCCTGGTGCTGTTGCTAGCCTAATTATGGTTTAGAGTTCTCTCCTGCAATTACTTCCCGGTGGAGAAGAGAAGGGGACACCTTTATAAATTATGTCAAATAGAACAGCAGACAGCTTTTCTTGGATCCATTTCTTCATTGTCTTCAGCTCAAAATAATCTGTATGCCAAAGAGGCACATGTTAGGGTAGCATATTCTGCACTCCCTTTTCAGTTCCGTTTCTTTTGATACCACCCTGAGCTGTGATTGGCTCTTAAAGAGATGTGGTGGAGGATGTGTGCCACTGGGAATGACAGAAGCCTGGGAAATGCCATAATCAGAGAAAAGATTATTGACTTCTATAAGCTTCCACCAAAATATACTCTTCATATAAAGACTATCAACGATAACAGCCTTTTTCTCAGGATACTAATACATAGTATTTATTTATTTACTGACTGCTTGTGGTATGTCAGGTATATGACATTTATTATCTCATGAAATCCTCTCAACAGTCCAATAAACTAAGTAGTTGTTTTCCTCATTTTAGCAATGAATAAACCAGGTTACAGAAAAAGTAAATAACTTGCCCAAAGTCAATAGCTTGTTAGTAATAAAGTCAGAGTTTGAACAACAGCAATCTGGCTTGAGAGCTCCTGTTTTTAATCATGGGTCCCATCTGGTAGAATCAGATCAATAAACCTTCTGACAACTTCGATTCTTGTCCTCAGTCTTCTGCAAAAACTACTGTTACCAAATGTCAAACATAAAGAACATTTATCAATATTTAGAGTCTCTTCTCTGAAGAAACTTAAATTCAAACATTTAAAAAATGGAGTTTTTAATCATCTGTCATTTGAACGGGACAAAAAGATTATGAATATCTTCAATGGAAAGCAAGGCACTTGTTTAGCCACACCATCGTCATTACTTGATTCTGTAGGTTCTCTGTAAAATCTGTCTTTAAGCTATCTAATAATTCGTGTAAGTTGTAAGTGACCAAGAGCAATTCATGGATGAATTGTGTGTAGAGGAAATTTAATTGATTTCTCTCTAACTCCCAAGGAATGGGAGTACTTTACAAGTACTTAAATTCCAGCATATTTACTGCTTATTTATGTGTGACTGGTGAACTTACATTTCAATCACTTATGATATTTATGGCTTCTTCATTAATTAGTAAGTTAAATAACAGTCTTTGATGGGTGTCATTTCAAAACTATTTCTGAAATAGCTTCAGTGATTCTTCTTTTTCTGATAAAATATTTTGGTGCAATAATACATTCCTTACTTTAGCAATAATTGGTCTGCACTCCAAATTCAATTGGCTCTGCAGTGGCTTGATGCCTAGTCATATCTCTCCTTCCTTAACTTCCATGTCTTTAGGTATTACTCAGTGACACTAAATAATTAGTTCATCACCTAAAGTTTATACTATATGAAAGTTCAAATTAACAACATTTTACTAATCAAACCCTATCCTCTTATCACACTCACAAAATAATAAATAAGCCTGAATGGTCACTAATTTTTATTAAGCAAGCTATTCATAAACTAATTAATAGTTGTACTACCCAGCTATTTTTCAAAGCTTTCTTTGATTTATGAACTCACCTTCAAGTTTCTTAAATTCATTGTATTCATTTTTGTATAGTGAATTAGAGAAATGATTACTTCACATTAACATACCTATAATAATATAAATAATGTTTATCTAAAATAGCACTTTAGTATTTTAAATATTTAGAATTTTAATATCTAATAAATTTTAAATCTTAATGACAAATACAGATTTCTTCCTATTCACTTAAAAATTATTCCGGGCTGAGGTTGTGGCTCAGTGGCAGAGCACTTGCCTTGCATGTGTGAAGCACTGGGTTTGATCCTCAGGACCACATAAAAATAAATAAACAAAATAAAGATATTTAATAAATAAATGAAATAATAAAAAAATAATGCCACTTAATTTCCTTTAAATTATTCAAGACAAAGCCTGCCTTGCTTCATCATATTTTAAAATGAAATGTTTTATTTTGAGACAATTTATGCTAAAAATATATTGAAAGCCAGGCACCATGATGCACACCTCTAATCCAAGCTACTTGGGAGGCTGAGATAGGAGGACTGACAATTCATGACCAGCCTGGACAAGACTCTGTCTCAAAATCAAAAAAGGGCTAGAAATGTAACTCAGTTCAATTTCTAGTACCCACCACCATAAAGAAAAAAAGAAAAAAAAACTTTCAAAATCTTCAAATTTTACCATATTCTTTAAAATTTCAGCCAATTTTTTTTTTTTTTTACAAAATGTTGCTATGTAAAATCAAATTTTTGCTGGTTTTTTGTTTGCACATTGTTTTGTTTTGTCTTTTTAAAAAGAACTCTTTAAAATGATCTCTGATCATTGATGAAGAATAGTGTTGTATTATAACCATGAAAACAGCAGAACTGTCTGCTTCATAGACAAAATGGATGAAATTGATTTATCACAGTAATTAACAACATAGAAATCAAGAAGAATAAACTTCTCCATTGGACTATGCTACATTACCATTTTGTAAGAATTCCATCAGTGTTTTTCCTTGGTTAGGATCATACTGTGGACAGTAGGTGTATTAACAAATCTCTGGAGCTGTCAACCCGTTTTATAAAATGTACAAGCTCAGAAATTTTTTTGAAATTTATTTATTTGTTCTAATCAGTTATACAATGCAGGAGAATGCTCTTCCATTCATTGTACACAAATGGAGCAAATTTTTGACTCCTCTGGTTGTACCCAAAGTAGAGTCACATCATTCATACGATCATACAGATACCCAGGGTAAGGCTGTCCATCTCATTTCACCATCTTTCCTTCAAAGCCAGTCTCAGCAACTTAGTGAAGCCCATGTCCCCTTCGCTCCACCTTTGCCCCATCCAAAGTCCCCCTATTCATCCCCAACCCTATTATGGATTAGCATCCACTAATCAGAGAAAACATTTGGCCTTTGGTTTTTTGGGATTGACACTGAAAGCACAGGCAATAAGCAAAAAAGTAGATAGGCTAAACTAGATCAAAATTTAAAACTGTGCATCAAAGGACACTATCAGAATGAAAAGATAACCAGGGGAAGGGGAGAAAATATTTACACTTCATCTATCTGGTGAGGGGTTAATATGCAATTTATAAAGAACTCCTGCAATCAGTAACAAAAATAAAACCTGAATAATGAGCGGACAAAGGACTTGAATAGGCATATTTGTCTAAGTGATATATACAAATGAACAATGAAAAGAGGCTCAATATCACTATTAGGGAAATGCAAGTCAAAAACCACAATGACATACCACTTCACAAGCATTAGAATGGCCATTATTTTTTCTAAAAAATTATAAAATAAACAAGTGTTGACAAGGACTTGCAGAAATTGGAATTTTTGTGCATTGTTGGTACAAATATAAAATTGTGCAGCTGCCATGGAAACTAGTACAGTGGTTACTCAGAATAATTAAACTTAGAATTATCAGATGATCCAGCAATTCCACTTCCAAACAAATTAAAAGCAGGTCTCAAAGAGTATTTTTGTATACCCATGTTCAAAGCAGCAGTATTTACAATAGTGTAAAGGTAAAAATAACCCAAGTATCTATCAATGGACTGGCTTATAAACAAATGTGGAATATATGTACAATGAAATATTATCCAGCCTAGCCAGGCATAGTGGTGCATGCCTGTAATCCCAGTGGTTTGGGAGGCTGAGGCAGGAGGATCATGAGTTCAAAGCCAGCCTCAGCAACGTATGAAGCCCTAAGCAACTCAGTGAGACCCTGTCTCTAAAAAAATAAATAAATAAATAAAGAGCTGGTGATGTGGCTCAATGGTTAAATACCTCTGGATTCAATCCCCAGTACCAAAAAATAAAAAATAAATAAATAAAAATAAAAAAAGAAATATTATCCAGTCTTAAAAGAAAGAAAATTTTGGTATTCTACAACATGGATAAACCTTGAAGACATTATGCTAAGTGAAATAAATCTGTTACAAAAGGACAAATACCATATGATTTCACCTATATGAGCTACCTAGAGCAGTCAAATTCATAGAGACAGAAAGTAGAATAGCAGATGCCAGGAACCCGGGGAGGTTGTGAGTTATTGTATGAAGGATACAGAACTTCAGATAGAGAATGTGAAACCAATGATGAAGAAGGAGTGCAATGTTGGTGCACAACAATGTGAGTACACCTAATGCCACAGAACTAAATATTTAAAACCTGGGTGTGGTGGCACACATCCTAATTTCAACTACCTGGGAGGCTGAGGCAGGAGGATCACAAATTCAATGCCAATCTCAGCAAGTTAGTTAGACCCTGTCTCAAAATATAAAATAAGGGCTGGGGTTGTAGCTCAGTAGTAGAGCACTTGCCTAGCATGTCTGAGGCACTAGGTTTGATCCTCAGCATCACATAAAAATAAATAAATAACATAAAGGTATTGTGTCCATCTATAAGTTAAAAAAAAAGAACAAAAGAAATAAAAGAAAAAATAAGCAAGACTGGGGATGTAGCATAGCAGAGTGAACCAATACCACAAAAAATAATATAAAACAAAATCATAAATCTAAGAATGGTTAAATTGCAAATTTTCTGTTATGTATATATTACCCCAATGAAAAAATGAGAAAATTCTATCCCAATTTTTTATTCCTAAATTTAGATCTGATCTTGAGGAAACAAAACAAAAAATTATCAGAAAGGACTTGTCATTTAATTAACAAGGGAGCATGGTTACCTATGAGCAATGACTAGTTATAGCTTAATTTTACATAAATGAAAATGATAACAATATTTTATAATAAAATTAGAAGAAGATGACAATTATAAGGAATTTTAGCTTTTATGAAGTGATTAACTATTTTAAAAAATAATCAATTGGGGCTGGGGATGTGGCTCAAGTGGTAGCGCGCTTGCCTGGCATGCGTGTGGCCCGGGTTCGATCCTCAGCACCACATACAAACAAAGATGTTGTGTCCGCCGAAAACTAAAAAATAAATATTAAAAAAAATTCTCTCTCTCTCTCTCTCTCTCCTCTCTCACTCTCTCTTTAAAAAAATAATCAATAACATTATTTACTGGAAATTATTCTGTTTATATACAACATTTCTGCTAAATCTAAAGATTATATAGAAGGTATAAAATTGATCTTTTATTTTTCTCTTGTTAAAAGCTGACTATTGCAAGATCAATTTATATTTGAGCAAAGAGAAAATAAAGTTTTAGTATTCCATTGATTTACTTTTTGGCAGTAAAGAATATTAAAACATTTTTATAAATAAACCCATCAAAATTAAGCAAACTTTGCTATTATTTTAACATATTTTATCTTTTTTACCACACTCAGATATTGTAATTATGGCAAATGAAATTCGTTTTTCTCAAACATTCTACAACTTTTTATATATACTCAGGTTCATCCTTCACTATATTTTTAATATTCTTGAATAAACTTTAATACTCTAGAACAAATCTATTTGTCTTTCCCCAGCAACCATACCAGACTACTTCCTGATTGATGAGAGCTGTTTTTACTTTATCATTTCTCTAATTTCATTTTTTCTTAACTTTTTGTGATTTGTTATATGAACCATTACACAGTCTACTTAGAGAATGTTTCATGATTATTTGAATTATCACTCTATAATCTTTCTCTTTATCCTAGGTAATAGTCCTTGTTTTGAAGATCTATCCAGTAATGAGAGAGGTATATTAAAGTCACCCCGTATTATTGTGTTGTGATCTATTTGATTCTTGAAGTTGAAAAGTGTTTGATTTACATAGATGCTCTGTTGTTTGGTGCATAAATATTTATGATTGTTATGTCTTGTTAATGTATAATTCCCTTAAGCAGTATAAAATGTCCTTCTTTGTCCATTCTGATTAACTTTGACTTGAAGTCTACTTTATCTGATATGAGGATGGAAACCCTTGCTAGTTTACATGTCCATGTGAGTGATATGTTTTTTCCCATCCTTTCATTTTTAGTCAATGGATGTCTTTGCTTATGAGGTGAGTCTCTTGCAGACAGCATATTGTTAGGTATTGTTTTTTAATCCAATCTGTCTTCTGATGGATGAGTTTAGGCCATTAATGTTCAAGGTTATCATTGAGATATGATTTGTTGTCCCAGTCATGTTGGCTTATTTCTAGTTTTAAATTTGAATTCATTTTTCCTTTTATTTAGTGTATTTCCTCTCTTTCCTGGTTTCACCTTTTTTTTTTCCACTTTATCTTCGTGGAATATTTTGTTGAGAATATTCTGAAGTGCAGGCTTTAGAGTTGCAAATTCTTTTAATTTTTGTTTATCATGGAAGGTTTTTATTTCATCTTCAAATCTGAAGCTTAATTTTTCTGGATATAAGATTCTTGGTTAGCACTCATTTTCTTTCAGCGTTTGGTTTATGTTATTCTAGGACCTCCTAGCTTTGAGGGTCTGGGTAGAGAAATTGGCTGAGATCTGTTTTGGTTTCCCCCTATATGTAATCTTATATTTTTCTCTTGCAGCCTTTAAGAGTCTATCCTTATTCTGTATGCTAGGCATTTTCATTATAATGTGATTTGATGTAGATCTGTTATAATTTTGCACATTTGGGGTTCTATAGTCCCCTTATATTTGATTTTTCATTTCATTCTTTAGATTTGGGGAGTTTTCTGATATTATTTCATTGAAAAGATTTTTCATTCCTTTGGATTCTAACTCCATTCCTTCATCTATCCCAATAAATCTTAGACTTTGTCTTTTCATCTTATCCCATAATTCTTAGAAGTTCTGTTCATTGCTTCTTAACATCTATGTGGTCAAATCTATTTTCAAGGTGATATATTTTGTCTTCATTGCTTGAGGTTCTGTCATCCAAGTGGTCTAGTCTATTGGTGATGCTTTCTATTGAATTTTTAATTTGGTTTATTGTTTCCTTCATTTCAAGGATTTCTGTTTGTTTTGTTTGTTTTTTCAGAATCTCTCTTTATTGAAGTGATCTTTTGCTTACCTGTATTTTCTCTCTTACATCATCATTTACTTGTCAGATAAGTTTAACTATGTACATTCTAAACTCCTTCTTTGGCATTTTTTCCACTGTGGTGTCAGTGGATTCTGACATTAGAGTAATTTGGTTTGCTTTGGGTGATTTGTTCCCCTGCTTTTTCATGTTATTTATGTGTCTACCCATCTAACAGTATGGATCTGAGGTAGCAGAGTTTCTACCCTGTGGACATAGTGTCCTTGAAGTTTTCTAGTACCTTACTGTTCAGGGGGAGACAAATTATAACAAAAAACAATGTAAACAATTTACAGCATTAAACCAAATAATTCCTGCTATGACGTCTACACTGTTAATTATCATAATAAATAGAAATGATGTGATCAGTTATTGCCTATAATAAAAACAGCAAGTTTGCAAAAGGCTTTACATTTTCCAATGGTGGGCAGATAGAGAACAGAAGTGGTATAGGATGTGATGATTATGAGGGAGGAGGAGAGAAGACAGAAGTAAAAAATTAAAAGAAGAGTGAAAGAGAGAACAATAGAGATTGGCTGTTAGCAGAAGACAAGAGAGAATCAAGGAAAATAGGTAGGACAAAAAATATATATATAAAGCAAAGTTTAAAAAAATAAAAGAATACAAAATAAAACTAAAATATACTGATCAAACATCCTAGTTAACAACAAGCTAATCTATGTAAAATAACTAGCTTCAAAAATGCTAGAAATGAAAAGAAAATTAAGAAACTGTATAAATGTCTATGTGCCATTAAGGTCACAATTAAACAGTGAAAAATGTTTTTAAAAAAAGAAAGAAAAAAAATCTTGATGAAAAGTTAAAGAATTCTTTCTGTTGAATTTCAAAATATTCTCAGCTTCTCTTCTCAGCAGTTTTAGGTGGGGTCTTCTGGAGTGTGATGCTCCAACCTCTGGGTTGCTGGAGTGAGAGAGGTAATCCTATAGGCACAGTTCCTGGAGTCAGGGTCTAGGCTTAGGAGGCTCCAGGCTCTTCTCTGAATGCTAATTGGTCTGAAGATTTTAAATCAGCATACCTCCAGCATACAGTACTTGCTGGTCCACGCTAGAAGACTTTATCCCAGCGTTCTCCCCTGAGTTTCACTCGTGATGGGGGAGCCAATTCTTAGTCCCCTACATCACTTGTGGACCCCATGTTTCCTAGTCCCAGGTTCAGTCTCCAATCTCTCCTGTCCCCAACGCTCCAAGTTTCTGGTCAGATGCATCTCTCCCAGCCAGTCCTGCAAGCAGTCAGAATGAAGGGGTAGAATTGAGTAGGTTTCTGAGACCAGTTGTCCCCTGTGTAAATCTCTCTCCACATTTGATTTTCTCCTGGTCACATAAGCACAGTCTATGTCATGCAGTGTGTGTTTACTGGGCCAGTATTTCAGGCCAAACATGGATTTGCCAGGAATCATCTTCCTCAGTTGCCAGCCCACACGCAGCAGCTGCAAAATTATTTCTTCCTTTGTCCTCCACACATCACCTGGAGAGATGGTGGCTTCTTTCCACACACACAAATATCATGCAGGGAGTCCTTCAGGTTTGTAGGGCAATGTCCTTGGACTCTAAATGCTCCATACCCAGACATGCCTTGGGCCTCCCCCAAATTTGGGTTCCTTTAATTCCCTTATCCCTCTACTATGCTTGTCGAGGGACTCTCTGGGTGGAGCTTCCAGCCTGGCTATGGCAGCAGATGTGCCACTGGGGATTTTTTTCTTATTTTATTATATCAAACATCCTGTGTCCTTGGTCTGCTTTGGATGTCCAGTTTTAGTTTCCAGCAAAGTACTCCCACCATTTTTGTTCACCCACCTTGCAGAGAAGCTGCCTGTCTGCTCTCTGGGTTCGTGCCTTGGAGCAGCCAGGGACGGGACCTCCTCTATTCTACCATCTTGGATCTCCAAGTTATAAAATCTAAGGTATTATTAACAGAAAAATAATGAAAATATTTCATATCAACATGTGCAGGATATAACTAGATCCATATTTAGAAAGGAGTCTGTAGTTTTAAATGTTTATATTATACATGAAGAAACATTCAACATTGTTCTCTTTCCACCTTTGAATCCTAAAAGAAAAAATTAAAACCAAAGAAAACCAAAAGGAAGAAACAATAAGATCAGAGCAAAAATCATTGAAACTAAAAGTAATAATAGAGAAAATTAATATAGCAAAAAAATTGTTCTTTGAAAATATTAATATAATTGATAAACCACTGGATAGAAGACATGACACTTCTGTTCTTCTGGGACATGAAGCAACTTACCAAAGAAAACTTGATATCTCAGTGTTCTAGATAATGTGATTTTGAACTCTAGTGCCAAGACAACTATGGATTTTATGTATTTTCTAATAACTTTATATAAAATTTTTAAGAATGCACAGAAGTTCCTTTATAAACTGCAAATTATGAAGAGGTACATTTTGAACACAGCTAATGAAAAATTATCCAAAACTTTCAAATAAAGAGAAAACAGTCTATTCTGTCAGCATAATTCAATGTTATTAAATCATTATTTAATAAAAATATCTAACTATCACTTTTTATTGTGGGTTACCTTGCTCTTTATTATTTGATTAGAGACCAGACATTTGTGAAATTCGTGTTATCATGTAGATTTTTGTGTGGTAGATAAGTCCCAGAATTTTCTTGGGTTTTTTTTGTTTACCATGAAGTTCCCAGTTTCAAATATAACCCAACCATTTTATTCTAGTATTACTTTAATTGAGTACTTATAAATATTTCCTCAAAATGATTTTTGACTTGGCTTTAATCTCTGTGTTAGGAGACAAATCTTCATGAACAGAACTACTGACTTCTTTTTTCCTGAATGATCTTGTCAACAATATTTGTATAGCAGCAGCCTTGGAAGGATATACTATTTCCTTCCAGAACAAAGTGCACTTTGGTTAGAGCCTGTGGAAGATATCCATAAGTCCCCCTCCAGATTAGGACTCTAGGATGTTCAGTGTGTATATTAAAGTTATGGTTTATCTAAATTCAGACTTTCTCTCCTGCACTGGTGTCACCCGGCCCTCTGCATAACACTGTGTAGAAGTTATGGCAAAGAACTAGTACCAAATATCCTTATTCTCATGCTGCTTGCTAAGCCACAAATAACAAATTTCTTGCTTCTGACCCCAAAGTCTTGAGTCTTCTGCCAGAATCCATGAATCTTTGGCAGGAAACATTTTAGTTTGTAAGTACAGTAAAATCTCAGACCCTTCACAGTTCTTATTAGTTTCCTCATTAGTTAAAAATTGACCAAACCCATGGTCATTCTATATTTGTATAAATTGTGTTTCAATTGTGTGTGTGTGTGTGTGTGTGCGTGTGTGTGTGTGTTTTTCGGGGATCGAACCAAGGATCTCACACATGCTAGGTAAGCACTCTGCCTCTGAGCTGTCCCGCTGTTTCAATTCTTTGAAAACTATATTTTAACTCAATTGTAGGTCAAACTGTAGGCTAAAAAAGGGGACTTACCTGCTGTCCACAAAGTGAACTTAATGAGCTGATAAAGTATAGGCATGTCTTTTTTAGGATCCTGGAATGATTCCCAAGCAACTCTGGGACCTTTCCTCTGTTGACTCTCTGTTTCTCTAGTTTTTATTCTTCCTTCCTTTCTTTTTTTTTCCTTCATTTTGTTTTGCTTTCTGGTTCTTTGCCAAGTTTGCTAGTTGGCCTGTGTCATATCTAAGTGGGAGTGTGAGCTAAACTACTTTCTAAAACCAAGGACAGGACTGGTGGTCTAATAGGCTGATTTTGACTGCATAGTCAGCTGAGCACCTTATGTGCACAGAATCTCTTTCTGTGAGGACAGTAAATGAATCTTTCTCTCTCCTTCCCCCCTACCCTCTCTCTTTCTTTTGTTTTCTCCTGTACTGGGAATTGAACCAAGGACCTCACATGCAAGGCACGCACCATTGAGCTACATTCCCAGTCCAAAGGTTTCCTTTGGATTCCAACAATGATTGGTAATGTTTTCTGGTTTTATTATTTAGTAATCTCTGGAAAGGTGGTGGGGATCTATTCTTTGACAGGTGAGACAACCAAGAATATGGCTTATTTTTCTGTTTGCCTATTTGGGTACCATTATTAGGTAAATATTTTTAAGTCCTTTAAAAAGAAGAGCAGTCCTTTGATATCTGGACTGTGGAGTTTTTGTGTTTTATATTTACTTTCTCTTGTGCCTAAAGTTTTAGAACTAAGTTTGCAAGCTCTGTGTTTCTATAATTGAGGGAACTCTTTACTTCCTGTTGGGTGATATTAAATATTTTCCTACCTCCAGAAGGAAATAATAAATTAGATAATTAAATTTTATTAAAGAAAAGAGCTCTTCTGGTTGGTTTATCCGAGTTAATACATTATTCCATAAATCTAATATTCACATAATTGCTAGAAATTAAAGAAACTAAATTTTAATACATGTTAGTCTTTCAAAAATTCCTTTTTACAGAAACTTAGTTCAGAATCATTTTTACATAAGAATACAAATCCACATTATCAAGGTGAAACCTTGGACAAATCGGATACAATTCATAATTGAAATTTAAATCAGGACTTCTATACTTTGGTTCTGTTGACATCTTAGGCCAGACATTAAAGAATTCAAAACACTAAACTATTTCAAAAGTCATTGCTCATTACATTTTCATTTAAATGCACTTTTTTTTAACCTAAAAAACCTGTGGAAACAAAAATTACTTACTGGACTAATGGAGCTAATGTAGGAAATCTTAAATATTTAAGTCATGAAAAATTAAGCGTATATTACCTAAAATACTTTGCTAAAAATTTTTACATAATTTTAATTAGTAAGGGACCACAGTTTTTAAGCTACAATGAAATTACTTTAATTTGTTCAAAGAATTACCAATTTAAGAAATCATTTAACTGATTTTGAGTACAAATAAATATCTGCAATAAAAATATCCAAAATTTGAAAGATTGTGGAATTTTGCCAAAAATGAGGTGCTGAGTTTTTCTTTATATCCAATAACCACGTCTGTTACTTAAACTCACAATGAACTTTTCTTCTGAGTCACATTTTGGCAAGGAAAAACATACAAAATAAACACAAATAATTTAATATTTCCTCTGTCTCTTTTTTTTGTTGTTGTTGTTTTGGAAATTTTTAGCTTTCTACCTGCACTAGGCATTACTAAAGTTCACCCATAATGACAGAGCAATGTTCATGCACAAAATACTTTCCAGATTCCTATAGAGAACAGAAAAAGGAAGGGAAAGAAGGGGAGAGGAGTCATAAGAGGAAACCAACTCAAGGCGCATATGAAATTATTACTGCAAAAGGCTAATTACCCAAACTGTGCAAGAAGGTTTCAATGAAAGAGGAGCTATTTTTGCACATACACTCACAAAGAGAAAAAGCTTTACAGCTGATTTGAACAGTCACTAGGGCTTTAAGCATTCCATCAAATCTTATTATTAAAAAGTTGGTACTTAATATTAACACCAAAAAAGGAAACCCTGGGGAGAAAAGGAGAGCGAGATCTCTTATTTTAAAAAAGTGATTTCCCATTTGGACAGACAAGTCAGAGAATCTCCCCCCAAGGTTTTCTTCCCATTTATTCTAATTTCCCTCAAATTATTCATCTTGTTCATATCAGAAATTCCCTACAGTGGCCATAGTTATTCAAATCATTCTTACTGAAATTAGGTAAGTTATAGAAATATTCACATGAATGAAGCATGTTTGGTCTCCAGTGCCAAAGAGGACCCAGCAGCAACCTCAACACCTGGGGAGAGTCTGGTCAATTGGCAAATCTTTGTAGTCTTGATGAAATATGCAGCGGTGAGCAACAGAAACTACCAGATTTGAAAGGTGCTCAAAGACAAAGTGTCCTGTAAGGATGACAGTCTGATGAGACCTTCTGAATCTGTCAGTGCTGGGGGATGCTGGGAGCAGCACTCTCCCTGAGCCTATGCTAACCCTCTCTCCTGTAAACTTTCTCTTAAGGACTCATAGCACAACTCGACCAAAACAGAAAACAGAGCCTATTAATAGCCCATCATTGGCTATTAACAGAGCCAAAATGTTATATTAATAATAAGGTAGATAATCAAAGGATTCCTAAAACAGGAATCCTCTTTCCCAGGACACAAAATAAGGATGAAGGCGGCAAGGGAAAAGGGAAGTACTGAGGATCAAAATAGAGCAAATGATGTTATAGGCATTCATGAATATGTCAAAATAAACCCCACTATTATGTGTAACTCTAATGCACTAACAAAAACATTAAAAAATAAACTCAGTATTAGAGGGTTTCAAAAACTATATTGGACCTCAGACCTGGTATAGGAAGAGACCCCTAAACAGGAGATTCAAGAAGACTCCAAGTAATGTATGGTTTCTGAGCAGAGCGCCTGAGCCATGGCAGCCAGCGGCCTCAATTAGATCTTAAGACCTCCAAGACCGTCAACTTTCAGGTCCCCAAAGTAACATTTGAAAAACCTGTAGACCAAGCAAAGTTAAGTTTATTAGACTTACTGTAACGGGGTAGAATATCATCTCATGGGTCATAGTGATATATCTGAAGGAAAATTTCAGGGAGTAATATTTGTAGAATTATTGAGCTGAAGCTTGTGAAGTATAAGGCAAGTTTTTCATGGGATCAAACTAAATAAAAGAAAATCAGCCCACAACAGGGGTGCACACCTGTAATCCCAGAGACTCAGAAGGCTGAGGCAGGAGAATCACAAGTTTGAGGCCAACCTCAGCAACTTAGCAAGATCCTCTCAAAGAAAAGAAAAAAAAAAAAACAACCTAGGAATGTAGCTCAGTGTAAAGAAAGAAAGAAAGGGAAGGGAAGGGAAGAAAATGTAGAGCTAAAATTTGGATTTTATATGAAATCTATATATGGTTCAAATACTTTTTAAACTTCTAACAAAGCAGCAAGCTATTTAACTGGATGGGACCATAGGTCACCAGCTTATGATACTTGAATTTCTTACATGAAAATTTGATTTTGCTCTGGTTGAGAATTTCAGAATGCTTTTAAGAATCTTTCTTTCTCTCCCCCATATTTCAGGCACAATTACATCTCTAAGCAACAAATCACTTGTCTCCATCAAAAATTCAAGATAAATTCAAAGAATTGAACAGTGAGGTTCTATTCCCTTGACTACAATTTCATATATTTTTACTATTTGCTACCCACGAGAAGGGAAGAGAAATTTATTAGACTTACTGTAACAAGGTGGAATATCATCTCATGGGTCTTAGTGCTATATCTGAAGGAAGATTTCAGGGAATAATATTTGTAGAACTTATTGGGCCGAAGCTTGTGAAGTATAGGGCAAGTTTTTCACGGAGTCAACCTAAATAAAAGAAAATCATCCAGGAACAAGGGTGCACACCTGTAATCCCAGAGACTCAGAAGACTGAGGCAGGAGAATCACGAGTTTGAGGCCAACCTCGGCAACTTAGGAAATAGAAAGGGAAGGGGAAACTTAGGGAAGGGAAAAGAAAGCAGTGGTGCACGCATGTAATCCCAGCAACTCAGAAGGCAACACAGGAGGATGGCAAGTTCGGAAGTCAGCCTGGGAGACTTAGCAACACCATGTCTCAAAATAAAATAAAAATGGTCAGGTATGTAGCTTAGTGGTAAAGTACTTGCCAAGCATGTGTGAAGTCCTGGGTTCAAATCTCAGTACCACAAAGAAAAAAAAGGAAAGAATCTGAGAGGAATTCTCCAAAGATCAATGATACTTATTTGGAAACAGCTGAGCATTGAAATATGTGTGTCATAGGAAATCGTGGCCATATTCAAGGCAGTTGAGGCAAGGAAAAAAAATTTAAAGACAAAAATGAGCAGTATTACATAAGATATTATTGCAAAAATAAACCTTGGCCACAAGGATTCATAACCAGAGTAGTACCAGTTTAAGGTTGAGCAGACAGTTTCTGACAGATGTTTTTGTAGAAGCATTTTTTGTATAAGGTTGTGGTAGCCTCTTGTAGCCCAGCAGTCTTTTGTATAATCATGAGTAAAGACCCTTCCTTACTTCCTTTGGTTAGGTTGAACATAAGCAGCTCCATTTTGACTCCAACAACTTTCACAATGGCAAGTAACCGATTATGACAGGCACAAGTTTGATATAATTTGGGATTCATGGACAGAGAAAGGGACTCTGATGAAAAGAGGGTGTCAGATAAGCAAGCTCTCCATCTAGGAGAGCCCTCTGTTGTCCTAATAGAAATGTTTATTCAAATGAGTAAACTATTTGCAGGGACAAATTTGGCTTGCAGAAATTCCTTGACTAACCAGTACAATTTATTGTTTTATAGTCTAAATCCTGGGTTAGAGTTCTCAGGAACAAGTATTTGGACCATGATGGCACCGGAGATCTGAGATCTCAGTACCTTTTTATTTTGTGGCCTGGGCTATAACTTTCCTAAGGTATGCCTGGTAGATATCACTGCCTTAAGATTATTTCCCACATAAAAATTAGTTAATATTTTTAAGAGGAATAATTTTCTTCTGTTGCACCATAATGTATATGCCCTTTCTTTAGAGTGGTATTATCCTTTCATTGATCTGGTTACATTTCTGTTTCCATCTTCTTGCAATATGGATACTGGTTGCTTTTTAGATGAGAGTTTAAAGAGGTTTTGCCAGAGTTTGGACCTCTGATTCTTTCCACTTTCCTAGATGTATAGCCCTTCCAAAGGAAGGAATTTTCTGGTCTACACTTCCTTCACCTATTCCTACTCATATCTAGTAAGAATTCATCAGACTTCCAGGGCCAGTAAGACTATCTTCTGCAGTTATTTCAAGAATCTAGGTTTGAGGAAAATGAGGCAGGTTGCCCTTAAGATCCTTTTGAAAAGCAAGTAAGCTGAAGATGTTCCTTCTAAAAGAATTGACAAAATAAAATTAAAGATGACAGAGTCAATCTGGTCACCCTGTAATATGAGTTATTTTGTTGCTTTAGACCATAGCAAAAATGTCTTTGCCAGTAGTAATTCTGTGAAACAGTTTGTATGGAAGCCTGAAATATATTTGTTACTTTTGCATGTATTATAATAGAGAAATTAAATCCTAAACTTGACTCACTAAATATTAGAAACATTTCTCTCACTCATCCCAAAGGACCTTTTAATTTAATAAGACAGGTTAAGAGGCAAATATAGTCAGGCAATACAGATAAATAAAGAGAATGATCATGTTGTACACACAGTGTTAGTAGAAAGATTTATTTATAGCAAAAGCTATAAGGATGCCAGGAATTCAATTATATATCTTCTAACATTTATAATAACCAAAATTCTAAGTCACAAGTTTCTACTATCCCTAGAAGAGAGAAAGAATATGAATGCAGTATATGATATTATCAAGTCCAAACACTTTTGAATCTAGATAGGAAAATATTTAAATATCTCAGGGGACACAGAAGTGAAAATCCAAAATGGAATGATAAAGCAAGTTGACAACAGTCTTAGTGGGAGCTGTACACTTCTTTTAGAAAACAAAATGCAGACAATTCCTGCTTCATGCAAATAAAATGTCCCTGACAATTAGCACTTGTGCACAAAATTGTAAGCAGGACCTGGGCAACTTAGTGAGATCCTGTCTCAAAATCAGATAAAAAGGGTTAGGGATATTAGTCAGTGGTAGAGTGCTTGCCTGGCATGTGCAAGGCAGTAGGTTCAGTACCTGGTATTACAAAAAAAAAAAAAAGTTAACAGGAGCCTAATTTCAATAAACTCATAATATGATAAACATCAACTCAAAGTCTCTAAACAATTTTTTTAAATACAAAACCCAGTTGCATCTGAGTAACAGTCTATAATGCTAGGATGTGAAATCACTACAAACATCATGTTGTATGCAATAATGCTTTAAGGCCTCTCTACACCGTGGACTCATGAGTCATGTTCTTGTTACTGACCCTGGTATGCTTGTCAAGGCTTCTACACTGACTTTATCATTCTGTCAGTTTTATTTGTATCACAACTCAAAGCTTTTCCTAAAAAAAAAAAAAAAATATATATATATATATATATATATATATATATATATATATATATGGCATTGAGCTTTAGGGACATAAATATACAATATACATTTTTGCCCACATGCATACCAACCTAAAATAATGTATTGAGAAATAAATATGTTTTATGAATTTAGGGGTATTAAAAATCAAGAGGCATCCTGCTGGGAAAATCTTAACTGAAAAAAAAGAATCAGCTTATGCTTATGTTAGGAAATATGATTTAAATTCATGGACTTGAACTATATGAAACTCTTTCAGCCCCCTCTTAAAGGTACAGTGATTATAAGCAAGACTTAGTTCTAGCCCCTGACTGTTGTTATTAAGAATAATTCTAGAAACTGGATGCAATGGCACATGCCTGTAATCCCAGGGGCTGAGAGGATAGTGGGGAGTTGTCATTTAATTGGTACAGACAGTTTCAGTTTATAACACAAAAAAGTTCTGGAAATTTTTAGTTACACAAAAATGTGAATATACTTAACATTACTGACTAGTAGACTGACGTGGGAAAGATGGTTAGTTTTATGTTATGTGATTTTTACCACAATAAAAAGGGCAGGGATTATTCTAAAACCTTATCTTTAATAAGTAAGGATCTTTATACCCAAGAAGAATCAAGAGCTATACACAAAAACTTCAGAAAGTAAAATGTATAGTGTTACTATTTTGCATTAAGGAACCTTGCATATTTGCCACTCTATTTTCTTGTAATTAATTATCTTTTAGTCTTATAATCCCATTTTATGGATTATACTTACATAATTGACTTATGTTTGTGATATTACATTAAATTCTTACTAAATTTATGTACATTCTTGAAAATCTAAGATAATTTGAATAAGAGTTAAGTAGTCTGAAAGATTACATTTAGTTTAGATGGTCACCTGGCTAAAAAGAAAACTGAGCATTTTAACATAAGATGTTAAATGTAAAAAGAAATTTAATAAACTTAGATGTTGAAGGGGATTTAATAAGATTCTAAAATTTTCCTTTAGAGAGATTATAAAATTTGCTAGACTCTAAAAAAGAATTTAAAGACTATAAGATGATTTCAACATTTAAGAAAGAGCCAGGTGTGGTGCCTCCCACTGGTAATCCCAACTACTCTGTAGGCCAAGGCAGGAGGATTGAAAAGTTCAAGGTCAGCCTGAGCAACTTAACAAGACCCTGTCTCAAAAAGTAAAAAGGACTAGGGATGGTATGACTTGGTGGTAGAGCAACCCTGGGTTCAGCCCCCATTACTGAAAACAACAACAAAAAACGGTAAATAAAATATTCATTTTTTAAAAAACCCTAACTACACCTTTATCTCTTCCACACATAAAAGCTGTCCTTGGGAACATCAAAAGCTCACTCTTACACTGATGATGATGATATTGAAGGTGACAAAGATCTCTCTCTGAACAAATTTTAGACTCCTCTAAACCCTCTCTCAACTAGGCCTCAATCTTGGCCAGTACGGATTTGAACAAACACTATCAGAGTTTCTAACAACTCAAGGCTGTGTCCCTAGGATGACCTTAGCCTTGCTTAGAGTTCCTGCCTGCAAAAACTCAAGACTGCCAAAGAATTTACTGGAGATAAAAAGAACTGTCCCAGCTGACTCCTGAAGACAGGACCCCTGACTCCCTGCCTCTGTGGGAGGATAAGAGCTTGATAGATTTCACATGTGCCCCCTTCTCATTCTGTGATGTTTTCACTTCCCCGACTCCACTGAGCCCCAGCTCATTCCCCTGCCCCCATCATCCCTGCAAAAGGCCCAGTCTTTCCATATGGTAAAAGGTGAGTTCAGTCCATGCTGTACTCTTCCTCATGTTGCAATAGTATATTACCGATTAAAATCTGCCTTGTTGGGCACAATGTCACACTCTGCACTCCTGTAATCCCAGGGGCTTTTTTTGAGACGGAGTCTTACTAAGTTGCTCAGGGCCCCACCAAGTTACTGAAGCTGGCTTTGAACTTGTGATAGTACTGGGAATTAAACCCAGGGACTCTTAACCACTGAGCCACATCCCCAGTCCTTCAGCAACTTAGTGAGGCCCTGAGCAACTTAGCAAGACCCCATTTCAAAATAAAACATAAAAAGAGCTGGGGATGTGGCTCAGTGGTTAAGCGTCCCTGGGTTTAATTCCCAGTACTAAAAAAAAAAAAAAAAAAAAAACTGTCCTTACCTCTTTAACTGGTAACCAGCTTTATCTTTGGCAAAGGTAAAGAAGAGGAGAGTTGGGTTGCAACAAGTTAACAAATAGTTGTTAACAACCACTGACATAGTGTAAGCAAGTCAGGTACCCCATAGAATGAAAACAGAACTACATCCAATGACTGTGGAGAGCTATGGCTAAGAATGTAGATGTAGGGTATTTGTCTCTCTATTTACATTACATTGAATCCCTCCTGGTAATTTTTAACCTCAGAGCCTTTATTCTATTCTTTGTTGTTTAACCAACATACCAGAAGGCAATTTGTGCATTCTGGGGTACGTCTGAAACTGGGGACCAACAATACAATCAGACTTGATAATAAGCAGCCTAATTCTCTCTTCTCGGAAGCAGAGTTACTTATAATTTTGCTCAGGTGCAAATGTTGTTTGAAACTGACTCTGTCTCCGACTCTTAAAGATTTTCCCACAATCAAAAATAGATTTTTCTTTGCTTTTTAAGTAATCTGCAGAGCACCCTGCTCAGCAACATGTACATTTAATAATTTGGGAGGAAGATAATAAGGATGACCTGGTGTGATACCATTTTAATGAGCCCGTTTCTCTCTGAGTAGGCTCAGGGGTTTGGTACAGATGTGGTGTATTTTTAAGTAAGTCAGAATAACTTATTGATCACACTCTGTGTGTAGATTGCTGTGTTAGTATCACTGACAATTTAAAAGAAGAAAAGAAGGAAAAGACTTGGACTTCAAAGAGTTTCTAAGAGCCTTTTCAGAATATGGAACACTTCTGGGTAAGCAAGGCCAAGGTAACATGCTGCACTCTTGCATCAGCTTCAGGGCACCAGGTTACCCAGCAGAATGAGAGGAAAGGAAATGAGAGCTAGAAGTTGGCTATAAAAATGAAATTTCCTCCAGAGCAATTCTTTGACAATGTTCAAATGGAACATATCAAGCTGAGACTAGAGAAATCCATCCAAAATTATATGTCTTATTAAACACAGGATTTAATCTAATTGCCAGTTCCATTAACAATTTTCAGATTCACAACAACAAATATCACCATCTTCCATGAGTGACTAAATGATGGAGTGACTGAAAATGATGGCAATCAGCCTCGAACAGTGAAGACTTAGCCAATGCTTGTCAGCTTTCCTTAATTTTTACTCCAGCTTCCAACTCGGGACCAACCAGAGAAAGCCAAATATACCCCCCCCAAAGTAGTCACACAAAATATGTCACTCATTTCTAACTAGCCTACCACAACAGCTTCCCCTTGCCAACATCCTCCAATCAGACCAGACCTGAAGCATTCTCCTTTGCCCCCACCATAAAGCTTCCTTAGTAGCTGCCTTGGAGTCTCTGCCAAGATATGGTGGCTAACTCCCCTGCTACAGAAAGGTCTGAAGAAATAGCCTTTTAAAATTCTCATTTGGTGGTCTTTAGTTTCCCGTTTTACTGGAGTCCTCGCTGAACACATTCGGCACTGCCTTTTCTGTAGACCCCAGCCTTCACTAGGTTCAGTACCAACAGAGGCCCCCTGGGCCTTGCCACTCCGGTATGTAAGTCAGCATGGGGTCTGAACTCCGCTCTCTTTGAGTTCCTCTGCTATTCTCAGTCTGGTAGGCAGACTTTGTTATTGGTTCCCATCTGTTTGGCTTCATTGATGAGATGAGATCATTCCTTTCGATTGTCTTTTGTGTTTCGGTTTTGTGTTGTACTCGATGAAAGTGACGTTTGTCATAATAAGGAGAACCACAGGTTGGACACAGGAATAGGCTCTATAAATCTGCTGTTCCATCTGACCTCAAAGACCTGTAAATTTGCAGTTCTTACTGGACAGACATCCATTTGGACACCAAAACCTAGGTGAGTTTTTCCATCTGTCTTGATTTTTTTTGTCTTGAGAGCTTGGTTTGATTTTTTTTTTTTAAAGTATTCTCTGGCTTTCTGCCTACAGGGTGTAGGATTAGGGAGGTGTCAGCTGATCATGTCTGAGTTTCATGGTCCAGGCCAAGGATCCAAAACGTGAGATGCACAAGGATAACATTTCTATTGATCATTACCAGCTCTCTTGGTGGTGGTGGTGGGGGGTCATCTATAGTCGTCTATATCTAAATCCCCTCCTTCCTAGGAAAAACTTTCTAACTTAACTCTTGTGCCAATCTCTCTAAGTGACACGACTTTACCAAGAATAACTTGGGTCTTTGATGACCCCTCTGGGGAACATTTGATATGAACAAAATTATTCATTTGAGAAGCACTTTCGGAAGGAAAGCGAAAACTATCTCCAACCCAATTGGCAACATTTCTTGGCTAGTATACAGAGGCCTCTAAGTGAAATTCTGAATCAAAAATTTCTTCACAAAGAGAGTCTTTGGCCAAAGATAGTGCACAATTAAGCAAACTCAAGTAAAAATAAACTAGTCTTTTTCCCTAGTAAATCTCCCCCTTGCTTGTCCTCCAGTTGCATCCTTATATTCAGTTCTCTCTCATCCCCTTTTATCCTTTTATCTGTCTCCTTCCACACTTCCATACCCCCTTTCTTTTCTTCATGTTGTCCAGACCCTCATCCTTTTACCAACAACTCTACAAAGACCCTGACATTCCACTTGATTCAAAAGACCTATTTCTCCCATGAATCAGGTAAGCAAACAACTATGGAATTTAAGCCTTGCAGCCAAGGTGAATTAAAAGCTATTACTATGTATTGTATTTCTCTAAAGATCAGCAGTTATCCACAGAGGAATTTTCAGAATTCTTTTGGGGATAGGCCCAGGTTATCTGACTAGAGCACATGTCGGTCAGAACCTTAGATGCTAAATCCTGAGTGGCAGAAGTTGATTTGACTAGAAAGAGATCTATGAAATCCCTCTTTAGACAACAAATCTGAAGCTCAGAGAAAAGGCTCAAAAGAGGGCAAAGTCTTCTAAACTCTAAAAGCCATTCCTAGAACATTTAAAACAAATCAAAACAAAACAAAAAAAGGACCATAATTGAATTACACAAAGAGAGAAAAGAAGAAACTGCAGGAAATTTTTACACACTAGAAAACACCTCTGACAATATTAGAAAGTTAACGAAGCAACTGTAAGGACAGCCTTTCATCTCCCTTTGTCAATGCAATTAAAACAGAAATTGAGGACACAATTAAAAAGAAAACAGAAAATAGAATGGGACCCAGTCTATTATCTAAAGCTATGACACCTGGCAGAATTCTTTGAAAGAGTTTTAGAACTAAAACCAGACAGAACATGAAGTAACCTGTGGCCCTGCAGATAAAACAGCCAAAGTAGACCATGTCCAACCAATCACCTGTTGACAAGGACACTGTTAGTATCGTAAACTGAAGGGACATAGGGCAAAAGATCATTCTATCTTCCAGAAGAAAAAAACAAAATGAAGAAAACTCCTGCAGTCCCATAATAAGGTGACCCCAAGAAATAGAAAGCACCTAATATCCTGACTGACCCTTGAACACTCACGGTGGCAGAACTACAAATAGAGGTGGTCAGCCTTATCAGTTCCTGGTAGATAGGGCTGCCACTTCTTCCATATTAAACTCTTGTCACCCTGGCTCAACCTCTTCCTTGGAGTAAATATAACACAGAGATATATAAAATATCTGTAGACCCCAGCCTCCACTAGGTGCAATACCAACACCAGGGATTGTGGCTCAGTGGTAGAGCGCTTGCCAAGCATGTGTGAGGCGCTGGTTCGATCCTCAGCACCACATAAAAATAAATTAAATAAATGACTATCAACAACTTAAAAACATTAAAAGATAAATAAATAAAATATGGTAGATACTTAAAATATCCCACAGATTTTTTTTTTCTGACTCCTAACCCTTAATACAAACCTTGGGCCCTTGACTGAAAACAGTTCCTTTTGCTATGTGATGTCATCTAGCAAATTGAAAAGGGAAAATACTTACTTTGCAATGGAGTACTAAGATTAAATGCATACTGGAAAGGCTTTGAAGTTCTGGAGAATTCCTCTTCCTAATCAGGTTTTTTTTTTTTCTACTCTGGATATGCTTTTGCTTTCTCTATTTCAGATACTTCCAAGATACGGATCATCACGCTGTACCTGGCATGTCATGAGGTAAAGCTTTCACTAACATAGGAAAAATAACTGGGGCAGAAGCTTAAGTTAAATGGGTCCTACCTACCATCATACAAAATTCACTAAAATCCCCTGAAAGCAGAAGCAAAGGAAGGGCTCAAACCTATAGTTGAAGTTTTATATTAAAAGTTCTGCACACCAGGTCATGTAACACTCCCATTCTGCCAATAAAGAAGTCAAACATACATCTATTTATTTATGACCTCAGTCCCAGCAACAAAATTGATATCCCTTCCTTGCTGGGACCTAACCCAAATATCATCCCATCATTGATTCTGCTTGAAACTACTTGCCTCAGTACAGTGGATCTTTGCTCTAATTTATTTTGTGTGCCTTTAGACCAGGATAGTTAATACATTTTGCCTTTACCTAGGGAGGACAATACTATGTGGACAGCCACATCCCAGGGTTTATTGAAGCCCCCTCCTATATTTCACATGTCCTTAAGCAAGACTTAAAAAGTCTTAATTTCCCATGTGATTTTTGTCCTGATACAATATGTAGATGATGTCAGACTTTGTTCAGAGAACAAGGAAGCCTGTAAAGTTTTCTACTTACTTGGCCTCAGCCTTAGGAGAAAAGGGACATAAAGTTTCAAAAGATGTTTCAATTTTGCCAAAACATAGCTCATTATTTAAGATATGACCTAAGAAGGGGGAAATGCTCACTCTTAAACTCCTAAAGTTTCTCCAAATTTATCCTACAACCCTTACAAAATGGCAGTTAAAAGGATTTCTAAGTTTAACTGGATATTGCAGATATTGGGTGTCAAATCCTTCTGAGTTGGTGATACCTATTTATAAACTGAAAATCTTGCAATACAGTTGGCTATGGAGTTGACTGAACAATCCCCAATCAGTGAAGATTTGCATCTCTAGTCTGCTGTGAATTGGTCAGACACTCATAAGTGACAGAATGACCAAAGGCAGTGTTGAGTGACTGCATATATCATAAAACAATGGCCAGATCATAAATGCAATCCAACTCTGACCCAAAATTTCTGGGGCAATCATCCCAGAACATTTATAACTTGATCAGTAACTGTAAGTTTTCCTAATCTTTGCCTTGATTTTCAGGATGAACAGAAGAATGTTAAATGATGTCTCTCAGCAGCTAGGTCATATGATGGTTCCACTCTTAATTTCTTGAGGAATCTCCATACCGCAAATCAGCCTACCAGAGGGATACAGTCATGTCAATGTTTATAGCAGCACACTTCACAATAATGGACCTTTGGAACCAGCTAGGTGCCGGTGAACAGATGAATGGACCAAGAAATGTGATATACACACACACAAAAGAGTCTTACTCAGCCAAAGAGAAGAGTGAAATCATGACATTTGCAGGTAAATGGCTGAAACCGGAGAACATCAAACTAAGTGAAATAAGCCAGACTCAGAAAGTCAAGGTTCCAATGTTTTCTCTCTTATGTAGAAGGTAGATCAAAATAATGAAAAAGAAAGAAATGAAAAGGGATGGATGGGATTTCATGAAAAAAGAGGACAAAAGAATAGAAGAGAGGAAGAGGATTTCCCGGGAGGGAAGAACTGTGGAATGAATCTGACCAAATTTTCCTGTGTACATATGTGAATATATCCCAGTGAATTTCATTTTTATGTTTGTCCAAAATGCACTAATTTAAAAAAAAAAGCAAAACTATAAATACAAGTTAGATCAGTAAAGTAGGAAAAAGGTATCAGGGGGAGGGATAATGAGAAAAAAGGAGAAAGTACTAGGGATTAAATTGAACAAATTTTATTTCATGCTTCTATACTTATCTCAAAATGAACCCCAGTATTATGTATAACTAAAATTTAAAAAATGATGGTCCTCTAACCAATCACACAGCATATCCCATTTCTTTTCTGGTTTTTTTTTTTTGTTTGTTTCTTTGTTTGTTTTGTGGGGGCGTGTACTGGGGATTGCACTCAGGAGCACTTGACCACTGAGCCACATCCCCAGCCCTATTTTGTATTTTATTTAGAGACAGGGTCTCACTGAGTTACTTAGTGCCTCCCTTTTGCTGAGGATGGCTTTGAACTCAATCCTCCTGCATTAGCCTCCTGAGCCTCTGGGATTGCAGGCATGTGGTCAAGTGCTCCTGAGTGCAATCCCCAGTACACCCTCCCCCAAAACAAACAAACAATGATGCTTCATAGTCACTGGATTTTGTTGGTGTTAGTTTCTGGCAGACTCTTTCTGTTTTTAAGGAATTTATTTCTGTTCCTTTTTTTTTTTTTTTTTTTTTTTAGAATTCTAATCAGGAAAGGCTACCAAATTTTACCAAGTGCTTCTTTCATTATTAATTGATACCATCACATGCTTTTGTTTTTTAAAATTGTAAATATATTCATAGATCACCTAGCCGTAATTGCCTTTCTAGTGTACATCCTACTGCCTTGAATAAAATCCCACCCCCATCATTATTCCAGACCACTTTCTTTCTGGATACTTGCTTACTATCATTCTGCTCCGCTAGCCTCCCTTATATTCCTCAAAATCAATACATCTTTTTCACTTATTGTTATCTTTACCAGAAGTGTTCTTTTTCTCGTTCTTCATATCAGACACATCTTGTCCTCTGTATCTCCTTGAACTCACTTTCCCTGCCCAATCTTGTCTAAAGATGATTCTTCCAGGAATTCCTCATCTCATCCATCTATTGTCTTTCCAACAGATTTTTTTAAAAAATAATTTTCATTGTAGATGGACACAACACCTCCATTTTGTCTATTTTTTTTTTTTTAATGTGGTGCTGAGGATCAAACCCATGCTTGTGGACTTGTGATTTGCTTTGGCCTCACACGTGCAGGCAAATGCTCTACCACTGAGCCACTACTCCAACCCCTTTACACCAGATTTTTAAAAGCTGTATCTTGCTGTTTCTTGAGGTTTATTTCGGGGCCAGCAAACTTTTTCCATAAAGAACCTCACAGTGAATGTTTTAGACTCCGTGGTGGTTATCTGTTACCAAAGAATCATGCCACTGCTGTGTGAAAGCAGACATAAACCATACATAAACAAATGGATGTGGCTACGTTCCAAAAGAACTCTGTTTACAGGCAGCAAGCCAGATCTGCCCCCTATGCTGGAACTTGCCAACCTTGGTCTATTGTATCCCTTACTCTCTAGCCCAGGAGATAAGAGATTCTATAGCTCTTGTTCATTGTTGTATTCCTCAGTGCCTGTTGAATTGCCTGGTCAATAGTGGTGGTTAATACTTGCTGAAAAACAAACATGTGTTATAGACCTGAATTCAGTTAGCTATCTTTTTAATTTGTTTAAAAATTCCAGCATCTATTTTTGCAAATAGATAGTCATTAAATACTCATTAGTACAGATAATACTCATTTTACAAATAATAATAGTTTTCTTTTTATTTCTGGATGAAATTTTTAGCAATTTGTGATTGTACAAGCTTTTGAGGAATATTTCCATATTTTCCTATATTGTGAATACTTTGAATAACAGAGATTATTCTGATCTTGGGAAGTTAGATAGAACCCAGATCTGAAACTATACAGAATATCATCTTTTTGATTATAGATTTTTATAAATGTTTGTATGTACTGAATTTTTTAACTCTCAGGGCAATAATTATAATGCTTTTTAACAGAAAACCCCAATTATACCAGATTTTCGGAATTATTTTTACAAAGTAGCTTATCTTTATGATAGATTGCAAAAATGCATACAATTCTTTGCAAGTTTTTCCATTACTAAGAAATGGAAATCTATCTCCTCATTTTTAAAAATTAGAGGTGGACTTGTGATTTGCTTTGGCAGATAGGATGTGACAGAAATGGTGTAATATGAGTTCAGAGCCTGTACTCCAAAAAGATATGTGGTTCTTGCTCTTGCTCTTGCTCAAGGACTCAGGACTCTCATTTGAACACAGTAAGGCAGATAAACAAAGGCTGAGAAACCAAGTGGAAAGACACCTCAGTCATCTCATTCCAAGTCAGCTGAGATCTCAAAACCAACCAGCATCAACTGGTCCAGCAGTTAATTGCACGTCTAGAGTCCGACAAAGATCATGTCCCAGTTCAGAACAGAAAAATCATCTGGTTTAGTCCCAAGCCTAAGGATATGGCCAAACTGTTGACAGCAGTTACGGTTTGGATATGAGGTATCCCCACAAAAGCTTCTGTGGTAACACATGAGAGCCATAATTTAATTAGTCCATCCTAATTTGAATGAATTAATTGAGTGAAAACTGTGGGTAGGTGAGGTATGGCTGGAGGATGCCAGGTCACTGGGGGTGTGCCCTTGGGGATTATATCTTGGCCCCTCTTGTCACTTCTCCATCTTTCCCTCCCCTTCCTCCCCTCTCCTCTCTTTTTCTCCCTCTCCTCCCCAGCTGCCATGAAGTAAGCAACTTTCCTCTGCTCCCTTCTGCCACAATGTTCTGCCTCACCTCCGGCTCAAAGCAATGGAGTCAGCTGGCCTTGGACTAAACCTCTGAAAACATGAGCCCCAAATAAACTTCCTCCTGTAAGTTTGTCTTCTCAAGGATTTTGGTCACAACAACATAGAGCTGACTAATATATCACCATATAAATGTGGTTTTTGTAAGCAAATTTCAGTTTGGGAATGATTTGTTCTACAATAAAAACTAACCAACGTACCCTCTAATTTCAATTTTTACCTCTAACAATTTTCTTCTCCTTTTGTATTTTAATTTCCTTGTTTTAGTTTTATTTTTTCTTTCCCCAGTTTGCCAAATTGAATACTTATTTTACTCAACTTAGTATTTCTTTCTCAATGAAGTATCAGGACTTCTGTATGAGGCTTTCTCTGCATGAAATAGAGATTGAATTGTATCCTTTCAGGTTTTTATCTGGTACGTTATCTTTTCTATTACTCTCTTGGGGTTTTACATTTCATTTTAAAAATCTTATTCTTGAGATCATCTTAAAGGGTGATATAGCTTACTATATAGCAAGTAAGTTTATCCTGTTTTCTTTGTTATTGATTTTAGTTTTTACATTTTAGTGAAAAGGCATACTTGCCAAATTTAGTTTCTTGATTTTTTTATCTGCTCAGTGTCTAATCAATTTTCATAATGGTCCTATGTGTGTAAGAAAATAAGAAATTTTATATATATATATATATATATATATAGTGTTTTATATAGGTATAGAATATCATATACATGTATAATTACATTGGTAATCTGTCCAAAATCTCTATTCTTTGCTATTTGGTAAACAAATGTTAGTGGTTGTTACACCAATTTTAATTTTATCCAATCACTATAAATATTCTTTGTTGAATACTTTTGAATTCTGGTATATCAATATTAATAACACAGTGTGTGTGTGTGTGTGTGTGTGTGAGTGTGTGTTTTAATTTCCATTTGCCTAATATATCTTTCTTCCTCCCTTTATTTTACCTCTTGGTTCTTAGTATAAAGATAGATTTTTATTTTTTAAACAAATGTTAGTCTATCTTTTCATGGGAGAATTTAACCAAAAAATTAATGTTCCACCTAAATTATATTTACTCTTTAGTAGACTTTGTTGTAGCTGTCTCCTTTTCCTTCTCCACATTTCTGGTACTCATCTTTTAAAAAGAAAAATGTGTTCCCTCTTTGTAATTTTATTCTGTTATATAGACATATTTTAATAATAGATTTAACCCTCTAGGTGATATACCAAATGAAATTGTGATTATCTTTCTCTGTCATTCTCAGCTTTTCTGATGCTGGAGATTTCTGGCCTCTAAACTGGAAAGCAAAACTGTGGAGGTAAGGTATCCACCCAGAGAATATTCCAGGTCTTCAGACCAGAGTGCAAAGAATAGGTTACCATAGGGCGGGGGAGAGGAACTTTCTCCCTCAGAAAGCATGTGCAATGAGAAGGCAGTGTCCAGCCAGCTTGCCGGTGGTTGACCCTCTTCCTGTCAGAGGGCTGTGTGCATTCCCCACTGCTCTGTTCCAGGGCCAAAGGTCGAGCGTTCATTGGCTATGATTAGAGTTGTTTAAATCTTAACATCTGCTTGTAATTAGTATAAATCCTTCCAAGATTCTGATATATGATGAATTCTAATCCTCAGTTTCCAGAGGCATTGCACATATTTTTCTAATTTGTTTTCTTAGATATTTTGTAAGATTTATTGAGGGTTTTTTTTTTTGTAGCTATTGAAAAAGTAACACACAATCTTGCCTAACATTTGGAAAATGGAGAAAGACCCCAAAGATAAAATGCCCTAATCTATCTACATGGAAATAATCACTGTTATCAAATTTTTTACATATATGTTCCAATTCTGATTTTATATCTATTTTTTTAAACTAGAGTCAGTGTATTTATAAACTGCTTTTTACTTTTAAACCTATATACCATGAGCATTTTTCATTCAATTAATATTCAGCAAATAATTTTTGTTGCTACTTTAAATTCCATCTAAAATTTCCAGAAAATTATTTTCAAATTTATAAGTAGAGTTGTACTGTTATTATTTTCACCTTTTAGTAGTCACTGGGTATGCATATATCTTCTTTCTCATTCTTAAACTTATTTGTTTATTTCCTTTTAGTTTGCATTAAATTATAGAGACTATTATCTCTTTTTTATAAACTTAAAAACTTATTTGATGATTTTTAAAAATATCCTATCTAAAAATCAAATGAGTATGATAAGAAACTCCTATATGCCTATTAGTCAAATTCACCATTATTTACATTTTGCTCCATTTGCTGTGTTACTTTGCATTTATGTATATATATGTATATATATATGTATATATATATATGTGTGTGTGTGTGTATATATATATATGGATCTCTACTACTGTTCTACATTCTGCTATTTTCTAATGAGTCATCTATGAGTACCTTAAAGATATCATACCTAGTTTTCTCTAAACACTTTGGTGTATATTTCCTGGAAAGGATATTTTCCTCCTTAACCATAATATAGTTGTTAAAATTAGGAAGGTAGACATTGGCACACTGGTATAGAATCCATACCCTATATTAAAATCTATTTATATCACAGTCATTTTTATAGCATTGCTTTAATAAATTACTTTAATTCTTCTTGAATCTGAAAGAATTCCTTGGCCTTCCTTTACTTTTCTTGACCCTAAAATTGTGAAGAGGGCAGGGCAGTGATTTTATAGAATATGCCTCAATGCAAGTTTGTCTGATCTCTCTTCATGATCAGGTTTGTGTTATTCATGTTGGTGCTATTATCACAAAAGTGATGTGGAGCCATTATCGGTGCAAAATATAAGGAGTAATACAAAGTTAGTTGTTTTTTCCAAAGCAGTGATGCTGATTAGCTTTGATCACTCTGGTAACATCTGCAGACTTTCTCCACTTCGGAGTAATTGTTTATCCTTTTGTAATTAACATGTAATTTGACAATTTGAGATTATGTATATATCCTGAATCCCTTGAAACATTTACTTGTTTTAACATTGTTAAATGCTTTTCAAGTCAATCACTCTCTCAAGTCAATACTCTTTCTGTATTAGCATTCTGTAAGGAAGCACACTAATTCTTTCCCATATACTTATATCTATATGGATTCATGGATTCTTATTGTATTAAATTAGTTATAATCCATTTCTATCATTATTTCTTTTGATCTCTAACTTATCCCGGAGTTAGCCAGCAAGAGTCCCTTGATGCTGTGTTATTTTTCTTTAAGTTTCAAATTATATTGCTTTTTCATTAACTCTGTTAACTGTTTCCTGTTTCTAAATTTGTTTTCACATGTCCTCACCAATGTATTGAATTGTGGTTTACAGGAAATTCCTCATGAAATTGCAGCCTTTTCCTGAAAGGTATTCATCCAAACAACCTTAACTTGTAAAGAAATTTTCTCTATTAGAAAACAGAATTACAAGTGGGGGGAAAAAAAGAAAAAGAATACTTTTTCTATTTACCTATCACTCTTCTCACCGTTCAGTAGATTTTACTGCAGTAGTTTGTGGGAAAGTACCTGTTATTTCTATCTTTAGGTTTCATTTTATGATACGAGAGGAGGACCTCATTAGATTTATTAATGTTCTAATAGGACCTCTGTATCATCCATCACAAACTTGGTTTTCAGCAGCCATTTCATTTTTACTTGCTGTAAGAGTGTGTCTGTTTGTAGAGTTTGAGGATTCTCTGTACACTACATGCTTTCATTTGGAAGTGTTAACAGGATCACCCTTGGACTCCATCAATGTGTCTGGAAGTTATTTCCTCTATGATTTCTGTCCCAGGTATATGAGAAGAAAAAGAAGATGAGTCCAGACCTGCTTTGATACATTTGTGAAGAGAATTTCTCTGTTGCTTATCATACTTCTCTTTGTGAATTTTTCTAAGGCTACTTGCATATTTGGGAGGATTCTCTCTTTTGTGGTCTCTATCTTGATTTGCCATGGTGGAGTTTTTGTTAATTAAATGTCATTTGGGATGCTCCTGTTGGTGATTCCATTGGGCCAGTATTTGTTAGAGATGTGCTCCTATGGAGACTTGCCTAGCAATGCCTCCCACTGCCTGTCTTCCTATATGCTCAGCAGAGGGGAACAAGGGTTGTGCTCCATGCCTCTGCTCAGGCTCTCTTTTTATCTTTTGATCTGTCTCTAGGATTGTTGAACATTTGCTTACTTCTGAATAGAATGAAGTAATTCATGCTCATTTCCTAATTTTCCTCCCTGAGGACAGACATCTGCGTCTTCCTAAGGAAACCAGATTTCCTTTAGTGAAAAATAGTACTTAAGATACTAAGATCTGTATGTTACATATGCTCATTGCTATGGATGTGTCCTTGCCACTAATTCCTTTGATAAAGAGACCTGGAAAATCTTTAGAAACTATTTTTACACTTATTTCTATATCTAACTTAGTGAGTTCCAAGTCCAATTCAATACCACAGGCAACATTTGCCTTCTTACCTTTTCAGTATTTTTATGCATATGTTCTGAAGTGATAAAATGAGATCCTATTATTCATATTGTTTTGTTTAAAAAATTTCTTAGATGTTGATGGGTCTTTATTTTATTCATTTATTTATATGCATTGCTGAGAATCAAACCCGGTGCCTCACACATGCTAAGCAAGCATTCTATCACTGAGCCACAGCACTAACCACTCCATATTGTTTTAACTAATTTTATCCAGTCCAGGGAAAGGCATAGATTAGTTTCAAATTTGTTAGTTGGTACCACCTAAAAAAGGTAAGCTTGTTAACAAGAACATGTTTATGGGTTGGTTGTTTTTAAGTAAAATTTATGTACAATAGTTTCTTAAAACTTAAGCCTTCTTTGATAAAATTTGACAAATTTGATACTTACAATCAATACTCCTAACAAAATAAAGAAAATTTTCATCACCCTAAGAAGTTCCCATAAACTCCTTCCCAGATGTAGGAACAAAAGGAAAGGCTGCCCTTCACCCTCTGACTGTTCACTGGATTGAACAGATTAAATAGGAGAAAATTTACATACATTTATTATGTTTAGAGAGGCAATTACAAAATATATTTATCCACCAGCCCAACACAATCCAGTGTATATATACCTTTTCTATAGGGGAGAGAAGGAATAAAGGACACATATAATTTTTAAAGGGATAATTTAAATTGTCTAGGGAATTCAATGGGCTTGGGGAAAAGTAAGTGGCCTGGGATAAAGTTCATTGATTCAACAGTACAGATACTGGATGGTAAATGATCCTCTTTGGGATATTAATTGGGACTGAAATGGAAAACCACTAACAGTATACTAGGAAACAAACCGATGAGGATGATGGGAACATGAGGTTAAGAGAATAATTCTATAAAATGGGTCCACTGTACTGACCCCCACGTGCTTTCTTTTGCAAGAAGCAATTTACCTTAGTAGACAGGCTATGTCACAGTCCTTAGCAACCTTTTCACTGCAGAAGAAATGCATGCCCAAATTAAGGTCAATAAGAGGAACCCAAGTCACCCTGAAGGACCAGATCCTGAAACTCTGGGAGGTAAGGGTAGTTCCTCCTAACCATAAATTCTGAAAGAATGTATAGTTGAGAATCTAATTAGAACTAGTCATGGGCCTGGGCCAAGGCCATGGCAGTGGGGACTTGAAAGTCTGATGTTACCCTGCTGTCAGTCAAAAGTCAAGAGTTAGGGCTGGGGTTGTACCTAAGTGGTACAACGCTTGCCTAGCATGTGTGAGGCACTGGGCTTGATTCTTAGCACCACATAAAAGCAAATAAATAAGTAAAGGTCCATCAACAACTAATAAAAATATTGTTTAAAAAGTCAAGAGGTGGACCTGAGTGGGACTCTCTGGAAACTGATCTGGGATCCCCAATAAAACTGGAGCGCAGGAGAGGCACACTGTCTCTCTCCTCTCTGAGAGGACCCACTCTCTCCCTTGAGAGTATCCCCTTCCCTTTTTCTATTCCTTCAATAAACTCATTCTTGTTACTCTGAGTGACTATGTCTGAAATCTTTCTGACTTGATCACAAGAATCTGTGTTTTAAGAGGGGGTCCTTGCAGTGCCTCACTTTCTCGGAAGGTCCCAGCACTATAACAGTGTGACAAAAGTCTGTCTAGTGTTCAGGTTGCAACTCAGGAAAGGAGCCAAAGATGAGGTCTTCTTTTTCAGCAGGTCTGGACTTTAAGCAGAGAAGGAGACACCAAAGTTAAGCCTCTTCCCGCAACTGCTATTCTCTAAATTCCTTCCATTGAAAATAATCAGCACCCTAGGGTGGCATATTTTGGGTGTTGGACTCCTTCCCTTGTCAAAACTCACATGCAAAAAAAATAGGCAAGTATGTTCTGATTTTTTTCTCACCATCTATTTGCTTGATAGAAAACAGCCTAGATGTAGTCCTATCATACGTGCTCTTTTTTATTCAGCTTGTTTAATTCAGCCTATCTGTGAGATTCATTTATGTTGTCATGTATGCCAGTATCAAAGAAACAACTTCTGGGTTTATTTACCCTTTTTTTCCTTATAATTCAATATTTTCTTTTAATTTCTTTTTTTATTGTTGTAGGACTTGATCTTTTTTTTTAACTGCTTGAATTTAACATTTACTAAATCCACTTTCATTCCTTCCTGATGCTTCCTTGCTGTGTCAAAAGCATATCCAGAGTTATTGCTATGAATTCTGTCACTGGTTTTCCCTAAGGCTACCTGCTGTATTTGAAAGAGACAAGTATCTTATCTTAGATGTTTTTACTAATACTGTTTGCAAAATACTTAACAACAGTTGCCTCGTGATATTTTGTCCATTCCCACAAAGATTCTACATGGCATTAGCTGCCCACCACCAGCACTTATCTCACAACCTGACACATTCATATTCTTCAAAATTCCAGTTTGGAGGCTAAGTGGAATTCTTCAGTTTCTTCTACTTTAATCCAAAACATCTTATTCCTCACTTAGGAAGGAATTATGATTCAGTTCAGTGTCTACCTTTAATATTGCCCTACCTTTGTTATACCTAATAGAAATTGTCTTGTCCATGGCATGGGTACATCATTCTTTCCAAGTATTCAGATTCTGAGCAGTTAGTGTATGGGATAAGCTGAATTTGCTGTGAACAAGGCAGAAACAATCTGATCCAGTACAAAGGGATACGGTTCTGAAGGGTAAGCTCTTCTCACTAACTAGCAAAGAATAACTCTGAAACAGTCCAAAGAATTGAAGATTGATTCATATATAAATGCATAGGAAGGGAACAGTTTCTGTGAGAACTGTCCCCCTAACCAAGGGCAAAGATAAGAATTTATAAATGCAACTCTAGGGAGTTTCACCAAAAAAGTGGCTAGTCAGCTGAAAGAAGTACTTGGCTTCTTCCTTTAAGATTAGGTGAGTAGAGTGGAACTCGGTGTACACCAATTTCTGTGACCCAGGTCTGTTTGTGGGTGTTATGACCTGTTGAAAAAATCAAATCCATTAAGTTGAATCAATACAGTACAATTGAGTCAAAATGCAGCAGGCTTTTTTTCCTGCTGATTCTGGTCAGTTCTCTAAGAAAATAAAATTGCTCTGATCACTTCCTAAATTCTATCTGTTCTGTCTCTCAAACCCATGCACCCTTCAAGCTCAGGGTCATTCAGCAAACAAGTCTGTGATTAGAAACTCGGAGTTCAACAACAGTTTTCTTCATGGCTTTGTTCATATTGGAGAGGATTTACAGAGTGTGGGGGGGAATTAGATACTTGAGCTCAAGCATCCCTGTCATCTAAAAAAAAATGTCATCATGGACATTTTCAACATAATTGTGAAAAGGAGAGATAGTTAACCTATCATTATAAAATCAGATGCTCTAAGTTAAGTTCTTACCTAAGTCTAGTGTTATTTTCATCTTATATTGATTATCTTGAATCCCTTGAAACTGATCACTTCTTAGTTATCTTCAGAAATTCAATTCATGTTATAGATGCAACACAGTTTTGTACAGTTCTGATTGTTCCATTGACCCAGTGATTATCTGTTTTGCTTTGTTTGCTATAATTTCCCCATATGTTTGTCACTAATCAAAAAAATTAAATAAACACCTTAATGATATAATTAATTTCTCTTCAGCCCAAACTGTCTTTTTAGAATTTCTCCTTCACTGTGGTGATCAAACAAAAATGGATAAGTTGATTATTATATCTAGGGTATTGCCAATAATAAAGTTATACATCTAGAATAATCTCCCACTTAAATCAGCCGAACTATATTTACCCAATAAATGTTCAAATAGAGCTAGTGTAACTTTTATTTTTTTTAATTTTTTTGTGTGGTAATGCTGAGAATTGAACCCAGGGCCTTGTGCATACGAGGCAAGCACTCTACCAACTGAACTGTATCCCCAGCCCAGTGTAACAAATTTTTAAGCAAAGCAGAGATAATGTCAAAAATCAAACTCAAAATTGGAACTGAAAGAGGATTTGAAATGAGTAATTCCTTTACATGGAAAAGAATTCCTTTTCTTAATCAAAAGTATGTTTTAAAATCTGAGTTGGAGACATCAACATAAACTCCTGTTTAGCTTAATATAAATGCATTGATACTCGTGTACACAGTGGTTGGTAAATACACATGTGCTTTTTTGCCAGGTAAGCTAACAGGACCAGAAGCAATAACAACTCAGCAGCAAGGAGGAAACCTAGACCCTAGGTCTTGGTTTCTGATACCATTCTCCAATAAAATCATCAGAGAGAAATGGCTGATTCTAGGGCTGGCACAGGAAATAGACAAGATGAACATGAACCATTTTGTAGTATCAAAAAGCATAGAAGTACTTAAAATCAAAACAAAAACTCCCCCACATAATGAGGGCAAGTCAAAATGACATGAGCAAACTGAAAGATCTTTCCATGGTTGAAGCTGTGACAATTTGAGCAATAAAACAAAACAAAGCAAAACAAAAAACAGTATTGGTTTATAACACAATATTGAAATAAATATCCATGAGTCCATACCATACTTCCAGAACTACATGACTAAATATTGAATTTAAAAATGGAGTAGAAGGACAAGTGTGGTGGCACATGCCTATAATTCTAGCAGCATGGGAGCCTGAGGCAGGTGGACCATGAGTTCAAAGCCAGCCTAAACAATGTAGTGAGGCCCTAAGCAACTCAGTGAGACCCTGTATCTAAATAAAATACAGTAAGGGGCTGGGAATGTGGCTCAGTGATTAAATACCCTTGGGTTCAGTCTCTGATACCAAAAGAAAAAGGCACAGAAGAGACAAATTTCCCATGCATAAGTTTAAATAATTTATATAGATACTCTGCTGTCAAAGAAATGATATAAGAACTCCTCTCTCCTTCAGTGTGGACTGTGCCTAGTAACTTGCTTCTAAGGAATTCATGGGGGTGGGAGATGGAGATGTAACTGCCAGTGGAGAAACTTGACAAACACACTGCTTCAGAAAGGTAACCAAGGTTAATATCAACAGTGATGAGTCATATAAATAGCAAGTCCCCTATGTAAGGTGATGAAAGTGGCAATTCTCTGTGTTCTTCTTCCAAAACTCATAATCCCGGTCTAACCATGAAGAAAATTCCAAATTCCAGTTGAAAAAAAATCCTGACCAGGAATACCTGGGCAGTGTTTAAAATTGCCTCATCCAAAACAAATCAAGCCAAGAGGAGTATAAGAAGACAACTAAATTTAATGTGGCATCCTAGATTACATCTTTTTTTTTTTGGTGGGGACGGTACTTAAGATTGATTAGGGGCACTCAACCACTGAGCCACATCCCCAGCCCTATTTTGTATTTTATTTAGAGACAGGGTCTCATTGAGCTGCTTAGTGCCTTGCTTTCGCTGAGGCTGGCTTTGAACTCGTGATTCTCCTGCCTAAACTTCTGGGGACGCTAGGATTACAGGCATGCACCCCTGCACTCAGATGAAATCTTTTAACAGAAATAAGACACTGTCTTAAAATTAAAGAAATCTGAATAATGTGCAGACTTTAGCTAATATATCAATATTAGTTCATTAATTATTAATTATGATATATAATGTGAGACATCAAGCAGGGAAACCAGGTATGAGGTATAAAAAACTTTGTACTATCATATCAATTTTTCTATAAATCTAAGATTATGTTTTTAAAGTCAGTTTTTTATATAAAAAGTAAATGTAGAAGAATAAAAAGCTCCAGTGATTTGGGATTATATGTATCAACTATTAACAGTCTAAAGGTCAAGTGTATTAAATTCTCATTTATTATTCTTTCTTTGGTTTGTAGTGGTAACAGCATTCTTTTGATAAAATGATTCAAAGTTACCTCCTTTCACTCCCCCAGGCAAAACCTTCCACATATGCCCTTCAGTTTGCTATTCTGTAACCTCTTATTGCAATATTTTTAATATAAATTCCTTTTGGAAACAATACATTATAGACTTGTGCTTTCAACTTTATTGAGAGAAGGACATTAGTTCTTCCCTTTATAGGTTCAAATAAATCTCACATTCAAACTTCAGATCTCACATTTAGTACTTTTATTCTAAAAAGGAAAATGTACCTTGTGCGATAAACAAAATACAGAGCAGTATGCAAACACAGTTGTGAATCTTGTGGACCGAGAGTGACCCTGAAATGAAGGGCTCAAGGCATAGCATGGACAAATTCATCCAGCAATGACGAGTTGATGGCAACAGGGCAAAAAGAAAGTAAGATATGCAAAATGATCAAAGTACATCATAAATTGAAAATACTTATAAATGCTATGGACAACATTCATAATAGAAGTCTTCACTTTTTTCAGGGTTTCTCACTATGTATAGGAAGATACTTGGGGGCTTTTATATTTTAGTACATTATATTCATATACAGTCAATTCCTGTCTCCCTGCTGTTGGAACATGCATTAAGATCAAGGCCCCAGGGGAGATAGAGAGGGAAGATGGGAGGGGAGGGGAGGGGAGGGGGGATAGTAGGGGTTAGGAAAGGTAGCAGAATACAACAGACACTAATATGGCATTATGTAAAAATGTGAATATGTAACAGATGTGATTCTGCAATCTATATTTGGGGTGAAAATGGGAGTTCAAAACACAATTTGAGTCTAATGTATGAAAGATGATATATCATGAGCTATGTAATGCTTTAAATAATCAATAAAAAAAAAAGAATGATAAAAAAAAAAAAAAAAAAAGATCAAGGCCCTTCTCTGACATTAAAATTCTGCACGTACTGGAAAATTTCTGGAAAAAAAATTTCCTCATGCAAATATACATATTCTGTGATGCTAAGCAGTCGAATTCAAAATAGGGAATTTCATTAGATCATGGTAATGTTAGAACTACAGAAAGCAGTCTTGAAATACTAGGGAAAGAAATTAATACTGCTACAGAAAATTTTATAAAATTCTAAGTAGGAGTAAGCCATCCCTATATGGCATTTCAATATCATATTGGAACATTTTCTAACAGGACTACCTGAGGATTATCTAATTCTTGAGAGGATATACTATTGTTTGATTTACTAGTTATCTTTGATTAAGGGCCAGTTTCTGTGAATTACCTGTCAATGATATAGATTTTTTTTCCAGTAGAGGTGCAAATGATTTCTCTCAGAAAAGATAACCTAAAAGATTATAGTTTTATTGCCCTGTAGGATATTAATCAGTTTTGTCTCTTAGTGAGTAAATTTATTTAGCAAGACTTTTCTTTCCTGGCTGACTTAATATAAATCAATCTCAATCTCTCTCTCTCTCTCTCAATATCTTTCTCCATCTCTCTCTATAGAAATAGAGAGCTATCTCGGGCTGGGGATGTGGCTCGGGTGGTGGCGCGCTCGCCTGGCATGCGTGCGGCCCGGGTTCGATCCTCAGCACCACATACCAACAAGGATGTTGTGTCCGCCAAGAACTAAAAAATAAATATTAAAAATTCTCTCTCTCTCTCTCTCTCTCTCTTTTAAAAAAAAAAGAAATAGAGAGCTATCTCTACACCCATATGCATTTATATAGAATATGTATGTGTGTATATAGAGAATATAAGTATACATATGTGTATATTCATATTTACACATGCACATACAAAGTATATCTATAATGTAATGTGTGTATATCTCATATGTTCTTAGAGGAGCCTAACCATTTTACTGGCACCTTATTAGTAATCAAATGCATCTTTGACACATGTTTATACTACCTTTGTATAAGAGTCATGCTTTAATAAAATGACTCAAAGGTTTTTTACTTGCATTTCCCCAGGTGACACCTTAAGCATGTAATTGTCAACCCTCTAAAACAGGTCACTTAAAAGAGATTTATGCTAAATTGATTGGTTTAGAATGCTACCCAACTGTGCTCATTTATTAATGATTATTAGTAGCACAAGACAGTATCTGTGGGCAATTTTCAGTAGTTACAGAACATAAAAATATTATCTTTTGCAAAGTTGAACAGTTTGACTTTCTGATGGGTAAACAAATTGAATGCCTCATAACCTTTCAAAGAGCATTTAAGCAGTTTTCAGTTGGAGAAAATGACTTTTTTTACATGTTTACATTTTAGATGAAAACTATTTTACTAATTAAAATCAGTATTTGTTCATCTGCCATCAAACTTTATCCTTAGAGGAATGAATAAATTTCATTCTCTGGATTGTATGTCATATGAAGGGGAATAATAGGACATAATTATTTATCAAGTAATAAATTTTTAATACAATACCTTTTGTGATATGATAACTCAGGCTATAAGGACATTATATAAATAATTGAAGTAAATAAAATAAACACAGAATAACTACTGCATTAAACTTCATTAAGTAATCCATTCGGACAAGTGGTGTTAAGCAAATAATTTGGCTATTCAGTCAGTTTAAGAATAAAGTGCCACAAATGACAGTCATCTTCGAAACTTCTCTAAATGTAGCTTCTTGGAAAAAAATAAAGAAATGTCAGCAAAAGTATCCAGATTGGTATAACCATTATCAATGAGGAGAAGGCCCTTTATTTAGGAGCCAGCATTTTACAAATAAATGGCTGTGAAAGTATAAATCCTGTCCCAGTAAAAAACCCTTGCTTCTCTTCTCGTATTCATTTGTCATATTTTTTTACTTAATGTCTATAATTTTTTTATTTCCATAATTTATAAATCCCCTTCAAGAGCCAGTAAGTGGTATCATTAAAATTTGAATGCAAGACTTGAAATTCTACATTCAGTGCTTTTTCCAATGTTATTTCTGATCCGTGTTAATCAAAACCTTGTTTAATGTTTTCAGGATGGAACAGTATTTTCATTTCCATAGGAATAGGATATGTGCATATATATAAATTCTCAATTATCCATGCCAATAAAAAACATTAGCATGAAAAAACAGGCTACCACCACTTGTGAGGTAGGTCCATCTGCAAAAAAGTGAATGTGTGTTTCCATGTCCATTCATATTTATGTATTTAATAACCAACACTATATAATCTATTCCTGACTATATCCCACATGGTTTTCTGTTCAAAATATTAGTGCCCCCCTGGAGTTTTTTAATACACACAGATTTAGAAAACTTGGTAGCGGGGGCAGGTTTATTTTACTGATATACTGTGTTTATAACTAAGGTAAATTGTACTTCTGACCAAAAGGCCAACACACAGAGTTTGGGATTTTTTAGTCAATTTAATAGACATAAAATAGCACTACCATTTAGACAGTATTCAAATATAAATAATAGGAAATAGGAATACTATTTAAAAAAAAGTCACAAGGAAAGGCCCAACAATGCTGGACTGAGGTTTAAACATTTCGGATTTGAGTAGTGGTCATATTGCATGTATTACATTAGGAAATCACCTGGGAATGTTTTCCTCAAATGGAAAGTCAAAGGGCTAGGCTAACTCTAATAAAAGTCTTTAGTCCTCTTTTATTTCATAAATTCATTTACTCCTCAAAATTTTTTCAAGCATGAAAGATAAATTTCAAATAAAAATATAATTGTTTATTAAAATTAAAACAAGCATCTAAAATTTTAAAAAGTAAAACATAATCATAAATTATTATTATTAATCATAAATAACTAAGAAAATGCTTCCTTTATAATACAACTATAAAATCCCATTATTGGAAAAATGTTCAATTTATTGCAACAATACCTGTAACTACACAAATTGAGAAAATCATATATATCTCTTAAACTTGTATTTTATTATTTTTGTCATGTTGACAAAAATGTGACTACAGTAAATACTGAAGATTATAAAACTTTTTAAAATGTCACTTATTTATCCGAAAACATATAAGTTAAAAATCAATATGAATCAATCTTTTAAGTCTCCTTTCCCTGAAAAAAAAAATTCCTTAAGTATTATCTTCAGGATCATTAATATCCAACTAAATGTGCTCTGTCTGAATAATTTGGCACTTTAGCTAAGACCAAAAAAAAAAAGTAAATTAAAGAAAGCATGTCTTTCCTATTAGTGTAGACATTTCGGTTCTGTTCCAAGACCCTCTCAAATGTAACTGAAGTTGGTTTCCATGGTAACTGAAGAATGAGCTTTGATGAGTCTTAAAACAGACAAATAAGATTCTTTGCTTCTTACAAGTGGGCAACAATTTACTTCTTTAATGCTTAATGGAAGACATTTGAATCTATTTTTATTTGAGACAAAAGCTGGAAGGAAGCCAGTTCTGTCGATTACACAAAACCAGAAAGGTAGATATTGGTAAACTTAAGGTTAGTACAGGATACTAATACATACCCTAGCTGTTATAGCTTTTTTCTAGGTACTTTTTCTAAAAGAAAAATATATTATTATATTAAATATCATATGCTACCAAGAAAAATTTGAAAAGTAATTTTCTTAATCCAAACAGATGAATTACTTTCCATCGCCACTGTTGCCTTTAAATGATTTCATATAGATGGGTTTGATCCCAGTGCCAGAAAAATAAAAATAAAGCTTTCTTATAGAATATAAAATGTGAAGTTTAGCACTGAAAAAAAATTCAAAATAGGTGTTTACTTTGCTGTAATTTCTTTTGACAGGTAGGTTAATGGTCAGTACATGAAAGAACAAAACACTTGCAAACTATTGAGTTGAAAAACAGGTAGAGCCTGTCAAAATCAAAACAAAACCCAAAGGCCATGAATTTATAAAAAGAAAATTGGTATTAGTCAAGAAAAAATCATGACCCTACTTGAATATAAACCTGTATAGGAATGATAATAAAAAGATACATCTACCCTAATCCAAAAATAAACAAAAAAGACAGTCAATTCCCTCAAGATGAATCTGTTTCTCTTGGTTATGACCCAGGTTCCCAAGGCAGTGATTATATTTGAGAGTCTCTTATTATAGACCCATGATCTTGATGACATTCAGTAGAGTCCAAATCAAACAGACCTTTATAAAGGACTATCACACTCTCTACCTGAACCTTAGCAAACCGAACTCCTTTTTCTGCAAAATAAAAAAAACAAAAACATGATTATTGGAAAATTTGAGTGGAAACTGCCTTTATTTCAACTGTCCAGAGCAAAAAAATAAGAACATGTCTATCTTGTATTTCTTTTCAAACCCTATTTTTTTAGTTTATGAGAAGCATTGTAACAGGCAGGACATACTCTGCTCGCATGGTGTATTTGTGCAATTCAGAGGATGTGAAGCACTGGTGTTGGGGCCTACAGCAAATGAAAAACTTGGACTTTACTCTCTCTTATCCCTTCACCAGACACATTAGTGTAGTGTATAAACAGCATAGAGGTAAGAGATGGCCCTGGCATGGGAGCTTGAGTATATGCAGTAATGAATAGGTCAATTAATACCAAAGCAAAATGGGAATTGAGATTTGGCTTTTAAAGGACATTAGTATTTAAATAAATTAGATTAAATACATGGAGAACTTACTATGTGCCGGGAATCCTGTATAAGAAATACAAAGTAGGATCTGAGAACTCTGCACATACCAACTCCACTCACACCCCTGCACCAAAAGATTTGGCCAGCCCTAGCATAGGTCCCTTGGGTTATCTCTGTCCATCTCTGGGTTCTTTTCTGAAAAAGCTCAAGGCCATCAAAAGAATTTACTGCTTTCTGTAGCCAGTACTTGACAATAGGTCCCTGACCCACCCTTTCTTAAAAATATTTACTAAAAGGTTTACAACTGTAAATCCTTCTGTCTGTCCCTTTGAGATATATATGTTTGTATCTCCTGGAGCGTCTTTCTCAAGGAACAGGAAGCCTTCCCTTTGAAATGTCTTCCTCAGGAAAGACACATTCTCTGTCTCCAAGGCTCTGGGAAAGGATTGAATCCTAACTTCAACAATTGCCTGCTGGCCCAGACACAGCAGGCCTAATCACTCTTGCTCTGACCAAGCCTCATCCCCACTTTTAGTAACTTTTCACTTTCCTCATCCTATTTAAGCCCTTTCTTGCTCCTCCTTCCTACTCCCCCATTTTCCTTTCAAAATACCTTTCGTACAAATTGGAAGGGGGAACATCTCTTTTCCCTACTACTAATAAAATCTGTTACTGAATAAAATCTATTTTCTTTTTTAAAAATTTTTTATTTGTTTTAATTAGTTATACATGGCAGTAGAATGCATTTATGCACTTTGATATATCATACATAGATGGGATATAATCTCTCATTTTTCTGAGTGTACATATTGGTCATGAAGTCACATACATATATACGTACAGTAAATAATGTCTGTTTTATTCTACTATCTTTCCTGTCTCCACATCCCCTCCCCTTCCTTCCCTTAGAAGAATAATGCTATTCTTCCCTTGTGCCCCCCTCCTGCCCCCACCTTATTGTGAATTAGCATCTTAATATTAGAGAAAACATTTGGCCTTTGGTTTTGTGGGATTGGCTTATTTCACTTAGCATAACATTCTCCAACTCCAACCATTTGCTGGCAAATGCCATAATTTCACTCTTCTTTAAAGCGGAGTAATATTCCATTGAGCACTTATACCACATAAACTGATCACAGATCCAAAGAAGTTATTCTATTATGTGAAACAAATATATTCAAAATGCCCATAAAATAAGAATTAAAATACTATGATAGCACATTGATTAGTTAAAGTGAGATTATTTAAAATAAAATCTGCACATCGCTACGAATAATAAAATGGTAATATCTGAGAAGAAGGGAGAGAGCCATTGGACAGAAAAGCAAGTAAATTAGATTTCACTTGAGTTTTACAAGAAGGGAAAGAGTGGGACTTTGATTGAGCTATACACATTTGGATTTGAAGAAAGGAAACAGAATTGAATTTACATTGACATAGATTCATATTACTCCAAAAGATGTAAGCATTATTATAAGCATACCAATAAATTCCACAAGGGGAGACTTTTTTTTTTACTTTTTTTCCAAATCTCTAACATCAATGAGTACAATACAACAGTCTCAACAAATATTAATCAAATTAAAAACTAGATGAAGTCTGGTAGTGCTCACCTGTAATTCTAGCTAAGGAGGATGGCAAATTAAGGCTGATCTAAGCAACTTAGTGAGACCCTATTTCAAGACAAAATTTAAAAAGGGCTGAGATGTAGTTCCATGGTATGGCACCCCTGAGTTCAATTTCTAGTACCTAAAAATAAAGAGGAGTAGAAGGAAAAGAAAGAATCATTGAAAGACTAAATTTGAGCTAATGGGCGATTTATATAAATTGCTTTCCCAACTTTCTGCTCAAAGTCTACACATAATGAAAATCTTATTCCAATATGAATCTAGCTAGGTTCTAAATCTCAAAGTATGCAGACAAATAGCTGAGGCTCCATATTCATAGAGGATAATACTAGGGAGGATGAAGTAAAGAAAAATACATATGTTATCTTAGTATTAAATAGTTATAGTTTATTATTAAAAGAATAAATTTTATAAAGATTTGAAAAAACTTACAAAATAAAATGGAAGAGAATATAGAGACAAAACTGAGAAGATGCTAAATCTAAAACTTAGACAAGCGTTCTCACATGCACAAAATAAATCAGTTTTACAGTTTTTTAGGAACAAAAAAACTTAAAATTGAATAAAATTTTTCTGAAATACAGGAATAAGATCTGAGATTACATGTAAGTTTCACAAAATGAAAAGGAAAAGAATAAACATACAAAGGGAGATGATGCTAGATATGAAAGTCAGACAACAGAGATTCCAAATATGTAATAGATATTTCTCTAATTTAAAAAAAAAAATTTAAGAAAAAAAATAGAAGAAAACATTCCCAAAAGACTTGAAATTTGGGAGTTAAAAAAATTATTATTTAGCAGAAAAATATTAGGTGAGCATCAAAACAGACGTATTCTAGTGTTCAAGGATAAAGAATGTGGTAAATATTCTGACAAAAAATAGATTGCTTATATTTACATACATATGTACTATTTCAGGTGTTTGTTCCTTTGTAGAAATCCATGTTTCAATCTAAAATCCTTTTTATTCTAGCCAGTGACTACAGTTAGTATTTCTTATAGTGCTGGTCAATTGTCTGCTCTCTTCCCGGGACTCTGTACCATCCAGGCTGCTCGCTGCTCTATGGCAGATTCCTTCATTTGTTTTCTAGTCTTTTTCATCTGTTTCATATTTCTACTGATGTTTTCAAATTCAGTCATCTATTCTATTGGAATATCTAATTTACTATAATTTCAATCACTTTACATTTCATCTCAGAGATTTGCATTTCTAGAGGTTCACTCAGGTATTATTTTTTAACCATAACAAATTTCCTTTTTCTCATTATTTCAACTACTTTTTGGAACATATATAGTGGATTTATAATAGCTGTATAATACCGTTGTCCATTAACTCTATTATCTTTGTCGTTTCTTGGTCAGTTGCTGTTTTAGTCAGTTTGTCTCTTACTGTGATCAACAGATAAGAACAATTAGAAGAGGAAAAGTTTTATTTGGGGGCTTACAGTTTCAGAGGTCTCAGTTCATAGTTGGCTGGCTCCTTTGCTCTGGACACAAGGTGAGGCAGAACATTGTGGCCAAGAGTGTGCTGGAGGAAATCATCTCAGGACAGGACCCCAGGAATCAGAGGGAGACAGAGATCACTGTTCAACAAATACAAAACATACCCCAAAGCCGCACTTCCAAGGACCTACCTCCTCCAGCCACATTTACTACCCAGTTAATCCCTATCGAGGGATTAATGCACTGATTAAGTGAAGGCTCTCATAATCTAATAATTTCACCTGGAAACATTCTTTCATTGTTGCACACATGAGTTTTTTGGGGGACACCTAATATTTAAACAACAACAGTTGGCACTAAGTGGTTTTCCCCTCAATGATGAATTATATATATTCTTGCTTCTTGACATGTCAGGAAATTTTGGTTGAATGCTAGACATTGTTATTTCACATTTTTAAAATATTCCTTTAAAGATCTGAGGGAATGATTTGAGGTGCAATTAAATTACCTATAACAAATTTCACCTTTTTGAGGTTTAATTTTTAAGCTTTATTAGGAAGGGTAAGGAACAGTCTTTAGTAGTGGGACAACTTTTCCCTCCTGAAGAGGTAATGCAATCCATTAGAAATAAAGTTGACTTGTAAGAGGTTAGAACGTAAAGTAGTCCCACCTCTGTGAGCTTCAGGGGTTGCTATGTTCCCCTTTTTTGTTTTTAAATGGGTCTTTCTCAGCTTCAGTGGTTTCCTCACATGAATGTACAAACCTTTATTCAAAGATGACACAGCCACATGCAGATTTATAGAACTCTTTTCTTTTAACAGCCCCTTCCTCCCCAGCACTCTGAAAATTATAGCTCCCTTCTCCTGGGCTGACTTTCAACTCTGTCTCCTCAACTCAGCTACTGGGTCCTATGTGGCTTCAGCCTTTCTGTACTAACAAAGATACTAACAAAGTATCTGGAAACTTTTACCAGATAGTGAGCTGTAGGGCTTACCCTTTTTGTTTCTCTACTCTCAAGCATATAGAATAAAATGAACACAGACTCCTAATCGTGAGTTAGTCAGAAAATAGTTAAATGAAATATTTAAAATCTTGAAAGAAAAATTCCATCAAAAATACCATCAAAACTATCTTCCAATAATTAAGACTAATTAAAAGTATTTTTATTTATTTATTTTTTTTAAAAAAGTATTTTTAGGCAAATGAAAGTTAAAAGAATTAATTACCAGAGGACCTGCATTTAAAAAAAAAATGTTAGAATTTTCAAACAGGAAATAGGATACCATTTGGATCCTGTATGTTCACAAAGAGATGAAACTTTTCAGAAATGGCAAATCTAACTACATGAAAAAAACAAACAAGCAAAATGACAGAACTAGAAAGGAAAATTAAAAAATACACAGCAGTAGAGATTCCAAAACATGCCTTTTCTAGTAATTAATAGAATAAGTTAAAAAAATCAGTAAGTACAAGAGATATATACAACATTATAAACCAAATTGATCTAATTGGCATTTATAGAACACTCCATGCAGCAATAGTAAAATATATATTTTTAAGAATAAATGGATAGAACATTTACTATGTCACTAAGAGAGTTCCTTACAAATTACAAATCATTAATTACAATTTGATTGTTAACAAATCACATCTTCTGACTATAACAGAATTAAATTAGAAATCAATAATGAAAAATTTCTAGAATATCCCTAAATATTTGGAAAATAAATAACAGATCACAATAAATATATTTTTAAAAATTACAATTAAGTTAGAAAATATGAAATAAAATTTAAAAATTAAAAAATACAACACAATAGAATTTGTGAGATATAACTAAAGCAATTACTTGAAAGACAATTTATAGCTCTAAATTCTCACACTAGAGCAAGAAAAAAGTCTGAAATCTATTACTCAAGATTTCACATTGAGAAGCTGTAAAAGGAGCTGGGGATTTGGCTCAGGTAGAGTAATTGCCTAACATGTTTGAGGGCATATATTTAATACACAGTACTTAAGAAAAATCATAAAACAAAAAAATATGAAGCTTAACATAAATAATAATAATCAAAATTAATAAAATTAAAATTAAAAATTAAACAAAAATGCTGCTCTCTGAAAAGACTAATATAGTTGGACTACAGTTAGATTAAACAATAACAAAAGAAAAAGATGACTTGAACTGCCAATACCAGGGAAAATATGATAGAAATTGCTAATGATACTACAGTCATTAAAAGCATAAGATATTACTTGTAAAATGTGTGGCTGTAATGTTAATAACCTAGATAAAGTGAACAATATTCCTAGAAGAGACAATTATAAAACAGACCCAAGAAGAAATCGAAAAATACAAATGGATGAGGACTTTTCTATTGGAATGACACAAATTTACAAATACAACTCATGAGATCAAATAGTAAAAAAAAATCCCTACATTTATTAAATAAATGAAATGTCTAATTATATATGTTCCCCCAAAGAAAACTAAACAATACAAAAAGGCAAGAAAAAGAAATAAAAAGTCACATAAATTAGTAAATCTTATATATAACGATATCTATGTAGAAAATTCTAAGTAATCTATAAAAATCTATTAAAGTTAAACTAGAAAAAAGTAAAATTAGTAATCTTGTAGGAAACAAGTCAAGACACATCAATCATATTTCTATACATGGTAATAAACAAATGAAATATAAAATTTATATCAATATTATTTTAATAATATCTAAAAAATGAAATATTAAGAATAAGTTTAGCAAAATAATTGAAAGAAATATAATTAAAAAGCACTAAACATTGCTGGAAAAAGTCAAAGAAGACCTAAATAAATATGAATTTGTTAATGGACAGGAAGACTAAATGTGCTAACCATTTGATTAATAGGTTCAAGGGAATCTATATCACAACTATAGCTAGACTTTTTGTAGACATTGCTAAAATGACTTTTAAATGTATATAAAAAAGCAAAAAATTTTAATAAAAGAATGAAAATATGTTTTTAAATTACAAAGCTTGAGAAATGAAACTATTTGATATCAATACATCAGAAAGCTGCTGTACATTGGCTTTTGTAGTTACATAGACCAATGAAATTAATAGAATCCAAAACTAAACTCACCCATCTGTTCCTTTGATTAGGGCAAAGGTGCCTAGAAAAGTCAGTGAGGAAAACAATAGTTTTACAATAAACAGAAAATATAAATGCAATATGAATTGAAAGAAAACGTAAAAATTAAAAAATATATCATAACAAAACTTGTGAAATATAACTAAATTATAGTTATATTGTAGTTATATTGAAAAACAATTTCGATTTAGAACAATTTGATTTTAATATTAAAAACAAAAATAAGGGGGCTGGGGCTGTAGCTCAGTGGTAGAGCACCTGCCTCAGATGCATGAGGCATTGGTGGGTTCCGTCCTCAGCACCACATAAAAATAAATAAATAAAGATATTGTGTCCATCTACAACAAATAAATAAATAAATAAATAAACAGACAAAACAAGAACTTGGCCCATATTTTTACTACATGTATAAAAATTAAAATAGATTGTAGTCCTAAACATAAAGGCAAAATTATAAGCTTTTAGAAGAAAATCCTAGTGACTTTGGTATATTTTTATTTAAAAGAACATAATAAAGCATGAACTAAAAAATAAAAAATTGACAAAATATACTTAGTATTCAAAATGTTTGCTTGTAAAAATTTTGAAGTAACTTATAGTTTACAAAATTTGCAAACTAAGAAATTAGCCTGCTACATACAGTTCCTTGGACATGGTCATCTAAGCCTCCTGGATCTGACCTTTATTTCTCGCTGCACAGGAAGCAACACGATCATCATCTACTTATTTATATCAATTCCCTTTGCCCCCAAGTCCCTCAGGAATGAAGCCGATGGGCCTAGATGGTTGCCTCAAAATTCATTGAGTTATATAACAAAAGAGGAACCAGGAGTTTAAGGAATTTACATCTTCTACCTTGTGCAGTAAGCAGGCTTCCCTTCATTTGGGGAGGAGATGTTATCTTTATTACACTGGACAGTCAGCATGCCTGTCCTGTGCTCTAGAGCGAGACATCATCTCTTTCCTCTAAGACTGTTAGCCATACAAGGATCCTTTTTGAAAAAGATAAGTCCAGAGAAACCAGATGCAGTGGCACACACCTGAAATCCCAGTGACTCAGGAGCTTGAAGCAGGAGAATTGCAAGTTCAAGGCCAACCTCAGCAATTTAGCCAGACTCTGTGTCAAAATAAAAATAGAAAGGCCTGGGGGTATAGCTCAGTGGTAAAGTGCCTCTGGGTTCAATCCCCAGTATCCAAAAATGAAAATTTAAAAAGTAAAATAAAAGATTTGTGATAGCAAATATATAACTTCTATTAATAAATAAACACATAAACCCGATCTATAATCATAAACAATGAACAATAAACTCAATTTAAAAGTAAACAATGGGAGGGGATATAGCTGAGAGGTAGAGTGCTTATCTAGTACTTGTAAAGCCCTGGGTTCAATTCCCAACAGGAAAACAAAAAAAGAAATGAGGTAAAAGAAAGAGCTAAATAAATATTTCACACAAAGAAGATATCTGAAGCGATATTAAATTTATGACAGTAAGTTCAATAACATTCTATGTCTTCATGGAAATGCAAATTAAAACCATACTTTGTTATTACTTCATATCTACAAAAATGGCTACAAATGAAAACACTACTATCATTAAATGTTAACAGGAATATGGAGCAATAGGAACACCCATATATTGTTGGTAAGAGTACATGATAGTATAACCATTTTGTCAACCTTTTGGCAGTTTCTAATAACACAAACCATGTGACTTTGTTTAGTATGAGGTATCCCTCCAAAACTCATGTGTAAGACAATGCAAGAAAGTTTAGAGGTGAAATGATTGGGTTCTGATAGTTTTAACCTAATCAGTGCATTAGTCTCCTGATAGGGATTGATAGTGTGGTAACTGTAGTCAGGTAAGGTGTGGCTGGAGGAAGTGGGTCATTGGGGCATACCTTTGTGAAGAGGAAAGTCTCTCTCTGCTTCCCGATGTTCTGTCCTCAGCTGCTTTCCTCTGCCACACTCTTCCATTCTTCTGCCTAATTCAGGTCCACAGCAATGAGACCAGTCATCTATGGACTGAGACCTCTGAAACCATGAGCCCCAATGTAGTTGTTTTCCTTCTCTAAAATTGTTCTTGTCCGGTCTTTTGGTCATAGCAATGGAAAAGCTAACTAAAATACATGTCCAGTAAAATTCTTAACAAAAATAAGACTTCAATGAGAATATGAATAATTATCATACTCGCTAAAATTTGAAAACATCACAAACATCTATTAATAGACAAATTAGTAAATTGTGATATATTCCTACATAGGAGCTGGGAATGTAGCTTAGTGGAAGAGTGCTTGCCTCATATGCTTAAGGCCTTGAGTTCAATTCCCAATAATAACACACACACACACACACACACACACACACACACACACAAATTCCTGTATAGGAATACTACTTGACAATTAAAATAAAAACAATAATAATACCAATATAACAAACAACATGGATGAATTGCAAAAATATTAGATTAAGCCCAAGAAGCCAGACACAAAAGAAACTGTATGGTTTCTATTTTGCCAAATTCTGAGACAGACAGAATTAATCTACAGAGATAGAAAAGAGATCAACAAATACTCTGGGGATTCAGAGTTGTTTTTTTTTTTCAAGAGACTCTGGGATCCTTTTAAAATAACTGAAACACAACTATAATAGAAATTGTGAAAAGAATAAAAATAGGTAAAATACCTGAAACATTTTGAACCTTGATTATAGTGGTACCCAGTGGTATACATTTGTCAAAACACATTAAACTGTAACTTAATAAGTATTTTGTTGTATGTAAATTTTATCTATACAAAGTTGATTAAGATAATCTATTTGAAGATATGGTCCACTTACATAAAAATGATTTGAAATAAATTCACAGGCAAAGACATTGTAAAAACAATGTAGCATTAAGATTTTGAATATAGTAAAACAGATTTAAATATAATCAAATCATCTGGTATCTATACAAAATAGCATTGAGGGCTTTTTGGGTTTTTTGTTTGTTTGTTCATTTGCTTGTTTGTTTTTGTTTGTTTGTTGTTGTTGTTTTTTTTTTGTAGTTGTAGATGGACAGAATGCCTTTATTTTATTTGTTTATTTTTATGTGGTGCTGAGGATCGAATCCAGTGTCTCACACATGCTAGGCAAGTGTTCTGCCACTGAGCTACAGCCCCACCCCAATAGCATTGAGTTATTGTAATTAATATTGGAAAACGCTCAACAGTGCTCAAGGAGTCTGAGCTCTGTTTCCCTGAACCCTGGTATTCAGACTTGCTTATGTCTTAGCATTTCTCCAGTATTGACCTACTCCAGGATGGAGTGGGACAAAGCACATTCACCTGTCACCAAACCAACTTTCTGGTTCCAAGGCTACATCTCTTCATTCAACTGGCAAGAGGATTGTCAGTGCTTTGCTTTTGGGCTTGTCTTCAGCTGCATATTTGAATCCTTGCTTTGCAATGGACCACTCTCTGGCTGCAGACCTCACTCTCCATAGTCACTGGGGCCATGGAAAAATTGTTACTATGTTCATGGGGATGCATCTCAGAAAGTGACAAGGCAATCCTTTTTTGGCACCTTCCTCTTTAATCTTTGCTGGGCTTTGTTATTTCAACTATCATGATGTGGGCATTTCTATAAGGCTGTTGCCATGCTGTGGGAACTGTGACCTTTTTGACTTAATGCCTTAAGAACTGATTGTATGCTCCCTTGTCTCTGCTCTATTATTCCATTCAGCAAACAATAAAGAGGAAACAACAGATAAATCCACTGGCGGACAAGCCTCCTATATCACATAGTTATTTTATAATTTAGTTGTTGAAAAAAGGTTTGAAGAAGTATATCCAAGAATTTATGAAACTGAGTTCTATGTTCTGGTGAGTTAATGAGGTCGTCTTCTAGCTCACAAGACTCAAAGTATAAGTAAAGCTTACATATGAGCTTTTTAAAAATTATTATTATTCATTTATTTATATGTGGTGCTGAGAATCAAACCGAGGGCCTCACACATGCTAGGCAAGCACTCTACTACTGAGCCACAACCCCAGCCCATATATGATCTTTTGCCTTTTAATGTGTCAATCTCTTAAAGAGAATTCAGTTTTATTATCATCAATATATGATCACACATCTGCATTTATCTTAGGAATAATGGACAAAGGGAACGACTCAATTCATAAGTAAATACTTTACAAAAAAATTAGACAGTGTTCAATTTTTAGAAACTTTTTTTATATGTTCAGTTGATACCAGGTACTGATGGTTACATGTCCTAGAAAAATTTAAGATAAGAAGATGCTGAAATCTCAGATTACAAATTTCTAAATCCTGAGAAGGAAAGTGTGGAGAACTTCTGAATTTAAAGATGTTCCAGTTAGGGAAGAGGTCTTCCTTTTAGATAGATCAGAATATTACAGATTCTAAACAGACTTAACCCTCACACGTGCTTTACTTACTCTAAAATAATCTGTCTACAAATATAAAACTATAAATAATAAATTATTTTGCCACTGTGGGAATTGCTAGTATGAAAATGTATTCTATGAAAAAAAGCACTTTTTAAAACAAAATAAAATTTTATAATAAAAATATTGAAATGAATGATATTAGTAACAGTAAGACAATTCAGTGAGGTAGTTGGATACAAAGTTAATTTTTCAAATTTTGTTTGCTTTGCTATCTAAAGTTTAAAAATGTAACAAAACTCAAAGTAACAATCCAAAAGCAAATACACTTAGGAAATATAAAAGATAGTGTATATAAAGAGCATATATAAAAATATTTAATAATTCCACTGTGGAATAAAACATATACTTGAAAGACAGTGGAACTTCCCTTCTGATTGACTGTTGCTACATAGCAAACTGCCCCCAAACTAAGTAGCTTAAAATATTTATCTGTAGATTTTCTAGGATTTAGCTGGCCGTTGAGGAGCGGGGCTATGCAGTTCTACTGCTCCATAGAATTCTTAAGGCTGCTTGGTACTTCTTTATTGTGGTAGCCACGATGGTTCTGCTGTATAGCTCTCTCCCCTTCCTTCTAGGGCTTGAAGTAAAGTGGATGTATTAGTCAGCTTTTTGTCACTATTCTCCAAACATTTTACAAGAGAAATTAAAGGTGGAAAGATTTATTTCGTCCCATGGTTTCAATCCATTTTTGGCTGGCTCCATCACCCGCGGCCTGAGGCGAGGCAGAACATCATGGTGGAAGGGTGGAAAGGTGGTGGAGGAAAGCTGCCAGCTCATGGCAGCCAAGAAGTGGGGGGCAGGTAAAACAGCAGAGAAGAACAACCCTTCCAGAGCACACCCCCAATGACCTATCTCCTCCAGCCACACCCCACCTGCCTACAGTTACCACCCAGCCATTCCATTCAAACTAGGATGGACTGATTTGGGTTACAGCTCTCAAAATCCAATTGTTTCACCTACGACTATTCCTGCATTAACACAGGAGCTTTGAGGGGACACCTTATATCCAAACAATAATAATTGTGATGCTGTTGATCAAACTAGGCCTTTGTGCATACTAGGCAAATGTTCTGCCACTGAGCTACCTCCCCAACCCTATACAAATTCATTGACACTTCTTCCATAAAAAGGAGACTATGACCCTTCCATTTAAACATGTGAAGCCATTGTAAATGAACAGAATGTTCAAGAAGAGATACTGGTCTCACTCGCTGCCGCCGGCCGGCACTCCGCGTTCTCTAGCTGCTCCGCCGTCCGTCCTCCGCTGATGGCAATGGAAGAGGAAATCGCCGCGCTCCTCATTGACAATGGCTCCGCATGTGCAAAGCTGGCTTTGCGGGCGACGAAGCCCCCCTGGCCGTGTTCCCCTCCATCGTGGGGCGCCCCCGCCACCAGGGCGTGATGTTGGGCATGGGCCAGAAGGACTCGTACGTGGGTGACGAGGCCCAGAGCAAGCGCGGCTTCTGACCCTGAAGTACCCGATCGAGCACGGCATCGTCACCAACTGGGACGACATGGAGAAGATCTGGCACCATACCTTCTACAATGAGCTGCTCGTGGTTCCCGAGGAGCACCCCGTGCTGCTGACGGAGGCCCCTCCCCTGAACCCCAAGGCCAACAGAGAGAAGATGACTCAGATCATGTTCGAGACCTTCAACACACCGGCCATGTATGTGGCCATCCAGGCTGTTCTGTCCCTGTACGCCTCTGGGCGCACTACTGGCATTGTCATGGACTCTGGTGACGGGGTCACCCACACAGTGCCCATCTACGAGGGCTACGCCCTTCCCCACGCCATCCTGCGTCTGGACCTGGCTGGCCGGGACCTGACAGACTACCTCCTGAAGATCCTGACAGAGCGCCGCTACAGCTTCACCACCACCGCCGAGCGGGAGATCGTGCGCGACATCAAGGAGAATCTGTGCTAGGTTGTCCTGGACTTCGAGCAGGAGATGGCCACTGCTGCATCCTCCTCCTCCCTGGAGAAGAGCTACGAGCTGCCCGATGGGCAGGTGATCACCATTGGCAACGAGCGGTTCCGGTGTCCAGAGGCACTCTTCCAGCCCTCTTTCCTGGGTATGGAATCTTCCGGCATCCGCGAGACCACCTTCAACTCCATCATGAAGAGTGATGTCGACATCCGCAAAGACCTCTATGGCAACACCGTGCTGTCGGGCGGCACCACCACGTACCCAGGCATCGCTGACAGGATGCAGAAGGAGATCACAGCCCTGGCCCCCAGCACCATGAAGATCAAGATTTTCGCGCCCCCTGAGCGCAAGTACTCTGTGTGGATCGGTGGCTCCATCCTGGCCTCACTGTCCACCTTCCAGCAGATGTGGATCAGCAAGCAGGAGTAGGACGAATCGGGCCCCTCCATTGTCCACCGCAAATGCTTCTAGATGGACTGAGCAGATGCCAGGCACCTGCTGCAGGAGCTGAATCTGAAGTATAAATTTGCTCTGGCAAATGTATACACCTCATGCTAGCCTCATGAAACTGGAATAAGCCTTTGAAAAGAAATTGTCCTTGAAGCTTGTATCTGATGTCAGCACTGGAACGTAGAACTCGTTGCTGATTTTGACCTTGTATTCAAGTTAAGTGTTCCCTTGGTATATGTTTAATGCCCTGTGCATATCTTTGATTTAAGCCTTTAGTCCATGTGGCTCCGTCACCTGGTACCTGAGGTGAGAGCGTGCATAAAGGAGAAGTCCGTGGCTTAGCGAATCTGAGACCACAGCAGTGATCTGTGCAGGGTATTCATGTGTCGGCTGACGGACTTCCAGGATTGCTCGGGCTGGCAAGAGTTCCTGGGCCAGCTGTCCCTTCTTGCCGGTCTAACAGGGTGGGAAAGTCCGAGCCTTAGGACCCAGTTTCCATTCTCCCGCCTGACCATCATTGGTTATTACTTGCCTTGAGTTGGAAACGGTTTGCATTTACATCTGTAAATTTATTCATTTTAATTTATGTAAGGTTTTTTGTACTCAATTCTTTACCAGATGACAAAATTTTTGGTTTTCTACTGTTATGTGAGAACATTAGGCCCCAGCAACACTTAATTGAGTAAGGAAAAATAAAGTGCTACAGTACACTGAAAAAAAAAAAAAAAAAGAAGAGATACTTCATGACTTCTGAGGCTTCGGTAGTAAGGTCTTTAAAAAAAAAAGGATGCCTCAGTACTTCAGAATGATTATTATTATAGTGCTAAATAAATTTGTTAATTTGCATAATGTGTTTGTACACATGTTTTGGTTTGAATGACTAAAATATATCTAATAATTAACACAATTACCTTTACATTTAAAATTTTGTTTTATGTTAAATCTATAAACAAAAAAACAAAAGACAAATAGATTTCTAACTTTGGTTACAGACCTCAGCTTTCAAACCACATGAATCACAATAACTGGGAACAAAAATAAAACAATGATATCAGAACAGTTTGTTTTCTGGTTATTCTACAAAGAAGTAGTGAGGGCAGCCTAGTGGCTGCACTGTTAATTTAAGGCAAAGATAGAGGTAGCTGATGTTAACAAGGCACTGTCCTGGTCAACAAAGTAGGTACACAGAGATAAGTTCATAAAATCCCAGAGGGCTACAGGAGTGGGTGTAATACCATGGACCTGGAGTTTTCCTCACTTAAACCATCCCCAAAAGTCCTTCATCCTAACAGCCTTAAGAAAAAAACTACATTAAGGTTTGAAAATGCAGCCAGTCCACCCACACAGCACAGCTGAATTCACAGCACTATAAGTCAGCTGGCCAGGACATGTGCAAGAACAAATGAGATGAATATTACTAACTAGTGTTTGTATGTTGTACAGAATTAGGGCAGCTGCAAACAGGGCATTCAAAAACAAATTGATACAGACAACACATAAGCAAAGCTTGAAGTAAAACTGCTTAGCAAAAGAATGTGAGGTGAGTGGGCAGAAGTTGACAATAGCAATTGAATTTGCAAAACTTAGAGTAAATATCTTGATTTTCCTAGTACGAGCAAGACATGCTGTTGTAAAAATGGAGATTGGGAATGCGTGCTAGCATTGAATGTAGAGACTACTGCTTCCCAGGAGGGCAGCATGAAATTTCCACATCTACTTGTTCCTCTAAAACAAAACACGAAAATCTGTACACCTTCTTTATTCTCTTTGCTCAAACTTTTCCTCCAGTTTAAAATAACTGATACCATTATAAGCAAGTCATTACAAGGATTTCCTCTACTTCAGTATCTGACCCAAATCTCTTTGACTCTGCTCCATTTAATCAATCTCTCACATACTCCAACATTTTTTTACCAGTTAGTCCTTGTTTGTTGTTGCCGATGGTATTGATGCATAGTTTCCATAATTTTTAATGTTTTTACTAGTGCATTATAGTTATATGTAATAGCAGGGTTCATTCTGACATAATCATACATACATGAATATAATTTGCTTCAGTTCAATTCTCAGTGGGATTCCATTTTATTTATTTATTTATTTTTATTTTTGGTATCAGGGATTGAACACAGGGGCACTTAACCATTGAGCCACATCTCCATCCCTTTGTTATATTTTGTTTAGAGACAGTGTCTCACTGAGTTGCTTAGGGCCTCACTAAGTTGCTGAGGCTGGCTTTGAACTTACAATCCTCCTGCCTCAGCCTCCTGAGCCACTGGGATTATAGGCATTCACCACCATGATTGGTGGGATTCCATTATTTTGACAAGACTTTGAACTTCCAGAGGTAAGCATCCAAAGTTCTATTCATCATTCACTATATCCATTGTATTTATTACATAACTCAACACTGGATGTACTCAAGGATTAATAGTGGCAAACCTTCAGGCATATATGTGGCACATTTTCAAAGATTGAAATTGTGTTTTTCCAAAGCATCAAAAAAAATTCAAGTACTTGTTAGAATGCAGACTCCTGGACGTACCCTAGACCACATTAAACCAGACTCTGAGTAATACTCAGACCAAATTTAAATAAGTTCCTCTGGATGCTTAGGTCTTGTCTAATGAAGAACTACTTCAGGATCTGTTGTGCTCAGAGCCATTTAAGCTACATTTCATGAATAATGAATAGACATCTACCCTGTGCATTAGGCTGTATATAGGACAGGAAAGAAACTTTAAATGATTCTACCATGAAGAAATTGAGGGAAGAGGGAAGGACAATGGTATCCATAATATAATGCAGAATAGGACAAGTGCCACTAAAGATATATATAAAGTATTGTGACAGACTGGAATCTGGATGACCCCCCAAACTTACAGGAAATTTGGCAAATTCTGAGGTTATTTAAAAGACTCAGAGACTCTTAAATAGAAAGGAATAGTGAAATTTCCAATAGTAACACAAAGTTAGGAGACGAACTTCTGAAGAAAAACGAGCCTACTCTTAATCCAACATAGGTGCTGCCCTCCAAACAGTTGAGCTCTGAAGCTAATGCCACCTGAGCTATAATCCAGAATGGACTCAGTTCAATTCCTAACTAGGTAGCAGTGATAAATCCCACTCCCTTTTTGCATAATAGGAAAGACAGAACACTTCCTTTCTTTATTAATATAAATGTCAGACTCTGTTAATTTTTATACAAAATTTCTGGCATGTAATAAAAATTCATAAGATAGACATATAAGCAGAAATAATAATAATAATTATTATTATTATTATTATTTGAGTGAAGAATTAGACTCTAGAATTGGGTGCAGTGGGGCATGCCTGCAATTCCAGCTACTTGATAGTCTAAGGCAGGAGGATTCTAACTTGGAGGCTAGCCTGGACAACATAGCAAAACCCTGTCTCAAAAAAGAAAAGAATCTATGAAAAGAAGCAAATGTAAATTAGAGAACTGAAAAGCATATTATATAAAACTAATATCTTTCTGGATGGGTGAACTAGGAGCAACAGAAGATTTGCTAAAGTAGAAAACAGGATTAATAAATATGAAGACAAGAAAGGGAAAACATGCAAATTAAAGAACAGTGAGGAAAAAAATAATTTGAAGGAACCGAACAAAGAAGGACTTACAGTTTATTTTGTGGAGACCCGAGTGGAAAAAGGAGAGAGCAGTAGAATTGGATATAAGTAACACTGGACATGGTAATAAGTAGGAATTTTCTTAAATTGATGAATAACATAAATCTACAGTTTCTAAAACTGCAGGAAGCACCAAGCATGATAAATAAAGAACACCACATGTCAGGCACATTACAGTCAAACTGTTAAAAACACAAAACAAAAACAGACTTTTAAATATACAAAAGAAAATTATCAAGTTATACAGATGACTTCTCAATAAAAATCTTATATGGGCTAGGTTGTGGCTCAGTGGCAGAGCACCCCTAGCACACGTAAGGCACCACAATCTTCTGCACCACATAACAAAATAAAGACATTCTGTCTATCTACAACTACAAAATTTTTTTAAAAAATGAAATCTTATAGACCAAGACAGAATAGAAGGATATATTGAGCCGGGCATGGTAGTGCTCACCTGTAATCCACCTATTGTGGAAGCTTAGATGGGAAGAGACCAGCTTTGGCAATGTAGCAAGACCCCATCTCAAAAAAAAAAAAAAAAAAAGAAGTTCTATTCTAGAAGTGAAGTGAAAGCATAACTATCATCATGAAAACATGTAAGTACAAAACTCAATATCAATTATTTATCTTAGAATATGTAGCTTTTAAAAATTAAACATACCAAGCTTCTAAGATATAATGAAGTTAATTTTTATACTGATGAGATTATCTATATTAAAAATAAACAATTTCTATAATACACCTGTCTAAGCACCATTTTATTACCTTTTTTAAAAACTAATATTAGTGGAATTTTTAAGTTGTCAATGGACCTTTATTTTATTTATGTATATGCAGTGCTGAAAGTCGAATCCAGTCAACCATTCTACCACTGAGCCACAGCCCACCCCCATTTTCATTGCTCTTAATTTACATCTATCTACTTTGTAGATTATTAATGATAGATATTTATAGATTATTCTGTAGAGTTATGACATGATGAAGTCACACTCTCTTGAATTTAAATAGAACGTAACAGTAAACAAATAGTAATGTAAATTAAAATACAAAAATGTCAAATTAGCTATTATACTGAATTGCTTTTTAAAAATGTTTTCATTTTTTAAATTTTTTTTAGTTATAGTTGGGCAAATACCTTTATTGTATTTGTTTCTTTTTATGTGGTGCTGAGGATCGAACCCAGCACTTCACACGTGCTAGGCGAGCGCTTTACTGCTGAGCCACAACCCCAGCCCCAAATGTTTTAATTTTTAAGATATTTATAGATATGTTTTAGCGAGGGGGAAGATGGCGGGGAAGGGAGTGCATCACTCCCATGTACCCCATCACTGTTCGGAAGAATGATGAGTTAGAACAGCTAAAAACTATCTTCTTAGGAATTTCTAGCAAAACTGGGGTGCTCCAAAACCTAGTGGAAGGATTTTCATCACACAAGGATCAGCTACAGGGGCTCAAACGCGAGCGATTTGTCTGCATGGAGGGTCACGCCGCTTATTCAGCAAATCGCCCCATGGCTAGAATCTGCGGCACGCGCTGGGAAGCAAGAGATAGCAACGCAAAGATACAGCGTTGCGGATTCTGTGGGCTCCTGCCAGCTGTTCAGTCACGGTACACAGTGCTGAATTCTGGGTTTGAGACGGGGAAGGAAGCGGTCCAGTTCGGTTCTCCACCGGTCAGACCACAGAGGAAGCCAACGGCCACCATCTTGGAGAGTTGACGTCATCATCCCTATTTTCGACTGATCGCAGCTCATTCAACCATAGAACAGGTAATTTCAGGCTGCCATTCGCCTGCGTCTCGCAGACAAATTACTCAGGCGCAGTGCTAAAGAACCCGGGGAAACTGCTTCTTGGGGCCTGCTCCTATCAGAAAATACACGGAGCCCGGGGCGGCCAAATTCTGGCTCCCGGAACTGCTCTGGCCCAGGGCTAAGGAGCCCGCGGAGGCTGCTTCTTGGAGCCTGCTCCTATCAGAGCATGTGAGGAGCCCAGAGCGGCCGGGTTCTGGCTACCGGAACTGCTCTGGCCCAGGGATGAAGAACCCACGGAAACTGCTTCTTGGGGCCTGCTCCTATCAGAACATACACGGAGCCCGGGGCGGCCGAATTCTGGCTCCCGGAACTGCTCTGGCCCATCCAGGGCTAAGGAGCCCGCGGAAGCTGCTTCTTGGAGCCTGCTCCTATCAGAACATGCACGGAGCCCAGAGCGGCCGAGTTCTGGCTCCTGGAGCTGCTCTGACCCAGGGCTGAGGAACCCACAGAGACTGCTTCTCGGTCCGGATCCTGCTGAGTGCTGTGGGGGCCAGAGGGGCAGAGCAGAGCTGCAGCCCGCGTCCGGAACAGCCCCAGCGACCCGCCGGCGTAGTATCACTTCACCCCAACTGCGGTGGGGGCTGAGCAGAGCTGCCGCCCGAGCCCGCAAGGTAGGCAGACCACCGGCTGATCGGCGGAACGGGCCCAGTGGCCTGCCAGCGTGGTAGACACGTCACACCAATGGGAGTAGGGGCAGAGCAGGGCCGCCGCCCGCGCCCGGAGTGGGCCTAGTGACCCGCCGGCGTGGTATCGCTTCACCCCAACTGCAGTGGGGGCCAAGCAGAGCTGCCGCCTGAGCCCGCAAGGTAGGCAGACATGCGACCGACCAGAGGGACAGGCCCAGAGGCCTGCTGGCGTGGTAGACACGTCACACCAATTGGAGTAGGGGCAGAGCAGGGCCGCCACCCGCGCCCGGAACAGGCCTAGCGACCCGCTGGCATGCTAGACACATCCCACCAATTGGAGTAGGGGCAGAGCAGAGCCGCCGCCCGTGCCCGGAACAGGCCTAGTGACCCACCGGCGTGGTATCACTTCACCCCAGCTGCAGTAGGGGCCGAGCAGAGCCGCCGCCTGAGCCCGCAAGGTAGGCAGACCTGCGACCGACCAGCACAACAGGCCCAGCGGTCCGCAGGCGTGGTAGACACGTCACACCAATTGGAGGAGGGGCAGAGGAGAGCCGCCGACCGCGCCCGGGACAGGCCCAGAGGCCCGCCAGCGTGGTAGTCACGTCAACCCAATTGGAGTAGGGGCAGAGCACAGCCGCTGCCCGCACCCTGAACAGACCCAGTGGCCCGCCGGCGTGGTAGTTACGTCACACCAATTGGAGTAGGGGGAGAGCAGAGCCGCCGCCCACGCCCGGAACAGGCCCAGCGACCCCCTGGCGTGGTAGACACGTCACCCCAATTGGAGTAGGGGCAGAGCAGAGCCACCTCCCGTGCCCGGAACAGGCCCAGCAACCCCCCGGCATGGTAGACACGTCACCCCAATTGGTGTAAGGGCAGAGCAGAGCCGCCACCCGCACCTGCAAGGTAGGCAGACCTGCGACGGACCGGCAGAACAGCCCCAGGGGTCCGCGGGCGTGGTAGACATGTCACACCAACTGGAGGAGGAGCACAGCCGCTGCCCGCCCTGCAAGGGAGACTTTTCAACTATACAAGAGTAATATAAATATATAGGGGGAAAATTTCAAAAACACAACAGTTTCAGCAAGCAAAAAGAAACACAACCAGTATGAAACGACAAGGAAAGAAAGGACCACAAGCAATGCAGGTCAACTCAACTTTAGAAGAGGTAATAGCTGCAGCAGATGGAATGTCAGATAAAGAATTCAGGATATACACGCTTCAGATGATCTGGAGTCTCAAGAAAGACATGAGACAGCAAAATCAGCCAATGAAAGATCACTTCGACAATGAATTACATAAACAAATCCAAGAAGCAAAAGATCAACTATACAGGGAGATAGAGGTAATAAAAAACAAACAAATAGAAATCCTAGAAATGCAGGAAGCAATAAACCAACTTAAAAACTCAATTGAGAATACTACCAGCAGAGTAGAACACTTAGAAGATAGAACATCAGACAATGAAGACAAAGTATTTCAACTTGAAAAGAACATAGACAACTGAGCAAGACTGTTAAGGAACCATGAGCAGAACATTCAAGAAATATGGGACAACATAAAGAGACCAAACTTAAGAGTCATTGGGATACAGGAAGTTATAGAGGTCCAAACCAAAGGAATGAGCAATCTATTCAATGAAATAATACGAGAAAACTTCCCAGACTTGAAGAATGAGACAGAATCCCAAATCCTAGAAGCCTACAGGATGCTGAATGTGCAAAATCATAAGAGATCCACACCTAGACACATTATAATGAAGATGCCCAGCATACAGAATAAGGAGAGAATTTTAAAAGCTACAAGAGAAAGGAAGCAGATTACATTTAGGGGTAAACCAATCAGAATAACAGCTGATCTCTCAACACAGACTCTGAAAGCTAGAAGATGCTGGAATAACATATTTCAAACACTGAAAGAAAATGGGTTCCAACCAAGAATCATGTATCCAGCAAAATTAAGCTTCAGGATGGAAGATGAAATTAAAACCATCCACGATAAACAAAAGTTAAAAGAATTTGCAGCTAGAAAACCATCTCTTCAAAACATCCTTGGCAAAACATTTCAGGAAGAGGAACTGGAAAACAACCATGAAAACCAACAGTGGGAGGTAGGACAGTAAAGGGGGGAAAGTAATCAAAGAGGAAAACAAACCATGTTTAGTAACATAAATAAACAAATATGGCTGGAAGAACAAACCATATCTCAATAATAACCCTAAATATTAATGGCTTAAACTCACCAATTAAGAGACACAGGCTAGTAGAATGGATCACAAAACAAGACCCAACAATATGTTGCCTACAGGAGACGCATTTGATAGGAAAAGATATACATAGACTGAAGGTGAAAGGTTGGGAAAAATCATACCACTCATATGGACTGCGGAAACAAGCAGGAGTGTCCATACTCATATCTAATAAAATAGATTTCAAGCCAAAGTTAATCAAAAGGGATAAAGAGGGACACTACATACTGCTCAAGGGAACCATACACCAACAAGACATAACAATCATAAATATATATCCCCCAAACAATGGTGCAGCTATGTTCATCAAGCAAACTCTTCTCAAGTTCAAGAGTCTAATAGACCACCATACAATTATCATGGGAGACTTCTCATGGATCCTTCTCAAAAATAGATCATATATATGTCACAGGGCAACTCTTAGACAATATAAAGGAGTAGAGATAATACCATGCATCTTATCTGATCATAATAGAATGAAACTGAATATCAACAATAAAAGAAGGAAGGAAAAATCGTGCATCACTTGGAGAATGAACAATAGGTTACTGAATGATCAATGGGTTATAGAAGACATTAAGGAGGAAATTAAAAAATTCTTAGAGATAAATGAAAACACAGACACAACATATCGGAATCTATGGGACACATTGAAAGCAGTTCTAAGAGGAAAATTCATTGCTTGGAGTTCATTCCTTAAAAAAAGAAAAAACCAACAAATAAATGATCTCATACTTCATCTCAAAATCCTAGAAAAAGAAGAGCAAAACAACAGCAAAAGAAGTAGAAGGCAAGAAATAATTAAAATCAGAGCTGAAATTAATGAAATCGAAACAAAAGAAACAATTGAAAAAATTGACAAAACTAAAAGTTGATTCTTTGAAAAAATAAATAAAATCGACAGACCCTTAGCCATGCTAACAAACAGAAGAAGAGAGAGAACTCAAATTACTAGCATACGGGATGAAAAAGGCAACATCACAACAGACACTTCAGAAATACAGAAGATAATCAGAAATTATTTTGAATCCTTATACTCCAATAAAATAGAAGATAGTGAAGGCATTGATAAATTTCTTAAGTCATATGATCTGCCCAGATTGAGTCAGGAGGATATAGACAACCTAAACAGACCAATAACAATAGAGGAAATAAAAGAAACCATCAAAAGACTACCAACTAAGAAAAGCCCAGGACCGGATGGGTATACAGCAGAGTTTTACAAAACCTTTAAAGAGGAACTAACACCAATACTTTTCAAGCTATTTCAGGAAATAGAAAAAGAGGGAGAACTTCCAAATATATTCTACGAGGCCAACATCACCCTGATGCCTAAACCAGACAAAGACACTTCAAAGAAAGAAAACTACAGACCAATATCTCTAATGAATCTAGATGCAAAAATCCTCAATAAAATTCTGGCGAATCGGATTCAAAAACATATCAAAAAAATTATACACCATGATCAAGTAGGATTCATCCCTGGGATGCAAGGCTGGTTCAATATACGGAAATCAATAAATGTTATTCACCACATCAATAGACTTAAAATTAAGAACCATATGATCATCTCGATAGATGCAGAAAAAGCATTTGACAAAGTACAGCATCCCTTTATGTTCAAAACTCTAGAAAAACTAGGGATTACAGGAACATACCTCAACATTGTAAAAGCAATCTATGCTAAGCCTCAGGCTAGCATCATTCTGAATGGAGAAAAATTGAAGGCATTCCCTCTAAAATCTGGAACAAGACAGGGATGCCCTCTCTCACCACTTCTGTTCAACATAGTTCTCGAAACACTGGCCAGAGCAATTAGACGAAAGAAATTAAAGGCATAAAAATAGGAAAAGAAGAACTTAAATTATCACTATTTGCAGATGACATGATTCTATACCTAGCAGACCCAAAAGGGTCTACAAAGAAACTATTAGAGCTAATAAATGAATTCAGCAAAGTGGCAGGATATAAAATCAACACGCATAAATCAAAGGCATTCCTGTATATCAGCGACAAATCCTCTGAAATGGAAATGAGGACAACCACTCCATTCACAATATCCTCAAAAATAATAAAATACTTGGGAATCAACCTAACAAAAGAGGTGAAAGACTTATACAATGAAAACTACAGAACCCTAAAGAGAGAAATAGAAGAAGATCTTAGAAGATGGAAAAATATACCCTGTTCATGGATAGGCAGAACTAACATCATCAAAATGGCGATATTACCAAAAGTTCTCTATAGGTTTAATGCAATGCCAATCAAAATTCCAACGGCATTTCTTGTAGAAATAGATAAAGCAATCATGAAATTCATATGGAAAAACAAAAGACCCAGAATAGCAAAAACAATGCTAAGCAGGAAGTGTGAATCAGGCGGTATAGCAATACCAGACGTCAAACTATACTACAGAGCAATAGTAACAAAAACACCATGGTACTGATACCAAAACAGGCGGGTGGACCAATGGTACAGAATAGAGGACACAGAAACCAATCCACAAAACTACAACTATCTTATATTTGATAAAAGGGCTAAAAGCATGCAATGGAGGAAGGATAGCATCTTCAACAAATGGTGCTGGGAAAACTGGAAATCCATATGCATCAAAATGAAACTGAATCCCTTTCTCTCGCCATGCACAAAAGTTAACTCAAAATGGATCAAGGAGCTTGATATCAAATCAGAGACACAGCGTCTGATAGAAGAAAAAGTTGGCTACGATCTACATACTGAGGGGTCGGGCCCCAAATTCCTCAATAGGACACCCATAGCACAAGAGTTAATAACTAGAATCAACAAATGGGACTTACTCAAACTAAAAATTTTTTCTCAGCAAAAGAAACAATAAGAGAGGTAAATCGGGAGCCTACATCCTGGGAACAAATCTTTATTCCTCACACTTCAGATAGAGCCCTAATATCCAGAGTATACAAAGAACTCAAAAAATTAGACAATAAGATAACAAATAACCCAATCAACAGATGGGCCAAGGATCTGAACAGACAATTCTCTGAGGAGGACATACTATCAATCAACAAGCACATGAAAAAATGCTCAACATCCCTAGCAATCAGAGAAATGCAAATCAAAACCACCCTAAGATATCATCTCACTCCAGTAAGATTGGCAGCCATTAGGAAGTCAAACAACAACAAGTGCTGGCGAGGATGTGGGGAAAAGGGTACACTTGCTCATTGTTGGTGGGACTGCAAATAGGTGCAGCCAATTTGGAAAGCAGTATGTAGATTTCTTGGAAAGCTGGGAATGGAACCACCATTTGACCCAGCTATTCCCCTTCTCGGTCTATTCCCTAAAGACCTAAAAAGAGCATGCTACAGGGACACTGCTACATCGATGTTCATAGCAGCACAATTCACAATAGCAAGACTGTGGAACCAAACTAGATGCCCTTCAATAGATAAATGGATAAAAAAAATGTGGCATCTATACACAATGGAGTATTACTCTGCATTAAAAAATGACAAAATCATAGAATTTGGAGGGAAATGGATGGCATTAGAGCAGATTATGCTAAGTGAAGCTAGCCAACCCCTAAAAAACAAATGCCAAATGTCTTCTTTGATATCAGGAGAGTAACTAAGAACAGAGTAGGGATGAAGAGCATGAGAAGAAGATTAACATTTAACAGGGATAAGAGGTGGGAGGGAAAGCAAGAAGGAAGGGAAATTGCATGGAAATATAAGGAGACCCTCATGGTTATACAAAATTACATACAAGAGGAAGTGAAGGTAAAGGGAAAAATAATACAAGGGGGAGAAATGAATTACAGTAGAGGGGGTAGAGAGAGAAGAGGGGAGGGGAGTGGAGGGGAGGGGGGATAGTAGAGGATAGGAAAGGCAGCAGAATACAACAGACACTAGTATGGCAATATGTAAATCAATGGAAGTGTAACTGATGTGATTCTGCAATCTGTATATGGGGTAAAAATGGGAGTTCATAACCCACTTGAATCAAAATGTGAAATATGATATGTCAAGAACTATGTAATGTTTTGAACAAACAACAATTTAAAAAAGATATTTATAAAACAGAAAATCAAGCAGCAAAATTTCCTTATTTAGATGTTATATAAAGTTCTCTCAATTGTTGAGTGTTCCTCCAGTATCAAACAAGTATCCAGACTGTTAGAAGACATCTTGCTATCATTTGTCAAAAAATTATTATAATATGCTGTTTGTCAGAATAATACACTCTACTGTATCTGCTGTAAGATCATCCTGACCTATGTAGAAGTCATTTATATGTAGAGAAAACACAATTATAACAAAAATGCAAACATTTTCCAACTAATAAAAGCATCTACCAGTTGCACAGAGCATCCTGAGATGCAGCTCCCTTGTGTGAGTTTTTAACCTAAATAAATGTACTAGAATGAGTCTGAGAGACCTGGCTCCACTCTTTCTCCAGCCTGTCAGTAGTCCTGGACCATTGAAAGAGGCACCAAGGTCCTCACTACATAACTTCTGGAAAGACAGTAACAAAGCCCTTGGTGCCTACTCATGCAGAGGATAAATTCTCCCTGACTTAGTAACCACTTTAATGACTGTTGCCTTTCAAAGATACAGTTATACAACATGGATGGAACTGGGATGGTTATGTTAAGTGAAATAAGCCAAGCACAGAAAGATAAGTATCACATATCCTCACTCATGCATGGAATACAAAAAAGTTAGATCTCCTAGAAGTTGAGAGTAGAATGGTGATTAGCAGAACTGGGGAAAGGAGATTGGGGCCACTGGGAAATGTTGACCAGTGAGTCCTTAGACTACAGATAGATAAGAGTAAGAACGGCTGGTGTGCTGTGGTATAGCAGGGAAACTATAGGTAACAGTAACGTGCTAATCTACTGTACATTTCAAAAAGCTAGAAGAAAGGATTGTGCAAGTTTTTACCATAAAGAAATGAAAAATGAAGGTATAGATATGTTTATCTGAAACATTATGCAATGTACACATACATTAAAACAGTTTACATGATACCCCATAAGTAGCTACAATTTTCATGTTTTTATGCACAATTAAAAATTGATTTTTAAAAAGAAATAAAAAGACATGGAAGCCAGCAGTAGGGAAGAGAGAAACCAGATCCTAAGCACATCATTTGATGACCTGTGTTCGGCCTACTTCATCTCTGCCTATGTTTGAACTTTTCCGTTATTTGAGCCAAATAAAGCTTCATTGTATTCTTTTAAGTAATCTATGTTTCTCTCTGTTTTACATATCCCTTCCATGCCTTAATTAAAACCCAACTCACCTACTCTTCTAGAAAGTGGAGATTTTTTTCCCCTCTGAATTCATTAAGTTCAGGGTAGGGAGAGGTCTTTCTGGAACAACATTACATGAACAAAGCAATTCCCTCAACGCTACAACATTTTCTCGCACCTCATTGCCTTCCAAAATTTTCCACCTGTATATTTTTCATTTCTGCAGCTTAATCTGCAGATGATGATAGGTCTACAAAGTCCAAGTAATTACTCCCGGGACCCTCTAAACATTAGTAAAACAAACTCAATGGGACAATCACAGATGTGTTATCTGGCTTTGTTGATATTCCCTTCCCATTTCAAGAAGGCTGAACTCACCCAGCATGACTGGGTGGTTTCTGTTTCATCCTTCCAAAGAAGAAAAAAATCTGTCTGTCATGAGCATCAAGACGATGTTAATAGTTCAGATTTTATTTTTTCCTTTCTATAGCCCCTGAATTGCCAATATGAAAGTTTTGTTGCTCATTTTCTTATAATTTAACACCCAGAGAATGAGGAAAGTTGTGGAGGTAGAGACACAAATGCAACTCTGGTCTTGGTGAAACTCAGAAGTTTCTATAGATTTAGGCACTTACATTTGAAAAAAACTAGCATCCCACATGCCCAACTTATTAAAAGTTGATGTTGTTTGAAAGTTGAAGTGTAAGAATAAATTTTTCACCAGCTCACATTTATAATTTCAACAATTTTCTTTTTTCAGTCTTTCTCTTCTTTTAAATATATATATATATATATATATATATATATATATATATATATATTTCAGTCTTTCTCTTCTTTTAAATATATATATATATATATATATATATATATATATATATATATTCCCCCCCCACTGGCCCACCTTTATAATTTCAACAATTTTCTTTTTCTGTCTTTCTCTTCTTAAAAAAAAATATATATATATATACACACACACACACACACACACACACACACACACATATGCCTTCATTTCAGTCAATATTTGCTTCAAATATTTTAGAGCTCTAATTTTTATGAATATATGTTGACAATTGCTATATCTTCTTCCTGTATTGAAATTTTTATCACTATGAAATGTCTGCCTGTGGCAGAAGAATGTGGCAGAGGGAAGCAGCTCACATGATGATCAAGAAGCAGAGAGAGAGGTCTCCACTTGCCAGATACAAATACATACCCCAAAGCCAAGCCCCCAATTCCCACCTCCTCCAGCCACACCCTACCACTTTAGTTACCACTCAGTTAATCCCTATCAGGGGATTAATTCACTGATTGGGTTGAGACCCTTATAACCCAATCATTTCTCCTCTGAACCTTCTTCCATTGTCTCACATATGAGCTTTTGGGGGATACCTCACATCCAAATAATAACAAGTATGTTATTTAATTTCCATTTTGTATTTGTAAATTCCTTGGTTTTCTTTTTCATTCCATTGTGATAGAAAATGATACTTTATATTATTTCAGTATTTTCAAATTCATTAAAGCTTGTTTTGTGGCCTAATATATGACCTATTCTTGAATAATGTTTCATGGATACTAAGGAAAACATGTATTTTACTGTTGTTGGACGGTTGTCGTTCCAATGAGTATACAGTGTTGTCCACTTTCCCTGTACTCTTGTTGATCTTCTATCTGGTTATTCTCTGCATTATTGGAAGTTGGGTATTGAAATCTATTATTCTAGAGATACTTCTGCCTTCATTTCAGTCAATATTTGCTTCAAATATTTTAGAACTCTAATTTTTGGTGAATATATGTTGACAATTGCTGTATCTTCTTCCTGTATTGAAATTTTTATCACTATGAAATGTCTGCCTGTGTCTCTTGGGACAGTTTCTGATGTAATGTCCATTTTGTCTGATAATAGGATAGCCACTTCAGCTATCTTTTGGTTATTGTATACATAAAAATCTTTTTTTCCATCCTTTGACTTTTAATCTACATGCATCCTTAGATTTCAAATAAACCTCTTACAGACAGCACTGGGTTGGATCCTAGGCTTTTTGGTGTTGTTTCTGTGGTACTGAGGTTCACAGACATGTGCCACCTCACCCTCCTCTCTCTTTGATACTTGATTCTTTGATTATAATGTGTCTTGATGTGGTTCTTTTAGTTTATTCTCTTTGAAGACTGTTGATCTTGTTGGATTGGTATATCTATGTCTTTCCTCAGGTTTGAAACACTTTTAAGCCACTATTTATTCTAATAATCCTTCTGTGCCCTTTTCTCTTTTCCTTCTGGGGCTAAAACAGTATTTATATTGCTCCATTTGAAAGTTTCCCCATACGTCCCCTTAAGCTCATAATAAGATAACTGAGGCTGGATAATGTATAATGAAAAGTAATTTATTTCCTCACAGTTCTGGAGGCTGGGAAACCCATGACCAGAATCTGGCAACGATAGTCTTGCTGTGTCAACATATGGTGAAACTTAAAAGACCAAGAAGGAGACAAACACACTTTTGGAGCCCTCAGGATCTAAACACTCCCTAAAGGTTCTACGACTTAATACTATTAAATGGCATAAATTTCAACATGAGTTTTGGAGGAGTTACTATAAATCTTGGACTGGTTTCCTTAATGACTACAAAGTGATTTTAATCAGTCTGTCATTATTTATTTGATGTTTTCAAGGGTGAAACAAAGACCTGGAACTTCCTACTCTACCATCTTGCTGACAATACACTGCCTAAATTAATATTACATGTTGTGTGAGATAGGGATCCAAATCTACTTTTTCTCCATGTTGACTTCTAGTTTTTCTAGCACCATAAATGTTAGAAATATATTTTTCTTCCCATTGAATTTACTTCATTACTTGCTAAATAAATCAATTGGCCATGCGTGTATGAATTATATTTCTGACTCTCTAGTCTATTACATAATTCTTCTTGTATATCATTATATGAATATCGCAGTCTTGGCTACTGAGTCTGTATAGTATTAGTTCTCAACTGAGGCCAAATTTTGCCCTTCGGGTACATTAGGCAGTGACTGCAGATATTTTTATTGCTGCAAAAAGTTGGGTGGAAATGCCAGGGGTATTATTAAATATCATGCATGCACAGAAGAGCCCCTGTAAAACATCATCTGGCCAAAAATATTAGTGCCAAAGTTGAAATATACTGCTGTCTTAAGGTAGTTTCTTTACAATATAATTTTGTCTACTTAACTACCCTTGCCTTTTCCTAAAATTTTAGAATCAACTTGTCAGTTTCTACAAAAATGATTTTTGTTATGATTCGGAGTATATTGAATCTACAAATTAATTTGGAGAGAATTCACATTTAATCAGTAATGGGTATTTCTATTCCTACACATGATATATCTATCCCACTTACATGATATCTTTGTGAGGAAAACATCTGTGAGGTTTGTTATTTTATTTTCTTTAGATTTGTTTTTAGAAGTTACCAATATATCGATCTGGTCTAGTAATTTTGTGTATAGGAAAATTTCAAAGTATACATTTGGATTTTTAAATTACTATAATGATCAGATTGGGCTTTTCTCCTAGTCACTTTTGCAACATTATGTTTTACAAGGAATTTTCCTATTTTATCTAAGTTGTTGAATTTATTAAAGTGGTTAATAATATTATCTTTTTATTCTTTTTTATATCTGTAAGATTTGTAATAGTATTTCCTTTTATAACTATTATTAATGTTTAGTCTATTCTCTCTTTATAATTGGTCTAGCCACTTTATAATCTTTTCAAAAAATCAACTTTTGGTTTTATTAATATTACTATGATTTGTCTGTTTTCTGTCATATTATTCTGCTCTGAACTTCATTATTTTCTTCCTTCTACATATTTCAGAACTGATGTGCTTTCCCTTTAGTAGTTTCTAAATCAGGTGTTTTGATCACTGATTGCAAAATTTTCTTATTTTCAATATAAGAATTTAGTACTACATGTTGTACTCTAAATTCTGTTTTATCTATGTCTTAAATATTTTAATATGTTTTCACTATCATTTAGCTTGAAACATATTCTTAAATATTTTAGACTTTTTCTTGTATTCTACAGTTACTTTTTAAACAGCTTTATTGATGTATAATTTGCATACCACAAAAATAATCCCTTCAAGTATGAAAGTGAATGATGTTTAGGAGCTGGGCAACACCACCATAATCTAAATTAAGAAGAGTTTTCACTTTTCATCTGTTGGATTACTTTAATTGATCTTTTGTTCTTTATAATTTCTACATCTCTGATAAGAATTCCCATTTTTTTTATTCTTTGTAACCATCTTTTAATTATATCCTTGCACATGTTCACATAATGTATACATAACATATAAACATTATACCAATATTATATAAGCATTGATGTGGTAAGATAATTTTCTGCTGACTTAAAAATAAGGTCATCTTGATATCATTTTTATTGTGATCTGATTTTTCTCTTAACAGTGGATATTCATATTTCTTATCATTTCTAATAATTTTTATTATGTCCTGGACATTTTGAGGATATGTTATAAAGATTCTAGATTTTGTTGCCTTACTTTACTTGAAAGATCAATTTTTTCTCTTTCAGACAGCCTAATGCACTTGTAGAAGTTTGATATTTTTCTTTTGTTAAGATGGTTGACTTTGTTCTTACACTTATGAGAATTCATAGTCCAAGGAAATAATCTTTTATTTTTAAGATGTGTCCATTTCAATGGAAAACATGAAGTGTTTATTAAGCCTCTAACTTTGCCTAATTCAAATTTCAAATTCTACCTCCCTTGGAGTGAGTAGAAGCTGAACTTCCTGTTCGTCATTTTTAGTCTTTCAATTTTTCCTTTCCAGTAGGCCCTTTAGAATAAGTTCCATGTTTGTGCTGCTTAATATTGGACCACAGATTTTAAGAAATTTATATGCAAATTTGGAGCACTTCATCTGTGATTCTTTTCTTTCTGAGATATCAGCTATCCATTATCCCCTGCTTTATCATCCTGGAGCACAATGCTTTGATTGTAGGAACAATAATTTTTTACTTATCCTAATAGAGGTCTTATAAATGCTGTCCCCGGGAAAGCCTTACAAATGCATTTCTCACTGAACAAATTTCTGTACTTTCAAGAATTGATTCCTTTTAGTTTCTAATTACTTCTTCTCTCCAGTTTCTTCCCCAATGGCTCAAATAGTTGTTTTACATATTTTGTCTAACATTTATAGTTTTATCTAATAGGTTGAATCCAATAAAAGTCATTCTCATTACTAAAATTAGTTGGGTGGTTTTTGTTTTTGTTTTTGTTGATTTGCTTGTTTGTTTTGTGGTGATAGTGGAAATTGAACTTAAGACTTTCTGCATGCTAAGTATGAACTCCACTCACATGAAGCTATATTCCCAACCCTACAATCAGACTCTTACTGAATTTTAATTCCTAGTTCATACAGAAAAGAAAAAATTTACTAAAATTATTCTAGTTTGGGGGAAATGGTGAAGATTGCTGAACCCCCTATCTAGTAGACTATGACTAGTTTCATTTTCTTTTGATCTGAGCTATAACTACATTGCAGAAAACAGATAGTAATGAAAACAACCTTTTGTTTGTTTGTTTGTTTTCCAATACTGAGGACTGAATCCAGAAGCATTCTATCACAGAGCTACATTCTCATCTTTTAAAATTTTTTTTTTCAATTTTACTTATTTATTTTAAAACAGGATCTTGCTGTGTTATCAAAGCTGGCCTGGAACTTGCTATTCTTCTGCTTTAGCCTTGTGAGTCACTGGAATTACAGGTGTGCACCACCCCTCCCTGCATAATTAGTATCATACATAACATAAAACAGATTTTGTGGAAGTAGAATTCAATGATTCATTATTCTGAGGATGTTGGCTATTTTTGCATTTATTTAAAACTCATTTCTGATTTTTTTTATTGTATTTGTTTATATAACTTCTATGAATTCTCCCTTGAACTGACTATAACATCTTACTGTCTTGCAGTTAAAAATATAATTAACATCTTTATATGAGAATTATAATTTTAGCTTTTAAAAAAATATCTTCTAACCCTATTCAAACCATATGTATTAAGCATAATTCACTTTACCATGAAAAAATGTTTTAATATAGTCACCTTTGAAATGTGGATCACTAAGCATGATACCCTAAATTTAGCTAATGGCTCATAGGTTTAAGCCTCACTCTCACACAGAGACACATACATGTGCATCACATACTGAATAATGTTAAAGTAAATCACCACACAGACCTGAATATATAAATCACTTATGGAAAACAAATGAGGATCTTTTGGTCATTTATCTATTGACCATACAAACATCATTTTACCATCAAATCACTCTTAATTTCAGTGTATCATCTTAGAAGAAAACCATAATAGATAGCTATTTCATCTTCTTAGTAAATATCCAACAAAAGCATTAGCATCTTGTTATCTTGAATTGTGTGCATTCGTTTGTCAAAGTTGGAGCATAATTGTTTTATTTAGAATAACATTATAAATGAAGCAGATACACATTGTTGTTTCCTTGTAAACAATTTATAGATGGTGTTTTTGATATAATCACAGCCAACTAAATACTGCCTTTTCAGAGAATTTGCTCTCTGAAATCAAAAGAATGTGATAGTTTTCAAATATATTTTAACATGTAAATTTTTATTTTCTCAGTTTATTTTTAGCAAACTAGATTATTTAAGTTAAATGCCCTACCTATCTATATATGGAGAGTAAGGGAAATGAAGGTAAGAACTACTGAAATAATCTGCTAATGTCCACAAACACCTTTATTTCCAGAGAGAATCTCTCTGTACCAAGAGATAACTATGTATATGTTCCCTTTTCCAAAACAAAAAAATAGAAGAAGCAAAGGTATCAATTGAATATGCAACATGCCTGAAAAAGAATTCAAAATAATGATCTTAAGGTTGATCAATGACATACAAGATAATACAGTCAGATAATTAAATGAAAACATGTAAACAATACGTGACGCAAATGAGAAATTTAAAAAAAGAGATAGATACCATTAAAAAATTAAGTAAAATTGTGCTTGTGTTGGGAAAAGGTTGAAGTCCTTTGAAGTGCACAAAAGCTTACTGAGCTCCCTATCTACTTAACTGTGCCTAGTTGTCTGCGCCTTTCATTTTCATGTGAATAATATTAAAGTTGTAGAAAACAGACAGCAAAGACAGTAATGCAAATGGTTTTTATATATAACAATACAAACTGATTTTGTGGGGTAGAATTCATTGTTCTATTGATGTCAGTTATTTTTGCATTTATTTAAAACTCATTTCTGCATTTCTGATTACATTTATACACACCTCTTTTATAAATTCTCCCTTGAATTCCCAAATTCTCTCCAAACCAAACTTTTGTAACCAAAGAATTCAAAGAATACAATTGAGAGTCACAAAAATTGAATAGTCACAGAAGCAGAAGAAAGAATTTCTGAACTTAAAGTCTTTTGAATTAACCCAATGAAATGAAAAAACAACATGTAAGAGCAAAAGAAAGCCTAAAGGACCTATGGAGCACAATTAATTTTTTTAAAAATCATATTATGTGAATTTCAGAGAAAGAAGAGATGGAAAGGCCCCCCAAAAAATGCTTACTGACATAATAGCTAAAAATTCTCAAGTCTGACAAAAGATATGGATATCCATATTTGTGAAGTTGAGAAAAATTCAATTAAACTTACCCTGAAAAGATCCTCTGCATAACACATTCTAATCAAGCTACCAAAAACCACCAAAAAAAAAAATTCTAAAAACAAACAAAAAAATCAAGTCAAATGTAAGAGAATTTTCAATATACTAACAAAAGATTTCTCAGCAGAAACATTGCAAACAAAAAGAGACTAAAAATTAAACACAGAATGCTGAAAGAAGCAAAATGCTGTCAAAGAATACTATACCCAGCAAAGCTATGTTTCAGAAATTAAGAAGAAGCCAGGCATGGTAGCATATGCCTGTAGTCCCAGCTACTCAGGAGGCTGAGGCAGAAGACTCATTTGAGCCCAAAGGCTCAAGGTCAGCCTGGGCAACACAGCAAGACCTGTCTCTGTAAGAGATGAACAATTAGGACTAGGGATGTAGCTCAGTGATAGAGTGAAAAGGTAAATAAAATATTTCTGAGTGGAGCGAAAATGGAGAGATTCATCACTACTAGACTGTATTTACAAGAAATGCTTAAAGGAATCCTACTTATAGAAATAAAAGGATAATAAAATCACAAGTACAAAAGCATTATCAACTCACTGGTAGATTAGATACACAAATGGAAAAGAGAAAGGAATAAAACTTTATCACTACAAAAAATAAATAAATAAATAAATAACCTCCAGTGCCCAAGAATTAACAAGAGAGGAAAAAAATGAACACAGCATACACAAGACAGAAAATAACATGACAGGAAAAGGTTATTACCTATCAATCCTAACCTTGAATGTAAATGCATCGAATTCCCTAAGTAAAACATACAGATTGGCTGAATAGATTAAGAAAAACAAGACCCAATTATAAGTTGGCTGCAAGAAACTCTGCCTTAAACAGTTAAGACAGTTAACATAGACGAAGTATATGTATGACATATATATATATAATATATATATGGAGACATAATAACATATATATGGAGGGATACACACACATGCACACACATATATATCCATCCAATTCATATAATTCACAATTATATGAAAAAGATATTATTAATATTATTAGATCTAGGGCTGGGGATGTGGCTCAAGTGGTAGCGCACTCGCCTGGCATGCGTGCGGCCCGGGTTCGATCCTCAGCACCACATACCAACAAAGATGTTGTGTCCGCCGAGAACTAAAAAATAAATATTAAAAATTCTCTCTCTCTCACTCTCTCTCCTCTCTCAATCTCTCTCCTCTCTCACTCTCTCTTTAAAAAAAAAATATATTATTAGATCTAAAGAGACAAAATTCAATTTAACAATAGTTGGAAATTTCAAAACCCCACTTTCATCAATGGACATAATTTTTTTTTATATATTTATTGGTTGTTCACAACATTACAAAGCTCTTGACATATCATATTTCATATATTAGATTGAAGTGGGTTATGAACCCCCAATTTTACCCCAAATGCAGATTGCAGAATCACGTTGGTTACACATCCACAATTTTACATAATGCCCTATTAGTAATTGTTTTATTCTGCTACCTTTCCTATCCCCTACTATCCCCCCTCCCCTCCCCTCCCATCTTCTCTCTCTACCCCATCTACTGTAATTCATTTCTCTCCTTGTTTATTTTCCCATTCCCCTCACAACCTCTTATATGTAATTTTGTATAGCAATGAGGGTCTCCCTTCATTTCCATGCAATTTCCCTTTTCTCTCCCTTTCCCTCCCATCTCATGTCTCCGTTTAATGATAATCTTTTCTTCCTGCTCTTCCTCCCTGCTCTGTTCATAGTTGCTCTCATTATATCAAAGAAGACATTTGGTATTTGTTTTTTAGGGATTGGCTAGCTTCACTAAGCATAATCTGCTCTAGTGCCATCCATTTCCCTCCAAATTCTATGATTTTGTGATTTTTTATTGCTGCATAGTACTCCATTGTGTATAGATGCCACATTTTTTTTATCCATTCATCTATTGAAGGGCATCTGGGTTGGTTCCACAGTCTAGCTATTGTGAATTGTGCTGCTATGAACATCGATGTGGCAGTATCCCTGTAGCATGCTCTTTTAAGGTCTTCAGGGAATAGTCCGAGAAGGGCAATAGCAGGGTCAAATGGTGATTCCATTCCCATCTTTCCCAGGAATCTCCAAACTGCATTCCAAATTGGCCGCACCAATTTGCAGTCCCACCAGCAATGTACAAGTGTACCCTTTTCTCCACATCCTCGCCAGCACTTGTTGTTGTTTGACTTCATAGTGGCTGCCAATCTTACTGGAGTGAGATGGTATCTTAGGGTGGTTTTGATTTGCATTTCTCTGACTGCTAGAGATGGAGAGCATTTTTTCATGTACTTGTTGATTGATTGTATATCCTCCTCTGAGAAGTGTCTGTTCAGGTCCTTGGCCCATTTGTTGATTGGGTTATTTGTTATCTTATTGTCTAATTTTTTGAGTTCTTTGTATACTCTGGATATTAGGGCTCTATCTGAAGTCTGAGGAGTAAAACTTTGTTCCCAGGATGTAGGCTCCCTATTTACCTCTCTTATTGTTTCTCTTGCTGAGAAAAAACTTTTTAGTTTAAGTAAGTCCCATTTGTTGATTCTTGTTATTAACTCTTGTGCTATGGGTGTCCTATTAAGGAATTTGGAGCCCGACCCCACAATATGTAGATCGGAGCCAACTTTTTCTTCTATCAGACAATGTGTCTCGGATTTGATATCAAGCTCCTTGATCCATTTTGAGTTAACTTTTGTGCATGGCGAGAGAAAGGGATTCAGTTTCATTTTGTTGCATATGGATTTCCAGTTTTCCCAACACCATTTGTTGAAGATGCTATCCTTCCTCCATTGCATGCTTTTAGCCCCTTTATCAAATATAAGATAGTTGTAACTTTGTGGATTAGTCTCTGTGTCCTCTATTCTATACCATTGGTCCACCCGCCTGTTTTGGTACCAGTACCATGCTGTTTTTGTCACTATTGCTCTGTAATATAGTCTGAAATCTGGTATCGCTCTACCGCCCGATTCACACTTCCTGCTTAGAATTGCTTTTGCTATTCTGGGTCTTTTATTTTTCCATATGAATTTCATGATTGCTTTATCTATTTCTACAAGAAATGCCGTTGGGATTTTGATTGGCATTGCATTAAACCTATAGAGAACTTTTGGTAATATCGCCATTTTGATGATGTTAGTTCTGCCTATCCATGAACAGAGTATATTTTTCCATTTTCTAAGATCTTCTTCTACTTCTCTCTTTAAGGTTCTGTAGTTTTCATTGTATAAATCTTTCACCTCTTTTGTTAGGTTGATTCCCAAGTATTTTATTTTTTTTGAGGATATTGTGAATGGAGTGTTTTTCCTCATTTCCGTTTCAGAAGTTTTGTCGCTGATATACAGAAATGCCTTTGATTTATGTGTGTTGATTTTATATCCTGCCACTTTGCTGAATTCATTTATTAGTTCTAGTAGTTTCTTTGTAGACCCTTTTGGGTCTTCTAGGTATAGAATCATGTCATCTGCAAATAGTGATAATTTAAGTTCTTCTTTTCCAATTTTTATGCCTTTAATTTCTTTCATCTGTCTAATTGCTCTGGCCAGTGTTTCGAGAACTATATTGAATAGAAGTGGTGATAGAGGGCATCCCTGTCTTGTTCCAGATTTTAGAGGGAATGCCTTTAACTTTTGTCCATTCAGAATGATGCTAGCCTGAGGCTTAGCATAGATAGCTTTTACAATGTCGAGGTAAGTTCCTGTTATCCCTAGTTTTTCTAATGTTTTGAACGTAAAGGGATGCTGTACTTTGTTGAATGCTTTCTCTGCGTCTATCGAGATGATCATATGGTTCTTATCTTTAAGTCTATTGATGTGGTGAATAACATTTATTGATTTCCATATATTGAACCATCCTTGCATCCCAGGGATGAATCCTACTTGATCATGGTGCACAATTTTTTTGATGTGTTTTTGTATTCGATTCGCCAGAATTTTATTGAGGATTTTTGCATCTAGGTTCATTAGAGATATTGGTCTGTAGTTTTCTTTCTTTGAGGTGTCTTTGTCTGGTTTCGGAATCAGGGTGATGTTGGCCTCATAGAATGAATTTGGAAGAGCTCCCTCTTTTTCTATTTCCTGAAATAACTTGAAAAGTATAGGTATTAATTCTTCTTTAAAGGTTTTGTAAAACTCCACTGTATACCCATCCGGTCCTGGGCATTTCTTGGTTGGTAGTCTTTTGATGGCTTCTTCAATTTCATCCATTGATATTGGTCTGTTCAAATTGTGTGTATCCTCCTGACTCAGTCTGGGCAAATCATATGACTGAAGAAATTTATCGATGTCTTCACTATCTTCTATTTTATTGGAATATAGGTTTTCAAAATAATTTCTAATTGTCTTCTGTATTTCTGTAGCATCTGTTGTGATATTGCCTTTTTCATCCCGTATGTTAGTAATTTGAGTTCTCTCTCTTCTCTTCGTTAGCATGGCTAAAGGTCTGTCAATCTTATTTATTTTTTCGAAGAACCAACTTTTAGTTTTGTTAATTTTTTCAATAGTTTCTTTTGTTTCAATTTCATTGATTTCCGCTCTGATTTTAATTATTTCTTGCCTTCTTCTACATTTGCTGTTGTTTTGCTCTTCCTTTTCTAGGGCTTTGAGATGAAGTGTGAGCTCATTTATTTGTTGGTTTTTTCTTTTTTTGAGGAATGACCACCAGGCGATGAATTTTCCTCTTAAAACTGCTTTCATTGTGTCCCATAGATTCCGATATGTTGTGTCTGTATTTTCGTTTATCTCTAAGAATTTTTTGATTTCCTCCTTTATGTCTTCTGTAACCCTTTGATCATTCAGTAACATATTGTTCATTTTCCATGTGATGTAGGATTTTTCCTTCCTTCTTTTATCATTGATTTCCAGTTTCATTCCATTATGATCAGATAAAATGCATGGTATTATCTCCACCCCTTTATATTTACTGAGGGTTGCCCTATGGCATAATATATGCTCTATTTTTGAGAAGGATCCATGTGCTGCTGAGAAAAAAATATATCCATTTGATGATGGTTGATATATTCTATATATGTCAGTTAAGTCTAGGTTATTGATTGTGATATTGAGTTCTATAGTTTCTTTATTCAACTTTTGTTTAGAGGATCAGTTCAATGGTGAGAGAGGTGTGTTGAAGTCACCCATAATTATTGTGTTGTGGTCTATTTGATTCTTGAACTTGAGGAGAATTTGTTTTATGAATGTCGCAGCACCATTATTTGGTGCATAAATGTTGATAATTGTTATGTCTTGTTGGTGAATGGTTCCTTTTAACAGTATATAATGTCCTTCTTTATCCCTTTTGATTAACTTAGTCTTGAAGTCGATTTTATTCAATATGAGGATGGCCACCACTGCTTGCTTACGAGGACCGTGTGCGTGGTATATTTTTTCCCATCCTTTCACCTTCAGCCTGTGTATGTCTTTTCCTATCAGATGTGTCTCCTGGAGGCAGCATATTGTTGGATTTGTTTTTTTAATCCATGATACCAGCCTACGTCACTTTATTGGAGAGTTTAAGCCATTAACATTCAGAGTTACTATTGATATATGGTTTGTACTTCCATCCATGTTTGATTATTTATCCTTTTTTTAAAAAAATTTAGTTTGTTTCTCCATGATTATCTTTCCCCTCGCCCTCTGTCTTTACCGAGGCACTTCCCACTGATGGTTTTGGTTATTGTTTTTCATTTCTTCCTCATGTAGTGTTTTGCTCAAAATGCTTTGCAATGCTGGTTTTCTGGCTGCAAATTCTTTTAACTTTTGTTTATCATGAAAGATTTTTATTTCATTTTCATACCTGAAGCTTAATTTTGCTGGATACAGAATTCTTGGTTGGCATCCATTGTCTTTCAGTGTTTGAAATACATTGTTCCATGACCTTCTTGCTTTCAGTGTCTGTGATTAAAAATCTGTTGTTAACCTTATTGGTTTACCCCTGAATGTAATCTGTCTCCTTTCTCTTGTAGCTTTTAATATTTTCTCTTTGTTCTGTATATTGGATATCTTCATAACAATGTGTCTTGGCATTGGTCTACTGTGATTTTGTGTGCTCGGTGTCCTGTATGCATCTTCAATTTGTATATCTGTTTCCTTTTTTATTTCTGGAAAGTTTTCTGTAATTATTTCATTCAGCAGGATACTCATTCCCTTCGTTTGAATCTCTGTACCTTCTTCTATCCCGATGACTCGTAAGTTTGTTTTTTTTTATATTATCCCATAACTCTTGGATGTTTTTCTCGTGATTTTTTACCAGCCTTTCTGAGTTGGCTAAGCTCTTTTCAAGATGATATATTTTGTCTTCATTATCTGACGTTCTGGCTTCTACTTGCTCCACTCTGTTAGTGATGCTCTCAATTGAGTTTTTAATTTGGTTTATCGTTTCCTTCATTTCTAGAATTATTGTTTGATTATTTTTTATAATCTCTATCTCCTGATAAAGATGCTTAACTTCTTCTTTTATCTGTTTATGTAATTCATTCTCAATATGTTCTTTCGTTGCTTGAATTTGCTGTCTTGTATCCTCTTTAAGGTTCCATTCCATCTGTCTAAGGTGTTCCTTGAGGTCTTTATATGACCATTTTTCTGATGACTCTAGGTCCTCCTGAATATTTAGGCTGTCCTGCATTGTTTGTACTCCTTTTCTTCCTTGCTTTTTGAAGCTGCTCATGTTACTTCTTGTTCTGTTTGACTGCTGAGTTACTGTTTACTCCTATAAATTTATTTGATGCTTGGGAGGAAAGGTATTAGAAGGGAATGGAAGAAGTCACTAAAGAGAATGAGAGTAGGCAGGTAGAATTCAAGGAAGGGGGTATAAGATAATTGAAAAGAAATAAAAAGACAAAGGAAGAAAAAAATAGGAAATAAAAAAAGAAAAAAAAATGTTAAATAATAAAAAAATTAAAATTAGAAGAAAAAAAAATTTTTTAAAAATTGTAAAAAAAATTTTAAAAAAACAACAAGAAAGAAAAATGAAAATGAAAGAATAACCCAAATCAAAAAAAAAAAAGAGAGAGAGAAAAGAAAAAACTAATAAAAAAACTAATAAATGCAGTCTTAGAGTTTGATTGACTTCTCTTCCAGTAGGTGGTGCTGTGCCCACCAGGCCAAGTTTCTCCTGTCAATACGTGGGAACCAATCACTGTGCAGCAGCTCCTCCCAGACTGGGCGAGTCTCCAATCCTGAGTGTCTAGGGCCTCCTCTTGTGTCTAGTCACTTCCCACTTTTCCTCTAGCCAGGCCCCTCTCACAGGTGCCGCTCACCACAATACTGGCTACACGCCAGGTCTGCTGCTCCCGGGAGCCCTGTTTTCATGAACGACTGGGCTCACTCTTCCAGTTTGCCATTCCCTCAGACCCAAAGTTTGTAGAACTTGGGGCTGAGAATCCTCAGCGAATTTTACTTGCCCTCCGGTAGCCACTCCCCTGGTAGCTGGTGCAAGAGACCTCAGCTGTCAGCCCTGGTGGGAGCGGTTGTTCCCCGCCGCGGGTCCCGCGCCACCTCTGATTCCCTCGGGCTGGCTATTGCGCTCATGGGAGAGCTGGGAGGGTCCCTTACGGAAGAGCTGGGAGGGGCCCTTAAGGTTTCCCCGATGTGTGGAGAGGGAAGGCTAGGGAATTACACACCTGTAGCCGCAGGTTTCAATGAAGTTATCTCCTCCGCCGCAGTCTGATGATGTCAGTTCTCTGCCATGGTGGTGTCTCTTGCAAATGGCGATAGTTCGTTTCCCTTTGCCGGGCGACCAATGCAACGGGTGGGTCCTTACTGTCTCTCCCAAGCCCGTTTCAAACCTGTGGCCATTACCTATGAAGGCTCGGTGGGCATTTACCTCCGTAGGATGGATTAGTGCTGAGTCACAGCTGTTTGTCTATGGGAAGCAGGCGAACGGGAGCTTGAATTCAGCCCATCCGGGCTCAGTGTGTGTTCTGAGAGGCCCAGACTGTTCACCCCAGATCCACGTCAGCTCAGCATTGCCTAGTGATCCTGGGGTGGCATTTCTTGGGAGTGAACCATCCAATTCTTCCCTACCCTCGGGTGGGGCAGACAGCAATGGACATAATTTAAATAAAAATCCACAACAACAAAAAAAAATCAATGTTCAACTACACAGACCAATTAAACCTTGCAGAATATTTCTTTTTGTTCTATATTTTTATTGGTGCATTATAGTTGTACATAATGGTAAGATTCATTGTTACATATTCATACAGGCATACAATATAAAAATACAATTTGGCCAATTTTATTCCTCAGTACTTTTCTTTTCCCTACCCTCCTCCCTACCCTGTATCCCTTTATTCTACTGATATCTCTTCAATTTTCATAAGACCCTCACAACTTGTTTTTTTCCCCTTTCTCCTCTCTAGCTTCCACATATGGGAAAAATCACAGGACACTTGACTTTCTGAGTGTGGCTTATTTTGCTTAACATAATGGTCTCTAGTTCCCTTCTCCCACAAATGACATAATTTTATTCTTCTTTATGGCTAAGTAAAACTCTATTGTGTATATATACCACATTTTCTTTATCCATTCATTCATTGATGAACACATACACTGCTTCCATAGTTTAACTATTGTGAATTATGCTGCTATAAACATGAGGGTATGTATGTATTGCAATAGCATGATGATTTTCATTGTTTTGGATAACCAAGGAGTGGTATAGCTGAGTTATATGGTAGTTCCATTTCTAGTCTTTTGAGAGTTCTTCATGTTGATTCCCATATGGGTTGGACTAATTTACAATCCCACCAACACTTTAAAAGTATTCCTTTTTCTCTGTATTCTCTCCAGCATTGTTTATATTCTAATGGCTATCATTCTGAACAGAGCGAGATGAAATCTCAGGGTACCATTCATTGATACACATTTTCCTACTTGCTAATGATGATGAACATTTTTATATTTATTGGGCATCTTATTTCTTCTTTTGAGAAGCATCTGTTTAGTTCATTTGCCATTTTATTAATTGTTTTTGTTTGTTTGTTTGGCAGGGGGAGTGTTAAGTTTTTTGAATTCTCTATATATTCCAAATATTAACCCTCTGTCAAAATAGAAGCTAGCAAATATTTTCACCCATTCTGTTGCTTCGTTTCCTTAATTGTTTCTCTTGCTGTGCAGAAACTTTTAAATTTGATTCCATCTCAGTTATTAACTCTTGGCATATTTCCTGAGCTTTAGGGGTTCCCATGGAGAAAATCATTGCTTGTGCCTATATGTTGGAGTGTTGACCCTACATTTTCTTCTAAGAGTTGCATAGTTTCTGATCTAATTTCTAGATCTCAGTTCCATTATGAGTTGACTTTTGTGCAGGGAAAGAGGTAAGGATCTAGTCTCATTCATCTAGAAATGAATAATCAGTTTCCCAATACCATTTGTTAAAAGCCTGTCTTTTCTCCACTGAATGTTTTTGGCATCTTGTCTAGGATCAGATGATTATGTCTATGTGAGTTTGTATTTTATTCTGAACCATTGGTCTATGTGTCTGCTTTTATACAAGTATCAGGCAGTATTTGTTACCACATCTCTGTAATATAATTTGAAGTCAGGTCATATGCGTCTAGAAATCTATCAATTTCTTCTAGGTTTTCTGATTAATCAAAGTGTAAATTTTCAAAATAGTCTCTAATGATCTTCTGGATTTCTATGATGATTTCTTCTTTTTCATCTCTAATCTTATCCATTTGGATTTTGGTTAGTTTGGCTAAGAACTTATTAATCTTGTTTATCTTTAACAGAACCAATATTTCATTTCATTGATCCTTTGCACTTTTAAAAACTCTCCATTTCATTGAATTTGGCACTGATCTTAATTACTTCCTTCCTTCTATTGGTTTTGGAATTGATTTGTTCTCATTTATCAAGATCCTTGAGATGCATCATCAGATTGATTGAAGGGGAAGATCTTCATTATTTTCTTGTGTAGGCACTACTATAATCTTTCCTCTTAGAATCTCCTTCATAGTGTTCTGGAGGTTTTGGCATATTGTATCACTATTCTTGTTTCATTCAATTCATTTTCAAAATTTCTTCCTTATTTCTTCTGTCAGCCATTCATTATGCAAAAGTTTGTTGTTCAATCTTTATGTGTTTTGTATTATTTCTATAGGGTTTTGTGATGTTGGTTGCTAATTTTATTTCATTTTGATTCAATAAGATGCAAGAAATCATTTCAATTTTTTTTTTATTTTTGTAAGAGCTGCTTTGTGACCAAAGTATCATATATTTTGGAGAATATTCCATGAGCCACTGAGAAGAATGTGTATTTGGCATTGTTTTTCTTTTTTTCATGTATTTATATGTGTAAAATAAGTATATTTAAGACATTTAAATTGATTGGGAGGTATAATGAAAAAACAGTGTTTCAACACCGCATAACAAAACATGGAAAATTATGCATGCATAGCTGTTACAGATGACATCCTTAATACCTCGACTCAGAATCTACTCTGCTAAAATCATCATAGAATCTTTTAATTATTGCTAAACTGTAACACTGGGGAAAATCTAATTTTGTTGTATGTACCAGGTATGGCATAAACATTGAAAGTATATTCTGCCTTTTCAGAAAGCTTTATATAATACACAGTTACATATGTATATTTTCAAGTTCGTAGAGTAACCTTGTTGGCAACTACCTATGTTCTTGGTCATCTCCTGTGGTTTTTTTTATTTTTAAATTTTATTTATTCTAATTAGTTATATATGACAGCAGAATGCAATTCAATTCATATTAAACAAATAAAGCACAATTTTTCATGGCTCTGGTTGAATACAAAGTAGAGTCACACTGTTTGTTTTTTCATCCATATACTTAGGGTAATGATGTTCCTCTCATTACACTGTCTTTCCTTTCCCCCATTTCTCCTCCCTACCATTTGCCCTATCTAAAGTTTGTCTATTCCTCACATGCTCCCTCTCCATCCCCATTATGAATCAGCATTCTTATACCAGAGAAGACATTTGGCATATGGTTTTTGAGGATTGGCTTATTTCACTCAGCATTGTATTCTCCAACTCCATCTAATTAACTGCAAATGCCATAAATTTATTCTCTTTTAATGCTGAGTATTATTTTTATATATTTGTTAATGGTTTGTATATCTTCTTCTGAGAAGTGTCTATTCAGTTACTTGGCCCCTTTATTGATTGGGTAATTTGTTTTTGTTTTGTTTTGTTTTGTTTGGTGTTTAGCTTTTTGAGTTCTTTATATATCCTAGAGATTAGTGCTCTATCTGATGTGCAAGTGGTAAAAATTTGTTCTGAAATTGTATGATCTCTATTCACCTCACTGATTATTTCTTTTGCTGAGAAGCACCTTTTTAGTTTGAATCCATACCATTTATTGATTCTTGATTTTAATTGTTGCACTATAGGAGTCTTATTAAGGATGTCGGGGCCTAATCTGACATGATGGAGATCTGGGCCTACTTTTTCTTCTAATAGGTGCAGTGTCTCCAATTTGTAGGTCCTTCATCTACTTTGAGTTGAGTTTTGTACATGGTGAGAGATAGGGATTTAATTTCATTTTATTGCATATGAATTTGCAGTTTTCCTAGCACCATTTGTTGAAGAGGCTTTCTTTTCTCTAATGTATACTTTTAGTGCCTTTGTCTAATATAAGATAACTGTAATTATGTTGGTTAGTCTTTGTGTCTTCTATTCTGTACCATTGGCCTACAAGTCTATCTTGATGCCAACAGCATGCTGTTTTTGTTACTATTGTTCTGTAGTATACTTTAAGGTCTGGTATAGTGATACCTCCTGCTTCACTCTTCTTACTAAGGATAGCTTTAGCTATTCTAGGTCTTTTATTTTTCCAGATGAATTTCATAAATGCTTTTTCTATTTCTATGAGGAATGTCATTGGGATTTTGATTGGAATTGCATTAAATCTGTATAGTGCTTTTGATAGTATGGTCATTTTGACAGTATTAATTCTGCCTGTACAAGAACAAGGGAGATCTTTCCATATTCTAAGGTCTTCTTTAATTTATTTCTTTAGCATTCTGTATTTTTAGTTGTATAGGTCTTTCACCTCTTTCGTTAAGTTGATTCCCAACTATTTTATTTTTTTTGAGGCTATTGTAAATGGGGTAGTTTTTCTCATTTCCCTTTCAGAGGATTTGTCAATGATATACAGAAATGCCTTTGATTTATGGGTGTTGATTTTATATCCGGCTATTTTGCTGAGTTCATTTATTAGTTCTAGAAGTTTTCTGGTGGAATTTTATATAGAATGAGTTCTTCATTTCCTATCCATTTCCCTTTCATTTCTTTCATCTGTCTAATTGCTCTGGCCAGTATTTCAAGAACTATGTTAAATAGCAGTGGTAAAAGAGGGCATCCCTGTCTCATTCAAGTTTTTAGAGGGAATGTTTTCAATTTTTCTCCATTTAGAATGATGTGGGCCTGGGATTTTGCATAGGTAGCTTTTATGGTATTGAGATATATTCCTATTATCCCTAGTTTTTCTAGTGTTTTGAACACGAAGGGCTGCTGTATTTTGTTGAATGCTTTTTCTGCGTCTATCGGGATGATTATATGGTTCTTATCTGTAAGTCTATTGATGTGATGAATTACATTTATTGATTTCCATATGTTGAACTTACCTTGTATCCCTGGGATGAACCCTACTTGATCGTGGTACATTATCTTTTTGATACATTTTTGTATTCTGTTTGCCAAAATTTTACTGAGAATTTTTGTATCTATGCTCATTAGATATATTGTTCTGAAGTTTTCTTTCTTTGATGTGTCTTTGCCTGGTTTTGGAATCAGGGTGATATTGGCCTCATAGAATGAGTTTGGAAGTGCTCCGTCTTCTTCCATTTCATGAAACAATTTGAAGAGTATTGGTATTAGTTCTTCTTTAAAGATCTTGTAGAACTCGGCTGTGTATCCATCCAGTCCTGGGCTTTTCTTGATTGGTTGGTTTCTGATGGTGTCTTCTATTTCATCGCTTGAAACTGATCTGTTTAAATTGTGTATATCATCCTGATTCAATTTGGGCAAATCATATGACTCTAGAAATTTGTTGGTGCCTTCAATATTTTCTATTTTATTGGAGTACAAGTTTTCAAAATAATTTCTAATTATCTTCTGTTTTTCTATAGTGTCTGTCATGATATTTCCTTTTTCATCATGCACATTAGTAATTTGAGTTCTCTCCTTTTCTTCATTAGCATGTCTAGGGGTTTATCAATTTTATTTATTTTTTCAAAGAACCTAATTTTTGTTTTGTCAATTTTTAAAATTGTTTCTTTTGTTTTAATTTTATTGATTTCAGCTCTGATTTAAATTATTTTCTGTCTTCTACTGCTTTGGGTACTGATTTGTTCTTCTTTTTCTAGGGCTTTAAGATGTAATGATGTTAGGTCATTTATTTGTTAACTTTTTCTTCTTTTAAGGGAAACACTCCATGCAATCAATTTTCCTCTTGATATTTCCTTCATAGTGTCCCAGAGATTTGTATACATTGTATCTGTGTTCTCATTCACCTCTAAGAATTTTTAATTTATTCTTTGATGTTTTTGCAACCCATTGTTCATTCAGTAGCATATTATTTAGTCTACAGATCTTGGAATATTATTTATTTTTTATTTTATCATTGATTTCATTCAATTATGATCTAATAGAATTCAGGGTAGTATCTCTACTTTTTTGTATTTGCTAAGAGTTGCTTTGTGGCATAATATATGGTGTATTTTAGAGAAACCAGAATCCATCCATGTGCTGCTGAGAAGAAACTACATTCACTCATTTATGGATTAAATATTCTATATATGTCAGTTGAGTCTAAATTATTCATTGTTTTATTGAGTCCTATAATTTCTTCATTCAGCTTTTGTTTGAGAGATCTATCCAGTGATGAAAGAGGTGTGTTAAAGTCACCCAGAATTATTGTGTTGTAGTCTATTTGACTCTTCAACTTGAAAAGAGTTTGTTTAATAAACATAGATGTTGCATTGTTTGGGGCTTATATATTTATAATTTTTATGTCTTGTTAATGTATGATTCCCTGGAGCAGTATGTAGTATCCTTCTTTATCCCTTTTGATTAACTTTGGCTTGCAGTCTACTTTATTTTATGTGAGGATGGAGACCCCTGCTTGTTTCCACAGTCCATGTGAGTGGCATGTATTTTCCCAACTTTTTACCTTCAGTCTGTGGATGTCTTTTCCTATGAGATAAGTCCCTTGGAGGCAGCATATTGTTGGGTCTTTTTTTAAAAAAAATCCAATCTGCCAGTTTATGTATTTTAATTGGTGAGTTAGGCTATTAACATTCAGGATTATTATTAAGACATGATTTGCATTCCCAGACATTCTTGTTTTTTTTTTTTTTTTTTTTTTTTTGAGAGAGAGGGGAGAGAGAGAGAGAGAGAGAGAGAGAGAGAGAGAATTTTTAATATTTATTTATTTATTTTTAGTTCTCAGCGGACACAACATCTTTGTTGGTATGTGGTGCTGAGGATCGAACCCGGGCCGCACGCATGCCAGGCGAGCGCGCTACCGCTTGAGCCACATCCCCAGCCCCTCTTGTTTATTTTTGATATTTAACTGACTTGGATTCTCCTTTGATTAGTTTTTCCTTTAGTGTAATACCTCCCTCTGCTGATTTTCTTGCTGTTTTTCATTTCCTCCTCATGGAATATTTTGCCAAGGATGTTCCATAGAGCAGGCTTTCTAGCTGTGAATTCTTTTAATTTTTGTTTATCATGGAAGGTTTTTATTTTATCATCAAATCTAAAGCTTAATTTTGCTAGATATAAGATTCTTGGTTAACATCCATTTTTGTTCAGAGTTTGGTATATGTTGTTCCAAGATCTTCTAGCTTTCAGGGTCTAGGGTGAAAAATCTGCAGATATCCTAACTGGTTTCACCCTATATGTAATCTGATTCCTTTCTTTTCTCTCATGGCTTTTAAGATTCTCTCCTTCTTCTGTATGCTAGGCATTTTCATCATAACGTGCCTTGGTGTGGATCTGTTGTGATTTTGTATATTTGGCATCCTGTAAGCCTCTTGTATTTGGTTTTCCAATTCATTCTTCATGTCTGAAATTTTTTCTGATATCATTTCATTGAACAGATTGCTCATTCTTTTGTTTTGAAACTCTATGCCTTCCTCTATCCCAATGACTCTTAAATTTGGTCTTTTTTTGTTATTCCATATTTATTGCATGTTCTGATCATGGTTTCTTACCATCTTCACTGTGTGCTCTACATTCTTTTCAAGATCATATATTTTGTCTTCATTGTCTGAGGTCCTGTCTTTCAAGTGGTCTAATCTGATGGTGATGCTTTCTATTGAGCTTTTAATTTGATTTATTGTCTCTTTCATTTTAAGGATTTCTGTTTGGTTTTTCTTCAGAACCTCCATCTCCTTAATGAAGTAATCTTTTGCTTCCTATATTTGCTTATGTAGCTCTTTATTGAAATGATTTTTTGCTACCTGTATTTGTTCTCTTATATCATTCTTTAATTTACAGAACATTGTAATTATGTACAATCTGAACTCCTCTGTAATTTCTTCTGTTGTCTAGCCATGAATTCTGATATTATAGTATCTTGATTTGTTTGGGATACCTTTATCCCTTGTTTTTTCATGCTGTTAGACTGTCTTTCCTTCTAGCACTGAGGATCCTCAGTATTACTGTTTTTTATGCTTTAGGCTTATAGTGCCCCTGCAGGTTCCAATACCTCTCCTAACCAGCTGGTGTTCCAAGCTGGGAGTTGCCACAACTAAAGATGGAGACTATGGTGGCCCAAGATGGAGTCAGCTGCTTTCAGTGATGGCGTGTCAGGTCAGGTGGTGGGGGCAGGCAGTGGGGTTGGGAAGTGTGTTCACAGATGCAGTCTGGACCTACTGCAGCTCCACAGGTGTCGGGGGGGGGGGCTGTCCTGGGCCTCTCTGGGCTCCATGGGTGTCAGTGGGCTATTTGGCTATTGCTGAATGAAATATTCTGTAGATGACTATCAATTCCATTTTATTTGCATGGATTTTTATTTTTAAGGTTCAAAAAGTTTTTACTGAGTTTATGTCTATATGACCTATCTATTGGTAAGAGAGTGTGTTAAAATCATCCAGTATAATTGTATTGGAATCTATTTGAGTCTTTAATTCAAGTAGTGTCTCTTTTATATAATTAGGTGCACCAATGTTTGGAGCATAAATGTATTCCATAATTTTATGTTCTTATTGGAATGTTTTCTTTACCAGTATGAAGTGACCTTCTTCATCTCTTCTGATTCATTTTGGCTTCAAGTTGGCTTTGTCAGATTGAAGAATAGCTAGCTACTTCTGATGGTTTGGGGGCTCCATTCACATGATGTATCAATTTCCATCCTTTCTCTTTCAGTCTGTAGCTGTCTTTGCCTCTAAGGTGATTCTATTACAAGCAAGAAACATATAGTTAGGCCTTGTCTTTTAATCTATTCTGCCAGCCTATGGAGAGTTGAAATCATTTGCATCCAGTGTTATTACAAAAATAAGTTTATTAATTCTTTATGTTCTAATTTATTTCTAATGTTTAATTTGGTTCTGTTTTTCATTTGCTTAGCTATTATTCAAATGAAATTTTTTTTGTTTTTGAGCTTTTGATTTTTAAATTTCTTTTGTGTGATGTACTTCTTTAAGTATTTTCTGCAGTGCTGGCCCATTAGTCATAAATTCTTTTAGTTTCTGTTTATATTGGAAGGTTTTATTTTTTCTTAAATTCAAAAAGGTAGCTTTGCTGTATCTACCAATAGTGGTTGAGAGTTATTTTCTTTTAGGACTTTGAACAAATCATTAGAAACACTCCTGGATTTTTTTTTTTAAGTTTTTTAGTTGTAGATGGACACAATTCCTTTCTTTTGTTTATTTATGTGGTGCTGAGGATTAACTCAGTGCCTCACACATTTGAGGCAACCACTCTACCAATGTACTACAACCCCAGCCCAGAAGTTCTCCTGGATTTTAGAGTTTATGCTGAGCAATCAGAAATAATATCATTGGATTGCCTTTAAATGTGACTTGACTTTTTCTTTTGAGACTTTAAAATTCTATCCTTATTCTGTATGTTAGACATTTTAATTATAATATGTCATGGAGAGATTATTTTTTAATATTAATCTACTTAAGGTTCTAAATGCCTCCTGTATCTGGATTTTATTCTCAAGATTTAGAAATTTTTTAATTATTATTTCCCTGAAGAGTATAATCATTCTGTTACCCTTAATTTAACGACCCTCTTCAATTCCAAACATTTTAAAATTTGGTCTCTTAATGTTGTATCAGAGGTCTTGTATATTCTGATCAAGGTTACTTTTTTTTTTATTGTCTGAATGCTCAAGACTGGCTGCTTTCTCTTCCACCTCTGACATTTTGTCTTTAGCATAGTCTACTCTATTAGATAGACTTTCAATTGAATATCTGTTTGATTTAGTGTGTCTTTCATTTCTAGGTTTCTGTTTGGTTCTTTTTCAACATCTCTAAAACTCTCTATTGAATTTCTCATTCATAACCAGTAGTGACTTACTTGATTCATTCAATCACTTTTTTATGTTTTCTTGAAATTCATTGATCATTTTTACAATCATTCTTTAGAATTTTCATCTCATAATTCATCCCTTCATTATCTTTGGAGCCAGTTGCTGGTGAATTATGAACTTTAGGAGGCCTCATGTTACCTTGTTTTTTCACATTTCTTATATTCTCATGTTGAGTTTTATGCATCGGTTGAGAACAATTGCTTAGCACACACAAGGTCTTGTGTTCAATACCCAGCACTGCAAAAAAAAAAAAAAAAAAAAAAAAAAAAAGTGGAGAGGGTTAAAATATCCGGAAACAAATGAAAGTAGAAATATATCATATAAAAATCTATAAAATACAGCAAAAGAAGTACTAAGAGGTAACTAGACAGGGTGATGCACAGCTGCAACCCCAGCTATTTGGGAGGCTAGGACAGGAAGATTGAAAGTTCAATGTCAGCCTAGGAAACTTAGGAAGATTCTATCTCAAAATTAAACAAACAAACAAACAAACAAAAAGTGCTGGGGATATAGCTTAGTTGCAGAGCTCTTACTTAGCATGTGTGTGGCCCTGATTCAATCACCAGTATCTATCTATTCTCTCTCTCTCTCTCTCTCTCTCTCTCTCTCTCTCACACACACACACACACACACACACACCACTAAGAGGGAAATTTATAGTAATAAATATCTATATCAAATAAATAGAAAGGAATCAACACTGTATCCCCAGTCTCCCACCAAAGCTACCTTACCTACAAACTATGCTGATTCTTCCAGTAAGAGTGACTAGGACCTGGAAACCTGCTTTGGCAGCCAGTGCACTATGAGGAGGTGCTATTTTACAGCCAGGCATTGCAAGATTCTGGGCTGTGAATTTGACTTCTGTTTCATCCTTGTCCAGAAAAGGGCAATCCAGATCCTCTGAACAATGCCGGTGACCAGATGTGGCTGCCAGTGCTGAAAACTGGACACCCCAATGATGAAGATCTGACTGTCCTCAACAACACCAAAACTGCTGCAAAGCTTTGGGAGTCCCAGGTAGAGATCTGAAAGTGCTCACAGGATGATTTAGCACCTCAATGGAGCCTGGCCATTCCTCTACAGCAGTGTCAGTAAAGTCATCTCGGTATGTAGACTTCACAGAAGGTGAGCTACTCTCCTGTGAGGGTCTATAGGAAGCTAGGAGTTCCCTACCCTTTTGGAATGAAGAAACAGTTCCCCAAATACATAAGGGGAAATAGATCCTGATTGCCGCCCATGGAAAAAGCCTTTGGGGCACTGGTAAGCATCTGGAGGGCATCTCTAAAGAAGCCATCATGAAGCTGAACCTGCCAATTTGCATTCTCATTGTCTATGAATTGAATAAGAAATTCAAATCCATCAAGCCAGTGTAATTCCTGGAAGATGGAGAGACCTTGTGTAAAGCCATAGAAGTTATGGCTGTCAGATGGTTTTGGCCAAGAAATGAAGAGGAGCAGGAATACTACTATTGCAAGGAATACACTCCCTGGCCATCCATTCCTCTTCGTCTCTGCCCTGCATGTCGCACTGACCATCTGAAGACATGAAGACTTAGTGGCTCCCAATTTCATTTCAACATTTTATCTACTGTATCCACTCCCCCTTCATAGACTCTAGTCAGAATAGCACCTATGAGACACAGGCTCTAAATCTTAAACCAAGAGAAGCTCTTCTAATCCCAGAGTATTGAGAGGTAGTAATTCTGTTTTTTGCTAATGTTTGTTTATTAAGGACCTGCATGAGTAGGAGATAGAGAGGAACTATACTTAGCATGACCTATGAGGAGAAGCAAAAGAGGCTATCTTTGTTCACAGGACCAGTCCTCTACTCTTCTATAGTCAGGTCACTCTATAGGGGCTATAAGTTATTCCAGTGGAAGATGAATGTAACCTGCATGATGATTAAAAAAAATACTACGACTGGGGCTGTAGCTCAGTGTTAGAACATTTGTCTAACATGTGTGAGATCCTGGGTTTGATCCCAGCACTGGAAAAAAAAATGAAGAAAGAAAGAAAGGAAACTATTTCCTCCCTGACGCATCTGAGGTAGAGGAGCTTGCTCCAGAAGGTTAGAATAAATCATGTTTGATTTCTGAATCCTACGATTCAAAGACATGATCAGGAAATATTGGCTGTACTAGCAGAGGATAGAGTAACAGGGACCCTAAGGTGACTGTCTCCAGGAGACAAGATGAGGTGGTAGACATGGGATATTGCCACAAGAGTAAAGGGACCTCGGCAGCAGAGGTCCGTGCAGCAGGTTAAGTTAGACATACTCTAGGACATGCTGAACATTCCCTTATGCTATAACTGGAACATTGGTATATTGTAATTTGATATACTGAATCTTTACAACTTTTAATAAAACTTCTCTTAAAATTTGTGGGAACTATGGTTGCAAGGGAAGTAATCGATAATACAACTTCAGCATCAGTAAGGGTACTCTTATCAGGGAGATTTTTCTAGGGTTCTTGGTGAAATTTAAATCAAGTGATTAATTTGAATCTATCTAGTGGTTGATAATTTTTATTTTGTGCATCTTACCTCCCTAACTAGAATCTTGATTACTACACTCATTAGTATCCCCTATGATTTAACCATAGTTCTTCATGTTCCAGAGAAGTATAAAATGTATGAATATACACATATATGCCCACTATTTATCACCCCTCCCCTTCTTTCAGCCAGGTTCAAAAATATCTCATTCATTTCTCGATTTTCTTGGACATTCCTGCACAAGGTTCAGGAGGATCCAGCATTAAGGCTGATAAGATGGGAGTTGTGTGTATGTTTGGGATGAAGTGTGATAATATGACATAAATGGTACCCTTGCTCACTCCTGGGTTCTCTTTTAAGATACCAATATTATTTTTTCTTTAGCATTTGTATGGATAATGACTTGGCTCCATCTGTGAAATAAAAGGAGGAAAGCAAATGCTGTAAGAGAGATAATCTAATCAATAGAATCACAAAAGTCAACATTGTAATAAAACTGTACAAATATTTAACTAAATTGCAAAACTGTTATGAGTGTTCCCAGCAGGTAATTTGGCATTATAACAAATCACAAGAAAAACCAAGTATTTGTGAAATAAGCTGACATCAAATGGGTAAAACTATACAAGGCTATTCATTAGCTCTAAAACAATTGTTTACTTGAATTTTTCATGAAGACTGTTTAATTAAATACGCTCAATATCTTGGGTTGCATGTCATCTTCTATTTCTTAGTGCTGTTAATATTTCATATTTGAGAACTTTGTACAGCACGTTAAGCTACTCTGAAAATAAGGCTTCGATGGATCATTTTGATGATTCATGAATAACAGACTTTATTGATAATACTATTAAGTAGTTTACCAAATGTTCTTCTGTCCCGTCAACTCTATCTTTCTAAACTATTTTAAAGGAGGAAATGGGATCACTAAAAACTTTTTGGACTGAGGATCACAACAATATGATAATTTAATAATATACTCTGAATGTATTATACAGTATATACTGATATAGTGCTCACAAGGAAGGGGGAGGTTATAGACAATGTTTGTATTCTAACAGAAATAGGATGATATTGAAAGTCAAGCAATATTCTGCCTTTTTTTCCCCATCATTATTGTACACAGTGATTGCAAAGCTAGGAAGACTTTTCCTCTCATTGTGTTCCATTTTCAATTTAGATCCCTGCTTACATATGTCAACATCTGTCATTCTGAGTCAATCACTTCTTTTTTCTTTCACTTGGTTTTTTTTTTTTTTTCTGTACTGAGGAGTTGAACCCAGAGGTGCTTTACCAATGAGCTACATGCCCAATCTTTTTTATTTTGAGTCAAGGGCTCACTAAGTTGTTTAAAGCCTTACTTACTTGCTTAGGCTGAAACTTAGAATCCTTCTCCCTCAACCTCCCAAGTCACTGAGATTACAGGCCTTTTTTTTTTTTTTTTAGTTGAGATTTTAAAAAAAAATTATTGGTGTGTTTTGACTATATATAGTAGCCGGATTCATTATGCCATATTCATACATGCACATAATATAATTTGATCAATCTAATTCCCCAAGACCTTCCATTTCTCTCCCTCTCTTGGCTGCTAATTGATATATGCTACCTTGATAAAGGTGCTTGCATATTTTATTGTTGTCATTACCTTTGAAGCCTTAAATTATTCTTCAAACAAGTCAGGACATATAGAGATACATATGAAGTATGTAATTCTTACCATTTGTCTCTTCTAGTTTTCTTACAGCCAATTCCAGTTCTGTTTTCTTGGAATTGTCTAAAACTTATCAGCACATATGAATTTGAACATTGGCTTTTTGAACATAAATGTACCACTTATTTTGCTCAATATATATACAAAATAAATATTAAGAATCTACTATGCTGGGGCTGGGGATGTGGCTCAAGCGGTAGCGCGCTTGCCTGGCATGCATGCGGCCTGGGGTTCTATCGTCAGCACCACATACAAACAAAGATGTTGTGTCCGCCGAAAACTAATAAATATTAAGAAATTCTCTCTGTCTCTCTCTCTCTCTGTGTCTCTCTCTCTCTCTCTCTCTCTCTCTCTTTGAAAAAAAAAAGAATCTACTATGCTTACTCATTTTGCATCCTGATGAATGCAGACAAGTATGGTATTCTAAAATCTGATTAGGAAAAGGAAAATTAGTCAATTTATATTAGATTTATGAGGAGTGTCACAGATATGGGGAATGCTGTAAAAACAGGAAGTATATTTAATCAGTAGTTGCTAAATGAATCAGAGAACACTTTATTATTCTTATTAAATTTTAGAGTGATGTCATTTTAATTGTCATATAATTGACTTCAATAAATTTTGGTCTGATGTCCAAGTATAATTTTCAAAACTTTTAAAAGTTACTCTAATACATCTGTAGAATAAATGCTTGCATAGATCTATTAAGACATTAATGATGGAGTGAGCAAGATGGTAAAGCTTGTTCAAGGACTGTTTTGACCATTTTGAGAAATTGCTTATGGACATTTTGGGAGCCAGGAGGTGGGGAGTAGAATGTTGACTACATATAGGACCTGCTTAAGGTCCCATAGGACAATGAGACCATAGCCTTTGTAGTTACCATTTCTAGCAAGTAGGAATCTTAGAAAATAGGAGCTGGGATAGTGGCACACACCTGTAGTCCTAGCAGCTCAGGAGGCTGAGACAAGAAGATGGCAAGGTTCAGGCCAGCCTAGGCAACTTACTGAGACCCTGTCTCAAAATAAATTTTAAAATCTTAGAAGTCTGTAAGTTAACATATCATTCACACTATCTGAACTCTAGTCAAACAAACAAACAAACAAACAAAAAATAGCGAAGTAGAGCACAAGTACAGTCACTTGCAATAACCCTGGAGTGGGCCTCTCACAGTGTTATACTAAAAGTCATAACGCTCCAATCCCCATTTCCAAGTTCTGGAACATTTTTTTTTCTTTGATATTAGTATATCCTCTTGGTTACTATGAGTTACAAAAGACATGGATCAAAACACCAGAGCTGGTTCTTTTTTCTTTAGTAGAGAAAAGTAAACTTCAGGAGGAAAGAGCTTTAATCTCCATGTTGTATATATGTGTGGGTATGTGTGTGTGTGAGAGAGAAACAGACAGACAAACATTGAGAAATGAACCCAGGATACTCTACCTTTGAGCTACACTACCAGCCCTTTTTATTTATTTATACTTATTATTTTCAAATTTTGAAATAGGGTCTCACTAAGTTGTCCATTCTGGCCTGGAACTTGTATTCTTCCTGCCTCAGCCTCCAGAAAAGCAGGGATTACAGGCATGCACTGCTGCACTTGGCTTGATGGGGCCTTAATTTCCCCATCGACCTGGAATCAGTAGTACAGACATCATGTTGTCGTTTATTTAAACAACAGAAGTTCATTTCTCCTAGTTTTGGAGGCTAGGAAGCTTAAGATCAGTGCACCAGCATGGCCAGTTGCTGATGAGAGCCTTCTTTCTGCTTGCAGATAGCTGCCTTCTTACTCACATGCCTTCATTCTCATATGAAGGCAGAGAAAACTCTGGTTTCTCTACCCCTTCATATAGAAAGAGCACTATTTACTTCATGACTGTACCCTCATAACTTCATCTAAACCTAAGTCTCTCCCAAAGGCCCTACCTTGTAATCCCATCATATTTTGGGTTAGGGTTTCAACATATGAATTTGGAGGAAGACACAAACATTCAGTCCTACAGTGGGTATTAAACCCTCTGAATCAGGCAATGAATGGGAAAAAGAAAGTCATGGCTATTCTCTGTTTTCTATGATGACTGAGAACACACAAAATATTGTACTTGTGTTACTCAGCTTTTTGTCACTATGAACAAAATACCTGACAATAACAGTTTGAAAGTTTATTCTGACTTATGGTATCAGAAGCTTTTCGGTCCATGGTCCACTGGCTCCTAGGGGTGAGACAGCATATCATGGCAGAAGGGTGTAGTGGAGGAAAGCTGCTCAGTTGATGGCAGCCCGGAAGCATAAAACAAGATAGGAAGAAGCCAGGGACAAGATTAACTCTTCCAGGGTACACCCCCGGTAACTTGCTTCCTCCATCTACATCCACTCCCCCAATAATCCATTCATATTATTAACCCATGAAATGGTTTAACCCACTGGTGAATTTACAGTCCTCATGATTACATTCCCCGCCAAATGCCCACCTCTGGACATTGCTGCACTGGTGACCAACACTTCAACACATGAGATGTGGAGTGACATTTTAGATCCAAACCATAACAACACTCAAAGTCAGCAAGATGCTGTGATACATTTCAACAAGATTTTCATTTTGATTTAGTAACTGATTTGTTTGATGTGACTTCTGGGAGTATGCATTTTTTTAATTAATTAATTGAACTGATTCTGACTCGATTAGTCTCTCAACTATGCTTTGAGAAACATTGGATTAGATGATCTGTAAAGTCATTTAAATATCTAAAATGCTGATTATAAGGTGGGCACAGGAACACATGCTGTGTTCTCCCACCAACTAAAACAGAATGATCACAAGCTTGAGGCCAGCCTCAGCAATTTAGCAAGATCTTATCACAAAACAAAAAATAAAAGGGGCCAGGGATGTAACTAAGTAGTTGAGCACACCTGGGTTTAATACCTAGTGCTTTAAAAAAAATTAAGAAAATAAAGTGCTGATCATAATAGTCTAGGACTTCCATAGAATTCCATCTAATTTGTATATGTGCTAGTATATATTATCAAAGAAAAAACAGTATGACCTGTGAGTTATGATTACCTGAGGAAGACTTTCTTAAAGTCTTTCTTAAAGAAAGACTTTGAGATCTTTCTTAAAGAAAGACTTTAAAATCTATTTTGGGCTTTTGCTTGTCAAAACAAATTTATTTTGCCTTGAGAAGAATGGATATTAAATGTTAATAGTTCCTCCTTTTCCTGTTTTCTCCTTTTTCTTCCTGCTTTTTCTTATTTACTTATATTTCCCTTGGGATACTAAAAATGCAAGTTTGCTTAATTCCTACATTATTAGTATCACTAGTAAGTATTCATGGCATCTATACATACCAGTTACTATTTTTCCTTGCATTTTTTATTCAATTTTATGAAGCAGTCTGGACCACAGTGTAAGTTGTTAAGTTCAAATTGCTTCTAATTATAGAGTATCAGCCTCATTTGCTTTTTTATAGTGCCCTAGAGCTATTTGGTTCCATTAGTGTTAAAAAAAAAATGGGCCAACATAGAGAAAGAAGTCAGGCATCTGACTTCTCTAGTCTTGTACAGTCTATAAAGGTACTTTGCATCTCAAATAAGAAGGGCTTTTTGTTTGTATTTCCTTCTACTTTTCTGGTAGTATGTACCCACCATTAATAATTTACAAGACACATGAGTTGGATCAATAGAGCAGTATGTATTCAGTAATAGTCTTCCTTTTGCTCTGCTTCTTAATGTTAGAAGAAATGGTTTCTTGAAGTAGTAGCCACATCTATTGTCAAGAGCTCTTGGCCAACTTCCAGGGCAAGGCCTATTAAATGAAGCTTCTGAGAACCCAAACAATTTAAATACCCTGGAGTTAAATTAAGGAGCTCTATTCAAGTAGGCATCAGCAAAGGTGAGAGTACTTCCGCAGTTCCATTAACAATTCATGAATTCTCAGCAAATGTTGATGAGTTAATTCAATCACTATGGTTAAAACAAATGGTGCTTAGATTGAGCTAGTTTTTCTTCATCCACAAAATTTAATTTGCTTTTAAAAAAAAAAGATATTAAAGAAGAAAGAGGGCTTTGGAATTATAGGGGCTGGTTGGTGCCCCAGGCCCACTCCTTATTAATAGTGTTAGGGAGATTATAAAATCTCTCTGTGGTTGAATTTTCCATGAAGTAGGAAAGAAACAGTCTAATTCATAAAGGTATTACAAGAATTGACATGCAATTGACACAAAAGTTAATGTAACATTCTTAGTACGGTGCCCAGCACATGCACCTCCCCTAATAAATGGTAGTTGTTATTTATCAAGGAGGCCGAATAGTGATGCAGGTGACCATGGTTGCCTGTCTTCCCTCACTCCCTCTGCTATGTTTGGATATGAGGTGTCCTCCAAAAGCTCACATGTGAGATAACACAAGAAGATTCAGAGGAGAAATGATTGGCTAGTGAGAGTCTTAACCCAATTAGTGAATTAATCCCCATAGAGATTGAGTGCTAACTGAACTGGTAGGGTGTGGCTGGAGGAGGTGGGAATTGGTGCGTGGCTTGGGGTATGTATTTGTATCTGGCAAGTGGAGACCTCTCTCTCTGATTCCTGATTATCATGTGAGCTGCTTCCCTCTGCCGCATTCTTCTGCTGTGATGTTTAGCCTCACTTGGAGTCCAGAGGAATGGAATGCATCTTCTGTGGACTAAGACCTCTGAAACCTTGAGCCCTCAAGTAAACTTTTCCTCTTAAAATTGTTCTGATCAGATCTTGTAGTTGTAGCAGTGAAAAAGCTGACTAAAATACCCTCCTTATGCTATTTATTGGTTTTTCTCAAATTATAGCAGATACTTTTCTATTACCCACTACTTCCATGTCTATCCCTTGACCCAGGTGTCTGATACCCACCTGACTCTGGAGCCCAGCATGGGAAAATTCTCATTTTTGTTCTTTCTGTTGGTGTATTATATTTTAGAATGTCCTGACTCTGTTATTATCAAAATATACTTATCTTATACTTGAGCTCCATTCCATTTTCTCCACATCTGATGTTTTTATATGGTGCCCACCAACCAACAGTAGTAATAGTGATAACTCACACTAATGCACTGGTACTTTCACCTGTATTTGGTAACAATCCCTATCATAAGAGTCCAGATGGGAATTATAATCATCATGGCCAGTCCATTAAAGGAGGTGTTAGTAGAAAGGGAAGCCTCGCATTTGAAAATTTGTCAGGGAGAAAAAACTTTTTCAGTGTCTGGGAACTATAGTATAGTAACCTGTGAAGCATAGGTAAACAGAAGAAAAGACATATTTTTATTTATATTTACCTGTGTAAGTGTTCACTAAAAAAATAAAACACAAACTCAGTTATGTGTATGTGTGTGTGTGTGTGTGTGTGTGTATATATATATATATAATATAATTTTAACAAAGGAAAAGAGATCTTGGCTTTGGGAAAATGATAAATCATGAGGAAGTGACTGGGAAATATATGGAAAAACTAACAGAAGATAAAGATTATCTTGTGCAACTCATTTTGGTGTTGACTCTCCAACTCCAGTGATGAACTGTTCTCCTCTTCCTCTTCATGGTAGAGATGGGAATCACCTTCACAAGGAAAGTTTATGTCTTATTTTTAGGCAGAAACAAGAAGGCATAGAACTCTTCCTGCATCTGTTAATTCTTTTTTTTTTTTTAGGATCACTTTTTATTGGTGCATTATAATTGTACACAATAGTAGGCTTCATTGTTATATATTCATACATACCCATGATATAATTTCATCAATTTCTTTTCCCAGTACCTCACCCTCCCTCTCTCTCTCCCCCTTGTCCCCTTCTTCTACTGGTCTCCCTTTTGTTTTCATGAGAGCCTTCTTTTTCTTTTCTTTTTCTCTTTAGTTTCCACTTCTGAGAGAAAACATATGACCTTTGATTTTCTGAGTTTCATTTTGTTTAACATAATGATATCAAGTTCCATCCATTTTCCTGAAATGGCATAATTTTGTTCTTTTTATGGTTGAATAAAACTCCACTGTGTATATATAATCACATTTTCATTATCCACTAATATGTTGATGGACATCTAGGTTCGTTTTATAATTTGGCTCTTGTGAATTGTTCTATAAACGTGGATATGCATGTAGCACTATGGTATGATGACTTTAATTCTTTAGGATAAATATTGAAGGAGTGGGATAGCTGGATCATATGTTGGTTCCATTCCTGTTTTTTTTTTTTTTTTTTTTTTGAAGAACCACCTTTCTGATTTCAACACTGTTTGTACTAATTTACATTCCCACCAACAGTGTATAAGTGCTGCATCCATTAATTCTTAATTGTTTTTACTCAAAATAATTCTCATGCCACTATGGCATATTTTAGTTTGTCATATGTCCTAATCTTCATTTCTCCCATCCAAAATGTTCCAGTAAATTCCATACATCAAGAACTGACTTAGTGACTATGAGAGAAGATTCAGGTTAGTACCTGAGAGATAAGAGATCTAAAAAAAGCAGAAGAACATAGATTAGAAGAAGGGTAAATATGCAGACAATATTAAATATAAGCACATCACCCTGTATGTCATTGAGCGAGCTTTCCACTCCTTTTAGTAGGGCAGTCCAGTCAATCTGCAATTGATTTGAGGAAGTGGTGATGCGGGTGGGAATATGTTGCCTCCCAAAGTTAGTTCAAGTGCAAGCAATAGAGCATAATGAGAGGTATTTCTATGGAAAAAGAAAATAGGACTAATGATCGGACTATAAATGCAGTCTTTAGTCTGTAAGGCACTCAACAAAGAGTTCTAAATGTTACTGAAGCATCTTCAGATGGTAGTAGCAGTTCCACAGTCACGGTTATTTCCCAGAACTCGAAGGACCATGTTCTGGTGGACTTCCAAAGTGGTCTACACTGGTGTGGTGATGAATCTTTTAAAGTTATATGAAGTCATCCAGCTTCAGCTTATAGAGTTTCAGGAAAAAGTCAGATTTAGTTCAGTGAATTATAGTCAGGAGAGTGGGGAAAAAAGTCAGAAACATTAATTCAAGACAATCAGATTCAGTGTACAAAGCGTTAAAAATACCTCAAAGATGGTGAATACCCACAAGGTAGATTATAGATTTTTATTGAGACATAACATTTTTCTCCACAATCACACCTATTTTGATCAAAGATAACCAAAGTAAAATGATTTTGTTTTTATAAAAATCTAGTCACATTAAATTTGGCCTGATCATGGCATTAGTGCAATAACAATGGTAACTGATCACATAGGCCTCTTGAAGTTTGTTTTGCTGGAATTTTTCATAAGGAACTGCAGATTAGTGCAGATTAGACTTTTATTTTATTTTAAATAAATAAAGTATTTAAAATATTTTAAATGTTTTTTAACCTTTGCCTTAGCTTCCCATCACTGAGCTTACAGGAGTGCACCACCTTTTTTTTTTTTTTAAGGCAGAAAGTGTGTGTGTGTGTGTGTGTGTGTGTGTGTGTGTGTGTGTGTATGTGTGTGTATGCCACTTTTAAAAGCCTCTGGAGCATAGGTAGCCAAACTTGCCATAGATTTCATCTTTGATTCCCATAGATTTGAATGAATTCCTCTCTTTTTGAGGTGCCAAAATATCCTAAGTTTCCAGGACATGCCATGAAATAAAATGTAATCATAAAGCTGTGATCCCTATAAGTAGATACCAAGGCACTACCAAGAGGTTTTTAAGAATTGGCTACATAAGGCCAAACTTAGGTCCTTAAAACTATTTTATTGTATCTAATTCTATGTAAATCATTTTCAAACGTGGCAATCTGGTCAAAGTTTTAGACATGTAAGCAATGTTTCCAATTGCATCTTATTACAAGAACAAATTACTATTGAATTTATGAAAATAAATAGAATGCCATGAACATAAATTTAATTAGAAGTTCTGAATTATGAAGATAGGAAAAAACTGTTTCATTTTTTATTCACAGAAGTATATTGGTTGTTATAGTTTAAGAGAAAAGAGAAAGGAGTTCCATATATCAGAAAATAGAACATAGTAGAACAAAGTTTCAAACAAAAAGCCAGCTGAGCTTGGTGGCACAGGCCTGTAAATCCCAGTGGCTGGGGAGGCTGAGGAAGAAAGGTTACAAGTTCAAAGCCAGCCTCAGCAACTCCGCAAGCCTTCAAGTAACTTACTGATATCCTGCCTCAAAAAAAAAAAAAAAATAATAATAATAATAATAACCTATAAGAAAAGGACTGGGGATGTGCCTCAGTGATTAAGTGCCCCTGGGTTCAATCTATGGTACCATTAAAAACAAACAAACAAAAAGCCATAAAAATTGCAATCATTTTTCAACAGTTCATCCAATACATATATGTACTTGTCCTCCTTGATCTTGGAGGTTTTATGAGCCTGTTAATTTCCACATCCATTCTGGAAATACAGGCTCAGTGCAGTGGTAGACCATTGAAATCACTTCAGTGGTGCTTGAGAAGTCTGTATGCCAGAGGACCTGCCATAGTCTTTTCCATGAGTCTTTCTCTTTTTTTGTTTTTAATATTTTTTTAATTGTCAATAGATCTTTTATTTATTTATTTATATGCAGTTTTGAGGATTGAACTCAGGACCTCACACATGCCAGGAAAGCACTCTACCACCAGAGTCACAACTCCAGCCCATGAATCTCTTTTTTGTTGAAAACAAACCACTGAGGCCTACATTTGATTGCAAGAGCATTCAGGAGGGGCTGGGATTGTGGCTCAGTGGTACAGCGCTTGCCTAGCATGTGTGAGGCCCTGGATTCGATTCTTAGCATCACATATAAATAAAATAAAGGTCCACTGACAAGTATGTGTGTGTGTGTGTGTGTGTGTGTGTGTGTGTGTGTGTGTTCATATATATAAAGAGCCTTCAGGAAAGCATCAGAGCAAAACACTAACTGTGAGAGACAAAAGAATTTTTAAATGGCAGTGACTTAAGGTTGATGTGAGTTCACAATACAGGGAAGATCAGTTGTTTCTGTGACACAGAACATTTTAAAGATCATAAATGGAATTATGTCTGATAACAAACCAGGACAATCATAGATAGCCAGGACATTGACAAAGTCCTAAGAATTTTATATAGTATTTGACAATAAAATTTTACATCTACAAATATATCTCAGGGAAGTTAAATGTTGTTTTATTTGACAAATTTTTGTCAAATAAATTTTTTGTGGTTTTTTTTTTTTTTTTTTTTTTGGCACTAGAGATTGAACCCTGTAGCACTTTACCACTGAGCCACATCCTCAGCCCTCTTTTTATTTTTTATTTGGAATCAGGATATCAATAAGTTGTTTAGAGCCTCTCTTAGTTTCTGAGGCAGTCCTCAAACTTGGAATCCTTCTGCCTCAGCCTCCAGAGTTGCTGGGATTACAGGCATGCCCCAACGCACCCAGCAAGCCTAATTGCTTTAACAATCTCTTCTTTTACAATGTGAGAGAACAAATCCTCTGAAATTTTCCAAGGACCTCTGGAAATTTCAAAGTTAGTTCAAAGTCAAAAAAACTTCATTTAGAATTTGATTTTAAGAAGTTGCCAAAAATATCAGAAGGTATCTAGGCATGGTAGCACATGCCTGTAAATCCTAGTTACTCAAGATGCTGAGCCAAGAGGATCACAAATTTCTGGCCGGCTTCAGCAATTTAGTGAGACAGTGACTCAAAGTAAAAATACAAGGACTATGGGCTGGGGATGTGGCTCAAGTGGTAGCGCGCTCGCCTGGCATGCGTGCGGCCCGGGTTCGATCCTCAGCACCACATACAAACAAAGATGTTGTGTCCACCAAAAAAATAAAAAATAAATATTAAAAATTCTCTCTCTCTCTCTCTCTCCTCTCTCACTCTCTCAAAAAAAAAAAAAAATACAAGGACTAAGGATGTACCTCAGTTGTAGAGTGCCCCTGGATTCAATCCCCAGTACCACAAAAAAAAAAAAAAAAAAAAGAAAAGAAAGAAAGAAAAGAAAAAGGTATTTCGTTATGGTGGCACACTCCTGTAATTCCAGTCACTTGCAACAAAATACATTCTTTGTATCTTGTGTTTTTTTCCTTACCAAAGACACCTTTCTTTGCATACTTTATTTAGTTTTTTATTTACCCTTTTTATTCTTAGTGGCTAATTTACATATATTGTTTAGAATTCTTACCACTTAGTAACCTTAATTTCCAGGAAAAATAAGGATTTAGACAGCTAAGAACCCTCATATACCATCATTCCTTAGTAGATTGGCAGATTGAGGAATAAATACACTGTTTCATGATTTCTAGAAGCATGTTTTCTCAATTTTTCAATATTGCAAATCAGCATTTATATTAATGGACCCAAATACCTTTAATATCTCCATAAAAGTAAGTAGCCACAAGTAGATAAGTTTACATTCAGTAATCAATTTTCACTCTTTGATTTTATTGAGAAATGATACAAATATTCAATGAATATCTGTCATTTAACTTAATACAACTTTAAGGTTTTGAGTTATCAAAAATTTTTTGGAAGTTAATATTAAGCAGATATAATATAAACATTTATTATTAAAAAGTTTATTTATAACCTTTTATACCATTTACATTCACTGTTCTTAACAAGGATACTTGTTTGGATTATTCATACTTTCCTGAGCCTTTAGACATAGCTAGCTATCATTTTAATTGAGTCTCTTATTGACAAATTTTGTAACAAAAGGGCAAAAACCCAAAAGGGTTAAACCATGTCTTTTTTTTTTTTTTTTTTTTTGTAGCCATGTTTGACATTCATCCAGCAATTTATTTTCACTGTACATTTTCTTTGGTTGAACTTATAACTATATATGTATTTTTCCTTTTTGAAGTATTGGGGATTGAATCCAGGGGCATCTACCATTGAGCTACAGTTCACCTTTGGGCTGGAGGCTCACAGTCACCTGTATTGAGTCCCATGTCATCTCTTAAGAATTCATGGATGGCTGGGAGGTGCTCTAGGTAGGGGCTCTATTTTCCTGATTAAGTGGCTTTTTCCCCAGGAAGCTACCTGGCTTGTCAAATGACTCACATTACCCTGGGTGGAAAGAACACACCTCAGAAGGCGGTTAAGTTTCCTAGGAGTGAAGTTATAGATGAATACTACTTTTTTTGCAGCCTTTCTAAATTTGGTAGAATCTTCAGGAAGTGGGGTAAAAGGGCTTTGTAATTTAAAAATTTGCTGCTATCTAGGGGACATAAATTCTTTGTGGTGGGGATCCAGGATATAGTCACAATGTACAATGAAGTCAGGATCTTTTGGGGTTGGACTCAAGCATGTGCATTTTTTATGGCTCCCCTGGGTATTCCAACATGTAGCCAAGACTGAGAATTCCTGTATTAGTAATGATGATTCTCAACCCTGCATACTAGATTAAGCTAGGGAGAGTTCACAATACACAACTACCTGGAGATCTACATGAAGAGGTTTTTATTTTATTGTTTAGAGTGGGGCCTGGTATCAATTTTTTTTTTTTTAAGTTACACAGGTGGTATGATGTATAGCCAGGATTGAGAGTAAACAATTCAATGTGAAAATGAGGGAGTATATTGAGGGAGAACTTACTTTCAGATGTGAAACAAAGAAGGAGAAAGAAGATCAAGTGTAGCGCTTCACAGCAGAAAAGTCTATTGTATATCAAATGATTCAGAATAGGCACTGTAATATAGATGGACTAACATTTCAAGCACCCTAATTCTGAATACACTGTCCTGGGGTAATTCATTTTTATTTGAAAGGCTCTAACTAATTCCATATTCTAGGCTTTAAAGAGACAGCTATTTGAACTATTATCAATAGCAGATGTGGTGGGGTTTTTTTTTGGGGGGGTGGGGGAGTTGGGGGGGGGGTTGGACAAGCACACTTTGCTATGAGCTAAAGTCCCAGAACTTTTTATTTTTTAATTTGAGATAGATTCTTGCTAAGTTGCTGAGAATCTTGCTAAATTACTGAGACTGAACTTGACTCATGATCCTCCTGCCTCAGCCTCTGAAGTCACTGGGATTATAGGCATGTGCCACCATGCCCAGCAACACAAGATGTGTTTTAAAATATCATTAAAAATTGTTGTTCGGTAGCTGAGGATATAGCTCGGTTGGTAGAATACTTGCCTCACATGCACAAGGCCCTGGGTTCAATCCCCAGCACCACAAAAAAAAAAAAGATTTGGGGTGAATTTTTTCATCTTCTTTATACTTTCCTCTATTTTTAAGTTTATTATAGTGTGTACAATAAGTAACACTATTTTTTCTACAAAAAGTAACACTGGTTTTTAAAGCATAAAAATATACCCATATGTTAAATATTTACTATCAGAAAGTAAAAACAAATAATTTTTATTTTTATACATTCCTGTATTATTTTAATTAAAAAATACATTGTTAAACTACCAAAAAAAAATTATTGTTCAAAGATGTGCGGTTGGCTAGAAAGACTGTTGCAGTTGTCCTGACACTGTATGTAGAAGATATAAGAATTTACCAAGACCAATGGTTTAGCCTTTGAAACTCATCATGTATTCTAACACAGCAAACATTTTGTTAAAAGTGCAGTGGTAGAGCCCTTGCCTAACAAACTCAAAGACCTGCAGAATAATAGGCCTCACCCCGAAACTACTGAAGCAGATTGGCATTTTAACACAATTTGCAGTTAGACAAAATTTGTATATGCTTTAAATATTGAGAGGAGGGGAGGGGAGGGGAGGGGGGATAGGAAGGGGATAGGAAAGGCAGCAGAATACAACAGACACTAGTATGGCAGTATGTATAAACGTGGATGTGTAACCAATGTGATCCTGCAATCTGTACACGTGGTAAAAATGGGAGTTCATAACCCACTTGAATCAAATGTATGAAATATGATATGTCAAGAGCATTGTAATGTTTTGAGCAACCAATAAAAAAAAAGAAAGAAAAAGAAATACAATGGTATTTGAGTCTGTCCTCTATTCAGCTATGTAATTTAAAATTTTGTTCTCTGACTCCTAAAATAAGGATCACTGAATCCTACTGTCATAATATTACATAGAAACCAAGGAAGGAAGGAAAGAAGGAAGGAAGGAAGGAAGGAAGGAAGGAAGGAAGGAAGGAAGGAAGGAAGGAAGGAAGGACCAAGCAGGTTGTTGCAGTAACTAGAAGAATAGAGAATAGGGATTTCTTGGAGTTGGTAGAATAACTTGAGGCTTATTGCTATAAGTGTATGTTTGTGTGGTGCAATTTAGTCTTACATTTCCTTCATTATAACACATATCACCTAAGAGTGAGATCGTACAAATCTTCACCTCTAAATATAGGTGGAGATATATAACTATCAAAAGGCAACTGATTTTATTTTTATCACTGAGGATTGAATCCATGGGTACTTAACCACTGAGCTATATCTAAGAGGTATTGACCAGCATCTAATTGGGTGGTTCTTCTTCCTGCTAAGGAGGGTGTAAGCCACCTGAGAAATTAAAGTCTAGAATAACTAGTGGACAACAAAAGACAAAGATTCAGAAATATATTTTCAAAAACAGAGCCCCTGATAGATTTAGTCCACACAGGAGTTGGAACTAGAAAAAGAAAATGTCTCCAGTGGTTTATTGAAGGGGGTACATAAAGGCAGGGTTAAGGTTTCAAGGGCGGAGTCTTGCTTTGTAATGTCTTGCAGTCAGCAGGTTGATTGGCATCTTGACAGCTCACAACCATCTCTGGTGCTGTGTGGGACATGGCAGAGCAGAATAGGAATTCACAATGTCTTACACAGAGCAAATGTTCACTGGAAGTTCCCGGACACCAGATGTTCCTATTCACTCCGCTACAATGCACGGTGGCCCCCACACATATATGGAAGTGACATATATCCTCAATCCTTTTTATTTTTATTTTGAGACAAGGTCTTGCTAAATTGCTAAACTATCCTCTAATTTGTGAGACTTCTGCCTCAGCCTCCTGAGTGGCTGGGATTATAGGCATGTGCCACTGCATTTGGCTAAAAGGAACCTAGTTAATTTTAAATGGCAAAATTGGTTTAAGTTGGTCACAAGGCTAGTCTAATCTCTACCTTTGAAAGACCGAAATATTGAAGTTCAAAGAAATTAAACTCACCCAGGGTCAGTACTAGAGGGCTCTCAGTGCAGTTCAATGGTAGAGTGCATACCATACCTAGCTTGAGCCCTGGGTTCAGTCCCTAGTGCAGCAAAACAAAACAACCCAGTAGGACAAAACCCCAGCTTCTGATTCCCAGGTTCAGTCTTTTTCTTCTTCTTCTTTCTTTCTTTCTTTCTCAGTACTAGGGATTAAACCCAAGGGTACTTTAACACTGAGCTATATTCCCAGGCCTTTTTTTAAGACAAGGCCTCCAAAACTTATTGCTTAAGTATTTATAATAATTATGCCTTTGTGATGAATTTATCCCTTGATCAATATACAGTGACCTTTTTTCTCTTCTTAAAAAAAGAAAAAAGAAAAAAAAAAAAAGACAGGACTTCACTAAATTGCCCATACTGGCCCCAATCCTCCTCCCTCAGCCTCCCAAGTAGCTTTTTTTTTTTTTTTTTTTAATTTATGTGAGCGTATTTCTTTAAAAAGCCACTAGAAACTGTATTTGCCTAGAAGTAATACAATTTAAAATAAATGTAAAGAAATGAACTTCAAACTCAAGAAAACCTGTTATATTGCTTGCTTAAGGACTTTTTCTAGGGCGGTTTTATGCACAGACAGACCAGAGGCACCTGACAAGATAAAGTTTAAGAGAATTGAAGGCCTTCCTCCTCAGAGCATAACTTTTTGCCAAAACCTTTTTCAATTTATGTATGACACTTTTAAAAATCTGGAGGAAGTCTTGTGTTAGCTGTCTAACATATCATGATTATGTTAACTGTGCTAAAAGATCATTTTCATAAGTAAAATAATGACTCTCATATAGATACAAAAATGCACATGTGTTAAAGATTTTATTTTACTAGTTAATTTTCAAAGGAAAAAGCAAAGGGCACAAATTTATATAGAGTAAAAATACGGATTACAAAGAGAGGCAAAATTGGTTTTTCCACAGAGTCAAAAGAAATTCATCAAAACTCTACTGGACAACAGTTATCTGCAGTTTAAAATGAGTTGCAGAACTGCTAGGCATGGTGGCATATGCCTGAAATCCCAGTGACTCTAGAGGCTGAAGCAGGAAGATCAAAAGTTCAAAGCCAGCCTCAGCAATGGTGAGGCACTAAGCAACTCAGTGAGACTCTCTCAATAAAACATAAATGGCTGGGGATATAGTTCAATGGCAAAGTGCCCCTGGTTTCAACTCCCAGCACTGCAAAAAAAATTAATAATAAATAGTAGGCAAATATCTTTGTCATCCAGAAATAATGAAAAAATTTCTAAAGAAAATTCAAAAAGTACAAAGTATGGGGCCTAAAAGAAAAAAAAAAAGAATGTTAATACATCAAAATTAGTGGTCAACATGGGCAAAGTTTGAGACATGACAGATTGGGACATGTGATACAATGTCTAAAATCTAAAAGGAGTCAGTGAGGAAAAAGCATAGACTCCAATAAAATAACAGGCCAAGAATTTTATCTTTTTCTCTTATTCTAACATGCCACCTGGTCCTAATGTACAGCATCTTGCCTTAATTTATGAGGACCAGGGGCTACTAATATTAAAAGCAACACAAAAAACCTGACAGTTAATAAATGGGCAACTTAGTTTGGTTGGAAACAACAACCAAAAATTTTCTCTGACTGATCCGCTAGATTGGAAAGTTTTGACAATGGAAGGGAGGAAGCACAGAACATGAAACACTGTATGGACAGATTCTACTAGGGACAGGAAATGTTTTTGGCAAGAGAAAAGCAGGTCTTTGTCACAGGGAGGGAGAGAGGGGTTGAAGGGCACTAAAAGAACCAGGGAGGCTTCCACATAGATGCAACACACAGAGTTTGCTATCTGGCTGCCCTTTTGCTTCTCTTCACTGCTACTCACCAGCCTCAGACTTAAGAAGCTACAGCACTCACAAACAAGACAACTACATCCCAAATTGTGCACATACATATTACTTATATTTGTATGGTTTAGCATAACAAGTCAGGCACAATATACATTGCTTTATGTAATAAACATAGTGTTACAGTTTGAATATAAGGTGTCCCCAGAAAGCCCATCTGTGAGATGATGCAGGAATGTTCAGAGGTGATATGATTAAGTTATGAGAGATGTAATCTAATTAGTAAATTAAAACATTTGATGGATTAATAATTTGAAAGGACTACTATGCTAATTGGTGACTATGGGGAGGTAGGTAGGATGTGGCTAGAGGAAGAGTTCACTGTAGGCATAGCTTTGGGGTTTGTATTTTGTCCTTGACAAACAGACAGTGCCCTCTCTCTCTCTCTCTTTCCCTCTCCCTACCTCCGTCCCTCTCTCTCTCTCCTCCTCTCCCCCTCCCCTTCTCTCCCTCTCTTCCTCTCTCTCTCTCTCTCCTTCTCTCCCTCTCCCCCTCTCCATCTTCTGAGCTGCTTTCCTCTGTCTTGCCCTTCCACCATGACACTTGGGCCCAATGGAGTTGGCCCACCATGAACTGAACCTCTAAAATGGTGAGCTGAAATAAACTCTTCTTTTTCTAAGTTGTTCTTGTCAGGTATTTTGGTCACAACAATGCAAAGTTGCCTAATACATATAGTCGCCAAGCTAAATTGTCCTGATACAATATTTTTATCATCAATCAACCAGATCAGCAAATTTTTGATCTTATTATTAAGTTGTTCCCAAATGAATACTTTAAGAGCAAGCATATAACTATAAATTGCTGTCTAGAGCAAATATTTGCTAATGCCTGACAAATTTATGTCTAATGACTCTATATAGGAGATCAGGTCAGTAAACCTAGTGATATATTTTTTAGTTCATAATGGAGCATTCGTTAGAGTATTATATTTAAAAAACAAATTTTATGAGAGTTGTATTGAATTCATGTCTTACTCTTAATATTTCCCAGGTAAAAATAATTATGGCAAGTTAAGTGTGGTGACACAAGTTTGAGGCCAGCTTCAGCCAATTAGCAAGGTCCTCAGCAACTTAGTGAGAACCTATCTCAAATAAAAATTCAAAAGGACTAGGATTCAGCTCAGTGGTAAAGAACCCTTGGATTAAATCCTCAGTACAAAAATAAACAAATAAATAAAATGAGGCACAGTTCTGTTACTTTCTGGAATAAGACACTAAGGTCCCCCTCATTCATATACCTGAATAGTAAGAAGATCCAGAATTACTTTTAGAAGAAAATCTTGGTTTTTGCCCACCAAAGGCCCTTGGTTCACCTCTTTTGGAAACGAATTGGTCTTCAATTCAACTCTGTTTCTCCTTAGCATTCTTAAATTGATACAAGAAAAAATTTTCCTACTTAACAAAAATGAATTGACTGTCAGAGTACATCAATTTGCCTTCTTCAGAAAACAGAATATACTTATTCTAGATTCTATTTTCAACATCTTGGGGCTCTCCCCGCCAGGGCTAGCCAGTTCCCAGAGGTGCAAGCACCTGTAAATACACCTTTGAAATGCAAACCGACTAATCCAGAGCCCAGGCCCCAACCATCTCCCTATTGTTTCCACAGAGCTTTCCCACTGTGAGTCACCATTCCTTGCTGGAATCACTTGAGAGTCAAGTACCTGAAACTAGGGACAACCTTTACACCCCAACCTATGGAATTTCTTCAAACTAGTCAAACCTAAGTAATAATAATGTCTACATTTAAAAAAAATTTTTTTTTAGTTGTTGATAGACCTTCATTTTATTTATTTTTATGTGGTGCTGAGGATCAAACCCAGTGCCTCACACATGTGGTGCAAGTGCTCTACCACTGTGTCACAACCCCAGTCCTAACATTTACATTTTAAAACAACTTTAGAACACACCAAAATTTAGCTGGTTTCAAGCTGAGTCTCTCAGTGGCTGACTTTTAGTGAATGATCTTTTCACTTTTGCCATCCACACATGTTGCTGGATTTGCAAAGAAACAATGTGAAAAGTATGTTATGAGATAAGATAGAGAAGTTGTTAAAACATAACCCACTATTTATCATCATAAATTGTGCCCTTTATGGTACTGGTGATGTAGCTCAGTGGCAGAGTGCTTGCCTGCCATGTAGGAGACACTGTTCTCCCCATCCTCCACACAACCTCAGGAGGATCTTCAATAAAATCATGAAAAAGAAAATTAGCCTCAAACATACCTAAATTTCATGGTTTGAGTAAAACTTTGCTCAAATATTTACACCCACACACACACCCCTACACGCATACACACACACATTCATACACACTCTTTCTTTTTTGCTTTCAGAAATAATGTGTTATTTTATTTAATTAAAAAAATTAAAATATACATAAGAAAACCTCACAGAAAACCAATAAATAATTGTACAGTTTATTTTTTTAAAAATATAGCATGAACTACTGTTGTTTTTAATCGATGAAATAACATTTAAAATATATATACTTTTAAAAATTTTCCACCACTAATTTCCTTTCAAAAGATAAATCTGAATCTTTCAATTTAGAATTATCAGTTTTTATTAATCTTCCATTTATCAATTGCACTTTACATAATTCAGTGGTTTGCTATTTTTAATCAGTGTGTAACACCATACTGCAGTTAAATTACATTTTCATACACACTCTTTTAGCACCAATGTTTACTATGAAAATTTTTATTTAAGGAAAACTTGTAATGAATCTGTTCTCACCATACTCACTATGTATGTGTAATTGTATTCCTTTCAGTAATCTGGGTTTTATGCCGTGTTGGCTTTAAGCAGGGTTCTATTGGCTCAAGAGAAGTGATTGATAAATTTTAGGATTTATATGTTGGTAGTTTGTGCTGGACATATTTTAAAATTTTTTAAATAAAATTATTTTTTTTCTTAGGTGCTGGGAATTGAACCCAGGACCTTGCATATGATAGGCAACTGATCTATAATAGAGCTACCCCCTCAGTCAGTGTACTGTCAGTTTAAAATCAGTCACGTTTCACTAGTTATACCATGGACTAGAATATACTTCAAACGAGAACTTCCCCTATCCAGGTTGAAGAGACAGTTGTTTAATAAGAGGAGAATTCTGAGATGTCCTAAATTAAGTCACAGGCCTGGGAATCCAGGGAGGAAAGAGATAAGGTCATTTCAATTCACAGCTTCAAGCTAAATCAACATTAAAAAAAAAAAAAAAAAGGAAAAAGAACTTCCACATTCCTTTCCTGTGTGCTGAAGAAGATTATCCATCAAAGCCAAATCACATTCTGCTTTTAGAATCAAACAACTAAGAAGTAGCAAAACATTATCTTTTTGAACTGTTATCCACTAAGTGAGGCAGGCACCTTTAGGGGCAAACTCCTATACTTGTGGAGAGAATGCTGCTGCCCCCTTTAAAAGACAGTTAACCTGTCCTTATAGTTGTTCTTTTTATTTCAGCTAAAACTCCTTACAGAAAGTTAGAAGGAACCAACCAAGATCACTGAGTCACTCTGACTCACTCTCTAAGGCAACCCCAGAGTAAGCTTTGCTCATTATACTATAAAATTCACTGCCTCATGGTGTTTGTATCCACCAGTTTTCCATTTTGAATATGCAATTCCTGACCTTAAACTGATTATGCTCAGAAATATGTACGCTATCTTTTCCATTTTAAATTTTAAATTGGTGTATAATAATAATAGGAAGGTGGCTTTCATTGCGGCACATTAATATATATGAACATACATAAAATATAATTTCATAAATTTTACTTCCCAATACCTCCCCATCTTTCCTATTTATTTATTGAACCCAGAGGTACTCTACCACTGAGTTACATCCCCAGCCCTTTTTATTTTTTATTTTGAGACAGGTATCACTAAATTGCCCAGTCAAACTTCAAATTTGTGATCTTCCTGCCTCAGCTCCCCCAACTGCTGGGATTACAGAGGTGGACCATCACACCTGGCCCATCTTTCCTTTTAAACATGCTATCTGGCTTGGAAATGTAGCTTAGTGGTAGAGCGTTTACCTAGCATTCATGAGGTCCTGGGTTCAATCTCCAGCATTGCACATAAATAAATAAAAATGTGACCAAATGCTGGGAAATGTAAACCTTAAACTGAGCATGCTCAGAAATGTGCCCAGTCTTACATAAGCTTTCCTATATGAGTATGTATAGTTTCTTCAATAAAATCCTCATGCTTTCCTTGTTCTAGGAGAGAACTGCTTTGCAAATGACTCCAAACTCTCCTTATTTCCTACAAGTAACAAGCTTCTTTATACTCTTTGCCTGTGTGCTTATTGGTTTTGCACTCATCAAGATGCAAAAATATTGCTGTTAACCTCTTATTTCAGGACTTTGCCTGCTTCATGTTATCCTTTCCCTCTCATCTGTAGTAACGGTGGATTAAATGAAACAGTTTATGTTTCTCTCCCCAAATTTGAGCTTATAATACCCTGGTACCTTAGGCCCAGTAGACATTTTTCCAACTATTATCTCATCATGTTGCTGGTGGCTTAGGGAATTTGTCCTAGGACCAGTCCTTTTTCCTTTTGGTTAGCATCTGTAACATCCCAATAAATCCTCCTAGTCTAGCTGGGCATGTTGGTACACACCTGTAATCCCAACAACTCAGGAGGCTGAGGCAGGAGGATCTCAAGTTCAAGGCTGACCTCAGCAACTTGGTGAGGCACTAAATATCTTAGTAAGACTTTGTCTCAAAGTTTAAAAAATAATAAAAAGTGTTGGGGATGTGGCTCAGTGGTTAAGTGCCCCAGGGTTCAATCCTCAGTGCCTGCCCTCCCCAACAAATTCTTAGTCTCAAAAATTTGATTTAACAAATTAAACATATGCCAGCACACCAATAGTAGTAGTTTTTGTTTTTTAACAAATGCAGCATGATTCCTTAGGCTAAAGTGAAGAGAGTGAAATGAACAAGTACTTGGTATTTTCCATTTATGGAAATGATTAACTAATTGTGTGTGTGTGTGTGTGTGTGTGTGTGTGTGTGTGTGTTTGAGAGAGGTGGGGAGAGTTTCAAAATAGAGGATGATAAGATCCAATGATCCTTAAATTTTATAATTCAAATGAGAGTTGGAGTCCTCTCTGGCTCAGATTCAGTGGATTAGCTTCATAGCAGAACTACCAGAGAACTGATTTCTCTGCTTCATCAGAGGAAAGATGAGTCTGAGTTAGGCAGGATCAGTTCAAATCATTCCTTGTCAAGCTGAGCATGGAGGTACACCCCTGTAATCACTACTCAGGAGACTGAGGCAGAAGAATTGCAAGTTTGGGCCAGCCTGGGCAATTTAGGGAGAACCTGTTTCAAAAATAAAACAGCATTAAGAGTGTAAGTCAGTGGTAGAGCATTTCCTTTCGTGTGTAAGGCCATGGGTTCCCCAGTGCCATGAAACAAACAGCTCCCCAATCCAACCAACCAACACCAAACAAACAAAAGCACTACAAAAGTCAAGGTTAAAAGAGCGTAAGCATTTATATAGTTCCAAAGTACATGACACTTACGTTTTATAGCTCAGCCAAGTAATAAAGTGACAAAAATATAGAAACAATTTCTGTACTTACTGGAGCATTTGTAAAGCAAAATGTGAAAGCTAGCAAAGAGTACCTGGGTACAAGTTACCTCCTGCCAATTAGACAAATTTGGTGATTCTCCAGGAACCATGATACATGCAAAATGGATTCTCTTGGTTATAAGTTTACTTCACAGCAATGAAATTACACTTTATAAAAATTGTGGTCAAAAACAACATAAAATTTACCATCTTAATATTTTTTAAATGTAAGATACTTTGCTGTTTACTATACATGTACATTTTTGTGCATCAGGGCTCTAGAAAAGTTTCATTCTGCAAAACTAAAACTCTATGTCCATTGAACAACCACTCCCCTGCCCCAGCCTATGGAAACCACCATAGAACTTTCTAACAGTTCAACCATTTTAGATAGTTCATATAAGTGGTGTGTTTTACTATTTGTCTTTTTTGCTACTGTCTTATACATTTAGTGTAATGACCTCAGGATTCATCATGTTATAGCACATATCAGGTTTTCCTCTTTTTTAAAAAAGGATAAATAATATTCAGTTGTATGCATATACCACATTTTCTTTATTCATCTGTTGATGGAAATTTAAGTTGTTTCTGTCTTGGCTATTGTGCAAAATGCCATTATGAACATGGGTGTACAAAAATCTCCTTGAGACCCTGCTCTTGGAGTATATGCCCAGAAGCAGAATTGCTAGAACAGATGATAATTTTATTTTATTGTTTTTTGAGGAACCGTCATACTGGTGTCCAGAGCAACTGAACCACTTTATATCCATACAAACAATGCCCAAGGATTCCAGTTTCAGCACATCCTCATCAACACTTGCTCTTTTCTGGATTGTTTTTTCTCTTTTGTTGGTATTGGGGATTAAACCCAGAGGCACTTTTTACCATTAAGCTATACCCCCAGTTCTTTTTTCTATTTCATTTTGAGAGAGGGTTTCCCTAAGTTGCTGAGGATGGCCTCACATTTGTGATCCTCTTGCTTCAGCCTTCTGCATCACTGTGATTAAAGGTGTGTGCCACGGGCCCAACTGGATTGTAGTTCCGGTTTTTTTTTGTTTTGTTTTGTTTTGTTTTTAAATATTAAACTCATATCAGATGAATGGTTCCAAGTATTTCTTCAATTTCATACCTTGCCATTTCTCTCTGTTGAGTATTAGCTTTTCTGTGCAGAAGTTTTTTAGTTACATTTTCCCGTTTTTACTTTTGTTGCCTGTGCATTTGGAAATAATTGCCAAGTCTAATATCATGAAGATTTCCCTGTTTTTCTCTAGGAGGTTTGTAGTTTACAGTCATGCATATAGGTCTTTAATCCATTTTGAGCTAACTTTTGTGGTGTAAAAGGTAAAGGTCTAATTCCATTTATTTGCAGGTAGATAGCCCAATTTCCTTGACATTTTTTTTAAGTGGTACTGGGGGTCAAACCCAGGGTCTCACATATGCTAGGCAACTACTCTGCACAAAAACTATAACCTCAGCCTTTTGATTTTATTTTGAGACAATGTCTTCCAAAATTGCCCAGGGTGGACTTGAATTTGGGATCCTTGTATCCCAGCCTTCCAAGTAGCTGGGATTACAGGTGTGCACTACCATGCCCAGCTTCCCAACATTATTTGTAGAAGAGAATATCCTTTCCCCATTGTGTAGTCTTGGCACTTTGTTAATAATAATTTGACCACATGGATGAGAGATTGCTTCAGTGTTCTCTATTCTATTATCTATATGTCTATAATTTTGCCAGTGTGAGATCCCTAGATATTAGTAACTTTATTTTGGTTCTGGGACTCCATCTTGGCCCCAAATCAAAACCTATAAACTGCCAAGAAAAAGAAACTTAAAGATACCTGTTCTTGTAACCCCACCACCACCCCCAAGGTCCCTAAACACACACACACACAAAAACTGTTGTTACCCAACTACCTGCACCCAAGGTCAATTCTAGCTTGCTCTTGTTCCTTGTCCAAAAGATATGTAGGCTTCCACTCAAGTGACATTGGCTGCTGCACCTTGCAGAAGGGCAGCCTGGCAGATATTCTCTGTCAATAAACCTTTGCTTGAACTCAGAGCTTGTCTCTCATGGATATTTGTGCCAGTTCCCCTATCATACTATTTTCTTTTTAAATTTTTTGTTATTGGTTGTTCAAAACATTACAAAGCTCTTGACATATCATCCCCTATCATACTATTTTGATTACTGTAGTTTTATACTATGTTTTAAAATCAGAAAGTATGAAGCTTCCAGCTTTGTTTTGCTTTTCCAAGTCAAGTTACACTTTTAATATTGTAAATAGGCTATGAGATAATCCTCTGGGTCAGCTTCCTATACATTATTTAATGTGTCAAAGACAACTTTCCATTGTGTAATGAAGCTGGGCAGCATTAACTATTACATCATTTCAGCGATTTTTATTTGCAAAATATCTTTTGTATAATAAATAGTAACACACTGTTAACCTGTGGCTATGACAGTAATGAGGTGTGACTGAAATGCAATAAAACAAACATAAAGCACACATAATTTATGCATTGAAATGAGTCTTGTCCCTTCCAATAATATGCCTTTTCAAATAATTCTAAAAACCATCACTTAGAGCTCCCCTCCTTTTTTTTTATAAACCAGCCTCTGATTCAGTCATTGAGCTGCTTAATAAAAGTAGATTCATTACTTCCACTTCTCATATCATATTTGACTACAAATGACATTAGATTGTTTATAAGTGTCAAGTTCCATCTCCAAGTATGAAGATGGTCATTGCTGAGAAAACTTAAGAAATTGCTTTGAGATAAGACTCATTTAGATGCAAATTTGGGATAAATTTGTTTAAAAGTCATTCACATTCCCTGATATATATGTACTTATTTATATGTAGAAGAAATTTGATGATGAGGCATCTGAGAAAACAATAAAATAAATGAAACTAGTTATTTACAGAGGTTATCAGCCCTGAGTCCATGAGTTCTTCACATATTCCCTTCTAATTTTTTAAATATATCAAACCAGAAAAAGAATTTTTTCTCTTCTCTTCCTCTTCCATCCCTGGGGTCTGAACCCAGGGATGCTTTACTGAAATGCAATAAAACAAAAGTTTTATTTCCAGCTACAACTCTAGCCTTTTTCTCTTTTATTTTGAAAGAGAGTCTCACTAAATTTCTGAGATTATCCTGGAACTTAGAATACTTCTGCCTCAGCCTCCCAAGTCACTGGGATTACAAGCATGTTTCACCTAGCCTAGCTAGAATTACTTCTTTATATATTAATTTATATTCATTGCATCCCAAGAAATAATCTTAAGCAAGGTATATTCAGCTTCATTTCAAGTCACAGAGATTTTGTAAACTCCAATGAAAGTGAAATTATTGTTCACATGGGTTTTTTTAATATTTATTTTTTTAGTTTTAGGTGGACACAATATCTTTCTTTTATTTTTATGTGGTACTGAGAATCAAACCCAGTGCCTCATGCACGCTACCACTTGAGCCACATCCCCAATCCTATTGTTCTTATGTTTTGATATATAGATGAAAACATGGTTTTCAATTCCAACTTAGTTGTCTACTCTGTGCAGATTCTCATATATTGGTAAAAATCTGAATTATTGCACTTAGTTTTTGCTTTGCAGTTCTTAAACTATAATGAAAATTAGCCCCAACATGTGCATCTGTTTCCTTAAGAAAACCATTCAGTGATAGACAACAGTGTAGGTCAATAAGGTTTATTTAAAACAGTAATTGTATTAGATCTAGATAATTCGTTATGGGATTGTGGTCTTCAGTATAGATTAACCCCCAAACACGGAGAAATCTGTGCAATTGTTGACCTTTTTATTGCACATAAATAAAATACAACTGAAACTACAGAGAATATGTGGCCAAAAAATAACACTCTTTGGTTAAAATGGGGAAACTCTTAGCTGGTTCAAACCCAGTGAAAACCGAATTGCAAGTTGAAACTCTGCCTCAGCAACTTAGCAAGGCCCTAAATAGCTTAGCAAGACCCTGTCTCAAATAAACATAATAAAAAATGAACTGGGATGTGGCTCAGTGATTAAGCAACCCTGGGTTAAATCCCCAGTACCAAATAAATAAATAAATAAATAAATAAATAAATAAATAAATAAATAAAAGGGAGATTCTTATGTGGTTCTGTCCCAGGAGAAGACATATATCCAGAGAAGGGTCTGAGGAGTTCCCAGAAGGGAAAGGGAATTTGGCTCAGGAACAGCAGGGTATTTGGCACACTGGGTGTAAACGAATTTCATCATGGCCAGCCAAGAGGTTTATTTAGGAGAATAAGGACTAACTTCAGAGTGAGAAACCCTCCTTGGTTTGGGGTCCAATATTTATAGAGGAGCTATAGTTAGGAGCCTCACTGGAGGTGGATCTAGGTTAAAGATGCACAATTCCCACCAGTTTTCCCTGCTCTTGCGTGTTTCCCTCATTTTACAAGGGTGCAAGTCTTCTTGTCACTCAAGAAGCACAGCTATTTCTGAATGCTTATTGCATTTCAATAGCTCATGAGCATTTCCTTTTAGACTTAGTATATCTCTCCCTTCATCCTAAATCTCTATCTCAGCCTTTAGTCTTTAGCTTTATCTATTTAGTTTTTTAGTCTTTAGCTCTGGGTAAGAAGCATACTCCAAACTTTTGGTATTATCCATCTGACAGCCATAAGATAAGTCTTCTTGTGACTATACCCTCTCAAAAAGCTTTACGTGTTTACATATAGCCATCTGTTGAATGTCAGTCTCTCTTTGGCTGGAGTGACAATTCAAAGAAATGTGTGAGCCTGAAGATTTTATTACCTATGTATGTGTTGAGACGGGGAGTAAAAAATAATGGTAACTCAGAATGGTACTAATACCATAAATTTCAGAAGAATTGTTAAATAACAATTGCAGGGGGTCATTGTTTTGAACCAAGCTTCTACTGAACCCCAACAGGCAAGGCAAAAAGTCAAAATAGACAAAGTTCCATGTTCCAAGCTGAAAATAAACTGAGCTGACCTTCTGAGAAGTCAAGGTTAGAACGATAACAGTTAAATCTCAGAAACAGGCTTCAGTTGGCATGATAATAAAGTTAATCCTGACACAGGAGCAGGAACCTGAAATAACTTGGTGTTAACTAATCAGTTATTTCCTATTGTTTCCTCTCTCTGACCAATCTTGTAAGGAAAGTCACTTTAAATCACCAATTTATTTGTTGTTCTTTAGCTTCTGCTTTGTTAGCCCTTCTCTATAAAACCAACCTCTTCTGTTCAGCCCATCAGAAACACTTACTTTTGGAATGAAGTATTGCCTGATTCTACAATCCAAAAAGGAGGGAGTAGAGCTGGGTGCAGTTGCCCAGGCCTATAATCCCAGCAATGCAGAAGGTTGAGGCAGGAGGATCACAAGTTCCAAACACAAGGCCAATTTGGGAAATTTAGAGAGACTCTGTTTTCAAATTTAAAAAATAGAAAGGACTAGAGAGATGAAGGGAAATCGAGGAATAAGAGACAGATAAGTGAGAAATGAAAGACGGAGATCAGGCAGAGATACACATGAGAGTTTATTTGTCAGAGTTGATAAATAAAGGCCATCTCTCAATAGGAGAGAGGCAAAACAAGCTTGAGTTCTGGGACTTTATGGGAGAGGCTCAGGAATCAAAGCCCCGTCTAGTCTTAATACAATGGTTAAGGGTTGAGTTGGTATGAGGGAGTGGTGAGCCTTTCTCAGAAGTGCCCTTGGGCAGGAAAGTGAAACTTTTTCCTTACAATGGCAGCTGTCACTTAAGATGGCCATTCAGATGCTAAGCAAGGAGCCCATAGAATATAGGTCGATGGTAGAGTGCTTGCCTAGCATGCAAAGGCCCTGGGCTCCATCCCAACACCCTAAGCAAAAAAAAAAAAAAAAAAAAGATAAGCCTAAAGATTCCTACCCTCTCATTTATTAAGATAAAACTCACATATCATAGAATTCACCCATTTAAAGTACATAGTTCAATATGTTATTATATTACAGGTTCTGCAGCAATCTAATTTTATTTACTTATTTATTTATTTTGTTGCCAGGAATTGAACCCAGGTATGTACCTAAACACTGTGTCACATCCCCAGCCCTTTCTATATTTTAAATTTGAGACAAGCTCTCACTAAGTTGTTTAGGGACTTGCTAAATTGCTGAGGCTGTCTTTGAATTTGCAAACCTCTGCCTCAGCTTCCCAACTGGTTGGGATTACTCCTGTGTGCCACCACACCTGACTTAATTTCAGAACACTTTTTTTTAACCCCCTAAACTCATTAGCCGTCACCACTCACCACCACAATATCTAAGTTCTAGCTTTAAGAAAACACTACTCTATTTTCTGTATAGGTTTATCTGCTTTGGATATTTGGTGTAAATGGAATTATTTACTACATGACTTCTTGTGATTCCTTCCTTCTTTTTGTGGTACTGGGGATTAAGGCCAGGGCCTTGCACATGCTAGGCAGGCACTACCCCACCCTTTTTATTTATTATATTTATTTATATATTTATTTTGGTACTGTTGATTAAACCCAGGGGCACTCTAATACATCCCCAGACCTTTCTAGAGGCTTGCTAGATTGCCTAGGCTGGCCTCATCCTTGCAATCTTCCTGCCTCAGCCTCCCCAGTTGCTGGGATTAGGAGGGAGTGCCACCATGCCTGGTATAATTGTTTACCAAAGTTTGGTCCAAGTCCCTGATGCCAAGCCAATAATGAGGACACAGTTTTGAGAAAAAGGAAATAGAAGTTTTATTGATTTAGTAGCAAAGGAGAAAAACAGGGACTCCTGTCCCAGAGGTTATGATTCTACCCATCAGCAGGAACAGGGTTTTTTTTAAAGAGGTGATTCAAAGGCTACCTTCCATGTGTTCTCTGTCTAGAGTGGTAATTCACTTGTTAATTTGGGAGATAGTCACTTCTGAGATCTTTTGGTGCCATCCCCAAAGTCTGGATTATTTCATTCTTAAAGTGGGTGTGTACTCAAGGACAGATAACTCTGCTAGGATGGGGAAGAAAGGCAATTGCATTTCCCCTGAGATTAGGGAAGGGGAGAGATTAGTGAGGAGCTGGGAGAGAGAAAGAAAGAAACATGACAATTTAAAAATAAATTGCAGAGGCAGAGCAGCAAGGGCTATATTCAAAGCATAAAGTGGACCACTGTTACATAATGCATTCTTTCTCTTAGCATAATGTTTCCAAGGTTCATCCACATTGTTGATGCAAAACACAGCTCTGATGCTCCAAAGAAAGTAAAAGATAGTTTATTCTGAGCCGAATATGAATGATCAAGGCCCAGGAATAGATTCAGGTTACCCTGAATAACATGATTTACCATGGAAGGGTTTACATAAACTCTTAGAGTTATGGAACCAAAGAAAGGCATAATTCAGTGCATTTACTAAAGACATTGGTAATGACATCTGGTAGGATGGCTACAGCAGAGTGGGGGAGTGTCTTCTATACATTCATGTCTTTACAGTTGGTGAAAACTGGAAGTCTGCTAGGCTTAATGATATATTCCAAAAGTTTTACCTAGTGTTCACGAGGTTGGTAAATCAGATACTATATAGAAGTTAGTAGTAAATAGCTATTAAAAGGGAATAAAACACCATAATGCGGGTGGGGAAGAATGAAGGAACTATGGATTGTGCAGAGGAGAGTAAAGGGAGGGGAGGACATGTAGGGATGGGAAAGACAGTGAAATGAGATGGACATTATTACCCTCCATACATGTACGATTACACAACCGGTGTTGTTGCCAAAAGCTCAGTCCTTGTCCTGAGTACCAATCCAATAAGAAGGATGGTTTTGAGAAAAAAGGAAAAAGACAGTTTATTGCTTTGCTAGCAAAGGAGAAACACAGGGCCTCCCATCCTAAAGGCTGTGATTCTGTCCAGCGGCAGGAATAGGGGGCTTTTGAGGTAATTCAGAGAGTATTAGGAGAGAGATCAGGAAGGAGAAGATTAGGGAAAAGAAGATCAGGAAGGAGAAGTTTAAGGAAAAGAAGATCAGGGAGGAGAAGTTTAGGGAAAAGAAGATCAGGGAGACATTTAGGGAAAAGAAAATTGAGAAAAAGAAAAAAAAATGTAAGTTTCAAAGCCACAAGGGATATAGTCAAAGCATCAAGTGAACCCCTGTTACAGTGTGATTCTGCACCATATACAGTTACAGGAATGAGAAGTTGTGCTCCATTTGTGTACAATGTGTCAAAATGCATTCTACTGCCATGTACAACCAATTGAAACTAATTAAAAAATGAAAATAAGGGCTGGGGATGTGGCTCAAGCAGTAGCGCGCTCGCCTGGTGTGCGTGCGGCCTGGGTTGGATCCTCAGCACCACATACAAAGAAAGATGTAGTGTCCGCCGAGAACTAAGAAAAAATAAATAAAATATTAAAATTCTCTCTCTCTCTCTGTCCCCCTCTCTCTCTCACTCTCTCTTTAAAAAAAATGAAAATAAAAATTTTAAAAGGGAATAAAACATAGCCCAAGATAATTTTTTTTTAATTGGTTTTTTTTTTTTTTTGGTACCAGAGTTTGAACCCAGAGGCGCTTAATCACTGAGCCACATCCCCAGTCCTTTTTATTTTTTAATTTTGAGTTTCAGTAAAGTTTCACTAAGTTGCTAAGGGCCTCCCTAAATCACTGAGGCTGGCTTTGAACTTGCTATCCTCCTGCCTATGCCTGTCAAGCTGCTGGGTTTACAGGCTAGCATCACTGTGCCCAGCTTTTATTTCCTTTAAAGCAGAGTTGTTATTTTATGTCAACAATTACCGAATATACTCCATTGTATGGATATGCTACATTTTATTCATTCATCATATGATGGACATTTGTGTTGTTCTTCCTTTTTAGTTACTATGCTGCTATGGATATTCCTGTGTTTATCCCAAAGAATTTTTTTCTATGGGTGTGGTACTGGAGATTGGACCCAAGATCTTGTGTATGCCAGGCAAGTGGTCTACCACTGAGCTATGCTCTTAGCCTTTTTAAAATTTTTATTTTGAGAGAGAGTCCCTAAATTGCAATCTTCCTGCTTCAGGCTTTCAAGTTGCTGGGATTATATGTGTGTGCCACCATGACCAGTCCAAAGATCCTTAATGTGTTCAGAAAAAAAGAAGGGATTCCTTAAGGAGGTCCTGCTGTGTGACACTGTAAAGAGAACATTAAGCTTCAGTGGAAAACTATGCATTGTTCAGATGAATCCATCCAGGTATCTGATTCTAGTCTTCCATTGTCTTTGAGCTATTTTACAACTCTAAATTATAGATGGCTGCTGGGTGTGGTGGTGTGTGCCTATAGTCCCAGCTATTCTGGAGGTTAAGACAGGAGGATTACAAGTTGGAGGCCAACCTGGCAACACAGAGAGACCCTGTCTCAAAATAAATAAAATTTTAAAAGGACTGGGAATGTAGCTCTACAGAAGAGTACAAATGGGATTGTCCTAGTGCTGCTAAATAAATAAACAAAAATAGATAGCTGATAACAATGCAAAAAAATTCCATACAGACAGGTAGAAGTTCACTTGCCTACTTTGCCCCTGTATAGAGGCTAATTTTGCTTTTATTTATACATTAATTTCAATATTTTTAAACATAAATATGTCTTTTAAAAAACTAATATTCTCTGAAGTGGTTGTAATAGTTGCCAGTTTCCTCATTAATAAATTAGATAAATTCATTAATGTGTTTTTATTTTTATATCTTTATGCGAGTCATTCTCTTACCTTCTTTTTTTTTTAAAGATAGAGTGAGAGGTGAGAGAGAGAGAATTTTTAATATTTATTTTTTAGTTCTCGGTGGACACAACATCTTTGTTGGTATGTGGTGCTGAGGATCGAACCCGGGCCGCACGCATGCCAGGCGAGCGCGCTACCACTTGAGCCACATCCCCAGCCCTCTTGCCTTCTTTGTAAATGATCTTTTAGCATTTAGCTCAATATTTGGCTGCCTCCATAATTTCTCCATTTGTTGCTGGAATTAGAATTTCTGTGGTTCTGAGACATATCTACCAGTTAGTGTAGAAATTTCTGAAACCTCGGTGGAGGCAACAAACATACTAGAGTACTGTTAAATTTAGATAAATTCTAAGAGACTAAAAGTTTCTTGGGTAGTCTTGAAAATTAAAGAAAAAATTGGAGCAGAGATTCAGAAAGACTTCTTGGTTCTTGGAAATGTGCACATCACACTTCTAAGGTTTTCTAGCCTACTTAGATCAATGTAGGGCATTAATCAGGAATGTAACTACAAAAGCAATGGTTGTCACTATTAATAGAGAAAGTCAGGGGTAGACTTCTTTAAACAAAAAACGAAGTATGATAAAGTAGCTGGGGCTATCATGGTTTCTGATACCTCCTATTCATGGTCCTATAAGCTTTCTCATATATAGGACAACCCTATTACACATGGCCCACCAAATAGTAATTCAGGAATGAGATCTTTAGTTGTCTATTAGACAGTAACTCATTAGACTCAGTTATATCATTTAGTTAATGTTTCTAAAACAACCATCTTCAGTCTAGCTTCACAAAAGAATCACCTTTGGAACTTTCTGGAGTTTACTATTTCTCACACCCAAAGATTCTTATTCAGTCCACCTTCATTCCTACCCTCTTGAGTTAGACATCATTATATTAAGTACATGTATGAAGACATAAGTGGTGTGAAAACACTCTGTGTACAATCAGTGACTTGAAATATTGTGCTCTATATGTGTAATATGAAATGAATTCCATTCTTCCATCATGTATAACAAATTAGAATACATACTACTACTACTACTACTACTACTACTAATAATAATAATAATAATAAAGATTCTTATTCAGAAGGGTTAGCTAGTGTGGGACTAGCTAACTGATGAAGTTCTCTGAGTGATTCTGATTCTCACCCAAGATTTGGAGTCAGTGAATAGGAAACTTCTAACAAAGTGAAATATTTTCTAAATTTTGCAATATAATATTTTCTGCTTTCTTAGATTGTTTTCCAGGTATCCTTGGAAATGTTAGACAAAGAAAGCTAACATTCACCTTTAGTTATTAAAACTAAAATATGCTAGGGTATTAAATATAGGTAATCAAACTTGGTACTGGGGATTGAACCCAGGGGCTTTCTACTGCTGAGCCCTTTAAATTTTTTATTTTAAGACAGGGGCTTACCATGTGGCTTAGGCTTGGAACTTTTGATCTTTCTATCTTAGCCTTACAAGATGCTGGGATTATAGGTGTGCTCCACCATAGCATGCTAGATAATCACACTTTCTATGAGCAAGATTCATAGAGGTGCATGTACAAACATGTAACAACAAACATTATGTACACCATCATTATGAACACCTATAATTCATCAATTTTAAAAACATGGGAAAAACATATTGAATAAAGATTTCAGCTGGGCACAGTGGTGTACACTTGTAATCCCACAGTGGGTTGGAAGGATCACAAGTTCAAAGCCAGCCTCAGCAACTTAGTGAGGCTCCAAGTAACTTAGTGGGACCGTGTCTTAAAACAGAAAATAAAAGGTGTTGGGGAAGGGGCTGGAGTTGTGGCTTGCCTAGAATATGTGAGGCACTGGGTTGGATTCTAAGTAATGCATGTAAATAAATAAATAGAATAAATAATTTTTTAAGGGTTAAAGGGAAAAAACTGAGCTGGGATTGTAACTCAGTGGTAAAGCACACTTGGCTTCAATACTCAGTACCAAAAAAGAAAAAGAAAGAAAGAAAGAGAGGGAGGGAGGGAGGGAGGGAGGGAGGGAGGAAGGAAGGAAGGAAGGAAGGAAGGAAGGAAGGAAGGAAGAAAGAAAGAAGAAAGAACAGAAATAGAAATTCTGCTGGGTGCAGTGGTGCACACCTGTAATCCCAGCAGCCTGGGAGGCTGAGGCAGAAGGATTGGGAGTTCAAAGTCAGCCTCAGCAAAAGTGAGGCACTAAGCAACTCAGTGAGACCCAGTCTCTTATTAAATAAGATACAAAATGGGGCTGGATATGTGGCTCAGTGGTTGAGTGCCCCTGAATTCAATCCCTGGTACCGTCAGCCATCCCCCCCTACAAAAAAAAAAAAAAAAAACTCATTGTACCTGTAATTTTGTTTTATTTCACCTAATATATAAAACAGTTTATTTATTTTCAACTTCTAAATCCTGCCAATAACTGTTAAAAATCAATTATATACTTGATTTCTACATGAGGAGCTTATAAGCTAGTAATACATTAGAAAGAGTATGTGTTATTTTTATTGATCCCTTGGTCAGTTCTGAATTGCTTGGTCCTTACATTTCTTAGACTTTACATATCTAAACATATGGTTGCCAAGATGTCTTACCTTCCATAATTAGAAACTATTTCATTTAAAGTAAAATAAAAGTCATCCTAGTAGGCAATAATAACCTTGTGATTTGAAAATCCCACAGAAGAGGTCAGAACAGTTTTAGTGAGGTGATGATGATGATGCACAAGTTTTAGAAACTAAGCTTATAAGTAAATATGTAAGTTTCTGGGTGAACACTTAGTCGAGAGTATCTCAGTGTCAATATTAAGCTTCATGTTAGATTTTTAAAAGGACATTTGCTTTTCATAAAATGAAACTATATCCCACAATAAATGACTATTTATTTATGCATCTAAATGCCTCATTTGGCATTGCTCCAACTCTCCTTTGAGTGACCACGTGGTAGTCTATCATTTGGTATATTGCTGGCCTTGCTTAATTTCTGAGGCTCTTGAGATGAGCTTTATAAATCTGCAAAATATGAGTACTTTGCATAAATTACATTATGGCACACTGTACACTCAGACATATAATTTATTATAAGCAAATTATTCAAGTTCCCCCAAAAATGTTAGATTAGATTATTAGATTCTAGAACAAAGCAAAAATTTTAAAAATTCACAAAATTCAGTTTTCTTCCCTTTAAAAGCTCTTACAGATCAAATTTACATTCCTGGCCAAGGTGATATCTTGTTTTTGTAACTATGCAATATAAGCAACTTCAAAAAGTTTAATATATATCAATTCAATTTCATTTCACATTAATGTGTTTTTTTTCTGGGCATTATAAAATATAAATTTCATTTCCTTTGAGGATCCAGCAAATATGAAGTTATTTCCAACTGTTCACTATGCTATTTCTGTATTCACAAAATAAACAAGACATCTACATTTTTGTTTGTGTTTTTGTCAAAATCCAATATGGACAAGGAACAGCATATAGACTCTTTGCATAGATATTTATTACCTTGATGCCTACAGTGTTCCTTAAAAGTAACTTGGCAACAGCGTGGTGGCTTATGCCTATAACTCCCAGCAACTGGGGAGATGAGGCCCAGGCAAGAGGATTGCAAGTTTGAGGCCAACCTCAGCCACTTAGCAAGACCCTACCTCAAAGTAAAATAAAAAGGGCTGGGGATATAGCTCAGTGATAAAATACCCATAGGTTTAATCCCCAATATTGTAAAAGAAAAAAATAGATAAAAGTAACTTGATAAAAGGAAACAAACATTTGACTAGGAGTCCAGAGAATTATCAGAGGCAAATTCAGAAGAACAAAAAATAGAGTTCTTTTTATCCTAGGGAATGTAGGTCTAACAGATTCTCAAATTGACATCTTGAACTCTGGGTGAAAACTTCATGTTCACCAAATGATTGCTAACTCATCATTCACTTTATGTGGGATTGCTGTACTAAGAGAATCCCACACCACAGAGCAACTTAAATATAGAACCACAGAGCAACTTAAATATAGAATCTAATGTGTTTGTTCAATTTAAACAATATCTAATACAGAATTCAGACACAAGTTTTTCTAAACTCCTTTTCTCCCTTTACTTCTACTTTTTTTTTTGTTTTTTTTTTTTTTTAGAATTTTAATATTTATTTTTTAGTTTTTGGCGGACACAACATCTTTGTTTGTATGTGGTGTTGAGGATCGAACCCGGGCCGCACGCATGCCAGGCGAGCGTGCTACCGCTTGAGCCACATCCCCAGCCCCCTTTACTTCTACTTAGACTCTTTATTTCACTTTATCTAAAATCTTGTAATTTGTTTAGAAGTTCTTTCTTTCTAACACAGCAAAAGAAACCTAGAAAGGATATGATCCTTCCAGGCATGTAAAATCTAATCAAAGATAGAAATCAAGGAGTGAAAACTTCTGTAGGAGCTTACTCGAGCATCCAACTAAGATTAGCAACATTTCCAGATAGATAATAGTAACCATTATTGTCCCAGGAAGATCTACCTGCTGAATGAGAGTAAGTACTGGTTCATCATTCATGCAACTCAGAAATTAAATAAGCAATCATGTAAGGCATTATGACATATTTGCAAACTTAATTTGAAACAATATATAAAATCATGGTAACTGATAAAAATCTATGTTGGAGATCAAGATTATGACTGGTGGGGGAAGAACCTACTGAAAATTGAATAAACTTCTGAGCAAATTTATTGTTGAATTATTTCTAAGAGCAGATGATCACATATACAAATTAAATACAACTAAACACTAGAATTTGCTTAATATAATATAAAGTTTGTTTAAAATGGGACTATTATTGGGGCTGGAGTTGTGGCTCAGTGGTAGAGCACTTGTCTATGTGTGAGGCCCTGGGTTTGATCCTCAGCACCACATATAAACAAATAAATGAAAAGATCCACTCACAACTAAAAAATGTTTTTTTTTTTTTAATGGGACTATTATGAACCTCCTCAAGGAGGTTTTATCAGAAGAATTAGACTTGAACAGGAATAAAATTACAGAAAGCTTTTATTTGCAAATGGAAGTGTTTATTTAATAGTAAAGTCACCAAGGCTAAAGCTATGAAATAGAGAAATTACAGAAATACCGGTTATTCTTTGATTCCTTTCTGTCAGTGTTCACAACTAAGAGTGTTTTGGATAACTGTTTCTCCCAGTTTTGAGCCAAGAAGAATGACTCTAGCACAGGGCTTAAGAACTAGGCTCAGCATCACTAGAGGTAAAAGACTACTGAATATGAGTTGCAGAAAAATGTCTTCAGTTTGAATCTCAATTTGACACATCAGTAACTATTCTTTCCGGGAAGGATCACTGTGCCTCTCTCATTTGTTTCAGTCTTAAAATAACAAATTGTTCTGAAGTCGGATTGACAACATGTCAATCTTAAGAAAGCCAGAGTTCAGGTGCAACTTATAGGTGGAGGGCTAGCAGAGAACCAATGGTAGAATCCCTGTTAGAGAGGCTAATCTGCTGAAAGTAAAATGAGCTCCTGTAGCCACATTTAAATACCTTAAGCTTGTATTTAAAGATGCAACTTGCGCAACACTGAAAACTAAAAAGAATAGTTATAGCAGCTGTTGTTTCAACCTTAGAAGCAGTGACAGTAATGAGAACATCATACTTGTCTAGTCCAATAAAACTCTTGTTTATCTGTGTTTTGTGTGGGCAGCCAAATAAACTAATAATGGGGAAGGAGAGGAGGCATCACTATAGTCTAAACACTCTGTAAATCTACTGTGGTTTATTTGCAGAGCTAAGACATAATAACAACTTTAAAATGACCCTAAGGAATCACAAGAAGTTCTACAGTTTATTTCTAGTAGCAAATAAAAGCAAACACTCAAGACTTCCATGGACCTACTTTTAAGTTGAAAAACCAAGATGCTGAATATGCTGAAGAATGGGATATGGATTAGATAATAGCTAAATTTTCAATGGCTTGACCAAGCAATGAGTGTAGATAGAAAGCCATGCTGAATTATTACCAATTTATTTGGGCAGAAATAATACCTTTAACCTTAATTTTATAGCTAACAGCACAGAATAAGTCTGATCCTAGATATTGCTAACATTTTATTCTGGACATGAACCATGGACTCTATCACTTTTGGAGAAATATATTCTATTTTACAATAGTATGTGTGTGATATAACTGAAGATTTAAAAGATGTAAACTAAACTTTTACGCTTCAATAGAGATGGTTGTTGTAAAAGAGAACCTTTAAGAAAACTTCAAGATCAAAGGCAACAAAGCAATGTGAAATAACCAGTTATAACTTCACTACCAATGTGAAATAACCAGTTATAACTACACTCTTCATAAGTAAGTTATCTAGCTGGGTGTGTTGGCTCACACATATAATCCTAGCTACTGGGGAGGAGGATCACAAGTTTGAGGCTAGTCTCATGAATTTAGTGAGATCCTGTCTCAAAATAAAAAATTAAAAAGATCAGAGATATAGCCTGATGGTAAAGCACCCCTGGGTTCCATCATAGTACCAAAAACAAAATAAAACAAAACAAGGTACCTCATCACTATCAACACTTTTTTAATAGTAGTATTGGTAAGGACACTGTTATGAATAAACAGTGGTTTATTCATATCCTTTGGTATGATTTGGACCTAAAATGTCTCCCCAAATTTCATGTTTAAAGAGGTGGTCCCCAAAGTAGCAGTGTTCAGAAGTGGAGCCTTGAAAAGGTGATTTGATCACTAGGGCTCAGACTATGTTGGATTAATAATTTAATGGACTATTGGGAGGTGGTGGATCTTTGAGGGCATGCCTTCGGGGCCATATGTTGTATCTAGCCTCTTTCTCTTGTTCACATTCTCTCTCTTTCTTTCCCAACCATCAGGGGGTGAGCAGCTTTGATTCACCATGCATTCCCTGCCATGATCTCCCTCACCACAAGCCCAGATACCAAAAAGCCAAGTGACGATGGACTGAATCCCCTGAAACTGTGAGCCCAAATAAAACTTTCTTCATTTAAGTTGATTTTGGCAGGTATTTTGTCGCAGTGACAGGTGACTAACACATCCTTTTATGCTAAATTATGTGTAAAATTACCTACAGGAATTGCTCTTCCATTACTTTGCCTTCTCCATGTAGAATAGTCTAAAGACCTTTAAGTTTGTTCTTTTCTCTTTCTCCATAAACTTCATATAACCAGCAGGTGAATTCCTGTTGTAAACTTAATTGTGATGGGCAGTCCCAGTTTAGTCTTTCCCTAGTCTTAAAACTTGATTCAGGCTGTGGTTAGGCTCACTTTCACAGCTGCACCCAATGTTTCACTTACACACATAAATAATTTAACTCTTTGGTTACTCAGAATATCCATTATGAAAACTTTAAAAAATACATTAAGAAAATCCCTTCAGTTTGTCCTATAATCTTGTGGTCTATTTTTACTAATGTGTATTTTATTGGTTTCAAAGAGAAAGAAAATAGTGTACAATATTCTACATGATTTTTATTTTATTTGTTCTAATTAGTTATATATGACAGTAGAATACACTGTGATACATCATACTTTAATGGAGTAATTTCTCATTCTTTTGGTTGTACATGATGTAGAAGCCCACCAGTCATGTGGTCATATATGTACACAGGGTAATAATGTCTGAAGTTATTCTACTATCCTTCCTATCCCCAATCTACATGCTTTGTAAAAGACTGAGAAATCATATATGAAATTGTAGACTCCCACCATCTGGAACTCATTTTGAATAGTTTGTATGTCAATATGGAGGTTTATCTTTCATACTGGAACACAGCTCTCACCCTTTTCCAGTTGCAGCAAGTAAAATTGATGTCCTCTAATCCCAAATATAGTAGTGGTCTACTGAACCAAGTTAACATCTCTAAAGTGAATATAGCTCTCTATTTTAAAGAAAGGAAAATGGTGTCTGGAATACCACTGTCTAGTAGAAATTTCTGTCATGGGAATGTTTTATTTACAGTGTCCAATGGGGTAGCCAGTAGCTACCTATAGCTATAGAGCCCTTCAAAAGTAGGTAGCATGGGGGCTGGGGATGTGGCTCAAGCTGTAGCGCGCTCGCCTGGCATGCGTGCGGCCCAGGTTCGGTCCTCAGCACCACATACCAACAAAGATGTGTCTGCCGAGAACTAAAAATAAATATTAAAAATTCTCTCTCTCTCTCCTCTCTCACTCTCTCTTTAAAAAAAAAAAGTAGGTAGCATGGCTAAATAATTAAGTTTTAAAATTTTATTTAGTTAAATATTCACATACATTGGTTTAGCACAGGTCTTGTAGGCCCTTAGAACATTCTAGGAAGTGTTAGAAGTGAAAGGCCTATCATGGACAATCAAAGAAACTTAAGTTATCGTCATTGTTTTAAAAACCTTGTCATTCCTTCAGTATAAATTTTTCCAGAAGTTTCACATTTCAAAAAATAAGCCCAAACCAACCAAATTCATTAGGCTGCTTCTCTGTATGAATCATCCTTTTGCAAAGAGGTGTAAGACTGATTTTATTGCCAGCTCAGCCCCCTCTTCTACAGACAGAACTCAGTGATTAGATTCTGCATTTATTTAGGTTATTCTCCTAAAAAACCTGGTTTCCATACTGCAAATAAATGACAGGAACTTTTCCACTAGATTATCCCAGACAGCACAAATGTTCTTTCCAAAAGTGGAGATTGGAACCACAGCCCCCTCATGTTGCCTGTTACATCTGTTTATGATTATAGACATGACATACATGTTGTAGACAGAGAATGGCAATATCTTGGGAAAGGACTGAGAATATGGTGATGCTTAAAGAATAGGAAAAAAAATTCTCACTGTTCACAATAAAAGATCCATAGAATTGAGTAGCTAGAAAGTCCTTTTGAAATTGAAAGATTTTGTTCCCAGAGTATATAGATTCTGTGTACAGACTTGCCTGGGCTCACACCCAGTGATAGTCATTTTTAGCTAAGACAGCCTTGGATAAGTTACAAATCCTAACCCTCAGTTTTCCCATCTGTAAAATGTCATGATCTGTTGGAAAAAAACCGCAAAAGACCTTGAAATGGGGACATCACTGTAGGTACATGTGCTTTCAGATGGATGTCAGCTCCAGGAGTTTGGAGTTTACTGGTTCGAATTTATATCTCAATACTTAGTCAACCTAAGAAACTCACAGTGATGTAAATGATTCTTATCTATAAAAATGCAAATTTTGACTTAGAGGTAACCATTGGTTACCGCCCTATAGAACAGATAAGGTACCCCTCCCTTATCTGCTGTTTTGATTAACCTGGTTTCAATTATCCTTACCAGCATTCAAACATGATCTGAGAACATTTACTGAAAACTTCTAGAAACAACTTTTTTAAGTTTTAAGTAACTTTTATTACAGTATATTGTTATAATTGTCTTTTGTAATGCACCTAATTTCAAATCAAGCATTATCATAGGAATGTATAGGGGAAAAAACCCAGTATATGTAGTGCTCAGTACTCTGTCAGGTTTCAGGCATCCACTGGGGGTTTTGGAATGTATCCCCAGAAGATAAGGAAGGAGCTATTGCAATACTAAACATTACATTTCAGTGTGCCTCCTCATAGATTAGGCAGTTTTGCCTCTTTCTTGATTGCCTGTAGATATGTGTTCTTCACATTTTCATTTGAATGAGTTGCAGTATATTGCTGGTTCCCTCCCTAGTTACCGAGTCAAATTAAATTTTTAACCTATGCTCATTTTATATTTCTACAGGAGTCATGTTTTTCACCTTCTTGATACAAAAAGCCTATGGGGCAGAACCTTGAGATTGGTTTAAATGTTCATATTGGCAGTCTTGATCCATTTTATATTTTGCCGACATTTTGGGAGATGGAGAGGGAAGGACTAGCACTTATAACCAGTTCAAACCAGAGCTGGTAGGCAGAAAGCCTCTTCGCAACTAAGAAAGTCAGAAGCCTTCCTCACCCCTTTCCTTTTAGCAGTGGAACCTTAGGATCAAGATGGGTAGTATACTGGCCAGGCACAGTGGCTCAGATAGAGGTCTTAGATAGAGTGGGGCCCTAGGTCTTGGTCTTCCAGACAAGGACAGTGGCCCAGTTTGGATGCCTTGGGGGTCATGGAGTTAACTGCCCATGAACCAGGGGCCATAGTACTGGTTGCCCAAACCCAGTTCCGGAACCGACACGGGCCAGGCTCCGGAAGAGCAGGCCTTGTCCCAGGCCAGAGAGGCCCCTCGCCCACGGCCGAGGGGGTGGGGCGGCCTCGCCTGGGGCCGGTGCTTTTCGCCCTTCGTTGGCCGCCAGAGGCTCCCTCTCTCTCTCCCTCTCCTGGGATTTTGCTGCTGGGTTCCCTCTTTCTGCGGCCCTAGAGTTAATCCTATCAGCCGAGGTGAGGCACCTGTTACCCCGGGCCTTCCTCGCCCCGGCGGCCTGTCCTCCATTATACCCCGGCCTCCCCCACTGGCCCGAAGGCCGGGTGTGGGTGACCCTGCACGTGGGCCAAGCCCCTTTCCGGACGGCGCCCCCGACCCCAGGCCGGCCCGAGTGTGCTAGCGCATCGGTGCCCAGCCGCCACCGCCCGCCCGCAATGGCGTTGGGGAGCGCAGAGCGCCTCCTGGGGCCGCCCGCCGCGGTCAGGGCGCGCGTGGGGGCCGGGGCGAGGGTGGAAGCGGCCGCCTTAGCCCTCCGTGCGGCGCCGTGAGGAGCGGGTGGTGGGCACCCAGCGGGCCGGCGCCGATCCGCCGCAGCCACCGCGGGGCGGGGGGCGCAGTGAGCTGGGTGGGAGCGCGCGGCCGACCCTCCCGCCCGCGGCGCTCCCGCTCGGGTAAGGGGGAGGCTGTGCGCGGGGCGAGGAGCTGGGGAGGGAGGAGATGAGCAGGAAAAATATCGGCATGTACAAAGGCTGAGTTGCAGGCTGGGGGTGGGGGTGGGCTGTGGTTGGGGAGCGAGAGGTTGAAGGATCCGAGGCATTATCAGTGGGATCTATTGTTTCCTGGCACATTGGGAGGAAAAACAAAGGGATTTATTATCATTACCCTATAATTTTCTTTCTTTCTTTTTCTTTTTTTTTTTTAAATGTGGCCAGGGAGCTCGTCTCTCCCGTGCCACACTGGGATCCGCCTGGCAGCCGCTGGGAGCCGCAGCCAATGTGTTAGGACTTCAGGTGCTTCTTGGCACAAAGCTAGACTGCGACCTCCTACCATAGCGCTTGGCGTCACCTGCTTTCCCGGCCCTGCCCCGGGGCCGAGGGATTGCGTCCCGAACCAGGCTTGGGAATCGGCTGCCTCTCAAGTTGGTGTTATTTATGTTTGTCTTTTGTGAGGGCAGGTTTTGAATCCCCAGCGGCCCCATGCCCCCGCCTCCGCCCCCTCGGGCTCGAATTGGCGGGGGAGGGAATGGGGTGTGTGAGTGGGGAGAGGGGAGGGTGTTTATGGCTTTAAAAAAAAATGTCAGGGTAAAAGGAGATTGTCGATGCTTTACAAAAAAAGAAAGGGGGAAAAAAAAACTGGCACCACACTCTTCAGCCTTTCTTGTTTGTCTGCATGGGCCATGCTTGCATGCTGGGCCAGGAAACGAGTTCTGAGACGAATTTAAGTGAAAGTGTGTGCTTCCTCAACTGATTGTGCGTGAGGGTGATGTGGTTCAGTCTAATATTAAAACAAAACAAAACAAAAACAAAATGAAAAATCTTTAGAATGGTATTGTCTGCTCTTCAGCAGATCTTGAAGTATTTGATTGCTAGCATATTGATATAAAATCCAGCTGTGGGCTAGAGACCAGAAAGCATGCATTGCTGTTGTGTTTTGAGTTTGTAGTAAGTTAGAGGCAAGAAGGAATAAACAAATCAGGACTGGGAAAAGAGATGTCATGGTATATTTGCTTTCTGATTGTCACATTCTCATACATTCATTCCCATGATGTCTACGTCCCACTCCATAATTATATATCCTCTGTTAGAAAACTTCCAAATATTGGCTATAACTGAACTTAGAGTAAAACTTATTGACATTCAAGAACTTTTTTCTTGTTTTGTTCTGAAATTGCACTAGTGTCACTTTGGGGATACTGTAGATGAGAATATTGGAACAGAGAGACTGAAATAAGCCAATGTGGCATGTTTTGAAGTTTGTAAACATAGATTCCAAACTTTTAACTGTACTTAGAGTAAGTTCTACCTGAGTATGGATAATGGCAAATGCAATTAATTTTTCTAGACAGTTTGATGATTTTTTAAACATACTTGAATTGCCTGTTTCTTTTAGGGTCATTTGCAAAAGCATCCAGAATGGGCTAAAATATTGTTTTCCAATGTACTTAAGTGTAATGTGTGTGGGGAGGAGGTGATGGGGGGGGGGAGAGAAGGAGGGGAGTTTGATAGGGACCTCCAAATTGTGTTTGATACATTTTTGTTATCAGACCAATAAGAATGATAACTTTTAACTTTTTGACTTTTAACTTTCCATTTCAATAAATAATTTCTTCTGCTTGATATGTGGCTAAACCACTTGGACAATAAAGTGTGTATTAGTTGACTAAACATAAATTCGAGTACATGGATTCAGAAATTCATTCTTTTCTATTACAGATGAACCTCTAGTCTTGCTTTGAAAAAGCCATTTTGTGTAACTATTGACTGAATAATTTCCTAATACATTTGTTGGGACGATCACTGAGAGTATGCCACTTGAGCGGCCCTTTTCTTGACCAAATACTGGTGATTAGAGAAGAGAGTTTTTTCCCCCCCTTGATCATTATGAACATTGGCTTTTCACCCTTGAAGTAAAAATGTTGAAAGCTGAGTCTTCAGGTGAACGAACCACTCTGAGAAGTGCCTCTCCTCACAGGAATGCATATAGAACTGAGTTCCAGGCACTGAAAAGTACCTTTGACAAACCCAAGTCAGATGGGGAACAAAAAGCAAAGGAAGGGGAGGGCTCCCAGCAGAGCAGGGGGAGGAAATATGGCTCCAATGTCAACAGAATTAAAAACTTGTTTATGCAGATGGGTATGGAACCCAATGAGAATGCTGCACTCATTGCCAAAACCAGGGGGAAAGGTGGACCTTCATCTCCTCAGAGAAGAATGAAGCCCAAAGAATTTCTGGAGAAAACAGATGGCTCAGTTGTTAAATTGGAGTCCTCTGTATCTGAACGAATTAGTAGATTTGACACAATGTACGATGGCCCTTCATATTCTAAGTTCACAGAGACCCGAAAGATGTTTGAGAGAAGTGGGCATGAGTCAGGGCAAAACAACCGCTATTCCCCAAAGAAAGAAAAAGCTGGGGGGAGTGAACCACAGGATGAGTGGGGTGGTTCCAAGTCCAACAGAGGCAGTACTGATTCCTTGGACAGCCTTAGCTCCCGGACCGAGGCTGTCTCCCCAACGGTGAGTCAACTGAGTGCAGTATTTGAGAACACCGAGTCCCCCAGTGCCATCATTTCTGAGAAGGCTGCAAACAGTGAATACTCAGTGACTGGGCATTATCCTCTGAATTTACCATCTGTTACTGTTACAAATCTTGACACCTTTGGCCACCTTAAGGATTCTAATTCTTGGTCTCCATCGAACAAACAAGGGGTTGATACAGAGGATGCTCAGAAGAGTAATACAACTCCAGTACCAGAAGTGGCTCCTAAAAGTACCTCTCTAGCTTCGTTACCTAGTGAAGAGATACAGCAGAGCCAGGAAGCCGAGGACTCCATATCTAACCAGGAGACTCCGGACAGAATTGACAAAGATCTTCCTGAAGAGCCTTGTGCTGAAAATAAGGCAATGCCAAAGTCTGATATCCTTTCACCCCAAAACCAACCTTTAGGAGAGGCTGAAGCTAATTCTGTTGGAAGTGAGGCAGCAAAACAACAGAGGAAAGAACTTGCAGGTGGTGATATCACCTCTCCTGATGCTTCTGCATCCAGTTGTGGAAAAGAAGTACCTGAAGACTCAAATAATTTTGAGAGTTCCCATGTGTATATGCATAGTGACTATAATGTGTATAGGGTGAGATCCAGGTATAATTCTGACTGGGGAGAGACAGGCACTGAGCAGGATGAGGAGGAAGATAGTGATGAGAACAATTACTATCAGCCTGATATGGAATACTCGGAAATCGTTGGATTGCCAGAAGAAGAAGAAATCCCAGCAAATCGGAAAATTAAGTTTAGTAGTGCTCCAATTAAGGTAAGTTTGTTTTCTAAGTTTTTTAGTGTTGTGGCCTAACTATGTAGAATAGATGTGACAACTACTAGAAGTTTTTTGTAAGGAATTCAATAGTGTGGATGTGTACACCTGTTGGCAGGTGATTTTAAAAGTTTCGGTTTGGAGAAAGATCACATTTCTTAATGTGCTTTGTAGTGGCATAAACTAGTATTGAGTGATATGAAAGTTGAAGTTTGTGAGGTACATTCCACTGGATTGGAGTATGAACAATAGAAGCACTGAAAATCAGGAGTGTCAGTTTGAAACAGAACTGCTTTAACAAGTGTCACTTAATGTTCCCTCTAAATAATAACCTGAATCTACGCACCGTAAGATATGAGGTATAAGGTACATTGGGTGAGTTATGGTAACCTTGAAATCTCTTTATTTACTTGCTTAAAAATATCTGAGTTATTACTTACTTAAGTGTAAGTGGATTGTGAAGAATGTTGGAACTTTTTTTCATTGCTGCGTAGTAGTGAAAATTTGATTTATGGAAGTATATTGGTTGACTGAAATACTTTCATTGAAAAGCTATGACTGTAAACAGATTTGATTTCAGAATTTGTTGTATAGCTTTAAAGTGAAATTTTGTGAAAGAAAGCAAAATTGATTTGCTATTCATGGATTTAGTTTTACCTCTTAAAAACTGGAATAAATGCCAGTTGAATTCAGAAGCTGTATTCTAATGACTTCACTTAGTTAATATTTGGTATAAGAGAATAGCACAAAGTACATCAGTAGCGGGTATTGGAACATTATAACATTATTAGTGGATAATGGCAGTAGGGGCAGGAGGTGGTCGGTTGAGTATCAGAATCCCCTGAGTGCTTATTCAAAGTGTGCTTGCCCACCAGCTCAGTTCTCAGATTCTGGCATGCTCTCCTTGGGGAATCTGTGGGGTGGTGTGTAGGGGGAGTGTTATGGTGGCAAATGTGTAGTTTGAAACCACTTTTTAGGAGCTCCTAGCTTACATCCTGCGTATATATGACAGATTTGGAGTTTGGTGTCATATATTTAAAAAATTTCTCCTGAAAATCTAGAATCACTGTTATTTCTCTTTATGAACTTCTATATATAGCCATAAGATATAGAATTTACATAGAAATACCCACAGAGAAGTCTGATTGTTTTAGTTATGAAATGCTATTTTGAAATAAAGTCATATTTTATTAAATTATTTTCAGCTGTTGGGAGGCAAATTTTCATTTTAAGAGTGTAAGGCATTAAGTTATGGATCAGAATAGATCATGTCAACTTAAACTGTTTGAAATAAACTTGAATCGTGAATCTAATTTGAAAGTAAGCTAAGTAGGGTGCTTATCCACCTGCCAGTGTTCTTTTCTTTCCTTCCCATTCCCCACTCTCCTTCCACTTCTAGGCACTGTCCTCAAAGGCATCCTTCCCTAAAGCCTGTCCAGTGAGCACCCAAATTTCACCATTCATGCCTCCTCTGAACATGGTTTTTCTACCCTTTAGGAAGAAAGCAACAGGATTAAATCATTTCACACTGGGCAAAGCAGGAATAACTGAAATAAACTCTTCAAGGAGTTTGTTAAAGCCAGCAACTGACTTTTTAATAGGGGGATAGCAGTTTATGAACCATTTATTAAGTAGAACATTAGCCACTCAACTCTCTGGGATGCTCACTCTGTATTTGGGTCCTATGCTGCACAAAACATAACTGCATGAAGGTAGATTTTAATTGACTTTAAAGGATTTATCATTGAAATATGTCTGTTCATATCTGGGAAGAAGCCAGCTTTTTGGGTACGATATTTTGAAAGTCAAGTGCTTTTTGCTGCCTTTGCTCATAATAGTGTTTTTGCTCATAATAGTGTTTTACCTCTTAATTTTCATGTAATAAATAAATTGGATTTCTGAATAGATGGAATGAAAATAGATTACGTGCATTTAGGTTTAATACATTTCATGAAGAACTTAGATCAAGCTCATGAAGCAAACATAACGCCCTGCGTTTTATCAGGCAGTTAACAGGACTAGTTGGAGTGGATTAAGTTTGCAAACAGAAGATTCATTATTAGCCCTTTTGTAATGAATGAGACAATTACTCTTTCTTGTTTCTGTTGTTTGGCATGCAAGTAGATTCACTTGGAAATTTTGAGAACTGCTTTCTGTTGGTGATGATGGTGGCATTTGGTTATTCTCCAATTAAGATTTTTTTTTTGTTTTGCCTCTTAGGGTGGTAATACTTAATTAAATTTAACAAGTATTTTGGGAAGGCTTATCATATGTGATCTTTCATGCTGCTAGCTGCAGAAGACAGAAAAATCTATAAGGTTATCCCTTTGCTCTGTGACCTTATAGAGGCAATTCTTAAACACATTATATTTAAAACCCATATAAAACAGTGTACAAAACTGTGTCAAAATGTCTAATGTCTGGTGTGTTCTTTAGCAATATATGGATATATTAAATGCGCAGAGTGAAAGGGATTTGATAGATTATTTGGAACAGAGTACATTCAGCTACCCCTGTGTGTGTTTCCTTATTCTTTTCATAAAGCTTTATGGAATGGGAAATTAGGATTTCCAAACAAAATCTTTTCCTTTGAAATTTAAACATACTTTGGAAGCAACAGGGTACACATTCTTTATAGAAATGATTTTTGAAACTTTTATGTTCTTTTCCTGATATTTTACTCCTTACTCAGTAAAATAGTCCCAACATCTTTAGTGTTTGTATAGTTCTTATTTATGATCTTTGCATGTGCGAATTGTCCTCGGTGTCTAGTTCACTTCTTTTAAAGATATTACCATATTATGTCTTAAATCTGGACCTAGAAAAAGAAAATAGCTGATCTTTCCTGGGTAGCATAGTCCCAGTACTTGTTAATGACTTAAAAACAGTCAGATGATATTGTTGGCCAGCAGTTGTATAACTTCCTCTGTTTCATGGGCACAGTTGTTTCTTATCGTATAAGTTGATGTCATGGAATATTCAAATGGGATTAATAATAGAAAATGTAAAATCCTCCTTCAAGATATGGACGGGAAGGTGTTATGAATCAAATTAGTTTGAGATGTGGAATTATGTTTTCATTTTCAGGAATTTCTCAGAGACAAGTGATTGAATTAAAGTAAATGTATCTAGAGGAATCAAGGATAGACAGAGTGACATTTGTCATTACTTTTTCTTTTACTCCAGAACAGTTACTGAGCCCCTCATATGTGTCAGGAACAATGGGATATACTGTAGGCGACAGGAGCCTTCCCAGTTCGGAGTCCCTGCAAGGTGGGAGGAGTGTAACCCATGAACAAGGCTTTTCAGGCTCATCTCAATTCTGCTCTTGGATGACCCTTCTGAGGTCACTGTAGCCTCATGAAGGAAGTCAGAACCCTTTCACTGTTACTGATAGTCTTTATATTGGTATTCTTGAAATATAGCGTTTTTTGAAAAAGTAGATTTTCTTTACTTCCAGGAAGGAAGAGAGTGCAGAGTTAATGTTGCTGTGCATTGTGCTGTATTGGAGTGTTTTCTCAAACTATACAGAGCTTTAGAGACCTAGAGTTCAAAGGAGGACCCACAAGCAAAGCAAGGCTTCTTTAAACCTGCACGATAGCTGTCAAATATGGATCTCTCTGTATTCTCTCCCACTTTGGGGGCTCCCGGTCTCTTCCTGGTATGTGCAGTCTTTTGTTTAAGATGGTATTCTGAGCATAGTTTTTCTGAGATCCAACTTTTTATCTTTGTGGAGGCTTCTTTTTCTTACAGTTTTGTCAGTGCTTCTTAAATTTTAATATGCATATGAATCACTTGGGGATCTTGTTAAAATGCAGATTATGTTTCAGTAGGTGTTCTGTGGGAAATTACCTTCATGCAAAGGTTAGCCTCCAAATACAGTACCAGTCAAGCACTCAGAGGTTATTGAATAGAAGCATTCAGCACTCAAATTACAATGCTCGAATCTCTCAATTTATCAAATAAATTTAACGCACAAATCCAGAAACAAGAACAAAATCATGGAGTGAGTTATTAACACACTTAGATAAGGTGCAAAGTTGGTAGGACTCTATTGCCTGCTTCCTGGCTACATAGTGTTCACCTCCCCTGTCTCTCTTTCCCATTCGTCTTTTCTATTGGTGGTGTGGTTATGAGGACCAGAGTTAATATTTGGGCCAAGATTACACTGATTAATGATGTGGTTCCAGAATGGGACCATACTGAGTATCCTTAGTGGATGGCTTGATATGGAGGTGACATCCATCTGAAATAGAAGGCATAATGTCAGTTCAGACATGGCATAATGGTGAATTAGTCTTTTTATCCCTTTCTATTAGTAAACTCTTTTTATCCCCATAGTACCTTTTTAAAAATTTTATTTTTTTAGTTACAAATGGACACAATACTTTTTATTTTGTTTATTTTTATGTGATGCTGAAGATCAAACCCAGTGCCTCATGTGTGATAAGCAATCACTCTACCACTGAACCACGATCCTAGCCCTCCCATAGTATTTTATTCTATTTTTGCAATGTCATTTGGGTTACTAACTTACCTATTTGTAATATATATATTGAATTCTGCCTTCATCTCACCAGCTTCCATTCTCAGGTATCTATACTTAACCAAGTCTGTGAGTGTTGTCTTTTCCTCATAAGCTGTAAGCTTGCTTACCATCATTTAAATTGATCACTCCATATGAGTTTCATTTATTGCATTTGTTTCTGTTTTTCTTTTATCCTTTTATTATTATTATTTTTTTCTGAACCCAGGGACTTGCATATGTACTATATAAGTGCTTTACCTCTGAGCTACACCTCCAGGCCCCATTTGTTTTCTTGACAGAATTTAATATCCTCAAGTAATATAGCAAACTCATGGAACAGTCTGGAGTGGGGCCTGAGATTCTGCATTTCTAACAACCTCTTAAGTGGTACTGATGCTGTTGGTCAACAGACCCCTTTTTGGACCAAGAGTTTGAAGCACAGTCTTCTAGCTTCTGAAAGGGCTGGTTTTGTTTAAAGAAAGACTTTTTTGCCTTTATAGCAAATTATTTTAGAGGTTTGCTGGCATTTATAGTAGGAAGATTTGAAGTTTCTTTGCTTTTCCACATCATTAAGTATCTTCCTTCTAAACTTTCTCACAAATGAGACTAGTTGTTAGATTCATGGGCTTCTGTAAGATGCCAGATTTTGGGGGAAATAACTTTCTATTATATTCATACATTGTTTACCTTAATAACCCAATTATGTGCTCATCGGGAGTGATTTGATTTTAATCTTATTTGCATTAACTTTTATTCTACCATCTTGCTTTATCACTAAAAAGGAAAAGAAGTTTAGGCATTTGTAGAAAAATACAGTTAGATGTAGGATAAATTGGGTATAAATGAAACAAACATTGTGCTATTAAACTCTGAAAATAATTTGTTGGTTTTGGTGTCATTATCTAATTGACTTGCTATTTTTTCTTATTTTTCTGTGCTTTTTCACTTTGGACCTATTTTATTTTGTTCTTTTGATTATATTGCTTATATTTTACAGTTCTCATATTGAAAAAAGAAGAAAAATGTTCAAGTTAATCTTTAGTTTTTTCCCAGGTCACTTTTGGTTCCAATCTCTTTACTTTGGTGACACAGAAATTTAGAGTTGAAATATACTTAAAGGTAATCTAATGTAATTTCCCAGTCACTTTGGGAAGCCCTTCAATAGCATATTGCTGACAGATGATCTTTTAGCTTATGCTTGAATAATTCTACTTTGGGGAAGTTTATTTCTTTGGAAGGTAAAAGGAAAATTACAAGAAAGGGCAAGCTGGTGTGTGTGTGTGTGTGTGTACACTTGTTTTTATTTATTAATTTTAATTAGCATTTTTTTATTGAGATAAAATTCAAATAACACAAAAACTCCTTGACTTAAATTGCAAAAGTGGTTTTCAGTATATTTATACTGTTGTGCAGTCATTACTATTATCTAATTCTTTTTAAAAAATATTTTAAAATATTTTTATTTTATACACAATACCTTTATTTATTTATCTTTATGTGGTGCTGAGGATTGAACCCAGTGCCTCACCCGGGCGAGGCAAGGGCTCCACCACTGAGCTACAACCCCAGCCCCTATTATCTAATTCTTGAACATTTTAATCATGCCAGGAAGAAACTCTGTGCCTGTTAGTAGTCTCTCCCAATTCTTCTTCTTCCATCTTCTGGCAAACAGTAGTCTACTTCTTGTCCCTATGGATTTGCTTCTTCTAGATATTTCATATAAATGGAACCAGGAACATGCTCTTTTAAAGGAATGTAGGAGACACAATGAGTATGACTTGGGATATGTTAAATTTAAGAATCTGTGAGGATAACTCACTATAGGAAAGTCTAGGTAGCAAGGACAAAAGAGTTTTTGCAATGATGACATGGTCTAAAAATTAAATGGCAGGATGTGGGAGCAACAAATGTTGTCTACCTTTTAATAGAATTTCATAGAAAGAAGACATGAAGCCAAGGAGACAGAAGAATCCAAGAAGGAAGGAGGAGATATGTAACTGAGGAAGACAAGGTTTATGTGGCAATGAGGATGATTGAAACAGCTCCCTTGCTTGGGGCGCTGCATTTCTGTTAACGTAGTCTAAAACACAGTGTGGAGTGCTTGATTCGGCACAGAGTTTCTTTAAAGGCAAAAATTATGTTAATACTGATTTTCATCTTTACATTGGTCTTTTCTGGGAAGAAGGAATCCTTATTATTTTTTAGTGATCTGATATTTATTTCTCTCTGATTGCTGTATGTTACTAATTTTGGTATTACTTTACATTGATTGGAATTATTTATGGGAAAACTTGAATCTTTATTTAAAAAAATTTTCTTGTTCCTTAAATATGTCAATTTAGATTTCATATGCCCATTTGCTATTATCTCTACTGCAGCCATCTATGAAGATAAGTGATTTGAGGCAGGTATTTATATAGCTTTTTATATATTGTTTGCTGAAGTACAGTATCTGTTTTACTATTAAATATTAACTAGTCATAATAAAAGTAACACCAAGAGTTACTTGATATTCTGTGAACTTGGACAGATCTGCCTCTTGAGACCTTTGATTTCTTTTTATTGAGACTCTTTTACTTGTCATTTATCTAAGATCCCTTCTTAGCTTAGTATTATGTAATTCTCTGATTATATATTTGTACTAAACCATAGTCATGATTGTAGTATACCATAATCATATTTGTACTAGACCATAATCATAAATATTTGTGCTTTTATTTCAAAGGAAAATAAAACATCTTTTGGATATCTTTTGTTGAAATATTAAAATGAAAAAATTATATTAAATTGCTTTTAAGATTGTTACTTATGCTATAGATTATATTAAAAATCATAAAATAGTTTAAGTTTTAAATCCATGGGAGAACATATTTATGGAGTGGATTTTTAAAGCAGCTTAACTTTTGAAAGTATGGGTTGAACTGTATATTCAAACATCCTACTGAGGAACCTAAGAATAAAGAAAGACATGTTTTGTAATATAGTTGCTGACATATTAATTGCTTCGCTCACTTTTGTTCTGGAAATAGCTTCATAATACAGTTCAACATGATTGAAATATTGATAATTTTTTGCACAATTGCTAAATTTTCAGCCTAATTTCCTATTTCTTTCTTACACACCTGTCCTTACAAAGAAGCCACTGAAATAGCCAGAGTAGAGAGATACTTGGAAATTTTATAGTGTTGAAGGAGGAGAGTTTTGTTCTTTGCTTCTTTAATCTATTTCATTGGGATTTTAAGTCTTTGTAGAGTTTAAGACCATTTCCTATGTATTTATGGATGCTGATGATCTCCACATATTTATGGATGATGATAAGTGGTTTTAAATCAAACTGCTGACTGTATCTCCCTAATTTTTAAGTTGGATAATGAGTTTTATACTGGGGAATGTGAATCTTACAAATTATTTTCTATGCCAGTTGAAATGGTAGGCTACAATGGGATCTATGGTGGTTAGTAAGGGTCAAAAAGGTAAACAGATCTTGGTCTTGGGGGTTTCTCTCCAGGAATGGCCAGGTGAGAGATTTCCAGAGTAGGAATTTTGGGTTTGTCTCTTGATACCTTTGGACTAGCATGGCCCTTAAGAAACTGAGTGACTTTGCTTTGAGTCTGTTACTATATAGTGAGGTGTACTTTTTCTTTTAGCCATGTTAGATTTTTCCTCCCCAAATACCCTTTTATTTCTACTCCTCTTTGAAAAATGTGCATAAGCAGAGCTTTATGAAAGTATATTCATATCAGAAAATTTATGTCTAATCTTGAATGTAAGAATTAAATAGAACTCAAAATCAGAGGTCCATTTTTAGGCATTCAAAGACTTCCTTCCACTGTAGTGGACTTCAGTAGAGGAAATGGAAAAACAAGTTTTATTGGTTAGTTTTTTAGATCTACTTTTTAAAAGATCCATATAAATATATATGTAATACACATATAATAATGTATTATTAAAAATACAATATAAAAATGTATTTTTTAATAACAGGGATTGAACCCAGGTGTGCGTAAGTCACATTCCCATCCCTTTTTATTTTTTGTTTTGAGATAGGGTCTTGCTAAATTGCTGATGCCGGTCTTGAATTTGAAATCTTCCTGCGTCAGCCTCTTGAGTTGCTGGGATTACAGGCATGAGCCACCATGCCCAGTATGTCAATGCTATATTGATAGGTTCTTTTTTTTTTTTTTAAATTTTAAATGTTTTTTCAGTTGTTGCTAGACAATTTATTTGTTTATGCCGAGGATCGGATTCAGTGCCTCACTCATGCTAGGCAATCACTCTACCACTGAGCCACAACTCTAGCCCTTGATGGATTCTTTAAATACTTGTTTCAGATAAAATGGATGTATGAAATTATTTCATAAAGGAAATAAAGATATAAATTTACATTTTTCATTACTCAACTGATAGTGTATAGATCCTATATATATGGTCCCTATCTATCTGTTTATTTCCTTCTGCCCCTCCCCCCCCCGCCCCCCACCTGGGAAAGTCAAAGCTGATTGTAAGAAAAAAATGTTGTTGGGTATCTCCTGGGGATACCAATATTGGTTCACAAATATTGAAACATCTCTTTTTTTATTTTTATCTTTTAAAACCCTGATGTTAGCCAGGTACTATGGTGCATGTCCGTAATCCCAGCTGCTTGAAAGACTGAGGTAGGAGGATCACAAGTTTGAGGCCAGCCTCAGCAACTAGTGAGATACTGCCTCAAAATAAAAAAATAAAAAAGGGCTGTGAATGTAGATTAGAGGTAGAGTGCCCTTGGGTTCAATCTTCAATATCATAAAAATAAATGAATGAATGAATAAAAAAACCCCAAACTGATTGTAGGATGTTTGAATTATCTTTTTATCCATCAATACATAAAATGGGTTTATTTTGTAGAACTTTATTCAGTAGTTACTGTAATAAAGTGTGGTAATTTAAATTGTATATCCATCATTATATAATATGCTGTGCTAAAAGCATCTATTTTCTCTTAGAAATTATAAGATTGATGGCTGAGGCTGTCGCTCAGTGGTAATGTACTTGCCTGGCATGTGTGAGGCACTTGTTCCTCCTTAGCACCACATATAAATAAATTAAAAAAAATGTCCATTGACAACTAAAAAAATGTTAAAAAAAAGAAATTGTAAGATTGAGCTTAATTAAGCCCCCAAATAAACACTTAAACAAGTCTTATGAAAAGTGAAGGCCGGACCAGAAATTAAAATCTGTGAAGTATTAGGGAAAGCTAAATAATGATAATTGTCTGAGTTCATTTTTCATTATTCTAACAGAATGCCTGAGACTGGGTCCTTCATAAAGGAATAGTTATTTAGTTCATGATTCTTTCTGGAGGCTGGGACATCCAAGGGCATGTGTTGGCATCTGGCAAGGGAGTTGTAGCATGGCAGAAGGTGAAAGGATAGGAAAATACTTGCTAAAGGGCAAAGCACAAGGTGTGCTCTAGTTTTTTTTCTTTTTTGGGGAACTGGGGATTGAACCACTCCATCACTGAGCTGTATCCTCAGCCATTTTTATTTTATTTTGTGACAGCCTGGGCAACTTAGCCTCCTAAGTAGTTGGGATCACAGGCATAGGCCACTATGCCTTGCTAAGGTACACCCTTGGCATTATAATATCATGTTCTCTGCACTACCAGTGATCCCACTTTTAAAAGTTCTACCTGCCAGAGTTATCATATTGGGAATAAAGGTTCTGCATATCACAAACCATAGCAATGATGTACATTAGGTCTTTACTGCCTTTTATAATGCTAAATTAGTGTTTAAAGGGAATTAACCCTATATACTTTTTTGGGGGACGAGGTTACATCTAGAATTATCTATTATTATTCAGAATTAATTTCTTATTCATTTATTTTTGCAGTACTGCAGATTGAACCCAGGGGTACTCTACCACTGAGCTACATTCCCAGACATTTTTATTCTTCATTTTGAGACAGGATCATGCTAAGTTGCTGAGGCTAGCCTCAAACTTAGAACCCCTTGCTTCAGCCTTCCAAGTAGCTGGGGTTACAGGCATGTGCCAGCAGGCCTGGTTTAGGATCCCTTTCTAGAAATAAAATTATTAGCTAAAACATTTAAAGCCCTTGATGCATACTGCCTGAATTATTATGCAGGAAGATTGTAATAGTTTAAAATTAGCATTGCATTGAAATAGTTTTCCCATGGTCCTTGCACCAGCACTTAATATTATTTTAGATGCTTTATAGGTTTTCATTTGTTAGGTGAATATGTCTCTCATAATTTCTACACATTTCATTGACTTATTGGTGAGACTGAAAGTATTTATGTGTTTAAAGGCCTTCCTCCCTCCCCCCAACCCCCGCTTTGCAGTGTTAGAGATTGAACTTGGGGTCTCTCTTGTATTAGAATTCGATATGAGAGGGGGAAGACCTTATAATTTATTTTAAATTATGACTATAACATTTCCATAGCTCTTAGATATTTTCCTTGAGTTCAGTCATAGTATATGCAAAACCTTAATGTGTTACTTAAAATATGCCTTTGAAAACCAGTTATACTAGATTTGAAGTGAAACATAATTTAACAGGTAGTCATATAATAAACATGTGTTTAAAGAAAGCCTAACCATTTTTCTCATGTGAGCTCATATCCTTTCGATTTGTTAGACTATTGAGCTTTAGTAGGCTTCCTATTCGTGTGTTTGAGAGAGTGGAGATGTCAAGTTCAGTATCTTACACATAATCCTGTGAAAAAACATGCACACACTCAGTTAAAAACAGGATTTTGAGTTCTAGGCCTCCCCAGAGTTCTTTTGAATGTGTTTCCTGTCCAAAACACCAGCCAGTATGTAGTTTCCTGTTGTTCCCCTTAACAGAAGTATTAAGTGAAAAAGAGATCCATTTGAAGTATGATTAGACTATATTGTAGTATATATTTTTAGTTAAGAGTCAAAGGGTCAGTTCCTTTCATGCACTGGGTAGTTTTCCACCTTTGGGAAGCTTGTAGATAACATTACAGTATGTAAATGATGAGAAACATAGTTTTGTTGATTTGTAAGGGTTCTGAAATTAGAAGGGTGAAGTATTGTTTCTGGTCTAATCGGATCAGCTGATAACTTGAATCTTGCTTGTTTGTTTATTGGTACTGGATTGAACATAGGGATGAGCTACTTCCCCAGTCTCCCAGTCTTTTTTTTTTTTTTTTTTCCTTTTTAAATTTGAAACAGGGTTTCTCTAAATTGCTGAGGTTGGTCTCAAACTCTCCTCAGCCTCCTGCCTCAGTCTACCAAATCCTTAGAATTACAGATATGTACCACCATGCCTGACTAAATCTTAGAGTTTTAAACAATTCTGGCATTTTATAAGTTCTGATGAAGTCCTAATTCAATTTATATGATCAGATATTGCATAATTATGATTTTTCATTAGGTATGCTTCAAACTTATGATAAAATGGCTAAGAAATTCTCAGTATTTTGTTGAATGCTTGGTTTCTACTAGTGATATCTAGATTGTATATCTTTATAAGGACTATTTAAAGGAAAAGAGGTGATATTAATAGATAAAACATTTACGATTTTAACTTCATCTATAAAGTGGTTACAATGGAAAAAGACAATAGGAGGAAAAAGATAATACTAGTTATGATTTTGAATGTTTATATAAGTTTGACTTCATAAGTGATTTGAATTACTGATAACTTTCTTAGCTAATTATGTACCCAACCAAGTTTGAAATGAGACTTGTATTTTTCCATTGGAGATTATGATGCTTGTGGAATTTTTATATTGCTGCTTCCTCCTCTGAATAATGTGCTCTTTGAGTAGTACCTGTAAGGAACTGGAGAGTCCTTAGGAGATTGGCCAGTTTGCAGAAGAAACAACCAGAGGAGTTTTAGTTTGGAATTGTTTAACTTTGCTCTTATGAAATTTTTCCCTTTAATCTAAAGGAGATCATTGGCTAGAGTTGATCCTATTAGAACCATCAGAGTCTGTCCTTCTTGTTGGAGGAGGGTGGAAATAAACTGAGAATATTGGTAGGAGTATTTTTGAAGGTGTCTTTTTTCATGTCCTATATTTAATGTTTAGTTATTGTATTACTCAGAGTTTGCCAAAGAAACAGAACCAATAGGATGTGTGCGTGTGTGTGTGTGTGTGTGTATGTGTATGTATGTATGTATATATATATATATATATATATATACACATACAGAGAGAGAGAGAGAGAGAGAGAGAGAGAGAGAGAGAGAGAGATTGATTTATTTTTTAAGGAATTATCTAGCACACGTGATTGTGCCAACTGGTAAGTCAAAAATGTACAAGGTTGGGGGTCGGGTTGTGGCTCAGTGGTAGAGCATTCTCTTAGCCTGGCAATGGGTTCAATTATCAGCACCACATAAAAATAAATAAATGAAATAGAGATATTGTGTCTATCTACAACCAAAATAAAATATTTTAAAACAAATACTTAAAAAAAAAAATCTACAGGGTTGTTTGGCAGGCCAGAGGCCTGGCGAAGAATGGATGTTGCAGCCAAGTACAAAAGTCATTTACTTGAGTATTCCTTTTTGATTGGAGGAAGTCAGTATTGGTTCTGTTCAAGGCTTTCAACTGATTGGATGAGGTCCATTCACATTATGAGGGGAAACAAGCTTTACTCAAAGTTCTCCAATTTGAATGTTAATCTCACACACACACACAAAAACCTAAACAAAAAAATAATAATAACAAAATACCCCACCATAGAACCATGAAGAATAGTTTAACCAAGTACTTGGACCCCATAATCCAGCCAAGTTGACAATATGAAAATAACCACAGTCTTTTGCCTTTTCTTATTTCGTTGTACCCTGTGAAGCTGTTCCAGAGAAAACTTATTTTTTCCTACATATCTTGAGGGGATTTGATTTTGCTGTCCCTCTTATCCTTAGAAAATGTGCTGAAGTGGTTCTTCTGTTGGGGAGGTGTGTTGTATAGGATGATCACATAGTTTGGAATAAAACATACCTGATTCAGATCCTGCTGACTCATGCTTGTCTTAAGCAAGTTCTTTAAACTTTCAGGGTAGGAACTTTGTCTTTTTTTGTGGTTGTGTCTCCAGGACTGTCACGTAGTAGGCGCAGAGTCCATGGTTAACCTGTGATGGCTATCACCAGTGCTCCTTCCCTTTCCTGTTCCTCCCTACTTGCTATCTGATTGGCCAAGTTGGGATGACGGTAATTATTTATATACGTATAATGCTTATATGATTGATTTGTAAGTAAAACCATTCAAGTTAACTGTGGTGAATGAAAGCTGGGAGATTACATTACAAACTGTAATCTTTTTTGGCCATTGCTCTGGCTTACTAAAACTGTTGTGCTGTCTTTCATTTGGGGAATTTCAATCTATTGCCTTATAAGGTAATGGCAATTCATTAAGTAACAGGAATAGTCATTAAAATATGGCTGTGTGAGATATGGCTTGGGGATGGGGTGTAAAAGGAGAAGGTTATTCATTTTGCCTTAACTTTATTTCTTCTTTGAGTCATCACTCAAGCTTGTAATTAGTTGTAATAGAATCTAAACATTGAGGCTCCATTGGAAAGTTGTAAAACTATTTAGAAATTGTAGTAGCTCAGAGTTTGTATTACTCAGAGTTTGCCACAGCTTTGATAAATTGAGTATGTGAGTATATCTGTATTCTTTTTATTTATTTATTTAGTTGTTGATGGACCTATATTTTTAAATTTATTTATATGTGGTGCTGAGCATCGAACCCAGTGCCTCACAAATGCTAGGCAAGTGCTCTACCACTGAGCCACAACCCCAGCCCCTATATCTGTATTCTTACAGTGAAAATCTAATTGAAGAAGGCAGTTAAATTATTGCCAGTTAGTCTCCTTCCTTTTTTATTTCTTGGCCTGTTTTCTATAATGAGGTTTCTTTTGTTCTTTACAGTGATTAGACAGGAATTACAATTTTGGGTCATTTTTGTACCTCTACTCCTTTAATGTTGATTTTAGAAATGTGTTAGGTTTCATTGTCATTCCTAAGTTATAATCTGTAAATATTTTGATAGTTGGTTGTTTATTCTGTAATCAAGCTCTTGCTGAGTATGACTTTTGTTTATCCAGAAAAGAGTTTTCTATTTTTCTCACTGATTTGTAGGTAATTAGAATAAATTGCATGGGAACAAATAATCCAAGGTCTTGAAATCACATTTTTTGGCCCGAATGTTTCCTCTATAAATTACATTATCTGGAAGATGCCTGACAGTTATTAAGCTGAAATATGAAATGGCTTGGTTTATTTATGCAAATTTGTTTATGTATGAACAAATTTTCCCCAGGCAAAAATTGCTTTTAATAGCACCATAAGAAAGAGAATGTCTAAGCCATTCTCTGTATTTATATTTTTAAATGTACAATAATTAACTATTTGGTTTTAGGTTTATTTCTGGAGATGTATTTTAGAAAGTATTTTTTAAAAAGTAATATATATATTGAGGTTGAAGAATAACCATAGTATTTTCAGGGCCCATGATATATAGTAGTGGAACTATGAAAGTTATTGTTTTCCCACTTGTAAAATGGATATAATAAAAGCACCTTTTAGAAAAAGGTTGATAAGAATGTATGACTTAAGCTTGACATGGTGGCACACACTTATAATCCTAACAACTTGGAAGGCTGAGCAGGAGGATTGCAAGTTCAAGGCCAGACTTAGGAACTTAAAACTGTCTCAAAATAAAAAATAAAAAGGCTGGGGATGCAGCTTCCTGGTAGAGTTCCCCTAGGTTCAATTGCCAGTATCAACCAAAAAAAAAAAAAAAAAAAAAAAGAAAAAAAGAAAAAAAGTGACTTATGAAAGTTTTTCACATTATTTGAAAGAATTGAGCTAGTATGTTAGATTGTAATTTTACTATTGCTGATGTTTTTCATTTAGAGATAAATATGATTATAACATTCTCTAATTACTGTGCAAGACTGATAACTCACCTATTATTCAGGTTTTTATAAATAATTTCTTATGCTACAGATGTTTAGGGAAGCATTTTTTCTGAATAGATTGATAATATCAACAGACATTATTGAATATGCTTAAAATAAGTTGAGCTTAAAATAAGTAGGATCACAAGTTTGCCTGGGCAACTTCTCAAGAGTGTATCCCAAAATGAAAATCAGAAAGGGATGAGTGAAGTGGTGTATGCACGCCTGTAATCCCAGTGGCTCCGGGAGGCTGAGACAGGAGAATTGAGAGTTCAAAGCCAGCCTCAGCAAAAGTGAGCTCTAAGCAGCTCAGTGAGACCCTATCTCTAAATAAAATACAAAATAGGGCTGGGGATGTGGCTCAGTGATTGAGTGCCTCTGAGTTCAATCCTTGGTACCCACTGCCACCCCGCAAAAAGGGGATGCAGTTCAGTGGTAGAGCACTAGCCTAGCATTTATGAGTCTAAAGGTTCAATTCCCCATATTGCAAAAAAGAAAGATACATAAGACAAACATTTGCTCCTCAAGAAATGTCTTATGAAGGAAGTAGAGAAGAAAACATTTGTAGGATGGTGTAGTAAATGTTGTTATAGGGGTATATACATGGGAGAGCACATATAATTGTCTAAACTGTTACTCTTGACAATAAAAGGGGAAATATTAATGATTACAAATATTTGAAAATTAGGTTATTATTTTTAAAATAAGTACATAGATAATTACTATTGATTAGTCTTCCCTGTGAATCTTGTGGTGTCTCTAGTGACCATATAATCTGTTTTTAAAATGGGGACCCTTTGAGAGTGAAGGGGTGGTATAATACTTAGGTGGGGGCAACATGCATTGCTTAGGACTGACTCAGGGAAGCCAGTACATATGGTCACCTTAAATGTAACAGCTTGCACACTGATGTTCCTGAGAAGGGACATCTACTTTTATCAGCAAGAGAAGAATCATGAGTCATAAAGGAAATGATATTTGAATAGAATCTATGAGGATAAAGATTAATTATGTAGACAAGTGGAAAATCAATCTTTATTTTTGGGGTGCTAGGATTGAACCAGAGCCTTGTACATGCCAGGCGAGCACTCTACCAATGAGCTGTAACTCCAGCCCTACCAGTTTCTTTCTGCTCACTTGCTGGGTTCATTGATGTCTTCTGTTTGCTGGATTGAACACATGATGACTGATGCCCACCTGAGTGATTCTGGCCTGCAGACAATTCAGTACTGTGCCCTGACTACTCAATCTCGCCTAATTGAGTTGTAAACTAAGGAGCTGGCTAGGTATATTCCTAAACCTATTTATATCCAATTTATTTGTCTAAGTGTGTATTTTCTTCAGTATCAATGTAAATTGATAACACGTAAGTGTGAAAAGAAAGATACTCTTTCTATAAAAATGTGAATTAAATCCTTTGGAAAGATCTTGTAAAGACGTCACTTAAAAATCTTACGTTAAATTATATGAGCATGATATGGACGACTGCGCAGTTTCAGCATATATCTAAAAGGATTTGCTACTCTAGTAATTTTCAAGTTTTTATTCCACTTTGAAGAAAGCCAAACTGGCCACAGGTCAATGAATTATGTGAGAAAAATAATGCCAATAATTAATCTGCCAATTAATTTTTTTTTAGAGTGAGAGAGGAGAGAGAGAGAGAGAGAGAATTTTTTTTTTTAATATTTATTTTTTAGTTCTCTGCGGACACAACATCTTTGTTGGTATGTGGTGCTGAGGATCGAACCTGGGCCGCACGCATGCCAGGCGAGCGCGCTACCGCTTGAGCCACATCCCCAGCCCCTGCCAATTAATTCTTAAAGAAAAGACTTTAGGCTTAAAATAAATAGGATCTTAATTACATACCTGTAATTTCAGTAGCTTGTGAGGCTGAGACAGGAGGACTATGAGTTCAAAACCAGCCTCAGCAATGGTGAGGCACTAAGCAACTCAGTGAGACCCTGTCTTTAAATAAAAGTAGGGCTGGGGATATGGCTCTGTGGTTGAGTGCCTCTGAGTTTAATCCTCGGTACCAAAAAAAAAAAAAAAAAAAAAAAAAAAAAGGAAGAAGAAGAAGAAGCAGAAGAAAGAAAAGAAAAAGCTGTGGTATGATATATCAAAAGATCAGTGAGTGAATGTATGATTAGGTGTCTTACATCAATGCAAACCTGTTAAAATATACATGAATTTTTAAAAATTTCTTTTTGGCATCACTGGGGATTGAACTTCATAGTGTCATGCATGCTAGACAAGTGCTCTACCACTGAGCTACATCCTCATTCCTTTTTATTTTTATTTCAAGTCAGGGTCTCACTAAGTTGCTCAGGCTGCCCTTGAACTTGGGATCCTACTGCCTCAGCGTCCTGAGTAGCTGGGTACAGGTGTGCACCACTACACCCACCATTGGTGGGAGTTTGAGCTTGGGAAGGCACAGTGGGGTTTGAGTATTAGAAAGACAACTCTGATGCAGACTGAAGGGGCAGGTGTGTTCTGGGTATGTGGTGGCCTAAGTGAACATGGATAATATGTAATGAAGATTTGTAAGAATTGGGGTCAAAACAGGCAAGAGGGAAGGCTGGGTGGACTGGATTAGGCAGATGATGAGAGGTGTTATTTAGTATAAATTAACTTTTAGTTTTTAATGTTTTTTTAGACATTGATGGGTCTTTATTTTGTTCATTAATTTGTATGCAGTACTGAGAATTGAACCCAGTGCCTCACATATGCTAGGCAAGCACTCTACCACTGAGCTACAGCCCCAGCTCCAGTATAAATTAACTTTTAAGTACAAAAATCATATGCAACTATTTATTCATCTACTTATTTCTCCTTTTCTTACCACAAAAGATCTTGGCTAGGTGCTTGGCTTAAGAACAGATGTCAACAGATGAGAGATAGTAAAGAAATTAGCTAGGCATAAAGAGCAAATTGATTCTCTTTGATCTAACTATTGCAAAATAGGATGGGGCGTTAGAATCAAGGCTGTGGATTTGAGTATTAGATATGGATTATCTGAGTCATTGAGGTGATATGAGAAAAGATAAGCATAAGGGGTGATACATGATGAAAGTGTTGGGGCAGCCCTATCGGACAGGCCCACATTTTGGAGGAAATAGAGCTTTGAAGAAAGCTTGGAAGAAGAGAAGATTAGGGGCTGGGGTTGTGGCTCAGTGGTAGAGCGTTTGCCTCCCACATGTGAGGCCCTGGGTTCGATCCTGAGCACAACATAAAAATAAACAAACAATAGAGGTATTGTGTCCATCTATAATTAAAAAAAAATAAAAAGAAGAAAAGATTAGAAAGATTTTAAGAAGGATAAAAGTTTAGGGGCTGGAGTATAGCACAGTGATTGAATGCTTGCCTGCCTAGCATGTGCGGGACTCTGGCTTCACTCCCCAGCACTACCCCCCCCCCCAAAAAAAAAAAAAGTGTTATAAAGCTTTAACAAGCTTACTGGTAATAGGTGAAATAAGGAACTTTGAGGAAAGTTGGTGGTCAGTTTGGATTGAGGCTAGGGAATGAGTACTTTTTTGGGGTAGAGGGATACCAGGGATTGAACTCAGGGGCACTTAACCACTGAGCCACATCCCCAGCCCTGTTTTGTATGTTATTTAGAGATAGGTCTTACTGAGTTGCTTAGGTGCCCCCTTCAACACCCCTCTCCCCTTTTTCTGAGGCTGGCTTTGAACTCCAGATCTTCTTGTCTCAGCCTCTGGAGCCGCTGGAATTACAAGTGTGTGCCACCCCGCCCAGCTAAAATGAGTACTTTTAATCAGGAAAGGGAATGGAAAAACAGCAATTTAAAGCCCCTGACAGATATTTTTTTCTGGTAAAGTAGGATAGTATTATTAGATCATTTAAAATATGTAATAACAAGTCAGGATTGTGTACAAGATTAGTAGTCAATTTGGAATCAGAGATCAGGTTCTAAAAGAACCAGTGCCGAGCTTTCTCTGTCTTATAGGTTAAACTATACTGTTGTTATTATTTTTTTGGTACTAGGTATTGAACCCAAGGCCTTAAAGATGACGAGCAAGCATTCTATTTCTGAGCTACATGCTCAGCCCTTTTTAAAATTTTATTTTGGGACAGGCTAAATTTCTAGTCTTCTTGCCTTGTTCTTCTGAGTAGCTGGGGTTATAGGTATGCACCACCGTGTAGAATGTTAATAAATTGATATAAAAATATATACACAGTTTTTTTTTTTTTTTTTTTTTTTTTTGGTGCCAGGGATTGAACCCAGGGCCTCACATGCAAGGCAAGGACTCTACCAAAACAACAACAACAACAAAACCAAAAAAACACAGAGCCGGGCACTGGTGCACACCTTAATCCCAGCAGTTTGGGAGGCTGAGGCAAGAGGATCACAAGTTCAAAGCCAGCCTCAGCAAAAACAGGGGGCTAAGCAATTCAGTGAGACCCTGTCTCTAAATAAAATACAAAATAGGGCTGGGGATGTGGCTCAGTGGTTAAGTGCTCCTAAATTCAATCCCCGTACCACCCCCTGCCCCCCCAAAAAAATTAGGTATGGGGATTACTGTTACTTTTTGCAGAATTAACTTTGCATGGTAAGCTGGAAGTCTTTCTTTTTTCTTTTTCTTTTTTTAACTTGCAGATTTTTTCCAGCATTTTTCACCCTCTGTAGTATGGGGTTTGTAATAATCCTAAGCAAAACCTGCAGGGAAATATATATGAATATTGTTCTTCATTAGCAATAGGCCAAAACAACTTCTCTTCCAATCTTAATTTACACTGGGGAAAAAATGTTCTCATCAGTAAGATGTTTCATTGTTGCTTGTTTTCTGAAGGCATGGTTAGCTTCAGATGGTATTACTATAACTTCTAATTTATGACTCAATTGATTTCCAGCAACCATTCTTTGACATAGGTCACTTTAAATTAGTTTCTTATTGGCCTAGTCTCACACAGTGAGCTTTTCTTCCTGAAAATAAAAGTCACATTATTTATATGATAAATAATTTGTCATGAATTAAATTCCCCTAAAGTTCATCATGAAAATGAATAAAAATGACATACAACATATATTTGTACAAATACTAAGTATACTAACCAACATGATGATAATGTACATGTTTGTTTAAGAAATCATTCTGCATGAATTAGACTGTGGTTTCTTAAAATACTATTTCTTTGTGACCTCTGAGAGTTTGAATGGTAAATGAGTGGGAATGGCTATTTTTGTGGCTCTCTCTTCTTTGTGAGTTTTTGGGCCGATTCTTCACTGACGTGACTCTTGGCATATACTTTGCTTGAGGTAGGTATGGGGCTAGTTGGTAGTCAGTTTTAAAGGCAAGCTTAGTTTTCTTTTCTGTTACATAAGATAAACTGGCAAGTGCTTATAATTAAGCATTTCTACCTTAGGGGTGGCCAGAAATAGATTACTTAGTGCTGCCTCCCCGCTTTTTTAATTAGACCTTTATATCCTGACAAACTCAGACATGAATGGAAGTCTATTTCAGTCCACAATCCTCGCTTTTCCCTTCCATTTTTTCTTCTTTCTCTGTCCCTTCTCCTTCCTCTATTCTGCTAGACTTCCTTTAGTTTATCTATTAATTTGTATTTGGTTGGTTCTTTATGTTATCCTATCTTTCCCTTCCCCTTTCCTTAATTTTACTCTAGCTTCTGCATATGAGAGAAAATATTCAACCTTTGAGTTTCTGATTCTGACTTATTTCACTTAGCATGATATTCTCCATTTCCATACATACATATATGCCATAATTTCATTATGTATGTTTTATGATTTCATATATATATAAAATGTACATCACAATTTCTTAGCCCATTCATCTATTGACAGGCATGTGGGTTGATTCCATAATTTTGCTATTGTGAATTGTGCTGCTATGAACAGCACAATTGCCTGTTGTTTTTTTACAACACTATTGTTGTAGTGTGGTGATTTTAGATCTTTTGGGAAAACACCAAGGAGTGGGATAGCTAAGTCATATGGTGGTTCCATCCCTAGTTTTATGAGGAATCTCCATACTGCTTTCTGAAGTGGTGATCTGTAATCCCACCAACAGTGTACAAGTATATATTTCCCCCTATAACCTTGCCAGAATTTACTGTTTGTATTCTTAACTGTTCCATTCTGACTGGACTGGGATGAAATCTTGGTGTAGGCTCTCTCTTCATACTCTTAATTGTTTCCTTTTCCAGCACTGCCTTTAGAAAGAATGGATTAGGATTATTATTTTTTTTAAATTAGTATTTATCAGTGAAAAGATTCTTTGCCTGTGTGTGGTTACATTTTTCTTTATGATTTTATAAATTGTTTCAAAAAGATTGAATTGGCTGGGCACTATGGCACACACCTGTAGTCCTGGGAGGCTGAGACAGGAGGATTGGGAGTTAAAAGCCAGCCTTAGCAATTTAGTGAAGCCCTACTAAGCAGCTCAGAGAGACCCTATGTCTAAAATACAGAAAAGCACTGGGGATGGGCTGGAGTTGTAGCTCAGTGGTAGAGCACTTGCCTCGAAAGTGTGAGGCATGTGGGTTTGATCCTAGCACCACATAAAAACAAATAAAGGCATTCAGTCCATATACAACTTCACAACTTAAAAAAAAAAGGCGGGGGGGGGGGGCTGGGAATGTGTTTCAGTGGTTGAGTGCCCCTGGGTTCAATCCCCCATACCAAAAAAAAAAAAAAAAAAAAAAAAAGATTGAATTGGTACCAACACCATTTTTGAATTCTGTAAAATGAAAGCTGGTTTAGATGATCTTTATATCCTGAAATCTCTTCTGAATGTAAACTTTTAAGCTTTTATTATAGCTTTCCTTTTAGTGTGCCACATGAATTGTCAGACCCCTTATTTTTGTAAATGTTGCTTTGAGGTGTGAATTTAGAGTTTGCTAAGTTTTTTCAACTGAGGGAAAGTTTTGGAGACACTCTGAAGAGAGCTAATTCTGGAAGTTAAATTTATGCCTAAGTTAAAATTGAGAGAATACATATTCAGTGCATTTGTCCTTGAGATTATAGGTAAACGTAGTGGAGAGGAAGGAAAAGAGGGATGGTGGGACTCAACATCATGAGAGTTCATGAATTAACTGCCATTCTACCAATAATAATTATAATACATTCTTTTTTGTATGCTGCTTTTCTGTTCTAATGGTAGAGAGGGAGATTTCTGCAACCTGGGCATACTATTTTTTTTTGGTCAGGAGTGATAATAGGGTTTTGACCTGTTCTCATTCCATTATTTGATCTCCTTGTGATAGGTATCACATGCCTGTGAAGCAGGTGGTTTGGAGTGTATTATACATGCATAGAACAGAGTAAACAGCACTATGTGACTATATATGTGACTGTGATTAAAAGTCAGGAAAGTGGGGGTGAGGCTGTAGCTCAGTGGTAGAGCACTTTCCTAGCATGTTCTATCCTTACACATCACATAAAAATAAACAAATAAAGGCATTCTGTCTATTCACAACTACAAAAATTTTTTTAAAAATAAGGAAAGAATTAACTGTCTAAAAATAGGTACAGACACAGATATAGATTTTCTTTGATATGTGTGTGTGCACACATGTGTGTGTGTGTGTGTGTGTGTGTGTGTGTGTGTGTATGTTCTGCCACAATTCAGGGAAATTTTAGTGCTTTAATTATTAATTACAGGTATGTTATCAAACTACGAACTGAAAGATTGTATGGGAGCAAAGACTGAGGATACAGCTCAGTGGCAGTACAATTGGCTAGCATGCATGAGATCCGGGTTTCTTCCCAGGCACCATTAAAAAAGAAAAAAAGGAAATTCTTTGGGAACATAGTTTGTCATGATTTCACTTGAAATGTGCAAATTACAAGAAGATTAACAGACATAAAGTTATTATGGTTCAGTTTTTAACTAAGGCTTCTCCCTCTCTGAAAAATGAAGTTAAAATATTCTGAACTATTTGCAGAAATGCCTATGAAACATGTAAGTATCAAAGTGCTTCTTAAGTCATGACTGAATTTAGGTAGACAGGCAGAGATGAGAATAGAAGGTGAAGTGGGAGGCATTTTCCACCCTTCTCTCAGCTGTATTGGAGACAGCTCCAGTGTGGTGAAAGGAGGAATACTCAGTTACACGTTTTTAACGCTAACTCTTCTACCTCAAAAGAAAACAAAGCTTTTGTTTTGTTCCTGAACAAATTTTTACGTTGGATATTATTATAACTGATGATGATGATGATGGTAAAAGTGGATAATATTTACCATGCCAGGAACTATTTAAAGGGTGTTATTTGTGGTAATTCACTTAGTCCTTACAAGAGCCAGCTCTTTTTTTTTTTTTTTTTTGAGCAAGGGAAACCTGAGCACAGAGGCCTTCAGTACTGAGCCCATGGTATATATCATGGACCCAGCACCCAGCCTGTGCAGACCAGCTGATACAGGGCTTTAGGTCCTTCACAAAAGGTTATCATCATTCTGTATTTTTATCCATTTGGAAAATATTTTTTAATGCTTTTAAATGTTTTTTAAATGAGTTTAAAATGGCATGTTACTCATGACATTGAGTAACATGATCTTAGAAATTGAAAGTGTATGTTCTCAATTTAGGATGAATAAAACTAACATTTTGAATTTTTCTTTGATAATGTGCTTTTGTTTTTACTGGTTAGTCTTTGAAAATTTTTGTGAAATAGTTCATATTTAACAGATGGAAAACCAAAGGCAGTGTGTTCATTCCACAAAATTAGAGTAAATTAGGCAAGTGCTATACCACTGAACTACAGCCCCACCACCAAAATTATAGTAAATTAAGAGATGACCCAGGAGTAATTTGAATGTAGAATTCTGTTTGGGCAACATCTTGGCCTTTTGCTGGATATACATTTTATGACCAGAGGTGAGCACTGGACCAAAGGTCAATACTGTGTCTTCCTTATATCAGACTCAGTGACAGCTCAGAAAGTATATTGAGTCAGAACAGCACACCCTTAACAATTTAGACATCAAATACTTGCTTTGAACATATTGTCCTTTGTTTAATCTTCTCTAATGTGACCTTTCAAGATCTCTCACATGTGGTATGAATTTGAGACCTTCTCGGCCTTAACCACTAAGATCTAGTCTGAGTTTTATCATCTAAGTATTACCCTTTATGTTTATAGAATTTTTTTTTTCTAAAAGGATCTGGCCTTTGAATTCATAACAGATTCAGAATAGTTAAGAAAATACATCAAAATAAGTATAGTCAGCAAGTCACAGAACCTCTATGGTCTATTATCTGAGGCCTTGTCATTTTTTTTTTTTGTCCTTTATCTTGTTTTCTAGGTTATCTTTGTAAAAACACATGTTTCTGGAATAATGGATATATTTTAATTTTTTTTTTTTAGTTGTAGATGGACACGATACCTTTATTTTATGTATTTATATGTGCTGCTGAGGATCGAACCCGGTGCCTCACACATGCTAGGCAAGTGCTTTACCACCGAGCTACAGCCACAGCCCTGGATATACTTTTTTGACTGTAACAATTCTAAGAGAATATTATGTAATAAAATGTGGAAACAATTGATGTAATGGTGTGAACTTGACATATAAGTTAAATATTCATAAATAATGTACATAGATATTTGTTCTTTAGGGAGCACTGAAGAGTTGTTTCTGGGATTAAATATGTTTGGGAAATTTTATACTAATCCAAAAACAGAATTACAGCACATTTAAAGATTTCGATTGGCTTTATCTTGCAGTTCTAGAATCTAGCAACATTTCATTACATAAAATAGAATAAGTGTTCCTTGAGCCGAGGAGAAGATCTTGGTTTTATAGACAGAGAAAAACTGAAGAAAGCAGAAAAAAACAACAAAAATTAGATTGATCATTTCAAAGTTGCTTACCAGGTAGGTAAGAGACTTGGAGACAGATAATAGTAAAATACCTGATTAGTTAATATCAGTTTACTTTTAGGTTACTTTTTTTGATGTAAGAACTAAAGCAGAGGGAACTTCATTATCATGCCATTTGAAACTGGTCTGTTTGATTTAACTTAGTTTTGGTTTGGTGACTTAGAACTTTAGCATGAATGACTCCATTTTAAGCTTTACTCTGGTTTGTTGGGGCCTAAGGACCTAAGACCAAAACAATGGCCACCTATAATTATATTTAACATGTCATGCCTTCTTCTTAGAGAATCACAAGAATATTAATTTATTCAAAGCTCTTCAGAAGCCAGACTAGTAAATTTTTGAGACAATTCTCTTCTTGCTTTGTTCTTTATGTATTTGATATTATTTAGTATTCTATGACTTGTGAAGCACACTTTTGGAAAATTAGTTGTATAGTTTTTAAGAAAGAATTATTCTTTTGATTTTCATTTCTAAAGTTCACTTGTTCTTATTGCTATTTTCTCTACCCAGTGGTTATGCCCAGTCTGAAAATTTATAAGGAATGTTGGGTTATGATGTAGTTGTTTTGATTAACAAAAAGCAGAGCTATGATAAATAATTTCAACTTTGAGTAAAGTTGGTTGACTGCAGTATTTAAGTAGACTGTTCTTGCCATTTCATTTTAAGTTTTCTTTTAATCTCTTGAATCAGCCTGAATTATAACATGCTATATTTTCTGTCTCATGATAACCATATTGTGAAAACATTCTGTTTCGTTTAAATATTGATAAGAGTGAAGTAATTTTAGGCTATGTTTACATTTGGAAAAGAAGATTTGAACAGCAATTTCCCCCCTAAAGATAGCCCATTTGGATAATTAAACCTAAATTAAAGTAATTTTCCTCAATAAAGAGGCTTAAGTGTTGCTGTGTGGGTACCGAGTAGACAATAGACTTGGAATGGGGATACTTTCAGAATTTCCTAGCTGTATTCTCCTATTAGATTTTCCTGATCATTAGCTATGTGTGATCTTTTTATGGCCTCCAGTTTCCTTTTTTTGCAGAATTAAAACATTCTAGTAGATGATCTTTCCAAGATCTCTTTCAACTCCTAGAGTCAGTTTTATTTATATCCCAAACAATTATTCTAGATCTCATTCTTATTTTTCCTGCAAAAATTTTTAACATCAAATCAGGTTTTGGCTAATAACTTTCTTTGCTCTTTAGTAACACTGGAGATCCGGTGGAAAAGCTTCTGTTTTCATCTTTCTAGTTTCTGTCTTATTTCGTGCACTTGTATTCATTATTTTATCCTTATGTTATTTCTAAATGAACCATTTTATTTGTGTAGGATTATAAACAGAGAAACCTGGGCTGGGATTGTGGTTCAGTGGTAGAGTGCTTGCCTAACAGTGCAGGGCCCTGGGTTTGATGCTCAGCACCACATAAAAATAAAATAAAACAAAATAAAGATACTTGTCCATCTACAACTAAAATTAAAAAATAAAGATATTTATCCATCTACAACTAAAATTAAAAAGAAATAAACAAAGAAACCTGAGCAAAGATTATATAAATTTATATAAATGTTTTAAAGTATCTAAATAATGTTAAAATTGTTTAGATCAACACATTAAAAACTTCCACTAAGTTCAGGGAGAAGGTATGTATGCATATATTTATATTTTTTGTTTTTTCCCCCCAAAAGTAATCGAAAACTCAATTTAGCATTATAAGAATACTGGTGGAGAATGTTACTAGCTGGTAAAACATTAATTCTTTAATATGATCTGTTTAATAAACGACCAGCCTATGGTTGGTTACTAATTGCTTCCTTGATCTTAGGCACATCATCTCTCCAGTTCTTGTTTTTTTTGTGCTGTGAGGAGGGAGGCTACCGGGGATTGAACTCAGGGGCACTCAGCCACCAAGCCACATCCTCAGCCCTATTTTGTATTTTATTTAGAGACAGGGTCTCACTGAGCTGCTTAGCCTCTCACTGTTGCTGAGGCTGGATTTGATGAGATCCTCCTGTTTCAGTCTCTGGGATTATAGGCGTGCACCACCACGCTGGGTGTCCTTTCTCCATTCCTTGTTTTTTTTTTTTTTGATACTAGGGGTTGAACCAGAGGCACTCTACCACTGAGCTAAATCCTTTGTCCTTTTTATTTTTATTTCAAGACAAGATCTCACTAAGCTGCTGAGGACCTTGCTAAATTGCTGAGGCTGTCCTCAAACTTTTGATCATCCTGCCCTATCCTCCTGAGTTGCTGGGATTACAGGTGTCCATCACCATGCCTGACTTCCTCATGTATGCTTAGAATTAACTGAATAAATTGATATAAAGTCATTATGCCTGTGTGAGTTGATTTTTTTTTTTTTTGATACTGGGGGTTTAACCCAGGGGTGCTTTTACCACTGAGCTATATCCCCAGCCCTTTTTTAAAAAAATTATCATTATTTTTAATTTTGAGACAGGGCCTCACTAAGTTGCTGATAGCCTTGCTAAGTTGCTGGGGCTGGTATCAAACTTGCCATCCTCCTGTCTCAGCATCATTTTAAATAGTTCCTTAGCAGAAATATTCCATAGTTTATTATTTACTTTCCTTCAGTAATGGATATTAGATTGTTTCAATTTTTTTGCTGTTATTTCTGCATTTTAATATAGTCTATGCAAGTGCTGTTTTGTAGATTCCTAGAAATGGTACTATTCAGAATCCTTCCCGGTCTTCAAAGTGGGGTTCTATCTATCTCCCCTAAACTTCTCAAAGCTCCCTGTGCATCCCTCTTCTGTGTCCTAAGCTATATTTTATTGAAAGTAGCAGGCTCTCCCCTACAATGAAAGTTCATAGGATACAGAGATTGTTATTTCTTCATTGTTGTGATACCTGCACTGAGCACATGATAATAAAAAATAAATTTTATCTCAAATTGAAACTTGCAAATTGATATCCAGCTATGCCACTTCAGTACTGCCCTCTTTTACAGATTTCATTAGCTTGCAGTGATTTTGTTGTCTAGTGCATGGGGATGATAACATAGCCCTCCTCAAGTCTGTAGCCATCAACACATAGGGTAGCTCTTCTGTTTTATGCAACTTAAGTTTCAGAAACTTGTTACACAGGTGTAGTTTCTCACAGAATGAATGTTTTACAAGTCTCTTGATAATGTTCCCAATTAGAACTAAAGAATGATAACTTTTATGTAATCAGCATTGTGTTAGAGTGAAAGCAATGCAGATTTTGGATTCAATTGTGTGAAAGCATTTTCTCTATGGCATACTACAGACATTTACTTAGGACAAGTTTGCTGAGTTCTGTGAGACTCAGTTCTTTAATCTGTAAATTGAAGGTACTATTAAATATTAAGATAGGGTGTTAGAAGAAGTAAAGGAAGTCTTGAGTGTGAAGTGCCTAATGTGAGACTTGATCCATGATATGTACATGGATTGGGACATGTTAATTTTCTTCCCAGGTTACCTTTGGTATTTTCAAAATTTAAGGGGACCTTGATTGACCACACAATCCACCATAGTTTTCTTTTTTTCTGAAAAATTGTTTGTGCTAGGCAAGTGTTCTGTCACTGAGCTATATCCCTGGCCCCACCATAGTTTTCTATACTGCTAGGATACTATGGTAGAATAGAAGGTTGCAATAATTGACGTGTATTTTGGAGATTTTAGATAATTGCTGTTCAGTTTATTGCCATTCAGGCATATCTGCTTCTTCCCTTCTCCTTCTCCTTCTTCTTCTTCTTCTTTGAATGTGTGACTATGGCACTGCCATCATCTCTAGGAGAAAAGTGTTTCTAATTTGCTTTGGTTAATAACTTCATGTTTTCATGGCTGTTGTCTTTTTTTTTTTAATGTTGTTTCTTTGTCATTTTCTTCAGTTCAGTTTATTTGAAAAATTTCCTTGGTTGGTTCTGTTTCACATTGAGTTAGATTATGTTGGTCAAAAGATCACGAATGGTCCTACTTCTCATCTTTCTTGATCAAACCCATTTTTAAACTTAATCTGTGAATTTCATGAGACTGTGTGAACAAATAGTAAAATGATTTTCAAGAGCATAAAATAGCAGAGAGATAATCAGTTGTTTCTCCTCTAAGTTAATTTCTTCTTTTGGGGATGCACAACTGAAATATACCATTTTGGATATAGCTCTGGGGATTGGAAGAGTTTTGGTAGTAAATGAATATGAATTTTTATAACCAAAAATATTATTTGTTTACTGATACAGGCATGCTAAGCCAGGAATTCAGTGAAATATGAAGAAGAAGAATCACTGTGGAGGCATTCAAGTATAGTTATAAAGGATGATGGATTTAGAGTGAGAAGATCTAGGCTTGGAACTTCAGCTCAGGTGCTTACTAGTTGAGTGGCTTTGTTTAAATCTCTTTCCAGCCTCGTTTGATTCATCAGGAAAAGGGATAGTAATACTCTTTCACAGTTTTGTTTTGGAAATTAAATGTAGACAATTTTAAACTTAAAAGCATTACTTATATTGATAGATATATATTGATAGACATATATTGATAGATATTGTATTATTATGACAGCACCTAGAGCAGTACTGATAGATAGTGGGGTGTATAATAAATACTTGTTGAACAAATGAATAAGGGGTACATTAAATGAAAAATTTGCTTAATACACACATTCAGGTTACTACTACCCTGCTCTCTTTTATTTATTCATTTTGCTATTGTGTTTTGAACCCAGGGCTTTGCCCATCCACGTGCTAAGCAGATGATCTACCATTAAACTATATGCCCAGCCCCTTTTATTTTATTTTGAGACACAGTGTCATTAAGTTGCCCAAGCTGGCCTGGAACTTGGGATCCTCCTACCTCAGACACCCAAGTGGCTGGGATTATAGGTGTGCATCACCATGCCTGGTTGAGATTACCCCTTTTCATTTTGTATGTTCCAAGTCAAGAAAAGAAATGTTAGTTTTCTAGCATATTGCGTACTTTAGTGTGCATTTTAATCAACCAAATAGAGTATACAAATTATATTATTAAATAGCTTGCATAATAAATAAGTATATTACTCAGGGTACTCCAGAAGAACAGAACCAATGGAAAGTATATATAATTGTAAGAGGGGATTTATTAAATTGATTTACCAAATCAGAGGCTGGATATTCCCACAATGACCTGCAGGCTGGAGCACCAAGGAAATCAGTAGCTGTTCAGTCTAAGAAGCTAGACTTCTCGGAATAAGAGAGACCAACAATGCAGCCCCAGTTTGAGGCTAAAGGCCTAGAAGTTCCCTTCTAGGAGAATTGTTGGTGCAAGTCTGTATTCAAAGGCTAAAGAATCTGCAGTCTGTTGTCCTTACGAGGTGACAGCAACAGAAAAATGCACTAACTCAAGAAGAGTTGAGTGTGTGTGTGTGTGGCCGCTTCCCCTTCTACTTTTTGTTCCATGAGGGTCCCTAGCCTTTTGGACAGTGCTATCCACATTCAGGCTGGATTATCAGTTTGCTGACTCACATGTCTCATAGACACACCAAGAAGTATGCTTTACCAATTTTCTAGGTGTCTCTCAACTCAGTCAGGTTGACAACTAAATACAGTTAAGTATCTATTGAACATACCCCATATCTTTAGAATTTAATGAGTTAAGCATTGGTGGATAGCATACTATGTTTTCAAATCTGAGGGACTGTATAAGGTAACAGGAACAAGGCTAGTTTGCCCAGCCATGTAGATAGGTAAATACATTGCCTCTCTTCTTCCTCCATTATCTTGATCTGTCCTGATGACTGCAAGCTCCACATGTGCAGAGTTTTGTTTTATTCACATCTATATGATCAGTGCTTGACAGGGTGTCTAGTATATGATAGCTGATCAGTTATTATTTGTTGAATCATGAAAAGATGAAGGGCATGTACTAACAATATTTGTATAGAAAAGAAATATAATCATGATGGAAAATATTAGCCCTACAATATGTTATGTCCTATGCTAGGTAACTTATAGGAAATAACTCATTTAATCCTCTCATAATACCATGTGGAGTCTACTATTATTATTCATGTTTTCCATTTAAAGAATTGGAGTCTCAGGTTAAATAGTTTACCTGATGTCATATAGCCATCTCTCATTTCTTCTCTCCTTCCATTTAGGAGGATTAAATCTAGTGTAGGGGCTTCTTTACCTTACAGTGCAGACAGTTTAACTTGACCTTAACCCATTTATGCAGATGTGTAACATCCTCCTTGATACTCTTTCCCTTCCAACTCATTTCTAGTTACACATTCCCAGGTATATTCTTCCTCTAACTATTGCTCATCCTATGAGTTTGCGATTAATGTTATATTTTTATAAAGGAAAGGGGAAACTTTAAACTTTGAAGTAAAACCATCCAGTTCTGTTAGATTTCAAAGTACATTCAGAATCCCTCCGAATGTCTTCATCTACTTTTTTTTCTATTTAAATCTACTTCTCTTCAAAGAGCAGAATGCAACATAATAAAGTACCATACATAATATTGATTTTTAGGTTCACAGAACTTTAAAACCAGAGACAGGGCTGGGGTTTCAGTTTAGTGGCAGAGTGCTTGCATAGCATGCTAGAGGCTCTGGGTTCTATCCCCAATACTGCTCAGCAAAAATATGCACATACACATGCACACATTAAAAAACAACAAAACCGAACAAAACAAATGTGGAGATAGTCTTCTTTCCTTCTTTTCCTTCCTCCCTCCCTCCCTCCTTCCTTCTTTCTTTCTTTCTTTTTTTTTTCATTTTTTTAATTATTTATTTATTCATTTATTTATTTTTATTTTTTTTAATTTTTTTAATTGTATTTTTTTATTGATTATTTAAAGCATTACATAGCTCATGATATATCATCTTTCATACATTTGACTCAAATTGTGTTTTTCTTTCTTCCTTCCTTCCTTCCTTCCTTCCTTCCTTCCTTCCTTCCTTCCTTCCTTTCTTTCTTTCTTTCTTTCAGGAAAAGTCCTTTGTAAATTAGAAAACTTAGGAAAAAAAGATAGAAAATTGAAAGTTTTAGTGTTAAACTGCCTCAGTGTACCTTGCCCCACCTGCATCTTTCTGTAATGTAAGCCATGGAGTCTTTCATGATGAAGAAACATTCCTTCAACAGCAAAACCAGGAGAGAGCTGAAAATTTGAGGAGACTTTATACATGCTGTCATTTTTTTTAAAGTTGAGAAGTAGCAGGACAGACAGTAGCATGAGACAAGTAGAAGTAGAGGAAGAAGTTAAAGAGCAGTGACATTTAGATGTCATTGCAGAAACCAAATAGTACAAACAGATTTGGGGTTGGGACAGAGGGACAGAGATCAGTTTTGCTAAGAAGGGATACTGTGGTGAGAGTGTGTATAGGTGGCAAGATTATCACCTAAAGTTTAGTGAAGATATGGACATTGGACTTGTGTTTTTATATGCATCTATCCCTGGTGACTCAATCTTCTGTACTTGTGCATCTGTGACAGTATGAGTCATTGAAATTTCCAACCTAAAGTCCTGTTAAGAATGCAAGAAAGTATGTCTGCAAGTTTTCGAAGAGTTTATGTAAAAGTTCTTAAAATACAATTTGATATTGACATTGTCAATGATTAAGCCTCAGCTAGCTAGCTTGCTTGCTTGCTTCCTTCCTTCCTTCCTTCCTTCCTTCCTTCCTTCCCATTGCCCAAAAATAAAAGCCAGCCTTACTTGGGGTCTGATAAGCTTTTGTGGCCTGACAGGTATGGGGAACCCAATTTCCATTTAAATCTTGATTTTTGTATAAATGTTATAGTTTTTGTGCGTCTTACAAATAATCTTTTAAAAATTGTCTTGATGATAAAAGTTGGAATCCTATCTGTATTTTTAAAGGAAATGACAAAGATCATTGAATATTTAGAGAAGCAATATAGTTAACTGGATCATGGCTTAGTCTGTTTTAGTTTTAGTTTTCACAACCTTTGGCTTTTTTCTTCTTCTTCTTCTTCTTCTTCTTCCTGTGCCAGGGATTGAACCCAGGGCCTTGCACACATTTAGCAAGTGCTCTACCACTGAGCTACATCCCCAGCCCTTTTATTGAATTTTATTTTAGTCACACTTTTTGCTTAGTTAGTTGTCCAGGTATGCCTGGAACTTGTGATACTCCTACTGAAACCTCCTGAGTACCTGGCATTACAGGTGGGTGCCACCATGCCTGTCTTCTTTGTGGTCTTTGTTTGATTCTTAAGTTTCTTAATCTGAAATCAGGAATAATTTTAAACATGTATGGTTTTGTAGAGTATATGAATACATGAAAAGGGCTTAGATTTTTGTGTGATACTAAATACTAACTGAATATAATTTTTCCTATTTATTTCTTTTCAGCTGGATGAGATAGTTTTCTTTGATTCTGAATCCCTTGGACCATTGAGAAGTATAGTGGCACTAAGTCAGTTTTTCTAGGCTGTAGGGGTCTGAGTTTATCCTGAGCTTCAAATTAGTTCTCCTTTCTTCTGCCATGGGAAGCAACTACTTCTAGACTTGGAGGGGGGGGATAAAGAGTATGAACCCATCTAGGAATAAGTCAGCTATTTATTAAAAGGCAATCATCATAATTGAATCACTGAGAAGAGAGGTTGGCAAATTGGCTCTGGGGCAAATCTAGGTCTGTTTTTGTAAATAAAGTTTTGTTGACTGTAGCCACAATCATTTCTCTAAGTCCTGTCTATTGCTGCTTTCATATTGCAAAGGCAGAGTTAGCAGTTGTAACAGATTGCGTAGCCAGCAAAAACTAAAACATGTACTTCCTGCTTGGCCTTCGTATAATGGGCTTGCCTGCTGTTGACCTAGAAAACTGTTAGTTTCTCTAGGTGAATATTCCTGACAATCTTTGGTTGAAGTCACATTTGAATAATTGTTAATTTTCTCATTAAAAACTAACATAATTTCAGGGAGTTTGCTGCACTGAGTCTAGGTGAGCTAAACACAATCTGAAATTCATAGATCTTAGTCATCAGTCCTGGGATATTTAGTGTTTTTGAATGGAACAGGTGTTTAGGACTCATTTTTCATGTGTTTTTTCAGGATTTCAAGGTTACTCAAACTATGTAGAATGCTGATTAAAATAATTTTGTAGGCATTTTTATTTATATCATCTAAACATCTGTTTTCATGTCTCTGGGATAAGCAGGGGCCATTAGATATATCCCCAGAGAGATGTAACTTTCTGTTGTTATTAAAATTAGATATTCTAAATCTCTCCAGAAGATTGTTGGCACATAGGTTAGAGTGTAAACAAAGATTCTGAAATTTCTTTCCGTAAATAATGCTCTATATTTTCACCTGGAGATTTCCTACTTTATACCATTTCAGATCTGAAGAAATTGCACAAATGTTTTTCAATGAATGAGTTAGGGTTCTTGGTTAGGTCTGTTTTTCAGAAAAATTTCTTTGTCTTCCCAGGGTTATTTTTATAGTTTTCTAAAGGGAGAGACCCTAAGAAAATAAATCTGGATGACTGCCCATGTCACCTACCTTGAACTATTTATCTGTCTTAAACAGAATTCAAGATAAATTATAGGAGTGGGGTAGAAATAATATTTATTGAATATATTTTAGCTATAAATCTAGGTCCTTGTCCATACTGACATCTGAGAAAGTGGGAAGCTCAGTGGTAGCAAGCTTAGCAAGACCCTGGGTTCCATCTCAGCACTGGAAGATGAAACAAAACAAAATAACAGCAACAACAGAACATTGTAGCATGATGACATCTAAGTAGCCATGATAGATAGTGACAGTTTGTAAAAGAGGTTAAAAACGTTGAGAATTCAGATCTTTTATGGTATAGTATGGTGATGAGAAAATCTGTAAATGCCAAATTGTGACAGAGTTTTAGCAAAATTGAACATTTATTTTTAAGATATAATCAATGTTCTAATTTTTTGAGTTGGCTGTTTCCTTTGTTTGTAAAATATGCACTACATTCTACCTATATGAGTGTTCTGCCAATCCTCCAAGTCCATTTCCAGGCAAACCTCCTGCTTGAGTTTTTTCTGCCTTTGCTACCCTTCTACCCCAGCACTACCCACTTTGATCATTTGCTTCTTTAGGTCTCACTGATGATATTAAGAGTAATAAGGCCGGATAGATGTTATCACCGGTAGCGCTTCACACCATGTCCTCTACACACTCACTAAACATTTAATATATAATTAAGGAAGTAATTTTGGACTTCAGTGGAAATATGCACTACTTGTTCCTTAAAATTGATTCATGTCTGTTCAGATTGGCCAATTTTTGCTTAAGGGGGAAGAAGGGCCCCTCATTTCCTAAACCTGCAGTTAAAGTTTAGCTTTGACTGAAGCCAGAGCAGTGATCTAGTGATCAAAGACATTTTCTTTGACAGATTTGTTATTTGTAGAAATTCCAATCTCTTTGCAGAGTGTTTTCTGTAGCCACGTTTTGTATACTTTGTTGTACTCTCTGATTTATTTATTTCAAAATAGCAGATTTCTTGGATTTACTATTACAGGTACTTCTGGAAAGGATTTTTAGGGCTCCTGTAGAATTTTGATTGAATTATTTTATTTCAGAGCATTGGGGAAAATGCTTTTCAGGTATGCGTGGATAATTAGATTCCAGGGATTCAAAAAAAAAAAAAAAAAAAGGAAATTCTTAATCAAATTTTTGATTCTAAGTCTAGATTTTCCGGCTGGTTCTATTAGGATGATTCTAACATTTGTGTTATGAAGACTGCTTAAGGGAATACTTTCTGAAAAGGTATGGTAGCCCAGAGGCAAACTTTTGCTCCTGAAGAGCAAATGTACTCTGTACATGAGTATGCATCTTTACTTAACTTTCATAGGATATGAATAAACACACACACACACACAGTATCTGGGAAGGATGGAAATAGAAACATTTAGGTTAAGTCCCTCATCTCTTGCAAGCTTGAGTAATCTCATGTCAGTGACTTAACCTCTGGTGTTTTTCTTTCCTCTTACAAAATGAGGGTGATTATTTAGTCTTCTGAAGTAAAGACTGTGAGACTTCATGACATGTACAAAAGACAGGAGTTCTTAAGGTCAAATGAACACAGCTAGGGTTATCTGGATAATTAAGTCTGAAAGCCTGGAGGGGGCATCTTGTGAGGGTAGAGGACCATGTTTTAGGGAGAGTGTTTAAATAATTTAACTTGATTCATTATACTTGTCCCAGTTCACTGAAAAATTGCCAATCTTTCATTTTGTTCTGTATGAAATTGGCATAAAACTGCCACTGTAGTCATTTTATATTTATGCCCAGTTCCATAAACATTCTCTTGCTATTTAGTCACAGTCAGAATACAATAATATTCTATTAAAGTATATCAGTTGAAATAGGCTAAAATATTTATGAACATATGTTTTGAAATTTAGAAACATTGGAGGAAAAGAATTACTAAAGATATAAATTTGTTTTGCTAAAACAGTTTGAATCTTTCAAATATTTTTCTTAGTAATCTGACTTTTTGACATGCAGAAAACACTACAAATAGAAATAAAGGAACTTGTTAACAAAGGTTTGCTTATTATACTTATGTGTGGAACTTATTTCATGGGTTTTGTTTCATTATTCTGAATGTTTTAACTTGTTTTACTAGAGCAGTGGTTCACATAATAATTCTGGGAACTTTTTGGTCTTCTGAGAGCTAACATGATACTGAGAACACAAGAGGGCTTTTTTTTTGTACTGTATTTTGACTTAGTTACTATATTTTAATTGCTTCTACAAAATGCAGTGTAAGGGAAGATGTTGAACTATTGCAGTCCTAAGAAAAATATGTGATTCCGTGGTTTACCTGGGGGTAACTTATACCCTTCAGGGTCCTTAGAAAACTCTGACCTTAACATTCTGGTCAAAGCATGGCCTAACTTTTTTTACTTTTGTTTTCCTTAAGCACAGCTGAAATAAGCCACCATTTTCAAAAAGAAAAATACTAAAGGATATACTAAATACTAAAAATACTAAAGGTAAAAAGGAATTTAAAAAAATGAAAATATATTTTAGAGGATTGCATATCTCTATCCAGTTTTGATTGATATGAACAGAATTAACATAGAGGGATTTTCCTGTGTTTGAGCTTTGTTGCATTTACTTGGGCTAACTCAAGGGCTGGCCCTTTATCTCTGGCAATTTAAATATCTGTTTTTCTCAAAACCCTCTTAAGCTTTTGTTTTCTGCTCCCACAGACTTCCACTGTTCACTCCTTCATACAAGGAGAATGAAAAATAAAAGGTAAATTTTGTGAGGACCATCAGATTTAGTCGTTATTTTTTGTTTGTGGTGTCATACATCAAACCCAGGGTTCAGGAATGCTGGGCAAGTGTTCTACAACTGACCCACATGCCCAGCCCTGAATATTAAGAAGGTTAATATTCAGCTGGACCTCACTCTGGTTGGAGGTATGAAGCAGGAATGGGACACTCTGATCAGTTTGAGAAGGGATAAAATAGTATCCTCAGATTTGGGGTCAAGTGTCATGACCCCCACGTGAAACAAGAATGGGATTTACTTCAAGGCTATTGTAATTTCTTTTAAGGACTTGGAAGCCTCTATTAGGCAAGTTAGAAGTGGTGGGAAATTTACTGAAGTATGTGGAAGGTCTCAATGACAGCGTTCTAGGGACATCCAGCTCTGGAAAACTTCCTCATTAGACAGGGCCAAGGGACTGTGTGGGGTAGTGATGGAAAGCACATGTTAGAGAGGTCACCCCTAAGCTGTAATGTTGAGGCAGCTTGCTGCTTTCCATGAAAGCACTTCTCCACTAATGTACGTCTTCTGGCTGTGGAGGGGACTTTTCTAGATACTTCATGTTTCAAAATACATGGTGCTTCTCCTCAGTAAGTCCTATACTTGAAAGAGATGCGCCCATCTTTCTTTTTCTTTCTCTCTCTGTCTCTCTTTCTCTGTCTCTGTCACTCTCCTTGTCTCTCTTTAAAGCAATAGTTCTCACATTTTGGTGTCAGTGCTCCTTCACCTAAAAAATAATGAGGATTCTCGAACATTTTTGGTCAAAGTGAATTATATGTATTGTACAACGAAGATACATTTTCAGTGGAAAGTGTCTATCTCTACGGTTTTGTCTTTTTCTCTTATCTTCAGTAATGAAATGTTTTTTGTTTTTCTCAAAAACTTAAGAAGATGGAGAAAGTGTGAGGTTTCTATCTATCATTCTCATTTTTGGAGTATGCATAGAGGATATTGGCATTTTTCCAGTTGCATATTTTATTTTTGGCATAGTGCAGAGTTTGGTATTGTGCAGAGAGTTGGGTTGCTTACCTAAGGAAGTTGAGTAAGCCAGTTCTTTTCTTATGTTTATTTCCATGTAAACAAAAATCTGTTTCTGGCATTTTTCTGTTTTGTTGATTTATTCGTTTCATGTCTATATTACAACTGACTTTGTCAATTTGTATAAATTTACCTATTTTGATGTAGATAGGTGCAAATTCCCCCACTTATCCTTCATTAAGAGAAACTAAGATATTCTAATCCCTTTGTTTATCTGTATAATACAGAATTAGCCTGTGAAAATGTTCACAGAACCTCTTTGTAGTTTGATTGGAATTTCAGTGAATCTAAATCCAGTTTGAGAGAATTTTTAAAATAAGTTTTCTAGTCTTTAATTGTGGGAATAACTTTCTAATTCTTTGGATCTTCTCTTATACTTTTATTATATGTTACATGAGTTGAGATATTGTATAACTTTCATTTAAAAACTTTTAAGTGCTATTATGAGTGGTGTTTTGCGGGGGGCCATGAATTAAAGGCAATTAATTTTTAGTATTGTTCTTAAACCTTAAACTTATTTAAGCCTTCTAAATTACTATTAATTATAAAAATTTGCCTGCGGATTATTTTATATTTTCTAAATAAATTAGCATGTAATCTTCAAATAATAATAGTTTGTTCTTTCTTAAGAAAAACCTGTACGGTGCCTTCTTTTTCTTGTTTTACCTGGACCTCCTTTAAAATGTTGGTCAATGGTGGGAGTATTGGACTTTTTTGTCTGGCTCTTGATTTTAATGCAAGTGAAGTTAATATTTTATTACTAGCTATGGCATTTGGTGTAGATTTTTGGTAGGTAGATATACTTTAGCAGGTTAAGGGAGTTCTCTTCAGCTGCCTTTTTTTTTTTTTTTTTTTGCTGTTTCTTAAAAACATTGTGAATGGATATTGAATTTCATTGACCTTTTCAAATTTAGATGATCATATAGGATTTTTTAAAAAATTCTTTTAAAAAAGCTTTTTGTTGGGCGGGGTTGTGGTTCAGCGGTAGAGCGCTCACCTGGCATGTGCGAGACCCTGGGTTCAATCCTCAGCACCACATAAAAAAAATAACTAAGTGAAATAAAAGTATTGTGTCCAACTACAACTAAAAAATAAATATTTAAAAATAAATTATTAAAATTGCTTTTAAAAAACTTGTTTGTGATGTTAAACAGCTATTGCATTTTTGGGATAAGTCTGGTTTTATTATATTTTTATTCATTGATTGCTGGTATTTTGTTTAGGAGTTCTGTATCAATGGTTGTGAGTGCCTTATGCTCATAATTTTCCTTCATCTCTCTCTTCTTACTGGGTTTTGGGATATGGACTATATCAGTCTCGTAGAAACCTAGGGAGTCGTCCTCCCTGTGATGTGCTGCAAGAGTTTGTGTAATACTGGATCAATCTGTTCCTTGAGTTTTCATTCAGTTTTTTTGTAAGTCCATATAGATATTCTTTTTTTGTGAGATTTAATTTTTTTTGAAGATTGTAGAACTCCTAGGTTTAAAATCATTTTTATTTATTATTGGCAAGTTATATTTTTTAGAAACTGGTCCATTTTGTCTGTTTTCAAAGTTACTGGCACAAAGTCCTTTAAATGTAATTTTTAACATTTCTGCTGTACCTATAATTGTTAACTTGTTTATTCATTACCTTTTCAGAGATACGCCATTGTTACTCTTTTGAAAAGAACCAAGTTTCATCTTTAGTGATGTTGTTATTTTTAATTTTATTAATATCTATTCTTTTAAAATTTTATTTTCCTTTTTTGCATTACTTTCCTTAATTCAATTATTAGCTAAGTAATTTTCAGTCCTTCTTTTCGAATCTAAGATCAAGACTCAATTTTACTTTAATGCAATATTTACATCTCACCAGTTTCTTTATCAATATTTTTTCATCATCATCATCTTCATTATTTTGCATGGTACTGGGGAATTAAACCCAAGGGCCTTGAGCATACTAAGCATGTACTTTACCTCTGATCTACATCCCCAGTCCTATTCTTCATTTTTAAGTGTGTTTTGATTTCTTTTGTGTTTACTTCTTTTCCTGAGAGTCACTGAGAAATGTTTTGAATTTTCCTAATCAATGTTTCTTGCCATTTATATTAACTGAGTTAGTTAGCTTTCTGTTACTGTGACAGAAAAACAGATAAATCAATTTATAAAGAATAAAAGTTTATTTTGGCTCAAGTTTTCAGAATTTGCAGTCCATGGCCAGCTGACCTTTGTCACCCTTGGGCCTGAGGCAAGGCAGCATTTCAAGGTGAGGAACACATGATAGAACAGAAGCACATAACTCTTTGGGTCTTGGAAGCAGAGAGAGGAAGGGGGAATAGTCCCAGTATCCCCTTCAAGGCTTACTTTCAATGACCTAACTTTCTCTAATTAGGCTCCACCTCTTAATAGTACCAATACTCCACTTCCCAATAGTACCACTGGCTGAGTGCTTAAATTTATTTTATTTTTTTAGTGTGTGGTACTGGGAATTGAGCCCAAGACCTTGTGTGTATTAGACAAATGCTCTACCACTGAGCTACATCCCAGCCCTTTTTTAATTCTTATTTTGAGATAGCGTCTTACTAAGCTGCCCACGTTGGCCTTGAACTTGTGATTCTCCTGCCTCTATCTCCTGAGTAACTGGGATTATAGGCCTGTGCCATCATGTCCAGCAGGACCAAATTTTTAACATATTGGCCTTTGGGGGACATTACATATACAGACTCTGGAAGTTTTTCTTGATTTGAACCTAATCTGCATTATGATTAGAAAATATGCCCTATATAACACTGATTTTTTTTGAGATTAAGACTCTTATAACAAACTAAGTTCATAGCCATTTTTCTTTCTTTTTTAAAAAACATCTTTATTTATTTATTTATTTATGTTTATGTGGTGCTGAGAATCAAACCCAGGGCCTCACACATGCTAGGCAAGTGCTCTACTGCTAAGCCACAACCCCAGCTCATGGCTAATTTTCTAACTATTTTCTGTATGCTTAGGAGGAGTCTGTGGTCTTCAGTTCATGACTATAGTTTTTATATGTAGTAAATAAACTCAAGATTATTACATATTTGACATTTATGTCTCTCCTAAGTGTTTATTATTAGCTTTAAATATCAGTAGAGAGAGAGAATTATGTTAATCTTCTTCTACTGACAATTTTTAAATTTATATATTTAGAAGCTATTTGTTAAATGTGCATGAATTTAGGGTTTCATCTTCCCTGATAGTCTTTCAGATCATTCTTTCCATATGTTTGTATGTACCATTTCCTTATTTCTACTGCAGGTCTATTATGAATAATGCAAATATAGCTATAGGAGCTTTCCTTTGAAGGACTAATATATTTTTTTTTAAAAAAATCTTTTAGTTTACAACTTTGCATGTCCTTATGTTAAACATTTCTTAAGAATAACATAGCATTGGATTTCTTTAAAAAATCCAGACTTTTTTTTTTTTTTAAATAGGGGATTTGGTTCATTTAGATTTATTATGGTTAGGAATATTTTTTGTACTCTTTAACTTGTGTGTGTATGATTCTTATGTTTGATGTTTCTCCCTTTTGTGTGTGTGTGTGTGTGTGTGTGAATTTTTTAGTTTTTACTTCTCATTTGTTTTGTCCCATCCAGTAGTAAGGAAGTTATAAAGTTGTTTTTAAAATTGGTTTCTTTAGAAATATGTTTGTGGGGCTGAGCATGTGGCTCAGTGGTACAGTGCTCACCTAACACGTGTGAGGCCCTGGGTTCAATCTTCAGCACCACATGAAAATAAATAAATAAAATAAAGGTATTGTGTCCAACTACAACTAAAAATTAAATATTAAAAAAGAAATATATGTGTGTATACCTATGTATGTAGATGCATCTTTTTCTTTCTTTTTTCTTTTTTAGATGCATATCTTAACAAAATCTAAAGTTATTCAATATTTTTAATTCTTCTGCTGAGCCATACAAATAATTTATGTTATTCCCTTTCCTGTATTCACAAAATTCACTTATTTAAATATATTTAGATCATATACATATAAAATTTTAGATCATTTTTAAAACTTGCCAAATGAGACATTATTATTATTGTTAAAACAGTTATTGTTCATTTTAATTTACAAACCTGTTTTTCATCATCTATTCATATATTCTACATTTTCCTCTGGAATTAGTTTCATGTTTCCTGAGATGTACATCCTTTAATACAGAGTTATTGGTATTAAGCACTACATCTTTTTTGTCTGAAATTTCGTGTTTAAGGAATCTTAAATAGTATACTGTCTGATTCCTGTTGTTCAAAGGAAAACTTAAGCAATAAAACAAGTTTAGTACGTGAATTTTACTACTTAAAATGTATAGTAGTTTATGCATACCCTCTGTTCTTCTTGTGGCATGGAGAATCAAGAACAACCTGTAGGAGATGGAGAATATTTTCTCTTATGAAATTGACCCAAAATAGTTCTCCTGCTTTAATTCCTGCTAGGTAGTACATTTTTTTTTCTTTCTCTAATTGATATCCTATGAAAAACTATCTGAACTTAACTTTTGTTAATTTTCTTTAGTTCCTTAAAACCGGTGCTGAATTTCCTCATAAAAGAGTATCAGTTACTCTCAACATAACTCATTTATTGCAGATTTGTTGTTTGTTCTAGTTTTAAAAATTAGTGCTTATTTGAGACAGAATCAGAAATTAGGGATTTTTTCATTTGCATATTTGTATTTCTGATGTTGTTGTAACTTTCATGACTAAATATCAGCAAGGTCTATAGATCTATAAACTTGGCTTGCTTTCTGAGTCAGTCCTGATTTGGCCTTTGGGATCAGTACTGTTTGGAGTTGGGAAGTAGGTGTTTTGTGTCTTGTCACAGAATGGGGTCCCTCCATTGCTTTCTGAATTTAGTATTTTGCCTTCCATGGTACCTCTGCAGCTTTGCCAAGGATCTAGTTGACTGCTGCCAAACCTGCCTGTCCACCTGCCAGCCTGTACCTGTGGCAGTGCCACTCCCTCTGTCCTGTTGCCTGAGGTTATATTCTCCAGTTACTTCTGGGCCCCAGCTTGGATGGATTCTTTCCATTAGTGAATGCTGGTGAATAAACTTTCAAGCTTATCATTTTAGTATGTATGTCCAGTTTTCCCAGACAGCTTATTTTGTTATCTGATCCCTAGTCCTACAGTACTTGTGAGTATTTCAGAAGGAATTCAAGCTTTCAAGAGAAAATTAGCTGTAAGTCAAAACCTTATTTATTTTCCTTGAAAACATATTGTGTTAATATTCTTTGCTTGTAGTTTATTTCCAAACAAAAATAGAGCCACCACCATAGGCCTTAAGAGTAGAATTTTAGATCTACTCTTTCCCAACCCCCACTCCAAGGTAGCTTTACCACTGATCTACATCCCAGCCCTTTATTTTGAGACAGGGTCTCACTAGATAGCTGAGGCTGGCCTAAAACTTGTGATCCTCCTGCCTCTGCCTTTGGAGTAGCTGGGATTACAGGCATGCACTACTGTGCCTGGATCTAGATCTTCTACTTTCTATGTAAAGATTGGTTTCTTAATATTATTCTTCATTTTGTGTTTTGTATTATTTGTTTATGATTTGACAAAACAAATGGGATGATTTTTCTTATAGAACCAAAATATTCTCACATTGATTTTTTTTTTCTTTCATTGTCTGGTTGCTACCTTATGATTATTTTCTGTAAATCAGTGTAAGTTGTGCTGTAGTATGATTGGATAAAATTGACAGTAGGAATTTTTTTTTGTTGTTTTTTTTTTGACAGTAGGAAATTTCATAAAATGATGCAGCAGTGGGTAAAAAAAAAGTGTTTTCTACAAAATTTGATTTTATCCCTATTAGCTGTATTTTCAAGTATAAAGGTCTGCAGTAAATACATTAGATTTATTTTCTCAAATCATTGAATTGGTATCATGAAATAGTGTTTCTTTTTTCTGCATTCCCATACTTTCTTATTTATGTTAATTTTCTTGTGTGAACACCCACTTTTTACTTAAGTTAAAAAATGTACACGGTGGCAGCTTCCTAAAGGCAAATCTTATTTTTTTTTTTAAAAAAATTTCCTGCCCCAGTGCATACCTGTGGTGCATATTAGGTACTTAGTTAATATGTGAAGGGGAAATCAATCAGATGAGCTAGTATTAAAGTTTAGGTTCAGAATTTTCATTTGTCAATATTTGCAAAGATTGTAAAATTATAAGATAACTGTTTCTGGATATTCTTCAGAGTCCAGCTGTGGGTATACTTGATCAGATTGCCTTATCACAAATCAGGTGTTAAACATCAAAATGGTTTCTACTAGTTTTGACTATATCTTTAGAAATTTAATTATCATTGTACAGTTTTTTTTAGTGTATATGGGACTTATGAAATAGAGTTCTCAAATTTTATATCTTATTTTGGAACCAATAGAAAATTTGGTTCCTTATGCCCTTCTGTTTTAAAAACTATACCACAGCAATTTTTACCAGCTAATCATAGACTTATCCTTGACACTATTAGGTAATTGAAGGGAAAGACCTAGTTTCTGCCTAGTCCTTCGTATATCATGTAGCATAAAGCCACATGTAGGGTAGCCTGGACTTCAAGCTAGATACCCAGCTATTACCCATGATGAGGTAAACCTCAAACTTCCTATCTCTTTATTAAAAAAAATTTTTGTGTGTGTGTTTCTCCATTCAACTCTGGCAACATTACCAACAGTATTCTTGGAAGACTGTGTCTTACTAAAGGAAGAATTTTGAATGTTAGTGATTTAGCTAGATTGAAAGTAAAGGATGTTATTGGAAAGTACTGAGACAGTGATAGAAGCCAGAATTTTAGGAACAGAGTGATCAATGGGCAAACAGAAGTGTCTAGGTTGGCAGGTGAGGATAAAACTGTGTTCCAAAGGTTAGGAAAGTGAATGGGAGATTTTCCTGACATGGATGTTTGTTTAGGCTTTGGGTTTATTCTGTTATTGGATGTGGTATGAATTTTATTTTTTACTTCCTAACATAAATTTGAATTATCAACAATGGTATATTATATTTAATTTCTTTTCTAAATACTGTTACCTTTGAAATTATCTGTATAGAATTTGGGAGTTAACTTTCATCCTTAAACAAAATAGGAACCTGGATGATTATTTATAGGTTGCTTTCAAAGCACCCTACAGTGACTCTGTTTGGTACAGTTATATATTGATACCTGAGAGAGCATACTTAGCTTAAGTTGCTTGACCACTTTCATCACACTTCTATTTGTAGGAACAACAGGTATGGTATCATACAAAGATCGATGATGTTAATTTATTTTGGAACTTTGACCAAATAGTCATGAGAAAGCACCTATATATTTGATAGGCCTGTTAGGATTTCTGTGTAGAAGTTTTATAAGCAGTTAATATTCATTTTTAGATCAGAAGTGGTTTAGCAGATAAGGTATTAGTATTAAACTCTTCTACATGTTTGTTATTAATCTTCAATCAACCATAAAGTGTAACTTGTAACTGCCCATTGACAGAGACATAATATGTACTTAGTATGGAAAAAAGCCTTGTGTGGTTATTGGTCTCAGTAGATCCAGCACTTGCCAAGAACACAGTTGAAACTGGTAACTTTTGTGAAAACATCATGTGCTGGAAAGCTTGTACATGGCTGGTTCCTGATATCCAGGTCACTGCCTAAATGTCATTTCCTCTCAGGCTTTTATCATATCACTCATTTTATTCCCACAGTAGAACTTATCATTACCCATTTTCTTCTTCATTCTTTTTTTTTTTTTTGTTTTAGAATTTATTTTTTAGGACAGTGGAGATCATGTCTCTTTCATTCTCCTCTTGAGCTCTGAGGCTTAGACCAGTCCCTGGCACATGGTAGGTGCTCAAACAGTGTTCACTAAATGAATACATTCATCTTCTCATTAATGTCTTCTTTCTGTTTGCGGTTATTTGTTATGAGGGTACTCTTGGCGTTATAATGGAAATAAAGATTTGAGTCCTAAAACAGTGAATAACCATATTAAACACAGGCTCTGAGAAAAAAATAGTTTCATTAAGCCATCAGCAATTTAAAATTAAGCCTTGAGATTGTATTTGCTTTCTTGTTATATCAATTAATGCATTTATTTCCATTTATAAATATTGAAACTTGGCTCAAATCCCAGATTATAGAAACAGTTTCTTTTTTTTTAATTGACTTGGTTATTATCAGAGAAAAAAGAGACAAATTCTCTAAAGAGTTTTTACAACAGTAAAATTGTAACCCAAATTCTCTAAAGGATTTTTATAACAGTGTGGCATAAAATACCAAGGAAGAATATTGTTACATATTTTGCAGATTATGAAATTGGGGAAATAGCTAATGAACAACTAATAGAAAGCTAATGGAAGTAGCTAATGAATAACTACTTGAAAGTAGGAAAAAAAATTTCATTTATATCCAAACTAAATCTGGAGTGTTCTTTATTATTATACTCCAGATTTAGTTTGGATATAAATGAGAACTCAAAAAGTGTGTCAAGATTAGTACATACTTTATTTTACTTGTACAAAGAATCATTATTTATACGCCTAATATTTAATGCTCAGTTGTGGTTGGAGGAATTCTGTGAATTCAAGTCTATGAAAAAAAATCCATTTTTAGTTTTTTGTTTTTTTTTAATTTTAAAATTTTGCCATTAAAGTTGTTTTATTTAAAATAATTTATAATGTAGCTGGTGCTCCTAAGCTAATTACTTGTGGGCAGAAAAAATTAAAAATAAAAAATTATCCAGAATTAAAAAATTAATGTTAAATGTATTAAAAATGTTACAAATTCAAATACCACTTTGGATTTTAAGCTCAGCTTATTAATTTTTATTGCTCTAACCATAAATTTTAACAATATTAGGGTGTTTAAATGTTATATTTAACTTTAAAGTATTTAAATTCTATTAATCTAATATATTTGATTTAAATACTTTCTTGTGAACTGAAATAATTCTTACACATCTCATAAACTTATATGGTAATCCTGGTGTTCCTTTAAATTTTTCAACACCATGTACAGACCTAGTAAGATTTTTACTTATAATCATGAATCTAAACTGCAATTGCTCAATTTTAAATTTTAATTGGAATTATAAAGAATTTCTGACTTGATACTGTAATAGCTCATTTTTTAATGTGATAGACACTTAACATATGATTGATTTTGGCTACCATCAAAGAGTAATGATTTTGATTCTTCTAAATATTTTTATATTTAATTCTGAATCTCCTCAGTATATATTATCCCAAGTAGTCTTCTCCAGTATTTGAGATTGCATAAAGAATTTGAGGAGGATTCTCACCAGATTCTTGGTAGTTTATTTCATGCATACATTACAATTTATTTACTGATAATAGGATAAGTTAGTTCTTCTTATCCATGTGATGCACATCTCTATTCTTATGTATAGAATGTTTTGTTCAATACTTGATTGAGTAAATTTTGTATTCTTTAGCTCATAAGGCAATTCAGTATATTTTCACCAAGCAAAGGTCTTTGAACCTAAGGGAATTCTCTTTCACTCCTGTCCTCCCCCCCCCCCATGTTCTTTATATCTGGCAGAAGCACAGAAATCTTAATAAATAAAAAATATCTGATTGAATTCTGGCATTCTCTCAATACTTTGTTCAGTTACAGGTCTTGAGGTCATTTGTCTGATACTAAGGGAAAATAATCAGTGAACTCTTGTTACTCCCTTGGCCCTTCTTCAAGGGTTTGTGTGTATCTTCTGTCCTAGGGGAACCAAGTGAGTTCTCTGAAAGGTACACTGAGACTACTCCTGTGGTAGCATTTATATTATAAATGATAATCTTTGATTCTTTTGGTTTAGATCAAAATAAAACAGAACTTCTGAAACCCCTTTTGAAAGTAGTAAGGGAAATAACACTGAATGCCTACGTTTTGCCAGGTGTTTTACATAGATTAAATTCATTTCATTCTTACCATAATCCTGTTAAGTATTACTAATCCTTCATAGAGTTTATTTACAGGTAAAGAGATAGTCATTTAGTGAAGTTAACAACTTATTAGGATTCATAACTATTAAGTGATGGAGACAGAATTTGAATCTAGATATCTGTATTTACATCTATCTCCAGATCTTTTTTCCTGCCTTTTCAGAAGATAAATTAGAAAATTATGTTCATTTAAAAAGTGTTTTTGTTGTTGTTGTTGTTGTTTTTGTGATTGGCGTTTTTCCTCACATTTGCTTGTTTTCTCTGTAGTATGTTCAGTGAAAAAACAAAATTCCAATGCATTTCCTAAATTGTCCCAAATGGTTTTGTAAACTCCTGTGCCTGCAGGGAATGGTGCATGTACATATAGTGCTGGCATCTGCTTGCTGGTTTCATAGCCTTTTCTCTATGTAAATCAGTTTGAACAGGTAAAGGTGGGAGTTGAGTAATGATATGACATATTCAGTTTAGAAGGGAAAATCCTAAATTCACTAAGTTCCCCACTGTGATTTGCCCTCTTCTCTTTCCTCTGCTTCAAAAGAAAACAAAACTGGTCAGTAAAGTGACAGATTTGCCATAAAAGAGAAACTTGAACCTTAGGGAGGATATTCCATTTTTTCAGATAACTGCTGTATCTTTTTGTTCTATTAAATGTTTTGTCCTTTTCAAAAGGTTATCATGATTAATAATAGAATATTATTGAAAACACCCAATAGGTTATCAAAATAATAATCCAGGCATTATTTCTGTTTTATTAATCAGTAAATAAAAAAAATAGATGGCATGAGTTACTTGCACAGAACTAACTCAGAAGTGAAATTCTATAATATTTTAAACAAAAGACATGACTATGAAGTTCTTTATAAAAATAAAATTAGATAGATTTAGAAGTTCTAGCTGATTGCCTTTCTAGGAAGTTGAAGCATCTAAGGAGTTAAGGTTAGTTTTAGAAACGATTGGAGCTCCTTTGCAAAAACTGTTCTGAAATATTTTACCCATCTCTGTAGCAAATAGTGCCATATTTGGATACAAACATCCTCTTGGGCAGCAAAATACTGTTTAAAGTATGAGTTAAAGTTTGGAAAATGTTTGCTTTTAGCGCTTTAACATACTCTTGATTTACTTGTGCTTTGAGCACCCATTCTGGAACAGATTCCTTTTGGTATAGCCAATATATTTGGGCAGATCCAGAGCACCAGTGTGTCTAACGGATAGTTATTTTTCCTTATTTTATGAAAAATGATATTACAGAAATATTTGATTGTTCATTTTGCACCTAATGTGTCATATGAGAACTATTTTGTTCTACTTTTTGAATCTTTGGATTTGGCGGTGGAAACCTACTTTTTTTTGTGGGAAGAGCACTGGGGATTGAACCTAGGGGCACTTTAACACACAGCTACATCCCTAGCCCTTTTTATTTCTTAAGTTGAGACAGGGCCTAAGTTGTGATCCTGCTGCCTCAGGCTCCTGAGTCAGTGGAATTATAGGTGTGTGTGTCATCATGCCTGGCTTGGAAACCTATTTTGGTTCAAGTGATTTTTCTGCAGATCAATTAATCCCTTAGTCTTAACATAAATCTTAACATCAGAAATGGCAGAACTTGTTCCCCTAGGATCATTTTTTTTTTATGAAGTTCACCTAGGTATTGGTACTTTATATAGAATAAGTTTTTTAAAAAATCGATTATGTCTAGTCCATCCTCAGATTAGCTCATGTTGTGTTTCTGGGCAGTTTACTCTTCCCAGATTTCAAAATCCACAAAAATGTGCTACTGCTAAGATATCGGTTAATTAATTTTATTAAGTATCTGCTGTCAACTCTGGTGCATTAGCGGCTTTTAGATTTTTAAAGAACTTCCTGATAAAAATAAAGTTTTTAGATATTATTGTATTGGGTTGTCAGTTGAAATTAGTGAGTTAAAAAAAACTCCACTCAATATTTTTGTAAATGTAAAATATTTAAAAGAATTTTCTCCAAATAGTGTGAGTTTATGACTTATGACCCTAAATTGGAATTCTATACCTTTTCCTCATGTGAAAATCCCAGTTTTCTGTTTAAAGAAGTGTAGAAGTTTTTCCTTATAAGGAAAAAATCTAGAGTTCTATTTATAAGCATATGCTATTCAACCAAAAAAACTCAAGTTGAAAATGCAGATAAGTAGCTAGCAAAATCACCTTTCATTAAAAACCTACTTTGAAATGGTTTATGTGTAATCTAAAAAATAAATATACCTTAAATGCAATGGAATCTACCTTAATTTTAGTCTTGATCTTGGGAGTCTGAGTGACTACATTGTCATTGACTTGAGCATAAAAGGACTAAGTATATTCCTGCTGGAGTCAAACTCTTGCATATTAACACAGCCTCCTTTGAATTTCTGTATCTGTGGGTTTCAGTGTAGGCAGAAGACTTGCCACAGAATAACAGGATAATTCAGAGTAGCTCTTAGAGAAAGAAAGTTCTTTTCATGTATCCACTTACTCTTCATATATGCTTTATTAGTGAAATGACTTACTTTTGAATGTATGAATTCATAGCATTGAAATTCCAAGAAGAAATTGCTTAGGTATAGCAAAATCATCTCTTTATTTAGGATGTCTGGAGAGTCAAGCATTCAGGATTATAGAACCCACCTAGCCTTTACATGGACAACCAACTTTCAAAATATTCCAATGATATATTTAATATCAAAACTTCTTTGAGCAGGTTTTAAAAAAATATTTTTGGATGATGTAAATATGGCATTGTAGGCATTTGAATTTTAAGTTTACCAGCTAAGCAACACTTAACTTGTATTGGTAAAGCATGGAAATGAAAGTTTGTGAATGAGACTTTACAAATTCTAATATGCCATATAACTGAATTTTTAATTATGATTAGTATTTTTAATACTTTACTGAGATATAATTCATGTACCATACACAATTGTTTGTATACATATCAGGGATCATCCATCTGTGCATATTAGAAGTGGGGTTTCTGGTCCTGGCTCTAGCATTTAAGTCTTATGTACCTCTAACTTCTTACATAGCAAGTGAGGGTTGGCTTGGACAATCTCAGTTGGTCGGTCAATCTCTTAAGCTTGCTCTCTCATTCAGCAAACACTACCTTATGGCAGAATTTGTAAAGGAACTTGGGAATGGTGTGTCTTCAGAGGAGCTCAGAGGCTAGAAGGAGGGTGAGGAGAGAGAAGAGAAAAAACAAGCAAAACTCATAAATCAACAGTTAGAAGCCAACATGATGAGTACCCAGGGGGTGGTAATTATGGAGCATGCAGGTCTTGGGAGACTTCTTGGCAGAACTGATACTTAAGCAGCCTTTAGGAGGTCAGCCAGGTGGATTAATGGGTATATGGCGTTTTATGACAAAAGATACTTGGTGATCATTTTGCGCTTAAAATCTGAGTCAATGCATTATTAAAGTGTCCAAGCAAGAAAAGATTGCAGTACTTGTTTTCTTTACTATTATTGCTAGACTCCCTAGTTATTTTTCTCATTGAAAAAGAATGTGAAACAAGCTGATTAAGTTTAAAATAACTCAGTTCTTATTAGACTATTCTAGTCACCTTTTAAAATGATTTGGTTTTAGGGTGAGAGAACTCAGTTTTGTATTCTTTTTCTAGCAGGAGAACCCTCTGTATGGGGCAGTTTCCAGCAATCATAGTTTTTAGATAGGCGTGTTTCCAAGTAGTTACAGGTCACTGGAGAAACTAAGGAAAACAATCACCAAAAAGTTGTGCTGAGAGTTGCTGTTCTAGCACATAGAAACAATTATTTGGTTGAAGTATTTTAAACATCAGTTCAGTGCTATTAAAAATACAGTATATTTTACTTTGTTTTTCTATTGAAATTTTGAGGAATTTTAGATTGTCAAGATACAAGAATTTTTCTTCATGGCCAACATTTTCTCTGAAACCTGATTTAGGCCTTGCTTTACAGAAATTTCCATTATTAAAATCCCTTCATGCTATTATTTTGGTATATTCCGTTTAACTTATTACCAAGTTTGTATTTTTATAATGAGTTGGTTCTACATTAAACTGCAGAGAGATTTTAACACCCATGATGATCCAGGCACACACATAAGGTAGTTGTGGGACATGAATGAAAATGCCTAATTTAATTTACAAAAGCATTTATTCCTGCCTCCCGCCAGAATATTCTTGATTTTGTACTGTACAACAACCATGGTCCTGTTATTTTTTTTTATTAGGCAGTTTGTCTATTCTAAGTTTTAGTTTCACATACATAAGTGGGTAAGATTCATGCTGACTTTAGCTTTCATGATTTATCACATTGATGCAAATCAAACATAGACCAGAGAGAAGGGAAACCACCTTTCCTAGATGAAGCAATGCATTCCTAACATATGCTGTTAAGACTTTTTTTTTTGTTGCAAGTGTGACAGGCTGTTCATTCTCTGGCAGTGACCTCTACCTTGGCCTGACTTAGCTGGTATGATGGTTCTTTGTGCAAATATTTTCTCAACCTTCAATTTGTCACAAGTAGCTAAGCATTATCCCATGAATAATAGATTTATGATTTTTCTAGCATTAGCAGAGCAACTAAAATACTAACTTGTTCCAGCTGTGTTTCTTGGATTTGGTTTTTCTTCCCAGGAACTGGTCTTCTGAGCAAGAAGAAAATGAATGGCCAATTAAATAGATTCCCTTTAGGTATGTACTGGCCTGGCTCTGAGAAAGATAAATATGAAGATAGGTTGAGAGTACTGGAATATTTTAGTTTTTTGGTGATCCAAACATTAACTGTTGCCAAGTTTTGGGGCCAGGTTACTGGATGGGAGACTGAATCTTAGAAGGATTTGCCAAAAGGTCATCCTGTTGTGAATTGAACACATACTTTCTTACTGCAAATTCCATGTTCTTTCCACCCCTGTGTAGTATGGTATATAAAGACTAATCAAGGGCTGGGGATGTGGCTCAAGCGGTAGCGCGCTTGCCTGGCATGCGTGCGGCCCGGGTTCGATCCTCAGCACCACATACCTACAAAGATGTTGTGTCCGTCGAGAACTAAAAAATAAATATTAAAAAATTCTCTCTCTCTCTCTTTCTCTCTCTCTCTCTCTCTTTAAAAAAAAAAGACTAATCAAATGAATAGATTCTTTTATTAGTAGAACATTATAATTATACATAATATTTGGGTTCATTTTGACAAAATAATACATGCAAGGAATTGGGTTTCAATCCCCATTCTCCACTTTCCCTTCCATCCTCCCTTCCCCTATTCTCCCTCCTCTCCGGTATTGAACTTCCTTTCACTTTATTTATTTATTTATTTATTTATTTTTGATTGGTATTTTCTACACATACATACAGATGAAATTCTGTTTGGTACTCTTATATGTATATGTGACATGATATTGTAAAATTAATTCCGTATCCTTCCCCTTTTCCTTCTTTCCTCCCTGTTTTCCTTATTCTACTCTCCTGATCTACCCATATCTTTATGATATCCTATCACCTCCCCTGCCACCTTCTCTTTCCTTATTTTGCTCTAGCTTCCATATGTGAGAGAAAACATTTGGCTCTTGATTTTCTGAGTCTGGCTCATTTCACTTAGCATGATTTCCTCCATTTCCATCCATTTTCCAACAAATGTCTTCAAATGAATTGATTCTTATTGGCAAGAAAATACTTCCTGGAAGGAGTGATTTAAAAAAAATAATAAAATAGAAATTACTCACTATCTTTCCAAGATGTTTCAGTTGTTTAAAACCATACTGAGATTTCATTTCCTTGAGACTTTTACTCCTTTAATTTCCTTGAGGTTTTTACTCCTTTAATATGGTGGGGGTGGGGGGTGAGGAAGGAATGTTTACATTGCATCATAAAAATGAATGTGCTTGCATATTTTGGTTATTGCCATTTACTAAGACATTTTGTGCATTACATTATAAGATTCTAGAGTTTCTAAAGGCCAAACTAAGTCTTATACTATGTGTTCAAAGAAATATAGAATTTGGATTGGTAAAGTGGAAGGAGATGATCGTCTTAGATGTGATAAGTAGCTTGGGCAAAATCATGGTTGGGGAACAACCATAAGGGTCTTAGACTAACTAGAATTAATTCATTTAATGTAATTGATGGGGCTTGAATGCTAGCCTTGGGATTTGGACATGATTTGAGGCATAATGATTTGAGACCCAGTCTTGACTAATGTTGAGTGAAGGAGTGATTTTTCAAAAGTGCCTCAGTAAGATTATTGTTTAGGAGAAGTAGAGTGAATAATAATAGGCTTGAAGAATGTCTTTAATTATAATAATGTGATGTGTTGGGTAAGAAGGGAGTTTGTGGTTTAAGTTTTCTCTGAGCAATACATTAGAGTGAAGTAGATTCTATAGATTTTAGGGAATTGTTTTTGGTGGTAGAAAATATCAGACTAGGATGATTATTGAAGTAGGAGTTAGCACTCTGAGTCATCATTTGTAATCACAGTAGGGGATTCATGTGGGATGAGAGAAAGAGAGTGTAAGCTGCATGAGATCAAACTTGGGATGAGATTACATACAGATTTGGAGTCTTAGAAATTAGGAAGATGAGTTTTTTACAAAAAAGGATTTCTTTTTTTCTTCTTATTTTTGGGTACCTATCTGAAAATCTTCCTCCACAACTTAAACAACAGCAAAAAGTGATATATAGAGAGAAGCTTTAATTATGGTGTATTAGTTAAGACAAACTATGGATAAGAGAAAACAAAAAAATGATTTAGAAATTTTAATTTGAGAAAATGAGGCACTATTTAGGGAATTGATTGTACTTTAGGATCCTGGATTCTGGTAACACTGGGATTGGAGAGGGGGAGGATATGATATTAGATGAAGCCAGTGAGTCAAGGATGAATCTAAGGTAGAGGTTTTCATATCTGAATGGGTATTAGGACCACCTGAGGCACTTATTAAGCATTTTCATCCCATGAGGCTCTGGTTTTGGAAGGATGTCTAGAGAGCAGAAATTTTCATTTTTAAAGCTAGGTAAGGCAGGTCTGATAAAAATGATTTAAAAAACTAGGATAATCATAGATGGATACATGAAAGTTAGGGGAGCAGCTTTGTCAGGTGAGTTTGGTTTTGGATAAATTGAGGGTATTAAGTTTGGTTGGATAGCCAGGTGGAAAGAGTGGTCCAGTAAAAATAGATCTTTGCATTGTATTGAAGTGCATATATTTGACTGTGAGAGTGGATGATATATCAGAGAAAGATGTTGCAAAAAGAGCAAGAAGCCTTTTTTGCCTTTGTGTTTTGCCATAGAAACACCAGGGTACAGATGGATTTCTTTAGTTAAGTTAGCTCAGTGCAACTTCATTCTTGTGTCTCTTTTAAAAGAATATTGACATTTCTCATTTTATTTTCTCGGTTCCTAGGAAATGTACATAAATATCTTTGATATAGTCTGGTTGGTTTTGGTGTAGCTACCCATGTTTTAGACATTGTAGATATCTGTTTAAGCAGTGTAGTAGAGATACATTAAAGTCATAACTAAATGAAGCCATGCTAATAATGACACCACTAATTTTTGACATTGTCAGTGACTTTCTAGGCTCATGCCCTTTACTCTTCATTACAAATAGAGCATCTAATATATCCTTATTTATAAGTGATTCCTTGTGCATATTGTCAGTATCCCCAGAGAGCTTTTCACATAATTTTAGCAAACATTTAAAAATTCTCAGAAATTCTTATTTCTCTTAATTTGGAGAACAAATACTGCATTGCACCATTTAAAACAGTCAGGGTATATAAAAGGCTTTGGTCTTCAAATCAAATAAGCAATGACATTGTACTTCAACCTCAAAATTGATATGAATCACAGTGATAGAGGAAGTTTAGTCTAGTCCGTTCACAGACAAAAAAAGAAGCCTGGTAGCTCGAAAGCCTTCTTTAGGGCAGATTTTATAAAATGTTAAACATGTCCATTCACTTCTGGACAAGCTGGAGGTCTTTGAAACTGCACCATCTGAGTGGAAGAGGCCTAATGGAAAGTGACTCATTCCTAAACATATTCAGCAAAGCCATGGGCCAAATTGAATCCCCTGAAACCTAACCTATATACAGACAGTTTCCAGCACATGAGCTGGTTGTGTTTCAAAAGTTTATGTGTAAGGCAGCTGTTTGGAACACAGAACACATTTTTTTCCCTTACAGAAACAGTTTTTAAAAAAATAATATTGGCTCTGTTCCCAGGCCAGCTCACAAATCTTTTTAACTCAAAATGTATCTTAAGTATTAACTGTACAATTTCACTTTATTAAAATGATATTTTTGTTTCTGTGGGAAAGTAGATCCAAATCAATTGAAAGGGAACAGTTTATCTTTGCTTAGCTGGGTTAGGGTCTTTTCAGAAGATGTCCCTGATCCTACTGGGGTCCAGAATTTATTAACTGTACATTTGTAAATAACTTCTTCCCCCAATTATAAATGAACATTTCTTGGGGGTTCATTTCCCAGGTGCTTACTATTTCAGAAAGGTGGCCCCAGTTTCCCACTCTTCCTTTTCTCTTACTTCCTCTCTCCTCTTCTTTCCTTGTAGGCCAACCTCTTGTAAGCCAGAGGTTGTTTATACAGGTTTGTCTATAAAATGGCTAGTGTTCCTGTATTTTATAACCAATATTAGTTAATAAGATTGATTGCTTTATGTCTTAAAATACTGGTGAGGGTAAGGATTGGTAATGATTGGTGTTATACATGTCAAAAAGCTGAAATACTTACTAAATTTCAATGATAAAAATTATATGAAAAATATTTTTTGTTGGTACTGGGCATTGAACCCAGGAGCATTCTGCATTTTAGCACATCCTCAGACTCCCCTAGCCCCTTTAAAATTTTATTTATGAGAGGCTTTTGCTAAATTGCCCAGGTTGACCTTGAACTTGTGATCCTGCCTCAGCCAGGTGTGCACTGTACTTGGCTGAAAAATTTTATAGCATTGTTTATTGTATTGTATTGGAATGCTTTGAACTTTGGTGAGCCACATATGATTATCTCTATTATAATTAAATGTTTTATTATTAATCTTTATTTAGTTTTGACTTGTTATGATTGGTGAATAAATATATGCTTTTTGGTGAATATGTGCTTTTTAAATAAAAAGCTTTCTGTGTAAGAATGACTAAGGCTGTTTAAACTTCATCATTAAGGTATGTTTTTTACCTTGATGAGATTGCTTTTATCTTAAATGGAATGAAGGATCTGGAACCGCTCATTCAGTCATTTAATCATGTACTCTATACACATATTGACTTCTATATATCTTTATCTCTACTGTGTGTCAGACTCTATTCTTGGTGCTGGAGATACAGTGACCAAGCAGATATGATGTCTTTGTATGCAGTTTATATTCTAGCTTGGAATACAGAGAATACACAATAATTGAGTAAGTGAATATGTAGTATGTTGGGATACATTGTGAAGGCAGATCCAACTTGGCTAACAAATGGACTATAATGAAAGTCAAGGATACAAGTAACTGGAAACTTATACTTGTCTTTTCCTGCTCTGGGAAAGACTGTAGGAGATAGGGGTGGGGGAAGGATTAAGAATATGGTTTTTACATATTAAATTCGAGGTACCTGTTAGACATTCAGATTGAGGTGTTCAAGAGGCAGTTCAGGGAAGAAGTCTGGGTTGAATATAGAAACTTGACAGTTGTCACTAAAGAGTAAATATGGGAAAAGAAGAGTTGAAGGTGTAAACCCTGGAGTTCTTCAGTTTTGAGGGAGTAGAGAAGATAAGGAATCAGGAAAGGAAAATAAAAGGAGCCAGTGCACTTCAAGAACAACCAGTGTAGATGATGCTTCCAAAGCCAAGTTAACAACAATATTTCAAGAAAAAAATAATTAATTTGTTAAATGCTGTGTTTATTCTCAGGTAATATGAGAATTAACCATTGATAGAGCAACAATTAAGGCATTGATGATGTCTGATGGACAGTCATTTTTATGGAGAGGTGTTTGTTAATCTGTAGAAAGTCAGTAGAGAGTTGCAGAGAACATGTGGCAGTATTTTAGGAGCTGAGGAAGGATAGGAGATGAACCAATCTAGGAATACAAAAAGTATTGTGCTAACAAGACTAGATGGTAAAGGATGACTTGGACATCCTGGGTTTCTGTGATTACTCATGATGTGTTTAGCCCCAAGAGTGTTTAAAGTAGATTGTGATGCAAAGCTTGTGAATGTGGAGGGAAAGGGAAAGATGGGTATCTACTCAAGATCTTAGAAGTCAAGGTTGCCATCTTGACCTCGGAGAGTAAAGTAGTTTCTTATAGGCCATCTTGCTAAGGAATAATCTGGGAGGAAGTAAATTTCCCTGAGATCAAATTGTACCAAAAGAACAAACTATAGCTATCTAGTAAATATAAATTCTGTATGTTTTTAATGAAGTTTTGATTATAGAGTAGACTAAATTTTTATGTGGCATACTCTTTCCATTTATAGAAAGAATAAAAGGTTGAAAGACAATAAATGTTACAAGTTCTCCCTTCAGTAAATTTCTGAAAACCTGATGAATAATTTTAAGTGTGAACAGTATTTTCCTATAAACTTCTTTTCTTGGAGGCTGCTTAAGAATTCAACATTTCCAGTTAATTCCTCAGGATTATTTTTATGTCTTGATATTTTTTTTTTGTGGGACTGCATTCACTTTCATTCAGATTTTTTTTTTTGTGGAGTGCTTCCCTCAAAATAAACACCAGTCATATTTAGAATGAAATAATGATCCAGTGTAAGTTTTCTGAATACTACTATTTAAAGTTTTCAACATTTCTGGAAATTCTAGGCTGATTTATTTTTCAGTATCAATTTGATTTAGATGTTCTGGGTAGTGTTTCTTATAAAAATATCAAAATTTTTAATGATAGAATTCGAGTATTTAAATCAAGTTTATGGAGTTTTCTGGGAAAATTCTGAAGGGAAAGACAGTTCATTTATTATTAGAGTTTACTTGTTTGAACAAACCCTTACTGTTTTGTAAATCAAACCTGTTGTATATTTGTAAGTCTAGATCACATTTTCAGTTTTCAGCAATAAATTGCATTAATTTCAGTTTATTAATGATCAGGCATATTTTATAGATCTCCATCAGTGAGTTGTTGTAAGTCAGTGTAACCATGAATCCAGTGTTATCTCCTGTGACTTTTGTTGGATATCTCTCAATGGGATGTGTGGTTTGAGTGTATCATCCTTGTATTTTTTATGCAAGCTAATAAGCACTAATGTTAAATGCTACTTAGCAAATGGATTCAAAGGTCTGACAGTAATTTTAGGTTATGTCTAAATACTGTGGATTTAAAACAATTTTTTTTTTTTAGAAAACTGTTTTCAGTTGACTTGTGTTTTCTTGTAATCTGTTATTATTACAGTCACCCTATAGATATACCCATTGAACTATGTGTACTATCACAATGTGTAGTTATTACTCTTAATTTTCTACAGAGTATATAACAGATTCTCTGGTAGTTCAGGTAGAAGAGCAAGGTGAATTACTACTTTTGTTTGGAATTGTGACTAGGTAGCTATCTTCTTTGTCCCAAGATCAATTAGTTATCATAGTGGAAGCCAAGTTCTAGCTTGATGTTATATAGGCATAATTCTCAATTATCTAATAAGAGGAATGGAATAATTCATATTGGTTGACAATGTGAAAGTTTTGCTTTTTTTTTGGCTTCATTGGACCTATTAATATTTACCTGTGAAGACTGAAATTATATTAGATCTGTATATATAATACCTGTGAATTGGTATAATTGTCTGAATTGATGCATATCTTACTATTGGTGTGATTGTCTAGACCAATACTTGTTTAAAAAATCGACCCCAAATTATTATTCATAATAACAATTCATTTTGCACTCTAACCCAGTGTACATTTGTTTTCATATATATATGTATTAATAGTTGTTATAATATATTGTATGTTTTATACATGAATGAAAAATTTAATTAAGCTTTATATTGTGCAGTATGTTTTTCTATTCTAATTTTTTTAAAAAAACTGTCAGACACAATCTAAATTGATGTTTCTTTTTATTTCTTTTTTTCATTTTTATTTTTGATGTACTGCGGATTGAACCCAGCACCTCACACATGCTAGGCAAGGGCCCTATCATGGAGCTATATCCCTAGTGCTTTTTAAATTTTATTTTGAGATAAGATCTAGTTTAAGTTCCAGTATGTCCTCAAACTTGAATTCCTCTTACCTCAGCCTCTTGAGTAGTTGGAATTATACATGCACCTTCAGGCCCGGCCTAAATCGATTTCTTAACCCCTTACTGAATCATGACTGACTGACTGAAAAATCCTGACCTAGATGATCTCTAAGGTTCCACACATTGTGAAATATTTTACTATCACAATATACATAAGAATAACTTGTTGATGTTTTTGGTTCTTATGAGAATGGTAAAAGTATTGAATTTTGCTCAAAGCCCACTGACACTAAGAAAATGATCTTCAGCATCAGATAATTTAAGATATGCAGATGGCAGGTTATTCATTCAACTCATCTTTATTGAGTGACAGCTGTGTGTCAAGCTCTGAACTAGGCACTGTGTATTTGAAGGTAAACAAAGAGAGGCTGTCTCTATTTCTGAATAACTTCCAGTGTGGTGGGAAGATATAGAAGCAAATAAACATTTATGAATTGCTGTTCTGATCAGTTAGAAGATGATGTGAGACTGTTGCTTGCTCACTGTTGTTGATCATCTCATTTGTGTATAGCTGAAAGAAGAAAAGGGGAGTGAGAAGCCTAGGTTTTTGGTTTCAGTGCCATATTTATTTCTCCTGAGTGTTCTTGCCATATGCCTCCTGAGGCAGGGGGCGCTCTGTACAGTTTTTTGTTTTTAAAGTTTATTACTACAGATAATTTTCTTTTGAGCACTCTTTCATTTTGTTTTATAGTTAATTTTCTTTTCAGCCTCCAGTTGGCGTTTAGTATTTCCAGGTAGAATCTCCGTCTTAGGTTGGTTGCCATTATTAACTTATACATATATATCTCTATATATTCCAATAAAATTTCTATTTTTAATCATTTTAAACTAACACCTATATTTTCATTAAGAGTCATGAAGGAAAATTATGTTTGATAGAAATTATGGATATTAGAGAGGAGGGTTTCTCATGATTTAAGGCATTTGCCTGAATTTTTTTCCTATATTTCCATAGAAAATGGAGTCATAAAATATTCTTCCAGATTATTAAATATTTTCAACGTAATTCTAATAGCAGGTGCTATTGCTTTGTATGGACAGATAGGAGAAACTGTTAAAGAAAATGAAATATTTATCTTGAAGATGGTTTTTCAGGTGGGAGAAGGGTGTGCTAAACCCTTTTGAAGGGTGTTCATTCAAAGAGGAATCACATAATTTTTTAAATATTTGAACATAAATTGAGGCCAGCAGATAGGAAATATAATGGAGCAAACTTTTATGGATTGGGAAAACTTTATAGCCTTCAGTTAGTTGAATTATATTGAATATGTTAGGTAGATTCTTTAGGGAAATCTATTGTTCCATTGCTCAAGTTCTAATGTGACTTGTCCTGTCCTGTTTTATCCCCCCTCCCTTTCCTAATATTCTTGTCTACCAGCCTTCATTCTCCTTTACAATAAATGATTAAAGTTGTCACAGATGGATTCAAAGATCCAGAGATGAGATTCATGATTCTTTTAGATAGAATTAGTGCTTTAAAAAAAAAAAACATTTTTAGTTGTATATGGATACAACACCTTTATTTTATTTCTTTATTTTGATTTGGTGCTGAGGATCGAACCTAGTGCCTCACATATGAGAGGCAAGCACTCCACCACTAAGCCACAACCCCAGTCCTAATTTATACTTATAAAAAGATGGTGCTTCTAGTTTTAGGCAATTATGATTGTTTCCTCATTTATTAGACTGGCTTACGTTACATTTTTAATGCTGTAAAATTACCTCTACTTTCCAATCATATGTGAGATGACCAATAGGATTTGGGGATTTTCTTGTCAGGGCATCACTTGGGCTCCCTTCCCCATAACTCTGAAATGTAATTGATGATGTGAACAGCCTGGGCCCTTGGTGACTCAGAGTAAGAGGCCAGTGAGGCTTAGCAGCAAAATAAAATATCTGCAAATGGCCAAAAGTTGTTGAAATATCAACCATGAGACAATCATGGTTGATAAGTAAGGAATAGTTTTCTTATTAAAAGCCTTTTTCTCTTTTAAATCTAGCTTTGACTATACTTCTCCTGTTTATGCCACATACAATGGTTCATTTTTTTTTTCTAATGAGTAGGTAAATAGCAACTCAAATTTGTTTCAAAGGAAAAAAATGTTAATTCAGTCGAACTATAAAAATGGTTGAAGATTTAGAAATTAACCCTATTTAAAAAACAGTATTATAGCTATATAGATGAAGTAACACTCTTTTTGCATTAAGTATGACAACAGGTGATAATAGGATTAGAATTACTTCTCCATGAAAAAAATTAAGGCATGCTTATATACTTTGAGCCTAGTAGGCCTACTTTTTGTAATGCATACTACATAAATAATCCAAAAGGAGGAAAGTTCTCTTTAGTATTAATTATGCTTGTAGATAGTTATATCTGTCTTAAAAATGCAGCATTTTAGATATCTTCCATGAATGCTATTTTTTGCAATCATTGAACGGAATGTTTATAGAATTATTTATACAACATGGAACATGTAATAATGTTTTTATAAAACCAAATTGATAACGCTCTTATGTATGAGCTGTTTTTTTTAAGTCTGAGAAAAGCATTCCTTCGTGAACTCATTTTCAGAATAGTTTTTTTTTCCTTTTCTGTCATATTTGCTTATTTGTTGTTTTCATCATTAATTTAATAGTTGCTTCTTATCCTGTTACATACATTCAGGTTGTTATTCAGATTTTCAGTGTCCTTTAAAGTACAGCTCTTTTGTCATCTTTTGTTCTCTAAATTGCTAGTATTATAGCTTAAAGGTGAGAAAACATATCCCTCTGTGTATAAGTTTTTGTTTGTTTGATTTAAAAAATAGCTAGCACAGTAAATATTTGCATTTGGATAAGAGGTTCATTACCTTGGACACTTGTAGGAAAGATGCCTAGGAATTTGTCATCTGTGTTTCCAGATAGGAAACTTTTAACCTTTTGATGTTTGGTCTTCATTATAACTAAAATACCAGAAAATATTGTCAGAAGCAGATGTTGGGAGTATGTAGACATAACCCTGGGGAAATAGCTTAGTCCAAACAACAACAACAACAACAACAAAGCAAGCAAACAAACAATAAAAAGAAAATCCCCCCCAAAAACGGTGATTAAAAGCCCTTTATAATTTGGTGACAGAACTTTTATGTTTTCCCAATACATTGGTGTTGATTTTAGATATTTTAATTTAGTATTTTAGAAGAAACTTTTCCACTTCTAAAAAATCACTAAGTATAATACTAGCTTAGCAGTTTTGTGATTTTTTTTTAATAGTTTCCAGTTCACAACACTGTACATTTAAGTAATTAGTGAATCGGAGAGAAAGCCAGGTGAGATAATTTCTATTGAATATAAAAACAGTACTTGAATATTTGAATTACATAGATATTTACTTCTGGTACATTTTGCTAACCTTTTTTGAAAACAATGGGAAAAGTGGTATTTATTTATATACTCATTTTCTTTATTAAAAATGAAAAAAGGAGGGCTACAGCTATCACTCAGTGGCAGAATACTTGCTTAGTATGCACAAGACCTTGGGCTTAATCCCCAGTATTGCCAAAACAGAAACAAAAGTCAGTGAAAATAATTGTTGAGAATATACCATTCTTTAGGTGTAGAATGGCCAAGCTCAGCTTTATAATAGATTTAACTCAAATATTCATAATCTTCTTTATGCTAACATCCTGGAGTTGATTGATACCCTGCCTCCCCTCTTCCACTCCAGGCACTGCTGTCATATAGACTGATTTGCATCATCTAGAACTTAATAAAAATGGAAATACAGAATATGTGCTCTTTTTTTCCTGACTTTTGTTGAGCACAATTATCCATAATGTGCCATTTCTTTTTATTGTTGTCCAGGATGCTGTTTTATGGCTACACCATGGTTTGTTCCTCCATTTACAAGAAGATGGATATGGGGGGAGTTGTTTTCAGTTTTACAAATAGACCTTCAATAAACATATGTATATAAGTTTCTATAGACACATACTTTTCTTTTGGGTAATCATTTAGTAGTAGATTGACTGGATCATATGGTAGATATATGTTTAACTTTTAAGAAACTGTCCAAATGCTTCCCAAAGTGATTGTTCCATTTTATGTCCCCAGGAACTTGAGAATCCCAGTTCATTTACATCAATACCAGCTTTTTTTTTTTCCTCCTTTAAGTTTAGCCTCTAATAGGTGGGAGTAGAATGTTATTATGGTTTTAATTTGAATTTCTCTTAACAACTCTTGATATTGAACATATTTTAACATGCTTTTTTGTAAACCATTCATATATCTTATTTGGTCTGGTCACATATTTCCCTGATTTCTGAAATTATTATTATTATTAATAATAATAAATTATTAATTGTTTTTAAGAGCTCTTCATATTCTTGGAATACAGGCCTTTTGCCAACTACATGTTTCTGCAAATAATTGTACTGGTCTGAAGTGTGTTCTTTTGTTTTTTTAATGTCCTTTGGATGGAAGATTTTTATTTTGATAGTCTGTTTTAGTATTTTGTTTTCCTTTTGTGAATCATCTTGTTCTGATATGGAAGAAATCTTTGTTTAACCCAGGGCCACAAAGATACTTTCCTATTTTATTCTACATTTTTGTAGTTTTACCCCTATCCCCCAAACCCCCAAGCCTCCATGCTGGGGATTGAGCCTAGGAGTGCTCTACCACAATCCTTATTTTATTTTTTTAATTTTTTAATTTATTTTATTTTTTTAATTTTAAGACGGGCCCTCACCAAATCACCCAGGCTGGCTTTGAACCTGTAAATCCTCCTGCTTCGGCCTCCTAAATCTTTGGGATTATAGGCATGTTCTAATGTTTCCAGCTCTTATAGTTTACTTTTAAATGAATGATACATTTTGAGTTAACTTTGTTTGATAAGACCACTCTCTTTCTGCTGAATTGCCTGTGTCAAAAATTAGTTGTCCATATATGTGTGAATCTATTTCTGGACACTCTATTTTGTTCCACTGGCTCTTCATCTTATATTGATGTCAGTGCCATACTGTTAGTTGTAGTAGCTTTATAATGAGCCTTAAGGACAGGGAGAGTTAGCCTTCCAAATGTTCTCCCAGAGTTGTGTGGCTCCTCTAGGTACTTTGTATTTCTGTGTGCATTTTGGGATAAGTTTGTCAATTTATACAGAAGAGACTGCTGGTATTTTATATTGTTTTGAATTTGGATCAATTTGTGAAGTATTGACATCTTGGCATTATTGAATTTTCGTGAACAAGTTATAGCTCTCCATATGTTAGGTCCCTTTAATTTCTTTCATCAGTGTTCTCTCAGTGTACATGTGTTGCACATCTTTTGCCAAATTTATCATTAAATATTTTATATTATTGCTGCTCATGTAAGTGGTGATTTCTAAAATTCCTATTTCTGGCTTCCAGTATCTAGAAATGCTATTGATTTTTGTACCTTTATCGTGTATCTTTGAATCTTGCTAAACTCAGTTACTAGCAGATTTCAATCAGATTTTTTATATAGATTGTCATGTCACTTGTGCATTAATAGAGTTTTATGTCTTCCTTTCTAATTTGGATGTCTTTTCTCCCTCCTTGTGTTATTGCACTGGCTAAAGCCTTTAAGTGAATGTTGAATAGGAGTGATAAGAGCAGACATCCTTGTCTTGTTCCTGATCATAAGAGTGTAGGGGAGAATAAGTAAAATCTTATTGTCAGTGATTGCAAGGCTCAGGGATGATACCCCTATAACAAAAGATAGACTGACAAGAGAAAAACATAAATTTTTTTAACCAAACTTTTATGTGACATGAGAGCCTTCAGATACAAAGGTGAAAGACCCCATACTGTATATTTTTATGCTTAAATTTGATGAAGAATGGACAGTTCTGTGGAAGTATGATTGGATCAAAAGGGTGTAATTTAATGGTAATAAATGAGGCTGGGGGAGCTGAATAAGACCCATTTGTTCAAACTCTTCTCTGTTTCTGTGATTTCATTCCTTTCCTCTGGGTATGGAGGAATAGATATATCATTTGAGGGTCTTCAGAGGAAAAGGGAAGGAAAATTATTTTTTATGGCTGCAGGGGAGAAAGTTGGCAGTAATAGAATTTCCTTTCTGCTCATGCTAAGGTGCCATGTTTTGGTGTATCATGGCTGAGTCATGGGATAACATTGAATCTTTTAGCATTAAGTATGTTGTCATCTATAGTTATAATTTTTTTAAAATGTACAAGTAATACCTATTAGTTTAACTTAAAAATTTTAAACTTTACTATGATGTGAAAGCAATACACATTCAGTAGAAACCATATTTTGAATTTTGATCTTTTCCTGGGCCAACAAAATTCATTACTTAGCAGCAGCTGTAAACTACAATTCTCAGTTGGCTATACAGACATGTGGGAAACAACTGACACTCCATATTGTGCTGTGTCGCCAAACTCTTCTTTGAGGTTAGTTGTATTAAATGCATTCTTGATTTATAGTATTTTCATTTACCATGGTTTTGTTGCGATGTAACCCATCATAAATTGAGTAGCATCTGTACTCTAATTAAATTGAAAAGTTGTTTTCTATTCTTAATGGAGAGTTTTTAATCAGGAATGAACATTGAATTTTTTCTCTATGTTTATTCTTCATCTGCTAAAATGACACACTCTGTCTTTACACACACACATACACGGTTAATTTAGTAAATTATATTAACTATATTTTTTAAACTGACTGATTTTTGATTAGTAAACTAACCTTGCATTTCTGGCTTAAACTTAATGATTATAAAATTTCATTTCAGCATTCTGCTTGATTCAGTTTGTTAATTGTAATGATAAAATTTTAAAGCTTTTTTGGGGGGGAGGATACTGAGGGATTGAACTCAGGGGCCCTCAACCACTGAGCCACATCCCCAGTCCTATTTTGTATTTTATTTAGAGCCAGGATCTCACTGAGTTGCTTAGTGCCTCACCATTGCTGAGGCTGGCTTAGGCACTTAAGATCCTCCTGTGTCAACTTTCTAAGGGGGTGGGATTATAGGTGTGTGCCACAGCTCCCAGTGAATTTTTAGAGCTTTTGAATATCTGAAAAAGTATTTTTCTTATCTTTTCAAAGATATTTTCACTGATGATAAAATTCTAGGTTGATATTTTAAAATTCTAGGTTGTATTACTTTAAAAATGTTGCTGTATTATTTACTTGCTTGCATTGTTTTTCATGTATAATTATATTTCATTCCTATTTTTTTGTCTGTTCTTTAGAGTTTTATCTTCATCACTGATTTTGAGTAATTTGCTTCTGCTATAACCAGGGCTGTTCCTTGTCTTTTGGTTTGGTTGAACTGCGTGGACCTATAGGTTTATTGTGTTGATGAGACTTGAAAAATTTTTGCTGTTATTTTCTTCACGTTTCCCCTCTCTACACTTTATTCTCCTCCTGGGACTCAAATCACATGTATGTTACATTGCTTGATGAAGTTGTCTGATATGTCACTGGTGCTTTTTTTATTTTAAAAATTGTGCTTTATTTTGGGTAGCTTCCATTATGTCTTAAATTTACTGAACTTTTCCAATGGGATTTGAAATCTGCCACTTATTCCATATAGTGTATTTCTCATCTCGGATGTTATAATTTCCACCTTTATTAGTTTAATCAATTCTTGTTTAACATTTCCTATACCTTTACTTAACTTTTTTCCCAAATGATGTAATAGTAATGGTTTTATGTCCTTAACTATTATTTTTAACAATTTGTGTCAATTCTCTGATTGTTTCAATTGATTGTTTTTTTCTCAGTATCACAGTTCAAATTTCTCTGTTTTCTGCATTTTTTAGAATTTTTGATTAGATGTCAAATGTTGTAAATATAGCCTTTGGGTGATAGATGTTTTCGTATTGCTGTAATTATTCTTGAACTTTTTTTTCTTGAATTAATTTAAGTTACTTAGAAACCATTTAATCCTTTTATGTCTTGTGTTAAAATTGTTTGGGCAGGACAAGAACAACAAGTGGTACATGACATTATTCTTCACAACTGAGGCAGGGCCCTTTGAGTATTCAACCCAATGTCTCATAAATTATGATATTTTCAGTCTGGCTGGGAATGAATGTATATATCTTGGGGAAGAAATGTACGTTGACCTCTAACTCATGCTATTCAAAAATTAATATGTGATGAATTATAGAACTAAATAGATAGCTGAAAGTTTACATTTCAGAAGAAAACAGAACATTTTTGTATCCTGAAGATAATATATTTTACAGGACAAACACTAAGCATAAAAGAAAAACTGATAAGTTTGACTTCATAAAAATTAAAAATCTTCTTATGAAAAGGTACTATTAAGAAACATAGGAAAACTAGGGACTCGGAGAAAATATTTGCCCTACACGTATATAACGAAAAGTTGTACATAGACTTTTAAAATAACTCCTACAGCTGCATTGACTTTCTCTTTATTGCCAGTTTTTAGTAATAAGATATTGATATGTTCTGTTATGGTTTTCATTATACATAACTTAATTGACCTTCTATCTATGAGTTTTTTTAAAATAAAAATTTGGAACTTATTGGTCATTATTTCCTCAAATGCTTTTTGTGACCTTTCTCTCTCTCCTTGGATTCTGATTACACACACCAGATTGTTTCATATTGTCCTCCAGGTTACTAAAGTTCTAATCATATGTTTTGCAGCCCTGTTTCCCTCTCTCTTTCATTTCTGTTAGTTTGTATTAATAATTTTTAAAACTTTTAAAATTCTTTTTGTCTCTTTGACAGTCTGAGCTCAGTGTGATGGTATATACATGTAATCCTAGCTGCACAGGAGGCTGAGGCAGGAAGATTGCAAGTTTGAGACCAGCCCTGGTAATTTAGTGTTTCCCTGTGCAACTCAGTGAGACACTGTCTCAAAAAATAAAAAGGTTTGGGAATGTGTCTCAGTGGTAAAGTACTACCGGATTCAATCCCCAGTCCTCTCCCCACCCCCAATCCACATCCAAACTACAGAAGGTCGGAGACATCATAAGTAGAAACCACCATTTGTTTTCCTGGCCTCCCATAATAGCCCTGTGGATGGGAGGTTGTGAACTTCCCAATGCTCTGCCCCAGTATGGTATTGTTGGAAGCTCTGGGAAAGACGGATTGACAACATAATGAACCACACTAAATCCTACCTTTCCACAGCCTTGCTGCCCTGTGTGCCAAGATGCTGCACTTCTCTATGACTCCCCCTACCCTTTACACCATGTATGGTCATAGGTGTCCTGATTCTGCTGTTAAACAAGGAACAAGGAAGTTAGAAGTCTCTGGGTCCTGAAGGTACTCTTCCTCATCCAGTCTGACTTTCTAGGACCTTGCTCTCTGAGAAGGTGGTATACTACCGACATCTTTTTAATCAAATGGATTTCTACACAGGACCCCAGTATAGAAAATAGTTAAAACTGCATTTGCTATCCTTTAAATGAAGTTTAGAACTCTCTTGGTGTTGACCTATCCCTGACTCAATCTGGTCTCCTAAAGACCAGTGTCCTACTTACCTTTCTCAATTTACATATAAGGAAACTAACTTTCAGAAGGGTGAAATGTCTTGTCCTAAAGTAATGAATCTTAAACTCTCTGGCTTATATGAGTTTTTCCAGCATTTAAAATAAGACCTCTTACCCCCTAACTCAGTGTCTTATTTTCCTTAGCTTGATTTAAAAAAAAAAAAAAAGTCTGATTTTTAAGCTGGTTCAGCATGAGATTCTTAGACAACTTCATTTCCTGTTAACCTTTGTGTAATGCATTGAGTTCACATGGACTCTGTTGTAACTTCTAGTTGTTCAGTCAGACTTGGAATAGTTTAATCTTAAAACCCAGTTCAGTCTAAGGATATTGCTCATTGGCATAGCATTTACCCAATACCTACAGGACCCTGAGTTTGATTCCTTGCGCTTCAAAATAGAGAAATAAATACATAAGATTCAGTTCAGAATTTTGGTTTATTCTGCTTTCTCAGCACTTAAGTATTTAAGATTTTTGCTTGTCCATTTTACAAAAACTCTGAAAATGGCCACATACATCTTTTTTTATTCCTTACTCCTTTTAAATTATTGTTGCTTAGGTTATTTAATCTCCTAGAAACTACTTGGACTATACTCTGAAGAATGCTGTACTTTGAACTGTAAATATTGGATCATTGATTATGACCTTGAATTGTTGGGGAAGTTTTCACATTGAAGGAAACAGGGAGTGTCAACAGCTTGCTCTGTATTACTTGGCAGAAATCTGCTTTTTGTGTACCTGGGGCTGTCTGCAATCCAAATGTAAGAGATGATAGTTTAATGATTTCATCCTGAAAGCCATCCTGTGTTTAGCCACTGCCTTATCAGTGTGGCCCATTTTATAGCAATTGGGTAACCACTGTAGATTGAGAGGAAGAGGACAGATGTAGCATTAGTACATTGCTTTAGTCTACTGGCTGTAGTTAGACTTTAATATCGATGAATTAGGTTGCTCCTATTCTGTTATCCTATTTTTTTATTCTTTCTTAAAAAGAAAATCAACAGAAAATACCAAGTAAACTAGTTATGCATATGTTCTTATATAGTCTTAGAGTTAAGATTACCTTTGAGAGAAGCTGGAGTTGTAGTTCAATGGTAAAGTGCTTGCCTAGCATGTGTGAGGCACTGGGTTCAATCCTCAGCACCACACAGAAATAAATACATAAAATAAAGATAGTGTGTCTATCTACAACTAAAAAATACTTTTAAAAAAGATTACCTTTGAGACATATTATACTGGCTGTTAGGGACTTAATAAATATCTGTCCTGTGAATGATTGAACTAAATCCAATAAAACCAACAAAATATCCCCAAATAAATTGATGACAGCATATAACTATTTGATTTGTGGTACTTTATAGAGCAAGACTAGGATGATTTTTTGGCAAAACCGGTTGAATTACCTTTTGTATCTTAAGGCTTATTATGCAATTTTGATATATCTCTTATGTTATTAGCGCAAGAAATTTTCCTCTTATTTTTCTTTGTATCTTCCATACCTAACATGGTGCATTACATGTAATATTTACTCAGGAAGTAGTTGTGGAGTCTGTTTGATGGCATTGTAGTATTTGCTCAGCATAGGCCTAGCAGATTTTGAGAGCTATTCTTTTGTGGCTATTAATAATTTCTTTTCTTTTTAAGTGTTTTTTTTTAAATTTTCTATTACTGAGATTGAATGCAGAGGTGCTCTACCACTGAGCTATGTCTCCAGCAATTTTGAATTTTTAAATTTTAAAACAGGATCTCACAAAGTTCCTGATGCTGGCCTTAAACTCAAGGTCCTCTTGCCTTAACCTCCTGAGTAATTGGGATTACAGGCATGCACCACTGCTTCTAGTTCCATGTGTATTTTTGCATACACACTTCACATACATATACATGTACTCTCTAATTATAATATGTATTAGTAGCCATTTCATTTCTAACATTAATTCATAGTAGTTTGGTTTTTTAAATTTTATTTTCTTCAATGTGGTAATGGATACTTTTTCTTTGTACTTTTTTTGTAGACTAAACAACTGAAACTTACTTGATTTTTTTTCCCCCCAGATGAAAACTGCCCATCTATTGGAAATATAATTTGTAGCTTTTGGACTGATTGTAAAAGGGTAATTTAGGTTTTCATGCATATTTGCTTCTTTAGTTTCTTTGTAAGGTAGGTAGGCAAGTAGGGTAAGTAATGTGGCTAGGTTGTTTCTCTGTAAGTTAAACAATTAAGTTTCAGGGTTAAAACTCTTTATACTATTGATCATACACTGTCTTTGGATATTATGTATAGTTCAAAGGTTATAATCTATTGGACTTAATTTTTATTAGAATTTTCAGTTTCAATTAAAGAGAATGGTAAGAAAATGACACTGTATTTAGTGAAAATGCAATTTTGAAGGTTGTCTGTGATTTTTAAAAAAATTATAATTGTAATTCTCATGTCTTGAGCTCTTTGTCTTAGCATTCTTTTAATCATTTGTTTCTGATATAAGCAGATGGTGAGAAAACAGTGATTCCCAGAACTGTTATTACTACGGTGGTAATTTGATGTTTCACAGATAAAATTTTTGACTGTTGAGAGGCTGGTTTGGAATTCACATGTCTCAGGGGACCCATATTATTTGGATTTGGAAAATGTATTTGCACTTGGATTCAGAGATGGCTGTTATAAACAAGAACTTGGTCTGGAATTATAAGTAAAATCTGAATCTTTATGTAACCGGCAATCCAAACCCCTTTACCTTATTTTTAATATAGACAAATGAAACATTTTTTTGTAGTATTTTCCCCTCTCATGTTGGATAACAATTGTAATGATAGATGTATATTCATATGAAAGAGCAGGAAAGTTAAAAGTACAAAAAGTATTAAATATTTTCACTAAATAAGAACCTTTGTGTCATATAATACACTGAAAAGAGGTTCTGAGAGTTTTAAAAGATCTAACTGTCATGTTATTCCCACAATGTTATCTTGTATCAGGAGAATAAAACAATGCCTTGAGGGACTTTTGCAAATTTTATTTTGACTCATAAGCCCTATTTTTAATAATTTAGCCAATTACCTTTCATTTTTCCTATTCCTCATCCTGTGGATTGCTGTTTCTTGGTCATCATTTAAAAAGGTGTTCATTTTTACTGCCTTCTGAAAACTGGAGCCTCCATTAGAAGTTTTCTGAACTGAAGACAAAGAAATTCATTGACATTAGATATTAAGCTTTTGCTTTCCAGAGGCATATTTAAAAAACAAATGAGAGAAACCTCACAACTCTAAGTTGCCTTAATTTGGGATATATTTACTCAAAAGTTTAATCATTTATAAAATTATTTGAAATGTTTTAGTATTTGCTTTTTATTTATTTTGACTCTCTATTGACCTACCTACTTACCTACCTATCTATCTACCTACCTATTTTTGGTACTAGGGATTGGCCCCAGGGGTGTTTTACCATGGAGCGACATCTTTATTTTTTATTTTGAGATAGGGTCTTGTTAAGTTGCTGAGGCTGGCCTTAAACTTGTGATCCTCCTGTCTCAGCCTCCTGAGTTTCTGGGATTAAAGTTAAGCACCATCATGCCTAGCACAAACCCTGTTTTTTAGAAACCAGAACGTGGTAATAAATGTTCTCACTGTAGACATTATAAAGTGATCTCATTTATGGTAAGAGCTGGTGCTGGCCTATTGAAAGTGAAATAGCCCTTTGGAGTACCATTGTGAAAGTGAAAATTTGCTTTCACATAAAAAACCTACTAACCCCCACTGGTCAAAGTGAGTCTTCAAACTGGTCAGAATATATTATTAAAAATATGATCATGGCATTTAAAAATTATAATATTATAGAACAGTATTTCTTTATACACTGAAGGTCTAAAATATTGAGCTCAACTCTGTTCCTTTTTAGGAAGGTCTTTGAAGCAGGGGTTGGAATTATGAGCTATCTGGGAGTTTATCCAAGTTCTGTAGGTACATAGGAGGAGTTGAGGGGTTGCTGGAGTGAGGCACTGGGTTCGATCCTCAGCACCACATTAAAAAAATAAATAAATAAATAAAAAGTGTAGTGTGGACTAAGATCAGAAGTAGAATGATTCAGCAGGCAATAACAGTGAAAGAGGAGATACCATCTGCTAGGCAAATCAGAACAGATGGGATCACAAGAAATCAGTCTTGTCTTCAACTGGGATTAACTATGGAGGGCGTAGTATGGGTGCCTGACTTACCTGTGTTTGGTTTATGCTCTTTAGATGTCCTCATGCAGTGAAGAAAGTGCTTATCTGCCTTACTCTTGTGTAACCATTCCATCTGTGATAGCAGTCATAGCTGTGCTGACCTCAGGGAGGAGTGATCTCAGAACTCCTTCCTTGGCCACACTGCAGGGATACCTGTGGATGTGAGTGTGGGGACCCAATCCTGAGGCCTTCTAGTTGGAGAGTTGCCAGTGTCATCCTAGCTCATAAAAAAGCTCCATCCGATACATGTAAAGGATGTGTCTTTTACAAAGTACAATGAATAAATCAACTGCAAATTGCCTTGTTAAAATGTTGGTGACTGTTTTTTTCCTCTCTTTAGATTCTTTAATAAAGTGTTTTAGTGAGGTGTTATTCTTTATGACTAAAGAAAACAACTGCCTCCTGTTTTTAGTAGTCAGATTCAAGACTGTTATAAAAAACTTTAGAGTATTTTCATATGTCTCAATTAACATGAAGAATCATGTGGAAAATATAGTCCGTGCTTATCTCTAATATGAACAAGGAAATAAAGTTTCCTTGTTCTATTAATTGCTAAAATCAGTGGGTACTTAATTATTATTCTGTATTTTGGGGAAAAATGTTTTCTTGTTGACTGCAAGAGAATAATTTAGAGGTTAAAGTATACAGAGTAGAGTATAAAAACATGATTTTTTTTTAGTGTTTTTTTTTTATTGTTGGTCGTTCAAAACATTACATAGTTCTTAATATATCATATTTCACAGTTTGATTCAACTGGGTTATGAACTCCCATTTTTACCCCGTATACAGATTGCTGTATCACATCAGTTACACTTCCATTGATTTACACATTGCCATTCTAGTGTCTGATGTATTCTGCTGTCTATCCTATTCTCTACTATCCCCCCTCCCCTCCCCTCCCCTCTCCTCCCCTTTTCTCTCTCTACCCCCTCTACTGTAAATCATTTCTTCCACTTGTATTATTCTTCTCTTACCCCTCCTTTCCTCTTATATGTAATTTTGTATAACCCTGAGGAACACCTTCCATTTCCATGCGATTTCCCTTCTCACTCCCTTTCCCTCCCACCTCTCATCCCTGTTTAATGTTAATCTTCTTCTCAAGCTCTTCGTCCCTACCCTGTCCTTGGTTACTCCCCTTATATCAAAGAAGTCATTTGGCATTTGTTTTTTAAGGATTGGCTAGCTTCACTTAGCATAATCTGCTCTAATGCCATCCATTTCCCTCCAAATTCTATGATTTTGTCATTTTTTAATGCAGAGTAATACTCCATTGTGTATAAATGCCACATTTTTTTTATCCATTCGTCTATTGAAGGGCATCTAGGTTGGTTCCACAATCTTGCTATCGTGAATTGTGCTGCTATGAACATCGATGTAGCAGTGTCCCTGTAGCATGCTCTTTTTAGGTCTTTAGGGAATAGACCGAGAAGGGGAATAGCTGAGTCAAATGGTGGTTCCATTCCCAGCTTTCCAAGAAATCTACATACTGCTTTCCAAATTGGCTGCACCTATTTGCAGTCCCACCAACAATGAGCAAGTGTACCCTTTTCCCCGAATCCTCTCCAGCACTTCTTGTTGTTGGACTTCATAATGGCTGCCAATCTTACTGGAGTGAGATGGTATCTTCGGGTGGTATTGATTTGCATTTCTCTGACTGCTAGCGATGGTGAGCATTTTTTCATGTACTTATTGATTGATTGTATGTCCTCCTCTGAGAAGTGTCTGTTCAGGTCCTTGGCCCATTTGTTGATTGGGTTATTTGTTATCTTATTGTCTAATTTTTTGAGTTCTTTGTATACTATGGATATTAGGGCTCTATCTGAAGTGTGTGGAGTAAAGATTTGTTTCCAGGATGTAGGCTCGCTGTTTACCTCTCTTATTGTTTCTCTTGCTGAGAAAAAAATTTTTAGTTTGAGTAAGTCCCATTTGTTGATTCTAGTTGTTAACTCTTGCGCTATGGGTGTCCTATTGAGGAATTTGGAGCCCGACCTCACAGTATGTAGATCGTAGCCAAATTTTATTCTATCAGACGCCGTGTCTCTGATTTAATATCAAGCTCCTTGATCCATTTTGAGTTAACTTTTGTGCATGGCGAGAGAAAGGGATTCAGTTTCATTTTGTTGCATATGGATTTCCAGTTTTCCCAACACCATTTGTTGAAGATGCTATCCTTCCTCCATTGCATGCTTTTAGCCCCTTTATCAAATATAAGATAGTTGTAGTTTTGTGGATTGGTTACTGTGTCCTCTATTCTGTACCATTGGTCCACCCGCCTGTTTTGGTACCAGTACCATGCTGTTTTTGTTACTATTGCTCTGTAATATAGTTTGAAGTCTGGTATTGCTATACCGCCTGATTCACACTTCCTGCTTAGCATTGTTTTTGCTATTCTGGGTCTTTTATTATTCCATATGAATTTCATGATTGTTTTATCTATTTCTACAAGAAATGCTATTGGGATTTTGATTGGCATTCCATTGAATCTATAGAGAACTTTTGGTAATATCGCCATTTTGATGATGTTAGTTCTGCCTATCCATGAACAGGGTATATTTTTCCATCTTCTAAGGTCTTCTTCTGTATCTCTCTTTAGGGTTCTGTAGTTTTCATTGTATAAGTCTTTCACCTCTTTTGTTACGTTGATTCCCAAGTATTTTATTTTTTGGGGGGATATTGTGAATGGAATAGTTGTCCTCATTTCCATTTCAGAGGATTTGTTGCTGATATACAGGAATGCATTTGATTTATGCGTGTTGATTTTATATCCTGCCACTTTGCTGAATTCATTTATTTCTCTAATAGTTTCTTTGTAGACCCTTTTGGGTCTGCTAGGTATAGAATCATGTCATCTGCAAATAGTGATAATTTAAGTTCTTCTTTTCCTATTTTTATGCCTTTAATTTCTTTCGTCTGTCTAATTGCTCTGGCCAGTGTTTCGAGGACTATGTTGAACAGAAATGGTGAGAGAGGGCATCCCTGTCTTGTACCAGATCTTAGAGGGAATGCCTTCAATTTTTCTCCATTAAGAATGATGCTGGCCTGTGGCTTATCATAGATTGCTTTTACAATGTTGAGGTATGATCCTCTTATCCCTAATTTTTCTAGAGTTTTGAACATAAAGGGATGCTGTACTTTGTCGAATGCTTTTTCCGCATCTATCGAGATGATCATATGGTTCTTATTTTTAAGTCTATTGATGTGGTGAATAACATTTATTGATTTCCGTATATTGAACCAGCCTTGCATCCCAGGGATGAATCCTACTTGATCATTGTGTAATTTTTTTGATATGTTTTTGAATCCGATTCGCCAGAATTTTATTGAGGATTTTTGCATCTAGATTCATTAGAGATATTGGTCTGTAGTTTTCTTTCTTTGAAGTGTCTTTGTCTGGTTTAGGCATCAGGGTGATGTTGGCCTCGTAGAATATATTTGGAAGTTCTCCCTCTTTTTCTATTTCCTGAAATAGCTTGAAAAGTATTGGTGTTAGTTCCTCTTTAAAGGTTTTGTAAAACTCTGCTGTATACCCATCCGGTCCTGGGCTTTTCTTAGTTGGTAGTCTTTTGATGGTTTCTTCTATTTCCTCTATTGTTATTGGTCTGTTTAGGTTGTCTATATCCTCCTGACTCAATCTGGGCAGATCATATGACTTAAGAAATTTATCAATGCCTTCACTATCTTCTATTTTATTGGAGTATAAGGATTCAAAATAATTTCTGATTATCTTCTGTATTTCGGAAGTGTCTGTTGTGATATTGCCTTTTTCATCCCATATGCTAGTAATTTGGGTTCTCTCTCTTCTTCTCTTTGTTAGGATGGCTAAGGGTCTGTTGATTTTATTTATTTTTTCAAGGAACCAACTTTTAGTTTTGTCAATTTTTTCAATTGTTTCTTTTGTTTCGATTTCATTAATTTCAGCTCTGATTTTAATTATTTCTTGCCTTCTACTTCTTTTGCTGTTGTTTTGCTCTTCTTTTTCTAGGATTTTGAGATGAAGTATGAGATTATTTATTTGTTGTTTTTTTCTTTTTTTAAGGATTGAACTCCAAGCAATGAATTTTCCTCTTAGAACTTCTTTCAATGTGTCCCATAGATTCTGATATGTTGTGTCTGTGTTTTCATTTAACTCTAAGAAGTTTTTAATTTCCTCCTTGATGTCTTCTAAAACCCATTGATCATTCAGTAACCTATTGTTCATTCTCCAAGTGATGCATGATTTTTCCTTCCTTCTTTTATTGTTGATTTTCAGTTTCATTCCATTATGATCAGATAAGATGCATGGTATTATCTCTACTCCTTTATATTGTCTAAGAGTTGCCCTGTGACATATATATGATCTATTTTTGAGAAGGATCCAATGCTGCTGAGAAAAAAGTGTAACTGCTTGATGTTGGGTGGTATATTCTATATATGTCAATCAAGTCTAGGTTGTTAATTGTGTTATTGTGTTCTATAGTTTCCTTATTTAACTTTTGTTTGGAAGATCTGTCCAGTAGTGAGAGAGGTGTGTTGAAGTCTCCCATGATAATTGTATGGTGGTCTATTAGACTCTTGAACTTGAGAAGAGTTTGCTTGATGAACATAGCTGCACCATTGTTTGGGGGATATATATTTATGATTGTTATGTCTTGTTGGTGTATGGTTCCCTTGAGCAGTATGTAGTGTCCCTCTTTATCCCTTTTGATTAACTTTGGCTTGAAATCTATTTTATTTGATATGAGTATGGACACTCCTGCTTGTTTCCGCAGTCCATATGAGTGGTACGATTTTTCCCAACCTTTCACCTTCAGTCTATGTATATCTTTTCCTATCAAATGCGTCTCCTGTAGGCAACATATTGTTGGGTCTTGTTTTGTGATCCATTCAACTAGCCTGTGTCTCTTAATTGGTGAGTGTAAGCCATTAACATTTAGGGTTATTATTGAGATATGGTTTGTTCTTCCAGCCATATTTGTTAATTAATGTTACTAAACCTGATTTGTTTTCCTCTTTGATTACTTTCCCCCCTTTACTGTCCTACCTCCCACTGTTGGTTTTCAATGTTATTTTCCATTTCCTCTTCTTGTAATGTTTTGCCAAGGATTTTTTGAAGAGATGGTTTTCTAGCTGCAAATTCTTTTAACTTTTGTTTATCTTGGAAGGTTTTAATTTCATCTTCCATCCTGAAGCTTCATTTCGCCAGATACACGATTCTTGGTTGGAACCCATTTTCTTTCAGTGTTTGAAATATGTTATTCCAGCACCTTCTAGCTTTCAGAGTCTGTGTTGAGAGATCAGCTGTTATCCTGATTGGTTTACCCCTAAATGTAATCTGCTTCCTTTCTCTTGTAGGTTTTAAAATTCTCTCCTTATTCTGTATGTTGGACATCTTCATTATAATGTGTCTAGGTGTGGATCTCTTATGATTTTGCACATTTGGCGTCCTGTAGGCTTCTAGCATTTGGGATTCTGTTTCATTCTTCAAGTCTGGGAAGTTTTCTCGTATTATTTCATTGAATAGATTGTTTATTCCTTTGGTTTGGAGCTCTGTGCCTTCCTGTATCCCAAGGACTCTTAAGTTTGGTCTTTTAATGTTATCCCATATTTCTTGGATGTTCTGCTCATGGTTTCTTAGCAGACTTGCTGAGCTGTCTATGTTCTTTTCAAGTTGAAATACTTTGTCTTCATTGTCTGATGTTCTATCTTCTAAGTGTTCTACTCTGCTGGTAGTATTCTCAATTGAGTTTTTAAGTTGGTTTAGTGCTTCCTGCATTTCTAGGATTTCTATTTGTTTGTTTTTTATTACCTCTATCTCCCTGTGAAATTGATCTTTTACTTCCTGGATTTGTTTATGTAGTTCCTTATCAAAGTGATCTTTCATTGTCTGATTTTGCTGTCTCATGTCTTCCTTGAGACTGCAGATCATCTGAAGCGTGTATATCCTGAACTCTTCATCTGACATTCCATCTGTTGCAGCTATTACCTCTTCTAAAGTTGAGTTGACCTGCATTGCTTGTGGTACTTTCTTTCCTTGTCTTTTCATACTGCTCGCGTTTCTTTCTGCTTGGTGAAACTGTTGTGTTTTTGAAATTTTCCCCCTATTTATTTATATTGTATAGTTGGGAAATCTCCCTTGCAGGGCGGGTAGTGGCTGTGCTCCTCCTCCAATTGGGGTGATCTGTCTACCACGCTGGTCGGTCGCAGGTCTGCCCACCCTGCGGGCGCGGGTGGCAGCTCTGCTCTGCTCCCACTCCAATTGTGGTGATGTAATTACCACGCCCTCGGGTCGTTGGTCCTTATCTGGATGTGGGCGGTGGCCCTGCTCAGCCCCTACTCCAATTGGTGTGATGTGTCTACCACGCTGGCAGACCTCTAGGCCTGTTCCAATGGTGTGTCGCAGGTCTGCCTACCTTGCGGGCTTGGGCGGCAGTTCTGCTCAGCCCCCACTCCCAATGGGGGTACCTGACTGCCTCTCCAACGGGTCGCTGGGCCTTTTCCGGACACAGGCGGTGGCTCTGCTACACCCCCACTCCAACCAGTGTGACGTGACTGCCTCGGTGCTACGTGTCCACCACGCTGGCAGGCTACCGGGCCTGTCCTGCCAGTGGGTCGCAGGACTGCCTACCTTGCAGGCTCAGCCGGCGGCTCTCCACAGCCCCTACTCCAAATGGGGTGACTTGGCTACCGCGCCGTCGGGTCGCTGGTCCTGTTCTAGGCGTGGGCGGCTACTCTCTTCGGCTCCAGCTGCAGTTGGGGTGACGTGATACCACACCGGCGGGTCACTTGGCCTGCTCTGGGCTCAGGCGGCAGCTCTACTCTGCCCCCCTGGCCTCCACAGCACCCAGCAGGACCCGGACCGAGAAGCAGTCACCGCAGGTTCCCCAGCCCTGGGCCAAAGCAGCTTCGGGAGCCTGAACCTGGCCTCTCCGATCCCGGCGCACGCTCCGCTAGGAGCAGGCTCCAAGGAGCGACCCCCGCGGGTTCCCCAGCCCCAGGCCAAAGCAGCTCCCGGTGCCAGAGCCCGGCCGCTCCAAGCTCTCCGAGCTCGGTGCACGCTCCGCTGGGAGCAGGCTCAAAGACGCAGTCCCCGCGGGCTCCCCAGCCCCGGGCCAAAACTGTTCCGGGAGTCAGGGCCCAGCCGCCCAGAGATCAGCGCACGCTCCACTTGGAGCTGGCCTCAACACGGAGTCTCCGCAGGTTCCCCAGCCCTGGGCCAAAGCAGCCCCAGGAACCAGAATCCGGCCTCCTAGAGCCCGGCGCACGTCTTGCCAGGAGCGAGCCCCAAGGAGTATTCTCCACAGGCTCTCCAGCCCCGTGCCTGAGCGATCTGTCTTGGAGATGCAGGCAAATACCAGCCTGAAATCACCTGTTCCGTAGCTGAATGAGCTGAGATCAGTAGAAAACAGGGATGATTACATCAGCTCTCCAAGATGGCGGCTGCTGTCTTCCTCCGTGGTCCGACCGGTGTCGAGAACCGAACTGGACCGCTTCTCTCCTCTGTCTCAAAGGCGGAACTGAGCACTAAGCACGGCCATTGCACCACTGGCAGGAGCCCCCAGAATCCGCATCGCTGCACCCCTGCTCCGGCACCTCACCGCTTCCCAGCGCGCGCCGCAGACTCCAGCTGTGGGGCGGTCCGCCAATCAGGCAATGCGACCCTCCCTGCGGAGAAATCGCCCGAGACTGAGCCCCCGCAGCTGAACCTCACGCGATGGAAATCCGTCCACTAGATTCCGGAGCACCTGAATTTCACTGGAAATTCCCAACAAGATAGCCTTCAGCTGTTTCACCTTGTCTTTCTCTCGCACAGTGACGCCGCGCACTGGGGTGATGCACTCCCTTCGCCGCCATCTTCCTCCTCCTAAAAACATGATTTTTAAAGGGAATTCTCCTTTATTTTGAAACTGTCTGATGAGGAAATAGCAATATAATATTGTTTTGTGCCTTGATCCTCAAACAAGACCCTTTTTTGATGAGAAGTTCTAATTTTAGTTTTTATAAAATTTCTACAGAAATGATTTTAAGTAGGCAGAGGTAAGCCAAACATAGATCCGATAGCCCCTCATTTGTTTGACCTATGATGTTGGTTCTCAACCCTGACTGTTCTTTAAAACAGCCAGGGAGCTTCTTAAAATTATCGATGTGGTGCCATCCCTGGGATTCTGGTTTGTTATTGGTCTAGGGTAGGGCTCAGGTATGACTAATTCCTTAGATAATCTAATATATAGTCAGAGTTGAAACCACTGCCTGAGAAATGTGCAATTGAAACTTCTGGAGTATTTAAATGCTGTCAGAAGGGGGAAGAGGAGGAAAGCAACAAACTGCAGTATAAGCTACCCATATGTGATTGTTCTAAGGGATCAAGGTAAAAAAGCAGGTAAAGACCCGGATTTTGCATCCTTTGTACCAGGACACATGAGCTGGTGTGCAGTACTGGATAGTAACATTCTTGAATGTTGCCATGTGGTAGCATTTCTTGCCAGGACAGAAGGGTCAATAGTTTGTTTTTCTTGTTCTGCTTGACTTTGAATAAGAAGCTGACCATCTTCTGCTTTTTTTTTTTTTTAAATAGCAGTTTAGGAAACAAAAACAAAACCAAAAAACAAAAAACAAATTAAAAAAAAAACAAGCAAACAACAACAACAAAAATTTAGTGGGTAATCTGCCAGAAAAATATCTGAATGGAATAGATCTGTGTGTATCATTTCAAACCAAAGAATTTTAAAAGCATTCCTTTTTGCATCCTAGCTAAACTGTGACAGCACAATCACTGGTAATTTTGTTAAAAAAAAAATTTAAACAGAACAGCCACAAAAAAAGTTATTAGAAAAAGAAGGAGAAGAGGACACACCTAGGTTACATTTTGTCTCTTAAAATTTATGAGAAGTGTTTAAAATCTTTAAAGAAAGCTTATTTTGTCATTATCCATTTCTGCTATGAATTTTATTTTCAATTACAGTGTTGCTACTTGCCTGGATATGCTATACTTCTTAACAAAATTAATGTAATATTTCTAAATTAACTAGTTTTTAAATATTTATTGAATGAATTCCATGTATTTGGAACTCTCTGTAGATTTTGAAAAGAAATTGGAATCTATCTTATTAAAAGCAATTCTGAATTCTATATGCCTAAATTTTTCTTTTTTCTTTTATGGCCATTTCAGAGAAGTACACAGTTTAGTTACATGTCAGAAATTGCTATCCTGTAGACATTACAGAAATATACTCTTGGAGACAGATGGGTGCACCCACTTCATCCATTTACTGCTGCACATTGCCATGGTGAAGGGAAGTACACTAGGAAAAGGGAGTCCTTCTTACTGGTGACAGTTTTACCCTCTCAGGTATATTGCAGGGCTCTCTATGGAAACGTGGGAATGCATTTCTGATTATTCTTGAAAGAGATGATGGAAGTAATTTTTATGGAAGACTCTGCACTTTTGTTACTCTCCTTTGTTAGGGTTGGCATGCTGTTGGCTGGATGCAGGACAACTAGAGTGTAGCTCCCCAGGGACAGGCATTTTGTCTGGTTTGCTCACTATTTTATCCTTAAGAATGCTCAACATTTTAAAATATTTTAATAAATCCATTTATTTACTTTTAAATTTTTTCATTCCCCCTACTTTTTATTCACTTTTTAATTATATGATATTATCCATTTGTAGTTTTTTCCATGGGGCTCAATGTGGCAATATTTTATAATTTATTAGGGATACTTAGTAAAGCTAATGTTTTTTGAATAATTTTATACAGAGTAACAGTGAGAAAAAGTGATTTGAACATTAATGTTCACTTTTATAAAAGTTTAAACAAGATTTAAAAATGATCCAAGGCACATAATAGAAAACATATAAGGAAATGCTTTTAGAAGCACACAAGAGTAATTTACATTTTGTGCAGGATGGTTTTAAATTACAAACTCACCCAAAGAACTTGAATCTAATTTCATTTTCAGAAATTAAAATCTTAGATTACTTTAGGATCATATATACTATAAAATACGGTCAACATCTACCTGAAAAGTTAATATATAATTTCTTTAAGATCTTCGTTTTAGAAAAACGTCCTGGCTGTATTTATACAAAGAACCCTGTATATATAAGTGTTGTAAACCTTGTCAATCCATAATACTTGTGAATTCTTTCTCCCCAACTAACAGATGCTCATAGAAAAATTAATTAGCTCTTTTCCTCTTATCTGGCATAAATTATTTTCATCAAAGATACACAAAAATTGATGATAAGCAGAATTGTAGTTTTAGAGATGCAAATGTCTTAGAAATCTAGATTATTTCTAGCATTTTGGTTATAGTTTGTAATTTTGTAAAAACTAGTGCTATTTTTGTGGAGGGAGGGTTTTTTTTGTTTGTGTGTGTGTGTGTGTGTGTGCGCGCGCTTTAATGGTTTTATGGTAGCCTTGTGGATTTTGCTAAGAATCATCTGAGCTAGTTGGTCCAATTTGTAATTGATATCAGGATAAAAATAAAATGAGATCTTCACAACGTTTTTATCCTTGTTTTTATAAGAAGGTATTTGGATAGACTTTTGAAAAGAATGTCCTAAATATTATAATTGATGTTTAAAAATATTTCTACAACATAAGAAATTTACTTTTTATTGAGTAGGATAATGCCTTCTGGTATCTTTTGAGTGAAAAATAAAATTTATTACACTTGTATTCTACTTTGAAAAATACTTTCCCAGATCCCTCTCCCATATCAATTCTGATATATTGTGCTGGAGGGTCAGATAGGGTTTATTTGCTAATAGCTTCTCAAATAGTTTATTTATCTACTATTGTCCTTACCCTTGTGTGCTTTAAAAATTTTAATTGAATGACATTATAAATTTTTAAGTGAATATCCTATATTTTAGGTGTGTCACTGGAGTAGAATCTTGCCCTAGATTATAAATTATTCTAGGGCAATATTTCTCAATATAGGTATTGGCAGGTGACAATTCAATAAATAATTGTTGCAGATTTTATGCCATTTTTTTTTGCAAAAAGGTGGGTTTGTGACCATTATGTGAAACTTTTTTTAAAAAAATTATCTGTATTACTTAAAAATAATTTATTACTCAACTGTTTTTGGTGAAAGATTAGGATGAATGGCATACTCATGAGTATACATTTAAATTGAATGGTTCAACTTGATGCACATCATTTTTTCATGATAATTTAGTGAGCATTTTTTCATTCTGAAAAAAGTTAACATTAGTTATTATTCATTCATGTATTATAGTTGAAATATCACACTTGAGAAAATTTACTACAGTAAATTATGTAAAGTATGGACTTACAAAATGTAATGTTTTGGGGCTGGGATTGTGGCTCAGCGGTAGAGTGTTCGCCTAGCATGTGTGAGGCCCTGGGTTCGATCCTCAGCACCACATAAAAAATAAATAAAGTTATTGTGTCCAGCTACAACTAAAAGATAAATATAATAAATAAATATAAAATTATAAAATAAATATAAATGAATAAATATAAAAATGTAATCTTTTGTATCTGAAGATTCTGCATTGCTCTCATTGGTTTGGTTATCTGATACAACATTTTCAGAGCAACTCTTGTAAGTACTGCAGTAGCTTTTGGAAATATACTGAAATGGGTGTTCAGAGTTTAGGTGGTTTCCTAGTGCATGAGAAGAAAAATGTGCATCCATGTACCACTGGTGAATTGCTGCTCTATTTATCTTTTAAACAGCATGATGAACAGAATTATACTATGCAAAGATAATGTGATGAAAAGTTTGAACCAATTTTTTGTACTGAAAAAATTGTGTAATGATTATGTGGTAAAGTATGGTAATTCCTTCTTGTAGAGGACTGTCTGTGCACTGTAGGGCATTTATCAGTATTTCTGTCCTTCATCCATAGATGCCAGTGGCATCTCCTTTCCTAATGTGTGGCAACCAAGACTATCTCTAGACATTGCTGAATATCTTCTGAGGGTAAAATCTCCAGTTGATGACTGTGCTCCAGAGAAAGAAGAAGGATCTTTATATTTTCCACAGAGGTGCCCCTTAATTAAATACAATAAGTATAAAACTCAATAAATATTTCCTTAATTGAAATAGTAACTTTGTTTCAAGTCTTATTATACTGTATTGAAATAGTAATTTTTATTTTATAGTTTGCATATACCAACAAATAAATGAAAAATTGGAGAGGAAATATAGTGAAATTCAAGTATGGCATAAATAAGAGAGTTAGCTTTGGGTGTTCATTAGATCATATTTAAATTTCATCCTTAGTTTTATTCTGTATGTGGCTGTTACAAAATTATTGCAAATGTATAAGCTTTAGTTTTTTTTTCTCCTGTAAAATGGAAACTTTTATCAATTTTATGCTTTTGTTCTAAGGATCAGATTAGATGATAAATATGGTAGACTAAGATCAGCTGAAATTAAGATGCCTTTGGGGTGGTTGTAGTTTGATGACACCCTTATCCCTCATTTTAACATGCATTCCCTGATTTATATAAGGAATATTTCAAGGGAAAACCCTCCTTGAAATCTCCCTAGAGTTGGCATTCAGATGTATATGAAAGTTTACAGTGCTTTCTAGAGTCTCCTTTCAGATTTCTTTATATATTTTATGCAAGAAGGATCAATGAATGAAGGGATTCAACCTTACTGTGGTGTCTTGTTTTAGTTAGGGTAAGCTATGCTGTAGTAAGAAACCTAGTGTTTAGTTGATTAATTCAGTGAAGTTTAGTTCTTATTTATATGATCGTCCTTGCTGCTTTAGGTTGGAGGGAATTCATTCAGAAACTGGGGATACTGTCCAATGGAGTCAACCATGTGCACTGGAAGCTTCTTTGTTGTCCAGCTGGTGGAAGAGGTGCCACTGCTCTCTTAAAAGCTATGGTCCGGAAGTGGGGCATATAAATTCTGCTTATATTCTATTTGTTCTTCCTTTGATGAGAATTTAATTTCACCATCACATTGACTCCACTGAAGAATCGGAGAGAATGCGTTTGTATTTTGTCTTGGTCTCTTTCCCCCTCCCAAAAGAGTTTGCTGCCTACTCTCTTGATACTGTTCTTTAGCATCCAGATGTGCTGGAATGTTTTACCCCGTGGCCATAAAGCTATGGTTGGCTTCCCAATGCTACCAGTGTCTATAGAACTTTTAAGGGAGTTTTTGAGTGCCAGTTTTGTTTGATTATCACCATGAGGGCTGGATCTTGATGACTTGCAGGAGGAAATGGATATCAAGATCAGTCAGCTGACTCGTGGAAGAGCTACATTTGATTCCTGAGAATATTTGGATTTGTACAACTCTGCTAAATGTCAGGCTTAGTATTGTTGGCCAAACAACTAGGAGTTTAGAGTTATTGACAGCAAATTAAAATGAGGTAAATAAAAATACATTCATAGGCTGGTGAAGCTGGTTACTTACATGTAAAGAGGCTAGAAGAGTACAGATGGCACATGATTCCCTCCTTCCATAGGCCATATAGCCCAGCCAGGTGTAGGGGAAGGTAAAGAACAGAATGATTTAGCAGGAAAGCATGTTCCTCTCCAGATAGTGTGAAAGACCCTTTAGGTTTTGTAGGCATGGGCAGGTGGGCAGCAAATACTGATTAAAAGAAAAACAGAGAGCCTTCATATTAAATCATTTAATGAATGATGTATCCTTGACATACTGGAAGTCTTATATAAACACGTATTTAGCATTTCTAGCACTATATGCACACTAACAGGGTGTAAATTTTTAATAGTTTCCAGAGTGTTATCATCAAAGATTATTTGCAGATACTAAATCTTCTTTTTCTAAATGCAGTCTGATTTCTACATTTCCATTTTTCTTTGCAAATTTGATAATTATTGTCTCTGCTTTTAAGTGACAGGGAATTTGTTATTTAGTTTTACTCATTCTTTTTGGTTTCTATCACTGACTCCAACTCATAATGAATTTGTAGCAGCAGGTAGGGGAAAATTGTATATAATATTTGAGTTGAAGTCTGTTTTACTGTAGTTACAGTATTGAAAGAGTATTGTGAACCAGGCAGATTAACACCTTATGTTTTAGAAGGCCTTGGGACAGCTTTTTTCTTGCCCTCTTCTTTGGTCTACCCTAAAATATAAAACAAAGGCACACTTTAAAAAGTTCCACATTTTGTTGTTTTCTTTTGGCACCAGGAATCGAACCCAAGGGTGCTTACCTACTGAGCCACAATCCCCAGTCCGTTTTTATTTATTTATTTTTTTAATTTTGAGACAGGTCTCATAAAGTTGCTTAGGGCCTCATTAAGTTGCTGAGGTTGGGTTTGGACTTGTGATCCTCCTGCCTCAGCCTCCCAAGCCACTGGGTGTAGGTGCTTGCCACCATGCCCGGTCCATGTGCTATTCTTTTATAAAATTTATTTCAACCATGAATAACTTCTTCAAATTCAGAGGGATTATATTCAAAGATACTTGAGAAATTTGAAAAAGTTTATTCCCTGCTTGAGCCTTCAGTTGTTTTACAAACAGCATTTTATAATTTACAGATAAACAGGAAGATTTGTTAAGGGAGCAATATTCTTGTATTGATGCTCTTCTCTGCATTTAGTTGTGTATGTTACTGTTCATAAGAATACACAAATACCATTGATGTTGGCGTTTCACATAGTAAGTGGGAAGAATGAATTGGATTCTGCCTGATAAAAGTGCAATCCGAGAGGGAATTTCTCTCTTTGAATAGAACTTCTTTAAGATAACAATGCTGCTTTTCAGAATTTAGCCTTTCTCTAAGGATATTTTTCATACCAGCATATTATGTCCAAAATGCTTTGTGCTTAATATTTTGTTAAATTTAAAGTAGGAATCAAACATTAATAAATGAATTAAGTGTACCAAATTAATTATATATTTTTAACATGTGAATATAACAATAAGGCTTTCTTTCATGAGGTTGATTTTTAGATTTTCTTACAAGCAAAAGTGTCTGAAAAATTTTGGCACACTTGGTAGTTCTTAGTAATTGTATCTTACTTTTTATAGGGAAGTCTTGGCAGATTGTGATCTGATTGATGAGCTACTATTTGTAGAGGAAAATAAAGATGCTATTTATTTTTGTGATTTTCTTTAAATGGAACAATCAAGTTAAAACCTAAAATAATGTTTCAAAAATAATTGCCATGTATGTATGTGTATATATATATAAATATATATATATATTTTTAAAGAGAGAGTGGGGGGGGAGAGAGAGAGAGAGAGAGAATTTTTTTTTAATATTTATTTTTTAGTTCTCAGCGGACACAACATCTTTGTTTGTATGTGGTGCTGAGGATCGAACCCGGGCCGCAAGCATGCCAGGCGAGCGCGCTACCGCTTGAGCCACATCCCCAGCCCGTCATGTATATTTATTCTCTTTATTTTCTCTGAAACCTCTTCCTATTCCTTAATAGTTTTCATTTTATGAATTAAAAAAGTTTAATCACACTTTTATTAATCAGGAGTTATTATGAGGACTGCATTTAAAGAGTGCTCTACTAGCCAGGCATGGTGACACATGCCTGTAATCCCAGTGGCTCAGGATGCTGAGGCAGGAGGATCGTTAGTTCAAAGCCAGCCTCAGCAAAAGTGAGCGCTAATATAGGGCTGTGGATGTGGCTCAGTTGTGGAGTTCCCCTGAGTTCAATCCCTAGTACCCAAAACAAAAATAAAACAAAACAAACAAACAACAACAACAACAACAAATACAACTGCTCTACCAGAGGGAACAACTGTTCTATTAAAATAATTCACAGTTGGGTGGCTAAAGATTCCAAAAGATGGTGTACTCCGTGAGTCAGTGCCAGTGTGGCAAGCAAAGAGTTCTTTCACTAAACCTGTTCCACTTTCTTATGAATGACTTACAGGAAGTGATGCAAAGCAAATTTAGGTCATGCAAACTGGAAAGGGATACTAATACGTTGGATAAAGAAATAAGAATTTAAAGTTATCTCCAGGTGCTGGTGTCATAACAGAAAATATGTTAATATGAATGAATGCACATGCTTGTATTTAAAGTCAACTTCAAGAAAACTCAGAAAAATGGTTTTAGTCAATTACATGATTTATACAAATAAAAAATATAAGAAGCTGCTAAATTTTCAAATAATGGGCTCATGTAGCTGTTTCTAAATCAGAGTTTCCAAGGGTCTCATTGAACTTTTGTTAACTGCTCATCAAGGAAACCCCTGAGATATTTATTCCATTATAGATATAACAGATGTAAAGATGTCACAGATGCAGGGATAATTGAATATTCAAAAGAGGTAGGAAGCAGATCATGATTTTAGGAAGTGACATTTTATTTGCTGTGTATGGCATGAGTAGTCCCTCAGTATTGGGGGACTTGGTCTGAAGAAAAGACTTCTGGTAACAGGCATAAAATCACTAGGTCAGGAATAGGGTCACTGAGCAGGTAGGAATTTTAGGCAGGTACATTCATTAATATGTAATGATTTAAAAAATTAGAGGCACTTAATATTGGATTGATTGGTCTGCTTTCACATTGAAGGGCCAAATTGAATGGCCATTAGTCTATATAACATATACACAATACACACACACACACACATATACACACATACATAACATATAGTGTGTGTGTATATATGTACTATATATATATATATATATATATATATATATATATATATATAGTATAATATTGTAGAGAAGGAAATAATTATTGGCCCCTACTATCTTTTGGAATATGTGGTAGAATTTATTGGCTACTTGGGAGACTTTTGTAGTGGTGGTAATAGCCTTTTAATTAATACGATTCTTCAAAATTAGAATTAGGGAAGAGTTGATATGGAATTGGAGAAAGTTTCAAGATGTAAGCAACCTGATTTCCTACCCCATGTTGCCATTTTTTTAAAGAGAAAGTGAGAGAGGAGAGAGAGAGAGAGAGAGAGAGAGAGAGAGAGAGAGAGAGAGAGAGAGAGAGAGAATTTTTTAATATTTATTTTTTAGTTCTTGGCGGACACAACATCTTTGTTGGTATGTGGTGCTGAGGATTGAACCTGGGCCACACGCATGCCAGGCAAGTGCGCTACCGCTTGAGCCACATCAGCCCCCATGTTGCCATTTTTTAAGCCCAAAAGCCATTGCCATTGCCAGTTCATAAGTAATTGATCCATTAAAGGTTTTATTTGGGGGATAAGGGTCTCTCTTCCTTCCTGCCTCTCTTTTTTCTCCATTTCCCTTTTTAAATTGAGAAGTTACAGTTAATCATTACCTTTTAAAACCAAATATTCAACTATGCATTTGTTAAAACAAGAGCATTCTCTTACATGAGCATAATATAAGCATTAAAGTTAAGAACTGAATATTGATGCAGTTCTGTTATTTATTTAATAATGCCTTATTCAGATTTGACAAATGGATCTCATATTGTCCTTTATATGAAAAGAAAACAAAATTCTAATTTAGAATCTGATCCAGGTTCAGGCATTAAGTTTAGTTGTTGTGTCACCTTTAATTTGGGACTGTTCTTTGGTCTGTCTTTCTTTGTCTTTCATGATGTTGATATATTTTGAAATGTATAAGCCAGTTGATTTATAAAACTTCCATCAGTTTGGGTTTGTCTGCTGTTTTCTCCTGATTGGAGTTCAAGTTATGCAGAAGTGGCAGAAATACCATGGAAATGTTTGTTTTCTTTTATAATGTATCATACCTAAAGACACATGATAAAAATTTGTCTCAATTTTGATGACATTAATTTTGGTCATTTTGTTAAAGGGATTTCTGTCAGTTTTCTTCACTATGATGTTGCTACTTTACCACTCAATAAATGTTTTATGGGAAAATACTTTAATACTTTAAGATTTCCATTTCTCACCAAACTGGAACACACTAGTTTTAGCATCCATATATTCTTGCTTGAATCAAGCTTTACTCTGATAGTTGTCACACAATGATTTTCCTAATTCTATTGCTTCTGTATATATTAATTGTCATACTCCAAGGAAAAACATTTCCTTTCTTTATGACTTAATTATTGAATTACTTACCGAACTCATCCATGAATTCATGGAATCTTATTTTTGTCTGTGTGGTACAAGCTGATACTGTGATTATTTAGTTTCTGACTCAGATTATCTCAGATTTTGTCTGTTGAATCCCCTCTGGATGGTTCCTGGTTTGTGTTCAGAAATCCCCGTCATTCTTTGAACTTTTTCTTATCCTATGGCACAGGATGCTTTAGATTCATTGTATTGATCTATCCCTGTCCAGGAATATATGCTTCTCCAAGAAGCCATAGTTTGCTTTACTTGAACATGATATTTAGAAACTAAGATCTTGTTCTTCATGTGAAAATTTACATTAGTCTCCTTGCTTCTATGTGTTCTCAGTGGGTAAACATAGAATATGTACACATATACATAGGAATATATTTTTTTCTGTACTGATCTGTCTGTATTTTAAAATCTACCTTGTATACTATCATTGGCCATATCTTACTTTCTATACAATAATTATATGAAACTTTATTTAAATTTTTTTATTTTGCCTTAATTTCTAAAGTTTATTTTTATAGTATATAGAATTCTGAACAAAAACTCATTGGATAGATTCAATAATAGACTGCATATGGCAAAGGAAGTGTCAGTGAACTTGGAGATAGATCAATAGAAATTATTTAGTTTGAAAAATAGACACAAAAGATTGAGAAAAAAATCAACAGAGCTTTAAAAATCTGCTGGATAATATCAAAAGGTATGATGTTATTGTAATTAGACCCTTTGAAGCAGATGGATAAAAGATTGATAAAAAAAAATGTTTGAAGAAATTGGGGGTGAAAAGTTGCCAGATTTAGAGAAAGACAAATTTAATGATTCAGGAAGCTCAGTGAAACCAGTCAGGATAAATTCAAAGAATATCTTGTCTAGATGAATTGTAAGCAGTCTGCTGAAAACCAAAGTCAAAGAAAAAAGTCTTAAACATCTAGATGAATATTATATGAAATGAAAGGATGATTTAAGTGACCACAGATTTCTCACTGGGAATCATGGAGGCCAGAAGAGAGATCTCAAGAAAAAAGAGAACAAAAATTATCAATATCAGAAATGAAGGTATTACAGTAGTACCATGGATTTTGAAAGTATTTAATAAAAAAAGCACTATCAACAATCTTATGCCAACAATTTAACAATTTAGATGAAATATATTAATGTTTTGAAAATTATACCTTATCAGAATTAATGCCAGAAGAAGCAACCTGAGTGTGTGTTTGTTTGTTTGTTTATTTATTTATTTAGGAGTACCAGGGATTGAACTCAGGAGCACTCAGCCACTGAGCCACATCCACAGCCTTATTTTGTATTTTGTTTAGAAACAGGATCTCAGTGAGTTGCTTAGCTTTTGCTGAGGCTGGCTTTGAACTCATGATCCTCTTGCCCCAGCTTCTAGAGCTGTTGGGATTATAGGCATGCCCCACTGCACCTGGCTGCGTAGTTTTACATCTATTAAAGAAAATGAGTTGTCCTGATGTCAAAGCCAGATAAAAACATTGAAAAGGCATAAAATTGCACAATTCTATAAAGAATGTATATGCAAGAATTGTAACAGAATATTAGCAATCAAATGGATAATATATAAAGATTCATTATAAAATATATAAAATACACGCTCAAGTAGGGAGTATCCTAGGAGTGTAAAGTTTATTTAACATTCTAAAGTCAATTAGCATAACTTTATAAGAGAAATCACATTATAATATGATAGATGTATGTAAAGCATGTGACAATATTATTCATTGAAGAATAAATTCCTCAGACTGTGTCTTTGAAGAACTACAACTTACGCTTAATGAAGAAAAACTTGAATTCTTTTTCCCTGAGAATAAGAAAGAACAAGGCAAGGATGCCTGTTTTCACCCTTCCTGTTCAACACTGAAATGAGGTTTTAGTCATTGTAATAAGACAGGTGTTATGGGTTGAGCTAGTTTTCCCAAAAGGATATGTTTCAAAAGTCCTAACCTATGATGACTGTTTCCTTATTTGAGAAGAGGACCTCTGTAGGTGTAATCACGTGAAAATGAGGTCATGCTGATTTAGGGTGGGCTCTAATCCAGTATGACTTATATTCAATGTAAGAAGAGGAGAAAAGACACAGAGGGGAGATGGCCATTTGAAGATGGAGGCAGAGATTGGAGTATTATTCCTCCAAGCAGGGAAGGCCCCGGTACTAGCAAGACAGGATTCTTTTCAAGAAGCTTCAGAAGGAGCTGCCCTGCCAATACCTTGATTTTGGACTTCAAGCTTCCAGAACTGTGAAAGAAGAATTTCTGTTTTTTTAAGTCATCAGTTTATGGTACTTTGTTAATGTAGTCCTTGGAAACTAATGCAGTAAGTAAAAGAAATGAGAAGCATAAAAATGGGAAATAAGAAGTGATAGTATCACTGTTCACAGATTTATGATTATTTAAGTGAAAAAATCCCAGTTACTATAAACAACTGTTAAAACTAATAGGTGAATCTCCATGATGCAAACTACTATCAGGTTAATATACTAAAATCAGTTGTGCTCTTACATCCTAACAGCAAATAATTGAAAAATGAAATTAATAAGAATTACATCTATAGTAGCACCATGAATCATAAAATATTTAGGTATACAACAAATGATGGCCAAGACCCCTATGCTGAAAAATACAAAATATTTCCAAAAGAAACTACAGAAGCCTAAATAAATGGAGGGATGAAGCCATGCTCATAGACTGGAGGACATCATATTGTTAAAACAGCATCTCTATTAAAGTTGATTTATAGATGCTACATAATGTCAGAGTTCTAGTAGGGGTTGTTTTGGGTAGGGGAGAGGAGTGGAGTAGAAACTGGTAAGCGGATGATAAATTTGTGTAAGTTCAAAAAGCCTGGAATAACTTTAGAAGTTTTTAAAAAAGAACAAAGTTGAAGAACTTATCCTACCTGATTTGAAGATTTACTATAAAGCTACAATCACTAATGCAATTTAGTATGATAAAATTACGTACAATAGAGGATACAAACATAAGTCCACTCATATGATCACTTGATTTTTTAGTAGAGATAACTGTTGTGAGATAGTTTCTCATGGTTCTGTGATATTTCTACACATGTTTTGAGCAATTTTACAATTTTATCCCATTACACACTCATTATTACTTACTCATTTGAGCAAGATGCATTGAAATCTTTGCTCTGGACTATTTTTCCCAAGATGTTTGTATAGCAGATGGCTTTGGGAGATAAAGATGATGTATTTCTCTGGGGAAGAAGGCTGGTTTTGTTTTCTCACCAGCATCGTAAGCATGATGTCTCCCACTGAAATGAGGCTTGGGCAGATTTGTTAGGAGCCCCCCTTTTTTAGAGTAAGAATTAAAGAAGTTTGGAGTTCCTTGGCTGCGACATTGACCCATAGTGCTTGCCTCTGCCTTTCCCCTGTGGGACTTGGGAGTGGGGGGAACCAATACCAATGCAAGGCTCCTGCTGCTTAATATGCTGACAGTAATAAAGTGCTTTTGTTTCTAATTTAGGTGTTTTGGTTCTTCTGCCAGAGTCAGGGAAGCCGTGGCGGGTTAACTTGTAGTTTACAAGTAAGGTGAAATCTCAGATCCTTCATAGTTCTTGATAGAACTTAGGTAATTAAAAGAATAGAGGAGAAAAATCTTTTGAGAAATGGCCTTGGATCAACTTGATGTCCCTCTGGAAAACAATGTGCATCAAATATTTTAGTAGACATAAAAACTCAATTGGATCACAACTAACGTGTAAAACTTAAAGCTATAGTTTTTATGAAAGATAAAGTAGATCTTAAAATTGTGCCCCTGGAACATGGCACACAAAAATGTAAGAATGGGAGAAAAGAGTTGCAAAACATGTGTCATACAAAGGACTTATGTCTAGAATGTTTGAAATGTACTTTCACTTTTAGTATAGCTTGAGCATCTCTAATCTGATAATCTAAAATGCTCCAAAATCTGAAACTTTGAATGTTAACATGTTGCCACAAGTAGAAAAAATTGCACTTGACTTTATGTGATGGGCCACAGTCAAAATGCAGGGACACTAAAAATATGACATATATTGACCTTCAGGCTATGTGTATAAGATAAATATGAAACAAATCCAAGGTATCCCATTATGTATTTGCAAATATTCCAAAATCCCAACAAAACAAAACAAAAATTTTCCAAATCCAGAACACTCTGGTCCCAAGCATTTCAGATAAGGGATAAAGATAAACAGTATAACAACAACAACAACAAAAAAAGGGTAAATGTTTTAACAGGTACTTTATAAAAGAAAGTACATACAAAGTTGAGCATGATTTGTCATCAGAGAAATGCAAAGTAAAATCACAATTTTATCCCACTACACACTCATTATAATGGTAAATGTGTAGGGTAACTGAACTTTTTTACAATGTTGATGTGAATGTCAAATGAAAACCAGGATATCAAACAGTTTGGCAATTGCTTAAAATGTTAAGCATCTACCCTCTAAGTCAGCCATTCTACTCCTAGTTATTTATACAAGAGAAGTTAAACACAAAGACTTGTACATGAATGTTGGTAGCAGTTTGATCTGTAATAGTCAAAACCCCAAACAAACAAAATGAAATTAAGAGATGACTAGGTAAGTCACCCATACAGAGAACTACTACTTGGCAGTAAAAAAGGAATAACTGGTAATCTTAACCATCAGTCCCAAAATAATTGCATTTAAAGAAGCCAGACTAGAAAAGAATAGGCATCTATAATTCTGTTTATGTATACAGTTCTTAAAAATGCAAATGAGTCTGTACTGACATAAAGCAGATCAGTATTAGCCTGGCAAGAGAGGTAGAGTGAGGAATAGACTTAAAAGGTCACAAGTTCTTAAGAAGTTCTTAGGGTTGGTAGAAATGTTTGTCCTCTTGATTGTAGAGTTAGTTTTATATAAAACTAACTCATCAGAACTCATCAAGTTGAATACCCAAAATATATAAAGGTCTATATATGTGAATTGTCTCAATAAGATTGAAAAGGGAGACAATTTTAAATTTTAGTAATACAAAGTTGGATAAGTAGGAAAAAAATTAAATGTTTTGTTTGAATATTGTAAGTTCAGCTTTATTATATGAAAGAACAACATTTTGATTCATCTCATGTATTTTTCATGAATGATCATGAATGATCTGTGTGTTGACTTCTAACCCTTTAGGTGTATTTAGTGTCATATGTCTAGGTTTTAGAATAGCATTTGAGCATTTGTATTTCAGCGGGCTCTACTTTCCTCAACTGTAAATTTAGGATCATATTAGATTATCAAAGGTTTTTCTGTCACTGAAGTTCTGTATTGTGATCGTGGATAAAATTGGCCTTTTGGAATTCAGAATCATCTTATGGTAGAATACTGTGGTGAGATTAAGAATATCTAAATCAACCAGGCACGATGGTATGTCTCTGTGGTCCCAGCTAAATAGGAGGCTGCAATGGGAGGAGCATTTGAGCCCAGGAGCTCCAGTTCAGTTGGGGCAACATAGTGAGATTCCTGTCTCAAAAAGAAGAATCATACAGAGTACATGTATGTTGAATAATCATACAGAGTACGTTTAATCTTCTTAGATAATATTTTGATAACTTTAGATCAATCTAGTAATACAAAATTGGATAATAGAAAAAAAGCTGCTGAAAGATGAAAATCAATTCTGGATGAAAATCTAGTTGGACTTTAATCAGAAGTAGAAGTGAAATGTAAAAAAAATGAAATTTTCTTTAATAAAATTGAATTTGTGTTGCTTACTCTGTATTTGGAATAATTTAAAATAGCAATCTCAAATGTTCTGCTGAAGGTAAATATAAAAATTAATAAAACATTAATATATTGTTCCTATAATTATACATACCAACATATACTTTATCTGGGTAAACTTATGTGATGGGACAAATATCAGATAAACTTTCTAGGGCTAGAGGAAAGACTATGTGTTCAGTTTGCTGAATAGAAGAATGTGGAAGATGAATGGGGAGATTCGAGGTTTGTAAAAAATATTTTTAGGATTAAAGAAAAAAAAAAACCTTCCGTGAAGTTTAATGACCTTAGGACATGCGTATAAGTTTTACTCTGATATGATTATTACATGAAGAACATCCTGTTTAATTCATACAAATTTCACAGACAGATGTTCCCTGGTGACAGAAATGAGACGGGTACAGCAGTTGTTGGAGGCTGGCTTGCATTGCCACAATAGCGCTCTTTAAGTGGAGCCTGCAGCAGGAAGATAGCTTTACTGACCAAACGTTGTGGTTTCACTCTTTAGACCATGCTTGGACAAACAAGGAGGTCAGTGTGAACAGTCTATTTGTGGGCTGGTCTCAGAAGAAATTCTCAGAAGTTATTTTTAAAAAGACAAGGAAAATAGAGCTCCTGTTTTTGGTGCATATGTCACAGCTGAGCTTTTCTGTTTGAAGAGCTTCATTTAGTACTTCCTGCCTTTTGGAGGGTAAGCTCTAGACTCCATCGTAGACACTGTGGCATTGATAAATGTTAACATACACAGGCTCTGTGTGTTCTTTGCACCAATTGCTTTCCTTCCTCACAGTGCTCTGTCACAAATCTTTTTCATAGGGCGAGGAAATATTTTATGGATGGCCAAGCTAGTTTTCAAAAGATGGTGTGAAAACATTGGTTGAAATGTATTGGTACTATTAATATTTTTGTTGTTTGTAAGTTCTACATTCATGGAACTTTCTAGTATTCTGGAAATGTAAGCGAGTTTTGTGCCCATTGAAAGTAGGTGAGATTTAGAAGATGTATCCAGGAAAAAAGTTAGGAAAATTGCAATTGAGATAATATCAGATGATAGTTTACGATGTTAAAATGCTAAGCAATTAGATAAAATACACACTGAAATGGTACTCATCTGTTAACTATTAGTGAGTGAAGGGAGCCAAAAGACCTGTTTAGTCTGAAGTAATAACAAAGAAGCCATGTGTATTTACAAAGTGAAAATTTTTTCTTAATAAATTTGATACAGAGCTATTAGGTATAGCTGACTTATAATATCCTACTACTAAAATCATTATAATAAATTTACAAATGTGAGTTTTATCAATAAGTCGCAGGGGAAGAAAATCCTATTTTGAAACATGTCTTTTCTATCATACTCATTAACTGTTTTTTGGAAGATCATTTTAGACGTGTTTGATTTTTTCTTTCTGATGAGTGTTTTACTGAATCAGAACTGACAGACGTTATTCTTTTAGTTGGCGTTTAGTTTACAAAGTGATGGGTACCTTTCCCACAGTTATCTGTTGTAGTCTTAAATGGCAGCAGGCTTAGCCTTAGGGTGGCTCTTGCAGGGCTTAGGGCTCACTCTTGCTTGTTGTGTAGTGGGTTGAAGTGATAATGGACAGTGCAGGAGAGGTTCCCTCAGAACATCCTGTTCCGAGCTCTTCATTTTATCCCTCGGAACTTATCCTTTAATTAGAATGTTACAGTTCTTTAGGGAACTGTAACATTCTAATTAAACTATAACATTCTATAGTTCTTCTTTTGTGCTGTCCATAGTGCATAATCCTGTGCTGGTGCTCTTTTTTCAAATGTCTATGTTTCAGTGTTTGAAAACCCAAGGTTGGGATTTAAGTTATCAGCAGAGTAATATTGTTTCCCTATCTTTGAAACAGAGACAGAATATATTTCAAGATAAGTGGTCAGGTTCAAGTGAGAAGTATTTCTCTAAAAATTTATTAATATCTAAATATTTAGGAAAAAAGCTTTCATAAGAGTACTATTCAAATGTTATTTTTCTTATTTTGCTGTTTAATCAACAAATTGAGTTGAGCTGATAACCTTTTCAACATTTCATGGTATTCTAGGTAGATACTATTAGTTTTTAGAAAAAATATTTGGAACCAGGAATATTTCCAAATTTTGGAAAATTTGCATAGACTTTACCAGTTGAACATCAAAAACTTCTCAATTACAGATTTTGTAGTATCTCCATTTTCCAGATTAGGAACGCAAAACCTGTATTTCATTAAGTTCCTCTGAAACAGTAGTTAGGGACAAACTATATATTTTAATATGTGATGTTGGAAATTTTTTTGTAATTTTTTTTCAAAAGTTGAAGTTAGGAAAAGAGATGGACACATGTCTTAAATATCTCATTTCTTAGAAGCAAATACCTTGTCCTTACTCTAGCAGCGTTTTCTTGTTCAAGTGTTAGTTCTATAACTCATATCTTTGTAAATGATAACAAAGGAGAAAGAAGTGGTAACCCAGAAAAAGGCAAGGAGTGACTATGTCTATCTACTTCTACAAAACTTCAAGTCAATCTGGTCAGTTCAGTCAACAAGATAGAAAATTTTGAAGTTAGAACCATTAAACTTCTTATTCTTTTTTTTGGAATGTAGAATGTACAGTAGTATTCCCCCTTAGCAACAGTTAATACTTTCCAGGGTGTTATGGTTCAGATACGTGGTATCCTACAAAAGCTGATGTGTGAAACAATGCAAGAAGACTTAGAGGTGAAATGACTGGGTTATGAGAGCTTTGATGCAATCAGTGAATTAATCCCCTGATAAGGATTAACTGAATGGTAATTGAAGGCAGGTAGAGTGTAGCTGGAGGAGGTGGGTCATTGGGACCATGCCTTTGGGGTATATTTTGTCCTTGTTGAGCAGAGCTCTCTTTCTCTGCTTCCTGGTGCCATGTTCCCAGCTGCATTCCTCTGCCACACTCTTCTGCCATGATGTTCTGTTTTATGCCAGGCCCTGAGAAATGGACTCAGTCATCTGAGGACTGAGACTTCTGAAACTGTGAGCCCCCCAAATAAACTTTTCCTTCTCTAAAATTGTTGTCAGGTCTTTTGGTAACAGCAGCAATAAAACAAAACAAAAACCTAAAACACATGGTTTCATTTACCTTTTGCAATTATTAAGAGGAAAATTCTAGAAGTAAACAACTTATAAGTTTTAAATTGCGTGCTGTTCTGCAAAACATGATGAAATTTTGCACTATCCCACTCTGGATGTGATTCATCTCTTTGTTCAGTGAATCCATGCTATATATGTTACCTGCCTACTAGTTACTTAGCTGTCTCTATGATCAGATCTACTGTCTTGGTATTTCAGTGTTTATGTTTTAGTTACTCTTACCTAGTAGCCTAATAGTATGTCACAGTGCCTATGCCATTGTAACATTTCACATATCACAAGAAAAACAAGGGTAAATATAGTATAATTAGATATTTGGCTATTTGTTGGGGGGGGTGTAGAGAGGGAGAGCGGAACACATATTTGTATGACTTGTGTTATAGTACAGTTTCCCTTGGTGTCCTTAGAGATTGGTTCCAGGACCACTACCACCTCTGCTTGATGATATCAAAATCCAAGAAGGCTAGAGTTCCTTATATAAAATTGCATTCTATTTACATATAACCTACTCACATCCTCCAGTACCTTTTAATCATGTCTACATTACTTATAGTATCTAATACAATGCAAGTGCTATATAAATAGTTGTTATACTGTATTGTTTTAGGAAGTATTAACAAGACTTTGGGGATGTAGCTCAGTGTAGAGTGCTTGTCTAGCATAGGTGAGGCCCTGGGTTCAATCCCCAATACTTAAAGCCAAAACAAAACAACAAAAAAACCAAAGAAGAAAAAAAAAGTCCATGTATGTTTAGTACAAAAGCAGTTTTTTTCCTTGAATATCTTTGATATTTTTATCTGGTTGAATTTGTGGATATGAAATTTGTGATATATAAGGCTGACTGTATGTTGTTATTTATTCTATTTTATTATTGCTTATTGTTGTTACTCCTCACTGTGCCTATTTATAAATCCTCATCATATGTATGTGTGTAAAGTATGAAGGTATAAAGTGTTACCTTTCGTAAATGGAAGTATAGAATCTGGTAAAAACTAAAATATCATTTGAATCCTATCATAAAGTGATGATTTTAACTCATCTTAGGTATAATATTGGGTTTTTATTTACTTAGGTTTATTATAAAAGCAGTATTGAGAGTATAGGACTCTAGGTATTATATAGTTTTAGAGGGACTAATATACATGTACTCATAGATAGGAAAAGAACCTTAAGTTATTTCTACAGATTGGCTTCCTCATCTGTAATCTGTCATTCAGCTGATAAATGGCTGAGCCAGGACCTCAGATTCCTGTCCCCTGTGATTTTGCTGTATCCAATTTTTACTCAGAAGCAATGGCTGTCTTTCCAGTCTGTCCTTTTCAAATAATTTTGACTACCATAATAATGATATGTCACCTTCAAGATGTGGAAATTATTATTTCTGTTTATAATTTGAGGTACCTAAGGCCCAGAATTTCCTGGTCCCCATCTAATTTCACTGTTTGTGATAGTTGATGTTAAAGATGCAACAGCCATAGTGATCCTCTCTGTATTTCTCTGGGTTGCTTAAAGATCATAGTACAGTTCATTGAAGGGCCAGAGTTGTAAATGATGTCTCAAATATACAGGTTGCAAAAGCATATCACCAGGGAGAGAAAACTTGAAACTTGTGTTTTTACCACGATGTAATCCCCTTTTTAAAAAATTGAATGAGAAAACTGAGATCCAGGGAAGCAATCTCACACAGGAATTCTTTCTCATTAAACTGAGAGTAGGATTAGTAGAACTAATTGAATCCCTTCCGCAGTCTACCTATATTTAAATTTTATCCTGTAAGACTCAGACCAGTGCCATTTCCTCCATGTAACCTCTGGAGAAAGTAATATATCTTATTGCATTCTACCTATAGTGGTCAGCTTGACTCTGCAACAACATATTTAAATCTAGAATTCCATGTTTGTTTGTTTTTTTAATCCCCTGTATTGGGGATTAAACCCTTATTCTTTATTTTTTTTTATTGGCTAAATTGTCTAGAATTTAACAATTATTCTGTCTCAGCCTCCTGAGTAGTTGGAATTATAGGAATGCACCACCATCCCATCTAGAATACATTTTTAAGGGAATCTGTATTTTGGGTTAACTGGAAAATTGCCACTATCTTGTCTTTCAGTACACTTAAAAATCTGTTTTTTTCCAAAGTAATGCATATACAAAAGTATCCAAAACAATTATACTATATATATATATGTAAATATCAACAATTATAAAAATAAATACCTATATTGCTAGCCACCTCCCATGTCAAGAAGTAAAATACCACCAATCACCTTGGAAATCTGTATAATTTTCGGAGTTAACCGTTGTTCTGAGTTTAATGATCATCATTTTGTTCCTTTTTAATGAAACTAGTTTTTAATTCTTTTATTTAATTCTAAATAGAACAAAATTCTTGTTACTTTTGAAGTATATATTGAAGTCCTTTGTTCATTTTTGTTGTTGTTGTTCTACCAGGCTGTCTTTTCTTATAATCTCTACAATTTCTGATACGTTTTGTCCAGAAACTCTTTTTTGTGTTTATAGGTCACCATATCCTTTTGAGTCAGTACTGTCTAAATGTTTGACATTTAAGAAAAGATTTCTTTTTGTTTTTTGTTTTGTTTTAAACAGGGTCTCGCTGTGTTGCCCAGGCTGGTCAAGAACTCATGAACTCAAGTAGGGCATCTTGCCTCAGCCTCCAGAGTAGCTGGGAATATGGGCACATGCCACTGTGCTCTGTTATTATTTTATGCACATTTATCAATTATTTCCTTTATGATTAGTGCTTTTTCTGAATTCTACCTATAATGAGATCACAATGATTTTCTGTATTCTAAATGTTTTATAGCTTTGTCTGTGTTCATGTTTAAGGCCTGAAAACTGACCAGAAGTTAGCATTTTTTTTTTTTTTTTTTTTTTTACTGGCTAGTATGAGGTCAGTTTCAGCTTTTCCTTTTCCCTCCTATGGGTATCTCATTGTCCCATAATTGTTTATTGAAAATTCTGTCCCTCTCCTACTTCTGTGATGTGCAACTTTTGTCCTAGATTAACTTTACCTATGGCAGATAGTCTTCTAGTTCTGTAGTCTGTCCTATTTGTCTTTTTTATGTTGCTATACCAGTACTGCTTAATTTTAATGGTTATTTGTAATAACACTTTGTATCTGACAGAGTGCCCATGCTTTGTTCTCTTTTAAGATCACCCTCTCATTTTTGTTTTTTTGTATTTCCATGTATATTTTAGAATCAGTTGGTCAATTTCCATAGAAACTCTTTTGTGATTTTAGATTGAGATTACATTGAACCCGTAGCAATTTGGGGAGAATTGGATTCTTCATAAAGTTTATTCTCCAGTTTATATAAATAGTATATATCTTCATTTAACTAAGTCTTCTTAAATGTCTCAAAATTTTATAAAGGTATCTCTAGAAGGTTGTCTATATCATTTGTTAGATGTAGCAGATTTTCTGGTATACAATGTTAAAATAAAAGTTGTATGTTTATATCATAGCAGCAAACAAAGTTTAAAACTATACAACTTGCAATGACATTTATTCTAAATATATTTAAAATGAAGGTTTAATCACTGTACTTTGTGCTTTAAACTGTGAACACTTATTATATTTGATTCTACAAATACTTTGGTGTCCCACTTACTCACCAGTTACTTGTACAGTGGTGTCACAGTTATTCAGAATTGTGAAAACTGATTTAAAAAGTAAGAGATGTTTTATAGAGTTATGTTATAATGTTGATAGCTTTACTATATTCTCTTGTATACACTCTTATTTAATCATCTCAACAGTCTTATAAATGCAGCATTATGATTCCTGTTGCATAGCACATGAAACTTAAATACAGAGATGTTACTCTATGTGCCTGATAGTGCAGGGCTAAAGTCTAGTGATTGTCATGAATTAGGTCTCCTCTGACTGTGATGTTTTCACTTCTTTTTGTCATGTCTCTGTAACTCCTGAGGGCAACACAGTATTTCAGCAGGGGAAGATAACTTATTATGATAATATACCTGAAGCACCAAAATATTAATGAATGAATGAATGAATGTTTTCTTCTGTTTTATTAGATAAGAAAGTAGATAATACATTTTGTAAAACTTTCCATTCAAAACATTAAATAAAGTTTAAGCTTTCTTTATTATCAAAATAATTAAAAACCTTATTATCAAAATTTATATTTTCCCACAGTAGGAAATATATATGATGCATAAATATAGTATTTATTAATGGTATGTACTAAAATAAAAATGCTATATTTAAGGACTTTACTTTCTATACAGAGCTCAGTTTTTTAGGATAGAAAATGTGAAAGTTTAACTTATATTTATATATCTTTTCTCCTTCTGTTAGTGACTGCCACCTTGCCAAATCTGTGGGAGTTTTATGATCTGTTATCCTCTGAGATCTGTGGATTCATTTAACATTTTGCTGTGATTTTATTGGTTTTGGAATCAAGAACTAAAAACTGAATATAGTTCACTATTCATATAACAAGATTTAAGGATGTTTAGTTTTTAAAAGTTCCTTTGGTCCCCATTAGATTTATTTCTGTTTGAGTAGTGAGCAGATGGAGGAAAAAAAAATCAAACACTGCATATAGTTTCTGGAGGTATGTTTTACTAACAAAATCAAGTATGGTCAATGAGAGCTTTCAGAAAATAGTTTTATGAAAAAAGCTTGTATTCTTAAAGATCCAGTTTTCCCCCAAACCTTAATGTCATTCATAACTACTTTTTCTTTTTCTTATTTAGTCTACATTTTTGTTTATTTATTAAAAATATTCCTTAGCTGTGTGGAGACTTTTCTGAGTGCTGTCTCCTACTTAGGTCATCAAAACGCTTTAGATTGTCTGTCTTGAAGGCTAAGGTAGAATAAAAGAAAAATAAGTAAATGTGGCTGTGCTATTCTGCTGTATACTGTTAACTCTCTTAGATCATGGTATGAGCAATGTTTTTTAAATTGAGTTTGCAGCCCACTGGTGAATCATGGATAGATTCATATCATTGCATTTTATTGAATGAATAGATATATAATAATATGAAAATGAATTTAAAATATATATATGCATATATAAATTTAAGAAAATGTTAATTTGGATAAGGAAAGTAGGAAAATTAGTGTGTCTCAGATAATAAAGAGAAGTATTCATTAATTTAGTATCAATTCACAGACACTGTATTTAAGGATATATCATATAGTGAATAAGTTAGAATTCAGTCCAGGAAACAAATCACATGCATTTTAAACAGGAAGATATTTACTAAAAGGGAATTGTGTATCTTTATAATTGTTGGAAGGTCAAAATATGCTTTCTCTTTCTTTGCTGCTGGAATGACTTCCAGAGATCACAGAACTAACCCATTGAAGAACTGCATATGCCTAAGATGGTTGCTGGGCTATGAGTTTAAGAATACACCTCTCTGACTGCAATCTAGTGATCAGGAAGCCAGAATTAAACTGGTGCGTATGTGGTCACAAATACCCCTTGACACTGAAAAAATTGGAGAGTGCCACAATAAGCAGTGATGTGGAAAACCTCACATTTCCTTGTCTTTATCTGCAGTTGGAACAGCCAAGAGGGTGCAGGAAAATGGACTCTATTTCACCTTTGCTTTCATCATCTTAAATGAGTTGCTTCTATTTGCAGAACCTAATTCTCATCCAGAATTCTAAATGCAAGAGAAATGTTTTTGGTGTATTAACCTCTCCAGCTGTCTAGATTGAGGGTAGGAGGGCAGATAAAAGAATCTGTACATAGTATTCAACTCAGTTCACCCAATTGATTTCTCAGCCTCCACACACACTTTTCTACTTGTTCTGAGATTTCCAATGATAACAATAGTGGCAGAAACATGCTGCTGTCACCCATAATAGGAAAATGGGCCATTTCTGCCCCAAAGGGGGTTAGAGCAAAGTCACTGGACCGAGAGAATAGACTTTGCTATGCAGGAGAGATAAGAGGCTAATAGTTGTATTTGCATTTGTTTAATCCCAGCAGCTCTGGAGTCCACATAGGAGGATTCCAAGTTCGAGGCCAGCTTCAACAATTTAGTGAGGCCCTATCTCACAAATCAAAACAAACAAATACCAAAACAAACTACTCTGAAGAAAAAAAAAAAAAAGAAATGACTGGCAAAAATGTTGGTAATTACTAAGGCTAAATTACAACTAGTGGCACATTATTTTTCTCTTTTTTTTTGAAATATATGTTTGAAATTTTCCATAACTAAAATTTTAAAATATCCATAAATGTATATATTTGTGCCTGCTTCTTTAACTGAAAAACCTGGATTTTACTCTTGGAAAGAAGTCATTGATGGAGCACTGAAACAAAGAAACTGAGCCATGGCAATAAAGAACCATGTAAAAGAGCATCAATTCTCTTTGCTTTCTGAAATTTTTTACTTTAGTCCCTGCATTCACAAACATAAAGCCTTGCTATGCTTAGCCTCTTATTTTGAATGAAACTGCTACCTGGGGTTATAATAATAATTATTAATGCCCACATGTTATTACCAAAAAGTGATTTCACATTCACTTGAGTGAAGTAGGACTAGAGGGGTTAAATGATGGATGCAGCGCATTACATGTGAGAAGTCTCAAGGCTGGATAATACTAGATTTGCACTATGGTAATATACTTAATTTGTTATCAGTCATTAACACCTTTGAATGTGCTTTATATATTTTTTCCCCTTACTCCTTGTGGAGAATGAAGATCTGAGAAAATTGTATGTGTATGTGTGGGTGGGTGGTGGTGGTGGTGGTGGTGGGGTGTCTTCAACATTGTATTAATATGAAAAGTGGATTTTGAGACTTCTGGTTTCACCTCTGACATTTCAAGACCTTGAAAAAGTCCGTAAAGTTCTTACAACACAAAAAAAATTGGATAAACTAAAACAATTAGTGACTTTTCTTGGACCCACCAGAGAACTGAGGTTATAGAGCAAATCACCACCCTGAAAACTGGAGAGACAGAGGTGTATCCAGAGAGTACTAGCCAAACTCAGCTTGCCTGAAGAAGCTGCTAGAGCCACAAACTAGTAGGAGTGTTTAAATGGTATTTTCAGGAGGCTGGGTAGGCACTAGGTGAGAGTAACTTTTGCTCTTTTTACCTATAGGGACCTTCTGTGTTCTCACAGTGAAGGTCTGAGAATGGTTTCCTCTTGTGGTCTGGCCATAGAGGAGTGGTCAAGTAATCATCCTAAAATATACTCAGAGCCTTCTCCATAAAAGCTACTCTTCAGGGAGAAAGACTATCAGAGTCTTATCCCATGCCATAGGAATGGGGTTTTCCTCTTATGTTCTCTATAGCCTTGCTGCCTCACCCAAGGAGGTAAGGGAGAAAAATATCCATGATGAAATAAAGGTCACAGGCCAGAGATACAGGCCACAAAAAGGTTTAATCAGAGATTATAGAATGCTCCTCTATGCCCTCGCTTCACTACCATACTAACCGGGCTCTGGTATAGCAACAGCAGACTAGTCTTACAGACTACAGCTAGAAGAACGTGCAAGATACAGCCCTCCTCGGAGTAAGAGCGGAGAGGGGAGACAAATAGGGCACTGGAGGAATGATGCATCTAGCATCTATGGCCACAGCAAACAGTAAACAGTCCATCGAATAGCCAGTTGAACATAAATCCTCACACTAAAGGTCTGTTTACCTCGTTCCAGTTTTCTAACACAACATGTCTGCTTTCTACAGAAAATTATAAGGTATGTCAAAAGGCAAGAAAAAATGAAATCAAAGTCCAAGAAACAAAACAACCATTAGAACTACACTCAGATAATATGTTAGAATTATCATGGGACAGGAATTTAAAATAACTTATGAATATGTTAAGGGTCCTAATCAAAGAAGTAGGTAACATGTAAGCAGAGATGGGTTATGTAAGAATGGAGATGGAATCTCTTTAAGAATCAAAAGGAAATGCTAGTCATCAAAAGCTGTCACAGAAATGATGAATACTTTCTGTGCATCAGTAGATGGTAATATGGCTGAGGGGGACCGAAGATAAGTAGATAGAAGTAGATAGAAGCCTTACATGTTGAAATGCAAAGGAAGAAAAAAGAAGAAGGGGAAGGAAAAGCAGAACAGTGCATTCAAGAACTGAGGGACAGTTTTTGAAGGCTTGTTACCTACCCACAATTGGAATGTACAAGGAAAGAGAAAAGGAGAAGAAGGAGAAAGCTGCAGAAAAAAATATTTGAAGTGATAATGGCCAAGAACTTTCCATCATTAATGACAAAAAAACACCGGAGAATACCAGCTGGCATAAATACCAAAACCAAATAGACAAATAAGCAGAAACAAAAGACCAACAACCCATGTCATGTTCAACTGGCCAAAGTCTAAAGAGAGAAAATCTTGAAATAAGCAAGAGGGAGTAAAAAAACCCACTTTACCTATAGAGGAACAAGGATAAGATATGTATCCTTCCTTTATAAATCACCTATGTTTAATGACATGTATTTATACTTCAAATCTTATGTGGATATTTTAAATGCCTGCCATATGGTATGTTTTATGAAAAGTGATAGAGTAAAAATAAGATCTAATATCTTCCTTCTGCCATAGCCAAGTATTAAAATCTAGTAAAAGAAAGTAAGAAAAGAATATAAATAATAATATTAATAGTAATAGTGATAAGGCATCACAAAGAGGTACAAAACAAAAGTGTTATATAGGGATTAAAAAAGATAGCATGGCTGGGGGGTCAGGAAGATCTTGAATGATGTTCAGTGGTTATTTTACTTATTACCAATCAAGCTTCCTTTTCTGTTGTGCGCAGGACATGGTTTGTCATTTTCTTTGTATCTCTTAAACTTGTCATCTTTTCCTTCACATAAGTATTATTTCATTGAGAAAATAGTGACCATAGAGCATTTAGGCCATCTTTATCTTCACTCTTTCCATCATGTTACATCAGTTTTCACCAGGCACTTTTTATTTTCTGCGGAAATTGTCTGATGTTTTCTGTTTCTATTCTACAGTTACCACCTCAAATCTGGCTTGTCTGCATGGTGATTTTGATGATCCCTTTATTTTTTCCCTCACCATTTTCTCAGCATCCTATGCATTCTTCACAAAAGAGATTAATCCTATCTCTCCCTGTTTCAAATCCTCTACACTTCTCACGTTGCCTATGGAACAAAATCTACCTCTTCAGTTTTTCTTTCAAGGATCTTCATCTTCTACCCCAGACTGTGTTTTGTGATTTCTGAGAGGTTATCCCATGAAATATTTTCCAAACTTATTGGACAGAAATATCCATTTAATGTCTCCTGGGTCTCTAACGTTTTGCAGAGTACAGTTTGGGAAATGCTGGGCTTGGAAGAAGAATGTGAACATTTGGAAGCGGGAACAGGAGGGAAATGCATCACTAGGTCGTCTCAGTAGTAATAAGCATGGAGAATAGGCCAGCTGCATATGAGGTCATGACATACATTAGTAGACAAGCCTCAAAATGCTGGTTTCTTCTCCAAGATTTTTAGAGTGATCCCCTGTGTCTGTTTATAATCTGCAAAGACTCTGTCATGCAGAAAAATAGGAGGAAAAACCCTTCCGCTCTTAATCTCAGGAGAAAAAAGATTTTAACCATGTTTCTGGAAACTTGCATTGGCAGAATTTAAGCTCTTCCAGAGAGCTCAGTTTTAGTTCATTTATAGTTATATTTCATCTTGACAGTGTGAGTGTAGGATTATTTGGCAAATTTGAGAAGAATAATGTGTTTTCATTTCTTATGAATTTTTATGCTGCTTTTTATAGCCTCCCTAAAACATTATTTACATTGATCCAATTGCCACTCTGAAATATGAATGTATACTTGGTAGTGTAGCTATCACAAAAGCTCTGGCTCATTTAGTATTCTTTTATTTATAATTTCTTAGACTGGAAATCACTTGTTTTACTGAAATAAGAAAAATTGAGTATTCATTGTCATGTCCTTAAGGAGTACTGTATTACTCCAAAGTGACTTATGACACATCAAAACTGTTAACTCTAGATTATTATTACATATTATGTTTTAGTTAGTATATTATAATAACTCAACATATTGAAAATAATTTAAGATTCTTTGTTTCTTTATTTTTGATAAGACTTCCAGAACCTGTGCTACTAGGTCAATTTGAGAGGCTGACCACTCACACTGGGTGGTACAAATGGAAGTGATAACCTTTTACATAGGACCTCTGTGTAATTAGGGGCAAAACACATGGCACGTCATGTGAGACATCAGTAGGATCAGAAGACTATTTCTAGATGTCATGCCCTGGGAGTAGAGGGCCCTGACATCCACCTGGTTCCAGGCATGGGTATTGCTGAGTCTGTGGGTAACAGCTGTCACCTGGGCTCTCAGAGAAGGCAAGTAGCTAGGTGTGCTCTTTGTATTCCCAAGGAGCTCCCAATCTAGTTGTGTGTGAAATGTACCTAATGCTTAAGCATCTGACTTTTTTTTTTTTTTTAAAGAGAGAGTGAGGGAGAGAGAGAGAATTTTAATATTTATTTTGTAGTATTTGGCGGACACAACATCTTTGTTTGTATGTGGTGCTGAGGATCGAACCCGGGCCGCACACATGCCAGGCGAGCGCGCTACCACTTGAGCCACATCCTCAGCCCAAGCATCTGGCTTTTAAGATCATACCCTAGATATTGACTTTTCTGCATCCACATGAAAATTGAGGTAGGAGTGTTTAGGGAATTCAAAATGCAAATGTGCAATATTTTTCCCTCTGAAATTTGGCTTAAAAATTTTAAATTACTATTATGTTACTACTTTTTGAAACTATTATGTTTTATTAGAAATGTTAGAAAGCGGGCTGGGGCTGTAGCTCAGTGGTAGAATGCCTACCTCGCAGGTGTGAGGCACTGGGTTTGATCCTTAGCACCACATAAAAATAAATAAATAAAGATACTGTGCCCATCTACAACTTAAAAAATATTTAAAAAAAAGAAAAATAAAAAAAGAAATGTCAGAAAGAATGTCTCTTTAATAAGATTTTTTCCCCATAAAATGTGTTTAAAAATGCTTTCTTATGATATTGTTTTGTATTAAGGTATCTATACCATTTTTAGTAATCAAATGAGAGAATCACTTTTGGGTAAAGCCATGCTTCATTTATGATACCTTGAAAAACAACCACATAGTATGATTTATTTATATTTCAGACTGCTATCAGTTTTTTTTTCCCATTATGCCATCTCCAGGTATCTCCTGTCCCACATGCCTGTTCTTCACAGTATATAATAATGGAGACTTCACTGTATCTTCATTTGAAGTAAAAACTTCTTATTAATGTTGAATTCAGTCAGTTTGTTGTTCATGTTATTTTCATGATCAAGACAAACAGGTAATCAAGCTTCAAAAAAAAAAAAAACCCCAAAAAACCAATACTTTCAGCATGATCCACTTGTTGAAATGAATTTTATGTTGAAATAATCTACATGTTGAAATAAACAGTTTAGATGATTAACTCTAATTTTGGAATTACTATATTTTCTAGTACATAAAAAATACACTTTGCTGAAAAATGTTTCTGTTAGGGAGAGAAAAACTCCTACTCTTTGAAGATTGTATAATTGAGTCTGTGAAATAAAGTGACAGTAGACAGATTTATAGGGGAAAAGCCATTTTAACTATGTGCATATGCATGGGAGCCCTACAAAATAGGAGACTCAAGAGAAGCAGATGGTTGAAGTTTATAATAGCATCCTGAGCCACAGAAAGGAGTAGGGCACGGGGGCTTCTCTGGGCGGAGTGATCACAAGTTCTGTGAAGGTGAGGGGAGGAAATGTATGGGTTAATAAAGTTGTTGGATTTTTTTTTTTTTTGATGGTGGTTATGCAGATCAGTCTTTCAGGTAATAAAAATTGTCTGGCACAACCCTCAGGAAAATAGGCAATGGCCTGTGACAATTTTGTGGTGTTGATTGATCTTCACTCTCTTCTGGGATCTTTTCTGGTTGGTCAGATTTCCTGGGAGGGGAATCTTGATAAATGCATTCTGTTTTGGAGAATCTATCTTTAGGAGCTCCCAAGAAATCCCCTTTCTGTACTTCTTCTTCCTGGAATAAGGAAGGGCAAGACAGGAGGATAGAAGGTACCACCAGAGAACTTGGTTCTCAGGTGGCTTCTCAGGTCCTTCAGTCTTAGTGCAAAGTAGTCAGCATTAGCATTCCATGCTTTGTTTTCTGAGTCCCAGATTCTTTTAGGTCAGATCCCCCACTTCCCCATAATATGTCTCCTACACAATTTCATTAAAGAACTATATTTTAAAAATCCTTTTTTCCTTCACAAGAAAGAGATAGAAATTTAGCTTCTGATGGTCACAGTAACTTGTATTTTTTTTTTAAAGACTGCTAAATTAGGTCTTTTCTTCACTTTCTTTAAAATTATATATTTTTTTGTTCTTTCAGGATATTTCCATCACTTAAGGGAACGAGATTTCCAATTAAATTCTAGAGAGACTTAAATTCCCCTTGGGTTTTCTTTCACTTTAGGTATGCGTATGCTATAATGTAATTAGTGGTGCCTCATTAAGATAATACTGGCAGAGTTGTAGGATTTACTTCTGCCTTGAATAACTTCTGAGAAAAAACAGGCACATCCTACTAACTACTCTGTTCTTTGTGCTTCCTATAAAATTAAAATATTTTGGACAGTACATACATAATATGTAGCACATATGAATGAAAAACTATGTCTTGTAATTTCTCTAATAATAAACGGTTAAAACATAATTTCTAAACCTGGACTTAACTTTTCTACCACCCACTGGCTGCCCCAAGCTATTTGTTTTCTGTTCAAGATTCTATTTTGCATCATAGTAATTCTTCCCATTTCTGTCCTTTAATACCTAAGCTTCTCTTTCACTAAATTACTTGGGTTTTCAAGTAATTCAGAGGTAAGATTTAGTGGATCACTTTTTAGCTTGACCAAGATTTAAATTCCACTTAAAAGAAAAATAAGTCAGAGACATTGTGTTTCAGACTTTGACTGAAAAGGAGAAAAATCAAAAGAAACCTTACTAGGCGAGGGGGGAAATGAGAAAGTTACTGCCTTTTAGTTGTTTGTAGTTAATTTCCGTCTGGATTCCCCAGTGACTGCTTTAAACTGCTTCCCCTCTCCTCAAGTCCTGAAAGCACACTTTATCCATCATCCTCACTTCCTATTTACTAAAAGATTGAGGCCACCTGAAGTGAATTCCCTCTCTTTCCTTCTCTTCCACCTTAGCTGTTGCTGTATATCATCACTCATGCTTTTGTTCCCTCTTTCTACCATGTGTAAATAATTGTAGTTTAAAAGAAAAAACATGGGCTTCTGTGATGTCACTTGCAAGGACAAGAATATTATCTCCATTTTCTGTTGTCAATCCGAAAGGTTCTAGTAGGATTTTTTAAAAAAACAGCAATGTGAAAATGGATTGTAAAGAACTGTGCAATAAATAAGTTTTCCATTGTTTGATTTTGATATGGTTTGAGTCAGTTTTTGTTGGAATGGATGTGGTTTAAAGAGTGGTAGCAAAATTTGAGTAGATTCAGTAAAGATCAACAAAACCCGTGAAAAGTATAGAAATAGGAATTAAGGACAAAATTGAAAAGGTTTTGGACTTAAATTAGGTAAGATGTTTAACACCTAACTTCTTCAATAATATATTGATAAAACTGCTTTATCTCCTCAAAAATCAAGTGGAGAAAATGGGTTTTAATTGGAGCCATAGCAAATAGTTTAATTTTAATTTCTCAACAAAAAGGGCTTATATTAAACACTGTAACAGGCTGCTATTAAAGGAGAATTTTCTTGGATACTCTTTTCTGAAGGCAGATGACTTGATGGCCTTTTGGATTGTATTTTACAACACTGAATGGACCATCACATGAAGCACTTCCTTTTTCTCTTCTGTTTTACTTTGAATTCTTTCTTAATATGCACATTTTCTAAGATACATTTTTAGAAAATACAGAGACTTGCATGGGTAATAATTGGGTTGAGTCCAGAGGATTCTCTGTCCTGAAATTGGTTTGGGGGGACATTAGGTACTTTTTACTTGGTATTGCCTTTTCTACTTGATTTTCGACAAAAGGCCAAGAGCTAATGCACCGACTAATCTATTCTTTCTTTTCCATTTACCAGCTTTCAATTGCTTGTTTGTAATAATCTACCTCTTTAATTAAATGAGACCAGTGATAGGAGCCCACAGATCCTCAAGTTAAAAATCAGATAATCTGGTCTTCTGATTCCTGCATTCCAAAATCATTCTCTAATGTTTATAACCACTTTAGTTCATAAAGTCTTCTTTCCTTGTTCTGTCTTGGAGAAACAATGATCTGCAGCCACCTGTGATCACTGAGCCAAATGTATTGTGATATTTGTAATTGAAAGCTTTTTGTATGTCTTGGTTGTGGTGTTGGCCTCTCTCCCAGATTTGTGGATTCCAACAATGGCGTAATTGAGGAGAGTAGAGAGGAACTAGTTAGAGCCCTCCAGAGGCAGTGTAACACACCATTATTGGCAGTCACAGTGAGTTATTTCACATTTACCTCCATAGGGGTTATGGTGGCTCCAGCCCCAATATTAAAATCAGCATGCTATCTCTTTGCATTGTCTTTAGTGGCTTTTTACTTCTACAGTATTTGTGAAGAAATGAGTAGGAACTATTGGATTTTTTTTTTGGGGGGGGATAACTATTTTAGAATACATTTTTAGTTGTGTACTATGTCAATTATAGAGAGCCACCAATACAGTTTTGGTCTTTAAATGATAATCTTTTAAGTCTCTTTTTCCAACTCATTGTAAACTTTTTATTTAAAATTCATTTCTTGCACCATAATAGCTTCAGTTCTCTAGGATCTGCCTGTTTTGAATAAGCTCATTGTTTATTCATTGTAAAGAATGATTCTGATACTGTTTTGTTGTGAACATTGTTGAGCATCCTAACATGCTTGTTGAACCCCCATGAGTGCACCCTCTGTTAGCTACCATTGCTAAAGCTGAGGAAGGAGATTCTGAAGTGTTTTTTCTGTCTTATCAGGTTATTTTAACTTCCTTAAGTTTTCCACATGGATTTGCAATGACTTTGGCCAGCTGTGGAGATGGATTCATTGAGGTCTATTTTATCTTTTGCCTTGTAGTATGAGGCACACATTTAAAAGGGACACATTGTTGGGGCAGCCTTGGCAATTGGAAGTAATCCATACAGAAGGCATCAGAGGTTTTTTTTTTTTTTTTTTTTTTAAAGTATGCTGTTTACTGAACAAATGGATCAAACTATAAGTGTAAAAGGCCTGCTGGTTAATAAATCTGTCCTGGTTTTGCTTAGATAGAATGCATTTTTATTTGTATGATTAAACTATAATAAGACCTAAGTTATATTTTTCCAGGTTGAATTTTTATTTTAAAAAGAAACAAGTTGTTTGCAGAACGAAAAAGAGGACTTCATTTTATTGTTTTATTCCTTATCTCATTTTACTTAAAACAAAACATACACTAAATGAAGTCTGCCACAAAACTGGCTATAGTACAAATATTGACAATTATTTCTCATTGACCAAGATGATAAAAATTCAGGAGCATTTTCCTTCTTAATTGTTGGCATTCATTAAGTCTAGTTTAGGGTTTCTTGTATCATAACCCATTTACTTATCATTTTTAAAAGTATTCAATAAAAATTACGTGACTGATAGTTTCAAGATAAATAGGATTCTGTTTACCCACAAAAAGATTATATAAGGGACTTGGATGTGAAAGATAAATGCTGTATAATAAATACAATAATAGAAATATTATTATAGCAGTATCTTGGAAGAAATTAACCAGTTTCAGAAGATTCTGCAATCTTTGTAATGTTTTGAATAACCAATAAAAAATAAATAAAATAAATAAAAAAATTAAAAAAAAAGAAGTTAAGGGACTGCTGTTTCCTGAAGAAATGAAAGTAACATGAGAATTTTTTTTCCACCATGCAAGCTATTTTAATTATTTTGTTTTTATTGATACACGTGTATAAGTTATTTAGAGTATTGTCTTTCTACCAGTTTATAAATACTAAAAGTAAACATGGCTAGGGAAATTCTAAATCATGTCCTAAAATGTTTTGAATAACTGGCCAAGAAACCCAAAGAAAATAAAGCAAACAGAAATAAACACAAGGATAAATTTGTCAGGCCCTGAGCTAACTGTGACTTTTGGCTCTTTGGGTGTGTCATCTCAACCCCATGCCATTCAGGAAAGGGACTATATAGCAGGATGCAGAAGGTCACATGTAAATTAACCTTATGTTTTCAGACCTCAGAAATGAAAACTTTTTATTTTAGGAATTAAGACCAGATAGATTCATTCCAATTTATTTTGGGTAATGGAGGTCAATTTCTATTCAGGGGATGAACCATTAGTTTGGGTAGTTGAGTGAAAGAATCTTTTCGTTCTTTTTTTTTCTCTTTCTCCTCATGAAAGAATCTTTTTTTCTCCCTCCTCCTCCTCCTCCTTCTCCTCCTCCTCTTCCTCCTCTTTGTCTTCCTCCTTCTCTTCTTCCTCCTCTTCCTTCATTTTTTAGAGCAGTTTTAGATTCATAGTAAAATTGAATGGAGAATTAAGAGAGTTTCCATATATCCTCTGCTCCTGCTTACTTTCAGCCTCCCCCACTGTCAACATCTCATGTCAGAGTGGTACATTTTTTACAATCAATGAAACTACACTGAAGCATCATTAAGATTCATAGTCAGTAGTTTACATTAGGGTTTCTCATGACATTGTACATTCTGGAGGTTTTGACAAATGTGCAGTGATGTGTCTACCATTATAGTATAAGAATAGTTTTATTGCCCTAAAAATCTTCTGTGCCCTGTGTATTCATTTCTTCCTCCCTCTTAATCTCTGATAATCATTGATCTTTTTACTGTCGCTTTAGTTTTGCCTTTTCTAAAAAAAATCTTATAGTTGGAATAATATAGTATATGGCCTTTCACTTTGTAATGTACTTTTCATGACTTGATAGTTCCGTTTTTTTCCCCCTAGTTCTGAATAATATTCTATTGTATGGATGTACCACAGTTTATCATTTGCCTACCAAAGGACATCTTGGTTGCTTTCAAGTTTTGGCACTTAGGAATAAAACTGCTATAAACCTCCATGTGTGGGATTTTGTGTGTACATAATTTTTTGGTTCATTATACAAATACTAAGGAACATAATTGCAGGATATCAAAGTAACAGTATATTTAGTTTTTGAAGAAACTGCCTAGTTGTCTTCCAAAGTGGCTGTAACAACAATGAGTGAGTGTTCCTGTTGCTCCACATCCTTAAAACATTTGGTGTCATTATTGATTGGGTTTCAGCCATTCTCTTACATGTAGTAGCACATTGTTTTAACTTGCAGTTCCCTAATGACAGATGATGTGGAGCAGAGCATCTTTTATCTGTTTATTTTTCATTTGTATATTTTCTTTGATAAAGAATTTATTTAGTTTTTCTTTATATGTTGCTCATTTTCTTGAATTTCAAGGGGTTTCTTTTAGAATACAGTCATTAGATATAGCTTCTGCAAGTATTCTATTCAACTATGGCTTTTTGTTTTCTTGATATTTTTTCATAGCAAAAGTTTTACATTTTAATTTTAAACTTTTTAATTATTTCTTTCATGACTTGTACCTTTGTTGTGTATCTAAAAACTTATCATCACACTTAAAGTTCTCTAGATTCTCTCTTATGTAATCCTCTAGGTGTTTTATAATTTCATGTTTTACATTAGATCTATGTTCTGTCTTTTAATTTTTTTTGAAGGGTGTAAGGTTTGTGTCACAATTTTTTTTTAAAGGGGGAATCCAGGTGTTTCAACACCATTTGTAGAAAGGACTAACTTTACTCCATTGGGTTGATTTTGCTCCTTTGTGAAAGATCAGATGAATATATTCATGTGGGTCTGATTCTGTGCTGTCTCCACTGATCCATTGTCTGTCTTCAACTTAGACCATGGTGTCTTTATTACTATTGTTTTATAGAAAGCTTTGAAGTTGGGTAGTGTTAGACCTCCAACTTTGTTCTTCTTTGCCGCAGTCTTGGCTGGGCACAGAATCACGAGCCACTCAAGCAGGAACAAAACTTTATTTTGAAAAAGCCGCCAATACTCTGTAGGCGCTGGCAAGCCAAACCCGGTCCTCCCACGCGGGCCTCCACCGGAACCGCGCACTCCCCGGAACCGGGGGTCCCCCGGACCTCCCCCGGAATTCCCTCCTACTATCCTTCCCCAACCAATGGGAACTCTCCATGAGTCCCGTAACATGAATCCGGTAGCAGGCCAAGGTGAACAGCGGGAGTCCAATTTCCATATGAATGTAAATCTTAACATAATCATCTCAGTGGCTAGCTGGCGTCACTTTACAACCAAAGGTGCCATAAGTCGTATATTTGCTTGTGGCTCCTAGCATCTGCCCCCTTCTGTTTAATTAAGCAAGAAGCAATGTGGCTAGGGACCGTGCCTGGTAGGTTGTCCAATTTAACATATGGTTCTTACCCGTCATGGGAGAACTGACATTTAGGCGTCAGCTTCCTGTCTTAGGTTGAATCCACTGTAATCAGATCAACCCGTCACTGACTACCGGTCCAGCATTCAGCCATGCTTGTGGATAGGCCTATGCACCAGTGGGGGGGTGAGGTTCTTGCCTCACCTCTGTTGGCCCCCAAATTTAGCCTTGGTGCCAGTGGGGGGGTGAGGTTCTTTGCCTCACCTCTGTTGGCCCCCAAATTTTAGACCATCACTAGTAGAAGGGAGGAGGATACAGAAATGCCACGACACCAAGCCAATTGATGTCTCCTTTGGAAAAATTGCGTCACTGGTGACACCATCAGCAAAGATATGCCAGTATTACCACAATAAACATGGGGTGAGCTGGCAAGGAAATTGCATCACTGGTGACACCATCAGCAAAGATATGCCAGCAGTACCACAATTTGGTGCACCAGATGATATTTCACAATGTATGCAACTGATATCTAGTCCAGGCAAGTTCTGCAAGCAGTTCAAATTGGAGGAGTCTATCAATATGTCCATTTCCTCCCAAAGTAAATCAAGTCCTTGATTGAGCATTACTTGTTGAGTTATATTCATTGATGCATCAGTTTATACAGTTTACTGTGATAGCTATCATAGAAGCTGTAGTTTGGTTTTATCTCAGTCTTCACTGGAATTGGGATGGAGATGGAAATTCTGGCAATGATGGTAAAGAGACATTATCCTGAACAGAATTATTAAATATAATGAAAAGGAAAGGTGAAAGTAAACAAACAGATCTGTTAAACTCCTTTAAAAACAATCCTTAACAGCTGTTTACCTAATTTAAATTAAACCATATAAATCACGTGAATAAAGAAAAAATTCGGATCCATTTTTTCATGAGCGCTCCTCATATAAGAAATATGGACATACACACATACAGACATACAACACAAAACAGAAGTGTGCACACAACATACAACACATAAGACAATAGTAAATAAAGGCCTTGTAACTATACCTAGGTGAAATCTCCATTGCAATGTTTAAAAACTCCACAGTCAAAAAAATAAAACACAGTCAAAAAATAAAACTGATCAGAAAAACATTAACCTAGGTTTGTATGAGCTCAAAATTAAAATAGAACTTTATGATGTGGGAAAAATGCAATAATAAAATAGATATTGAAAAAAAAAACACCTTGGTTAATCACTGTCGCAGATGTAAGAATAGCCAAGCTGGAGCTCTGGATGTCAGCTGTTATGGATTTGAGTCAAATCATCTTCTTTTTCTGTAGAAATTGTTTTAGTTAATCTCTCTGGAATCCAAATCGGTTGCTGTTCATCCTGTGGGAAAACACAGATAGCGCCCCGATTCCAGACTATCACTGGATCTGGGCCTTTCCATTGTCCTGTTAGAATATCTTTCCAAAGTACCTTAGGCTTATGTACATTTTTTGGGTATAAATGTCTTTCCGCAGCACTAAGTCCCGATGAATCCAAATTTAAAAAGTTTAGAGTAAAAAGGGTTATTTTAAGTTTATCTTTGGGGGATATATACCCCTTTCCAATTCCCTCCTTTTGTTTTAATAAGTACATTTTAATAGTTTGATGAGCTCTTTCAACTATGCCTTGTCCTTGTGGATTGTATGGAATTCCTGTTATGTGAGTAATGCCAAATGATGAGCAAAATTGTTTAAAAGAGGTGGAAGTATAACCAGGACCATTGTCCGTTTTTAACTGTTTTGGAACGCCCACAGTGGCAAAATTTTGTAAGCAATGAGCTATAACATCTTTAGTTTTTTCTCCGGCATGAAGGGAGCCCATCAAAAATCCGGAAGAGGTATCAACTGTAACATGTAAATATTTTAATTTTCCAACTTCTGGCAAGTGTGTGACGTCCATCTGCCAAATATGGTTAGGTATCAGTCCTCTAGGATTGACTCCAAGATTAACTTGTGGTAAAAATGTCACACAATTTTGACATTGTTTTATTATATGTCTGGCTTGTTCTTTAGTTATTTTAAAACGTTTTTGTAAAGTATTAGCATTGACATGGAACCTTTTATGAAAATTTATAGCTTCTTCTATTGTGGAGAAAATATGTATGTCATGTGTAGATTTATCTGCTAGTTCATTGCCCATACTAAGGGCTCCAGGCAATCCTGTATGTGCCCTGATATGACCTATAAAGAATGGATCTTTTCGGTCCCAGATTAGACTTTGTATAGCGGAAAACAAAGAGAAAACAGTAGAAGAAGGTGAAATCCTACCAGCATCTTCAAGGGATACTATAGCATTAACTACATATTGACTATCAGAAAATAAATTAAATACAGAATCTTTAAACATCATAAAAGCTTGTAATACTGCATTAAGCTCTACCTTTTGAGCTGATTGCTTGGGTACTAAAAATGTAAAAGTTTGATCAGGAGTAACTACTGCTGCTGTACCATTGTTTGACCCATCAGTGAATATATTTGGAGCATTTATGATAGGGGTTTTTCTTGTCATTTTTGGGAAAACTACAGGATGCTTAGACCAAAAAGACAACAAAGGATTAGATGGTAAGTGATTATCAAATGAAACACTAGTTTTACACATGATTATTGCTCAAGTATTTAACTCATTAGCTAACTCATCAATTTGATCCATAGTATATGGAGTAATAATTTTATTGGGAGAAATCCCAAATACTCCCTTAGCTGCTTTTATTCCTTTGAGTATCAATTGTCCTACAGCCTCAGGATATCTAGTAAGAATAGTGTTAGGAGAATAAGATAAATGTATCCACAATAATGGACCTTCCTGCCAAAATACTCCTGTAGGAATATTTTTTGTTGGTAGTACAATAAATAATAAAGGCAAACTTATATCAATTCTATCCAAATGCATATTTTCCATATATGTTTCAATGATTTTTAATGTTTTTCTTGCTTCAGGCGTTAACATGCGGGGTGAATTTGGATCTGATGGACCTTTTAGAATATCAAATAAAGGTCCTAACTCTCCTGCTGGTATGCCTAGATAAGGCCTTATCCAATTTATGTCTCCCAATAACTTTTGAAAGTCATTAAGTGATCTGAGTTGATCTACTCGTATTTGAATTTTTGGTGGACGGACCATGGTTGAGGATAATAGAACTCCTAAATAATTAATTGGAAGATTTAATTGTACTTTATCTATTGCTATCTCTAGATTATAATTTTTCAATAAGTTTGTAAGTGTGGCATAACATTCTAGTAAGGTGTTTTTATCTTTATGTGCCAATAACACATCATCCATATAGTGAAATATTTGTAGTTCAGGATTTTGATTTCTAAGTGGCTGGATTGCTTTATTAACATAAATTTGACACATAGTTGGGCTGTTAGCCATCCCTTGAGGGAGTACTTTCCATTCATATCTCTGATCAGGACCTTCATGATTCAGTGCAGGGATAGTAAATGCAAAATGTGGACTATCCTCGGGATGAATTGGAATTGAAAAGAAACAATCTTTAATATCTATAGCTAAAACATGACAGGTTTTTGGTAAAGCAGACAATTGAGGAATCCCTGATTGAGAAGGTCCCATAATAACCATCTCATTATTAATGGCTCTTAAATCTTGTAATAATCTCCATTTACCAGATTTCTTTTTAATGACAAAAATGGGAGTATTATGGGGGGATACGGAAGGTTGTATATGTCCTTCCGCTAATTGTTGTCTGACCAAGTCATGGGCTACTTGTATCTTTTCTTTAGTCAGGGGCCACTGAGGAACCCACACTGGTCTTTCTGATTTCCAAGTAATTTTGATTGTCTCAGTGGCCCTTTCCGAAAACCCAATTTATGTCTATTTATTTCTTGATCTGTTTGAATAGGTGCTATCATACCTTGTTCTTGTTCTCTTAATCTTTTTTCTTTCCTAAAGCCTTGTTTAGCCCTAGTAGTGGGTGCGTTAGGATTGATGTTATTTGTTAATGTCAATCCTAATTGATCTAGGACATCTCGTCCCCATAAATTTACGGGAAGATGATCTAATACATAGGGCTGTATAGTTCCTTCACATCCTTCAGGATCCCTCCAATCTAATACCATAGCACTTCTATGGGGATTAGTTGCCACTCCTAGGCCTCGAAGCGTTTGAGTGGCTTGTTGTAATGGCCAATGTTTTGGCCATTCTTGACGAGAGATGACGCTAAGGTCTGCACCTGTGTCGAGCAGCCCATTAAAGTCATGTCCTTGAATATTTAATTTTAGCATTGGGCGAGAATCTAAATTTAAAGACAGCATAGCCCAATCTACACCTGTGGAGCCTAATCCCTTGGAACCTCTTTCTACATTACAACTGGAAAATTTATCATGCAGGCTGGGTATTATTAATAACTGTGCTATTCTATCTCCTGGTGAAATTACTGATATACCTCTTGGAGAACTAGCTATAATTTTTATTTCACCCTCATAATCGGGATCAATTACCCCAGGACTTATCATAAGTCCTTTTAGTGTAGAAGAACTGCGTCCCAATAATAAGCCTACTGTTCCCTGGGGAAGAGGTCCTTTTACTCCTGTGGGAATGATTTGAACTCCCATCTCTGGAGTTAGTACTGCTGTGGCAGAGGCGCAGATGTCCAGCCCTGCGCTCCCTCTAGTTTGTCTGATGAGGGATTTAATGGATAATGCGTCCTGGGCACTACCTTGATGGTGCTGTTGGGTTCCTCCATTGCCCCATATATTTGTGGTTTTGGGCCCCGGGGCATTGGGCCCTGTAGTCCGTTTTTTGGCAATGGAGCCTGATACCTTTCTCCACGATATCGTGGGTAAACACTTGGTCCTTGTCCGTTTTTTGATAATGGAATACCCTCTATGGTGGTTTGAGAACGGCATTCATTAGCCCAATGTTTCCCTCTATGGCATCGTGGGCAAATACCCGGTATTCTATTCCTTTGATACCCAGCTTTGTTAAACCCTCCTCTTATGGGGCAACTCCTTTTGAAATGTCCTGTTTGATTACAATTATAGCATGTTTTTGGCCTGGCATCTAAAGCCTGTTGTACTGCTGCTAAGACTTGCCCTTGTTCATTAATGTCTCTACATAATTTAATATATGTGTTTAAATCTTCATGTCTCCATGGTCTAATGACCTCTCTGCAGCAACGATTTGCTTGGTCATAAGCCAGTTGTTTTATAAATGGGATTACCTGTTCTGTATTACCAAATATCCTAGAGGCTGACTGAATAAGTCTATCTACAAATTCAGCGTAAGGTTCATTAGTTCCTTGTATTACCTTAGATAATTGACCTTGTAAGTCTCCATGCCCCTGTAAAGTTTTCCATGCCCTAACTGCATCTACAGCAATTTGTGCGTATACGCCAGGGTCATATTCAATTTGCTGTCTTTGACCCTCATAAGGTCCCTTTCCCAATAGCATCTCTATATTTCTTTGAGGGTAACCAGCTTCTGCATTTCGCCTAGCTGTTTCCATGTAAAATTCCTCATTGGCAACCTTCCATAGCAAATATTGTCCTCCGTTTAGCACAGATCGACACATGTTAGCCCAATCTGCTGGTGTCATGTCCAAGTTGGTAACAGATTCGACCATGCTTATTGTGAAGGGAGCTTGCGGCCCATAGGTTGTTACAGCCTCCTTTAATTGCTTTATTGTTTTGAAATCTAAAGTACGGTGAATTTGTTGCCCTCCTGCCTGCTCAAGTACAGGGCATGCTAATCTTTGGGGTTCTGTCTCAGAATTCCGTCCATCAACTACGGGAGTTGAGGGCCGCTCAGCGGTAGATGGAGCTGTTGGTTGAATTATGCCCTCTGGTGATAGAACGGAGTTGGTAGCAACCTCCTGTTGTAATTCTCCACCTGATGGCTGCTTTTCCTCTAAGCTTGCTTTCTTTAAATTTTCCTCTGTCTGACTAGCTTGAGAGACCTTCTCTTTTGCTTGACCTAGCGTTTTTTCTACCATAGTCTGGACCTCTAACAATTTACTTAACAGTTTTTCGGTTTGTTTTTTACTGGATTCTAATCTACTATAAAGGTAACGTAACCCAATAAGATAGGATAAAACAAAGCCGAAACAGAATGAAACAAAAACGGAGCAGAGAATGGTTGTATCGATTTTCTCTTTCTCAGGGCCGAATAACTTCAAACCTTGAGCCAACCATTTTTCCCAGTTCGCCTGAGAAAATTCTAGGGCTAGGGAGCTCGAAATAAAAACAAAATAAATCAAAACAAGAACACACTGTTTTTTGAGATGGGCACCCATCCTGTCGCCTTCCCTCAGGGGCGAGCAATTTTACTCACCTCTAAGCTTCAGGCGTTCCCCGCAAGGGCCGCCAAATGCCGCAGTCTTGGCTGGGCACAGAATCACGAGCCACTCAAGCAGGAACAAAACTTTATTTTGAAAAAGCCGCCAATACTCTGTAGGCGCTGGCAAGCCAAACCCGGTCCTCCCACGCGGGCCTCCACCGGAACCGCGCGCTCCCCGGAACCGGGGGTCCCCCAGACCTCCCCCGGAATTCCCTCCTACTATCCTTCCCCAACCAATGGGAACTCTCCATGAGTCCCGTAACATGAATCCGGTAGCAGGCCAAGGTGAACAGCGGGAGTCCAATTTCCATATGAATGTAAATCTTAACATAATCATCTCAGTGGCTAGCTGGCGTCACTTTACAACCAAAGGTGCCATACATCGTATATTTGCTTGTGGCTCCTAGCACTTCTTTAATATTGTTATGGCTATTCTGGGTCTTTTGCTTCTCTATATAAATTTAGACTCATTTTGTTAATTCCTTAAAAAAATTCTTACAGGGAAGGATAATGATTACCTTCAATCGATAGATAAAGTATCAAGTTATCAAGAACTAATACCTTTATATATTAGATTTGAAAAGATGGATTGAAGTTCTCAAGTAGGATAGAGGTGGGAAAGGAATTTCAGTCAAAGGAAGTAGCATGTATAAATTTACTGATATATGATAAAAATACTGTTTTCTGGTGTTACTTGATGTGGTACTACTGGAACATGCATTGTTCATGGGCTGAAGATGAAACTGAAGATGTAATTGGAAGTAATTGGAAACCCAATTAAAGATGTCAAAACAAATTTCAGCTGTGGCCACAGCTATTCATTGAACATCTACACAACCAGATGCATTTTATATCCATTGCCTCTTTCTATTATTAAGGAAAAGTCAGGAAGTCAAGAGTTTTATATTCGGGGAGACTTGTGAACTGGCTTGAAAATTATTTTGTCAAATGTGTAGAGGGTTGTTTGAAATAAAACAAGAATGAGAAAGTGGTCAAGTTAGGAATCTATTTTAGTAGTTCAAATAAGAAGTGAGGATGACCTAAAGTAAGACAGCAACAGAGGGAATGGAGGAAAGTGAAAATATTGAAGAGTTAATTACAAGGTGAAATGGGTCCAAAGGTTAGGAATTAGAGGACAACAATTGCAGTTTGATTTATAGATAGGAAAATCCTGTGGATAGTGTTGGCATCTTGTAAGAAAATGATCATAAGCAAAATAAATCAGGATATAGGAGAAGTTAATGAGTTTCATTACAGGTATTTTGAATTTTAGGCACTTGTTTAATAGCCATAAGATTTCATCTTGGATCTACTGCTAATTTGGAAAGCTGAAGGAGATTAATACTGGTCAATATGTAATAGTTTCTGTGTCAGGTGTTGTACAAAGTGTGAGTCATATATATTGCATCATTTGATCCTCCAACAGTCTTGTTGAGAAGGTGTCAGTGGCAGTTCTACTTTACAGATGAGAAAATGGAGATCTACAGAGATTAAATTATTTCCTCTGGAGCTCAAAGATGATATGTGGAGTACAGATTAAAATTCAGGTCTTTTGACTTCCAAAGTCAATCTCTCTAGGCAGTGCACTCAATCTCTTCTCCAAGAAAAAGAATAATAAATATTTATGATCTAGGTTTGTCCCATCAACTTTCACTAATTCCATTTATAACCCACTTTCTGACTTCTGAACTGGAGTACCTTATTGAACTAAAACCTTTTTTTGCACTGGCTTCTTTTCCTTGTAATCCCTGTCCCATCTGAATACCATCCTGTTTTCTGGTTGGCTGGCATATGAATATAAGAATCTCTTTGGCTTTCTTCTATTAGCATTTTTAAATGCATTCTTTCCATGCTGAAGAAGTTTTAAAACAGATATTGGCAACTCACATACTTCTTTAAAAAGTCTTAATTTATAACTTACATATACAAATGATCATGAAAGAAGATCTTATTTGAAGCAGTATTAAAAAGGAAAATAAGAAATGAATGAAAGCCAACAGCTCACTTTACATCTCAGTCTTTTCAGAAAACCTCTTGGAGGAAGGCACATCAGTGATTTCTACCATGAATGTGGGTGGCGGATAATTTTAAGGGTTGTATAAACCCTGGTGTTGACTATAGGTTAAATTAATCATACATGACTCACATATGTATTGCTCTTTTCCAGAACTTTGTAGAAGCTGTCCAATTCAATGAATTGCATTTATATAGTTAACACATTCATAGTAACTTTTTGATCATTATACCCCCTCTCAGTTGCCTGGTGTGTTCACCATCAAGTGCACTCTTCTGTATTTCTGTTAAGCTCCTGCTAGTTTACTTCTCAAAGAGTTTATCCTGCATGTTCTTACTTCATGTCAGAATATTATCTTTCCTATGAGTCCTAAATATTGACTTCTCTTTCAAAATTAAAGTTTTTCTGTCATTATTATGGTGGCCAGCTGCTTTCAGCCTGGGCTCTTTCTACCTTTGTGTTTTCATCAAAGGATTTTCATTTCATTATCTCTGAATAGTTTTGTTATGATATCAGCCTGTGTCATCTTATTAACCCAAATTATGTTTGCTCTAAAGAAATAAGATCCTTTTGAATGATTAAAAATTAAACATTTGTGACTGATTCAAAGCAAAAGCTGTTCATAGAAGTATAACTAAAAACATTTTTCTGGAAAATGTTTATTTAATGATTCTGAAAAATTTGCCCTAAGGCCTTTTTAGGTAACAGTTCATGGAGACTAGCAATAGTTTTAATTTACTTAATTATTTTATATCACTGTGTTGGCATTTGGAGAGTTGGAAGTACACATAAGAATTTTTTTTGGAATATGTTTGTCAGAATATGTTATTTGGTAATGATGGATAAAGTGTCTTGTTTTTATTAACAAACTATTTTTTTCTTAGAATAACAATATTGGTTAATAGTTTTCAATATTTGATAAATAGCTAAATCGAAGATATTAAAGTCAGTATAATTTCCTTAAAATCTGGAAACTCTGCTAGCTTGCTGAGCATAACAAGTTGCTACAGAGCTTAACATGGATTTAGTGTTTCAACTATTTCATTTTCTCTCTTTGTTCTTTTCCTATTGAATATACTTGAACTAGCAAAATACCTAGATCATTAAAATAGTTCTCACAAGATTTGGCATCCCCCACCCCCTTTTTTGGCCTGCGTTTCCAAAGTATTTTGTTGCATATAATTTGCTAAGTTTGACTTTTGTCTTTTGATTCTCAAACTGTGGGTGTTAGAAGCTGTAAGGATATGGACTTAGCATTTATGTCACAGGATTTAAAAATATTAAGTCATTAAATTTCCTCCTCCTGCTGGATATGTCTAAGAGGGTGTTCTGCCAATGTCTCCTCTTCTCTCTGAAGTCCAATTCTACTGCTTTTTTGGTTATGGGCATCAACCAACAACCAGGAACTTACAAAGGCCATCTTGGAATCATTTTCTTTTTCTTTTTTTTTAAATTTTTTTAGTATTTATTTTTTAGTTTTCGGTGGACACAACATCTTTGTTTGTATGTGGTGCTGAGGATTGAACCCGGGCCGCATGCATGCCAGGCGAGCGCGCTACCGCTTGAGCCACATCCCCAGCCCCTTGGAATCATTTTCTATTTTCTTCTTCCCTCAACTTGTGTGTCCAGTCTGCTGTTAAGTGCCGTGGGTTCTACATGTGCAGTCGCTCTTCTTCCTCCTCTCCTTTCTCTGCCATTCTCTTTTTGTCATGCTCCCTTCTTTCCTTTCTACTCTGGAAGAGTGCAGAGGACTGTGACTTGTCTGCTGCTTCTAGTCTCCCTTCTTCCTTCTCATTGGCTAAGCCCCAGAACAATCTCGTGCAAGAGAAACCTGCTGTCTTCATAGAGGCTGGTGAGACTGCTCTCCACAGCCCTCGCAGGAAGGGGGCTGAAATGTTCTTAGTAGCTATAGTCTCTGCGTTAAAATGGATGTGAAGAGACTCGTTGTTTAGAGGAGAACAAACAAGTCTTGCCAAAATCAAATCTGAGGGAAGGGAATGGAATTGTGTTGTGGTTCTTACCTACCAGTAAGACATTGCTATGAGCTTGTTATTATTTTACATAGAAGAGGGAATTCAGGGTAGAGTGAATGTGGCACTTGAACCTCACACTGAGGAAGTATATTTACATTTTTCTCAAGATACATTTGGCTCTGGGAGAATCCGATTCATGTATATGAAATATTGCAATAAAATTCAAGTTTTTAAATTTCTCAGGACATTAAAAATAAAAATACCATTTAAAGGAACAAAGAGAGCTCTTAAAATGTCCCCTGAATCCAGAATCTGTGAGCTACTTGTCAACTCTGCTGTGTGTTAGTATGTGGTGTAGGCCATAGAATCTTCCCCTATTTAGGCTCCTGCTGCTCTTGTCAAACTTTGGAAGCCTCATCAGCTGCTCTACATGGGTAGCAGGCAATAGCTTAGAGAAATAAAAATACATGCTTTGGAATGCCCCTAATGAAATACATCATGGACCAGAAACAAAGGACAGTTCAACTGAGGTAGACATTGAAGATAGGAAAGTCTTGTAGGGAGATAGTATCATGTGTAGTCTAAAATAGTGGAAGCTCAGGTTAAAAATGGATACAATAACCATACATGGAGAGCTTACATTGGGTGTGTAGAGAAGTGTGACATTTTAGAATATGCATGGTGACCAGGTCAAGTAGTTCACTGTGACTTTCTCTGATGGTTTCTCACTGTATTTTGGATTTAGTTCTGCATTACCATGTTCTGTCTTACCATATGTTGTCTGAACTAGGGTGACCATCTGATTTATTGTCCAAATTAGAAGCCTCTTCAGAGTGAAAGGAAGTACGAATACCTAAGGAACAGGAGTCCCCATTCCTGACCTACATAAATTCTTATGTATGGTTACCTGAACTATAGGATCCTATGAATCTTAAATTCCTGGTCTCTGCTTGCCTCTCATATCAACTACTACTTTCCCCAAGGTCCACACTGGTCTTTTTTCTCTTTACTGACTTAGGTTTGTATTTATCTTAGGACCTTTCTATACTTTCTCTTTCTGCCTGAAATACTTTGCTCCTATCTTCACCCATGGTTAGCTTCTTGTCATTAAGTTCTTGGCATAACTATCATCTCATCAGTGAGCTTTTCCTTGTCCACTCCTGAGTGAGCTCTCACTCTTGCCAGCACTTCAGTCTTTGTCATAGCACTCAACACTATTTGAATTTTTTTCATGTTTGTTTACGTTTTTTTTTTTTTCTAAAATGAAAAGCAAAGATTATGTTCATCTTGTTCATGACCCTACTTTCAGTGCTTAACAAAGTGCCTGGTTTGTAAGGTTCAAAAATATTTGTTGATTGTTGTATTCTGCTACCTTTCCTATCCCCTACTATCCCCCCTCCCCTCCCCTCCCATCTTCTCTCTCTACCCCATCTACTGTAATTCATGTTGAATGGAAAATCAGATTAACTATTACAATTTAGAAGGCCAATTATTGATAAGTTATGTATCACAGTATTTAAAACAAAAGTTATTATGGAGGAAGAGACTTTGGTACAAAAGGCTAAGGGATCTCATTCCTTGTATTGCCTCAGGCTTTCACTGACTGCCCTTCCTTCCCTGAACCTCAATTTCCAGATGTGTTAAGTGAAGATAATACCTGCATTTCTCATTTCATCCTTATTTTATTTTATAAAATAAATATTTGGGAAAAGGCCATACTAAGTGATAGAGGACATTTTATAATTAGTTGTGTTACTGTGCATTTTCTTCTTGTCCCACTAGATAAAATACTGCTGTTTTCCAGCTTCCCATTTGTATTGAGCCTAAAAGCTTTAGAATTAACTCCACCCATGCTTTCATTCTTGACAAGGAGTTAAGTCTCTAAGCCATGTTAATTCTTCTGTTGAAACATCTCCAGTTTCAGTTTTTATTGCTACTACTTAACACCCAACTCCAGTCTCTCATGTTTTTCCTAGATTGCTATGATAACATTCAGCATGTTTGTTTTCCTCATTTAGCTCACTAAAAGCAAGTTAATCTTCCTTAAAAGTCATGTTTACCAGTAACCTTTAGGGATCCCCCAAAGCCTGTTTGGTAGTATCTGCAGTTTAAAGCCTAGCCTTTGGGCATCATGTCAATCTCTTTGGTTTCTTATTAATATCCTCATTTATATGTTTTTCTTAAATCTTGTTTCTCTTTCTGCCTCAGAGTGTCCTTCTACTCAGGTATCTTATCCTCCAGAAAGTCTTTCCTGACACACTCTGTATTTGATTTCAACATTTAAAAAATTTTATTCCACTTATTTTCTGACACCTTGTGTACCTACATATTCCACCTTTTACCTATTAAGTACCACTATATTCCAGAAATAATATGCTAAATAATATACTAAATATTTTGAGCATTGGAAAATCATTACAAGGTAACCCAAAATAGATGTCAATGCAATTATTTCCTAACACAGTTTGTTATTTGACTGTTGTATATAAACATATTTTCATCGTAAATATTCAAAATCTTTTTTATTAATTTTTTTTTCAGTGCTGGGTATGGAACCCAAGCACTCACACATGCCAGGCAAGTGCTCTTCAAAAGCTTTCCAAAGGCCTGGCCCATGTCTTATGCTTCTTCTTCCCACTTGGAATACTATTAGCAAAAGTAATTTCTCACTTGTTGAAATTACATGTAAATTTTACATTTCCCCAAACCCATCTTTCCTTATGTCATATTTAATACCTATGAATTTGTGTGCTAGAGAACTTTAATGGACCAAGAAGTTATTATCTAAACAATTAAATCAGAATGACAAAAGTTCAGTAAATTTGCTAATTGCCTTGCAATTTTTCATTGTCCAGGAACAAGTTTATAACCATGAGATTTATGTGGTTTTCACCCTTCCACCCAACAAATCAACACTAGTTTGAAGTCATGCAAAGATAATTTCAGTATAATATTGGAATACTTTTGAGCAACACAGCACACATTTTTTTTTCTTTTGATACTGATTACTTCAAACCCTGGAGCTCACAGTGCTCTGAGGTTAATGAAGTGTTGCATTCTTATTAACCATGGTAAGCTTATGGTGTACAGAATAACAGGCTTTTCTTGCCATCTGATTCCCCTCCATCATATGATTTTGCTGCAGTTTTCAGTTTGTGAATACTGCCTGCATTATTTTACTACATTCCCACAAGTTGCTTGGTGATAGCCAAGTTTGCCTGACGTAACACATATGGTATTTACAGCTGTGTGTAATATCAGTTCACTTCATGAAACTTATCACTAATCTGTTTAAACCAAATATTTTAGCAGGTATCTGTGTTACCAGCAACTCTTAAGAAAAATAATCTTGAAAATACCAAAATCTAAATGAAATAATTTATATGTGGACATTTACTATGTAATTCGACACCATTACTAAAATTTGTGAGACAATGTCAAATTACATAAATAATTGATTGTATTAGTAGTATGATTTACTGCATTTAAAATATTGGTCAATTTTGATCGCTCTCCCTCTGTCTCTTTCTTTCTTTGTGACACAAGTGTTGTTTGGAGATTTCACTTATAAAAGAAAAAGGGGAATCTATGACTTCATCAAAAGCCTCATTAGGGAATGTGTTTGACTTTCATCCCCCTCTTTGGCTATTGTTTGTTCCCAAGAAATTTAATTTTTGCACTCACAAAATTTGAGGGATTTCAAATACTACATCATTGAGTCACAGCTGTTTTAGATATGGCATAAAATGTAGTGTATAAAATTGATTTTTTCCCCTGAGTCTGGAGAAAAAGCAAAGAATACAGAAAAGAAAAGGGAAAATTTAAACTGTCTCCACAGTAATCAAGTAATTCATGCAGCCAAAATGCTGTAGTTCAGTAGTAACTACCTTGCTTTTAATGGGACATCAAGTGCTGATGGTTTGTTTCTCATTTGGCACAGATGTGGAATATTTTACATCTCTACAATGGTTTGTAAGAAATTTATGGTCATGGTAAAAAGGTTTAATTTGGGTCTACTTTGTGAACTCAGGGCCTTTTTCCTAACAAGGAACTAGCAGATGAATTTAGGTAAATTAAAGAAACAAACACCAAAAGCTCACACCACTTCTAAAACTCGGAAGTCACCCTTCTGTTTTATTTATTTTATCCTCTCTGATCTTGTTTGTAAATTGCCCTCTTCTTACACATTTTTATCCTTTCCACTTTATAGCAAGTTTTCTACTTGATATAATTTTTTCTATGGCAACATTCATTTGATTTCTTTTTCCTATACCTTTTTAGTATATTACTGAAGAGAAATTAATTATATTCTTGGATTTGTTTCACTTACCTCCTCCCTAATTATTCATTTTTCTTCTCATTTTGAGCTTTAGGAATGGATAGTAGATTAGGAATCGGAATGACTTTGTTTTGCATAATTGTAATAATTATATTTGCCTGGTACCTCGAACAATGGTTATAAACCTGTCTTTGGGGTACTAGAGATTAATGGAGAACACTTGGAAACACCAATGTTGTACCCAAACATTGATATTGTATGCCCAAAGTGGCCATGTGAATCTGTGCTATGAATAATGGGCAACAGTGTTGTTTTTAAGTCATCTCAAATAATACTCTAAGGATTGGATTAAAGCAAAAGAAAGTCTTTTGTTCCTTTTTAGATTTACTCCTCCGAACTTCTATTTTTTTTTTCTGGCCATTCATTGTTTTTATTATTTTAAAATTTTTTCCAAAGTCCTATCTTTATTTGGACTGTTTTGGTGGCCTGTACATAAAGAAGATGGCATGGATTAAATTATTATAACTGATTTATTTACAGATCCTAGGTATTAAATGTTATACTGGGTAAAGTAGAGAATTCAAAGAATTAGAATGTATTTTGCCTGTGAAAAGAAAAAAAAACAATAAAAAACACATATCAGAAGGTATATATCTGGGCAGGAGACACAGGTTTAAAGTGGAAACTTCTTTGTGCCAATTTGAACCAACTGTTGACTAGAGACTGGGGTGGAGAGATGTAGGATGGAGAGATGATGGCTTACCCTAAGACACTCAGGAAATATAGCCATAGCTTTCTGTTAAAGGGGAAAGGTCAGAAAGGGAAATGTGAAGCAATCACTAGACAGGTGAAAAGAAGATGAGAAAGATCCATCAAAAGATATATCGTGATGTTCAGAGCCACAAAACATTTCAAGGAGGGAATAGTCAAATGGTGAAGCTGCCATAAGAGGTCAAGTAAAAGGAGTACTAGAAAATTGGCTTTACAAAAAGGAAAAACAGATAGAGAGGTTGAGTAAGGCAGAGGGTAGTTTTCAAGCTTTTTTCAGATATGATCTCTGGGGTTTTGTTTGTTTGATTCCATGCTATTTTCACTCTTTTTCTTTACTTTTTAAAAGGTGATATTAGTATAGTTAAAATAATATAGTTTAAAAATAATAAACATTTTATGTGTAGGTGTTTTTGCTGAAATTCATTCAGTGATCATCCCTGGCTGCTTCTATCCCTTTCACCTCACTGCTGATTATAAACAGCCATTCTTATTAGTAACTTCTGTATTCTTTCTTGTTTCTTTCAGAGTCCCAGGGAAATCTTCACAATAGCTTTTGATCCTGTGAACAGGTTACTCTTTATTCACACTTTTCAGAAGCTATAGCAAAGCAGTAGTGGGCTTGAGGGTATCAGCCCAGATTCAGAAAGCCTTGTGCTATCTGACTTAGTTAAATGCCAAGCAAATGTCCCAAAATAAAGTAGCCTGAGTACCAAAGGTAGTCCTAAAATTCATATTTTATTATTTTAGTTTTTCCGTATGTGTTATTCCTGGAAGATTAGCATTGGCCTTTTGTGTGTGGTTGAACATAACAGGTTTTATAAATGCACATTGAGATGGATTTTAAGAGCAAAAGGACCTTGTAGCTCAGTACACTAGCTCTTAGACTCAAATTTGAATTTTATTTAGGTTCCTTCATTCCTAATGTGTGCTATGTCATTTGGGATTGTAGAGACCTTGGATCTTGATCTAGACCTCTTTCAGACCCTTAGCTCTTGCCTTGTAAGACTAGGAGGGGAGACAGGAATATCAAGGATTCTGAAAAATGTGTGGCCCAGATGTTTTGCCTCTGTTGGGAGTTGTTTAATGTTGCAGGAGGAACTGTAGGCTGAGAGAAATTCAACAGACAACTTGGCAATGATCCTGGAAATGGATAAACTCCTGCATATAGACTGTGTTTCTCTAAAGCCTGCCATCCCCAGTCCTCCACAGGAGAGAGTATGCATCTAATTCTAAAATACCAGCTCTGTAAGTGCTATAGCATCTTCAGATCTAATTGAGCTACAGCTCAGCCTTTCCTGTGTTAAGGTTTACTTAGGAAACTGAAATCTAGGGTTCTTGCCACATAATTACTGGAGTCCTACAAATAAATGTCTGAGTAGGGTGAATATCCCATGCTGGATATCACCAGCAGTGGAAATTAGAGGCAGCCATGCAGTTTGGCAAGGAGGTGGTACAGAGTCAGGGATTTATATACTTTCAGCACATGGAGTAGAGGAACAAGGTACAGATTATGAATTGAACTTGGATACTAACTCGTAAAGAACAGATATAGAGAAAGTTGAAGTGATCATGCCCAGAGCCCCTTTCACCAGTATTGGATGAGAGGTTTTGTTCATGAGTAGGAGTATAAACTGAGATGTGGTGTGTGCATAAATTTGATAATGGACTCAGTCTAGTTTGTTACCTACCCAGCTAAAGAAATAGGCACAGAAGCCCTCAAACTTTCACCACAAGTTATAACTGGATTTTGGTGCTGGCATCATCTACATCTGGTTTTGTAAACCTTCTTGAGTCGGGTACTCAGAAGGATGGGCAGTATTACCTGATTAGCTGTAGGGGATTTATATTCCAATTTAGATACCACTTTAACATAATAACTTGCACTGTGGGTCACCAAGTATATATACATTGCTTGAATAGATGCTCTCCAGATGTGGCCTCTGGAGTAAACATAAGTATTCCATTAATTTCAGCATAACTCAGATTTTGAATGAACAAAGGGAGCTATTCCTGGATTGAGTTAGATGACTCAGAAAAGTTGGGAATTAGAGAAGTATGACTGGGATATGTGGAGTGGTGATGGGGTGCACAGGTGGAAACATTATCTCTAGTTTCAGAGATATGTATAAATCAAGACATTAAATTATTGCAATAAAATCCCCAGATAACATGGAATAAAAAAATTCACTTGTATGATAAGATGAGTTCTAGGTCCAAACAATCAGAAAATAAAATACCTGGAGTTTTGGGGACTTCTTGCCTTCCTGAGTTTGTGCTAGAACTCAACACAATGCCATCAATGGGAAGTTTCCTATGGAAATCTATTGGAAATATTTAAATACATGTATGAGCTAACATATGTTTTATGTTAAGTAAATTGGCAGAAATTTTATAGGTGATATTCTAAAACTGCAATTTCAAAACACTGTCACTTATAAAATGATAAAATACTTCTTTATAAATACATTAGGCCTTTACAAATATGTCTTGCCAGTCTTTGAATGATGTGTGACATTATGATCTTGTCTTTTAGCAGCATTTATACAGAGTAATTATCAGTCTTACCCAAGATACAATAAAACTTTATTAACATACCTCAGTGTACTTGAAAATGGCTTGTGAACTAATGGCTTTAAAAATAAAAATAGTGGGCTGGGGATGTGGCTCAAGTGGTAGCGCGCTCGCCTGGCATGCGTGCGGCCCGGGTTCGATCCTCAGCACCACATACCAACAAAGATGTTGTGTCCGCCGAGAACTAAAAAATAAATATTAAAAATTCTCTCTCTCTCTCTCTCTCTCTCTCTCTCTCTCTCTCCCTCCTCTCACTCTATCTTTAAAAAAAAAAAATAAAAATAGTGACATATTAGGCTAGTAAATGTAGATTTGCTTAAAATACCTTAGCAATTTGAACAAACCTGGGTTACATTGAAAAGATGTTATACCAAGGCCTCAAATTCTCTTTTAATTAAACCGTTCGGGCAATTTAATCAAAGAGAATTTCTTTAGCTTGCATTGCCTCGTAATTGTTTCAGTTTTCGTTTTCCTTTGACAAGGGAAATTGTGTGGATCTTGAAGATGGAAGAGAGACTCCTCTGAACAGCTGACAGGGTGCTTGGAGTCAGGGAATGAATTAGGTGACCTTTCAGGGTGATTGGAGCAATCTGGCTACCATGCTGTCCGTTATTATACAGATTCAGAAACCAGGGTCTTCAGACTCTATGTCTCACCGTGTTTTCATGAAAAACAAATGATAATTAACATTTGAGAGGGCATAAGAAGGGGCTTACAAACCCCAGCTTCCTCAATTCTCTGTGCGATGGTGTGAAATAGAATAAAAACATGTTCTTTTTTGCTTCAAATGGAAGCAGCTCACCTCATAGATGAGTGACTTTTTCCTTTCAGTTTGTATTATTATTTTATACACACACACACACATATTTATTTATTTATTTATTTTACTCCCTTCTCCTTTGGGGGCTTCTACTAGAGCCATTTAATGATTTTTTAAAAAAAAATATGCACTAGAGGCTTTGCATCCCAGAGTACTCCTCTCTGTTTCTTCTTTTATGAAAGGAAGAGCGTTGCTTAGTAGCAGTAGCAGCGGTGGGTGTTTGATGGCAGATGGGGGACTGCAGGGTTGCAGCTGCAATCTTGCAAATATTGTTAAAATAAACTTCCATTGCAAATTGACTGGTCAAATAGAGTGTCGTTGTGATGAAGCAGAGCTGAAAGTCTAATGTGAAAAAGAGCACAAGCATTTATCTGAGCCATGGAAACTTTTATGCAGAGCAGTGTAGTGTTGATGAGGTTTCTTGGCAGGGAATCTGTGGGCTGTAACCCTGAGAGGACTCTAGGGAATGATTGGAAAAAAGTGTCACTAATAGAGCATTTTTGATGAAAGAGAAATCAGTTCCATTATTTATTGTAAGAACATTTCATTTCCCCAAGTAATCTTATATGGCTCTGTATATGTGCCCTACTTAATTAAAAGTACATTTTACCTGTATCTCTTCATTTACCACAGATTATTATGTGTGAATGTGCTGTGTGCATATTGGATGTTACTTTGACCCGCACTGTACATTACAATCATAGTTTTCTTAAAACTGCAAAAGAACCAAATGAATAAATGGATGGTTTTTATCAGGAGAGCTGTGGAAATTTATGGGGCATTCGTAGTTGAGTCTGAGATATGTGCCTGATGAAATAGATATAATTTTATCATAAATTATAATCATCTTCTTTTTCCTTTATATTACAGGAAAGGCCTAATATTTATTGTTTTTAAATTGTGTATGTGGGTAGCTTTCATCTGGGAGTTCATTTCAAGATAGTAAAGAGGGCCTTACAAAATTCACATCATGGGAGGCTTTTGAGATCCACTTAATTTGGTAATATAGTTCACTAAGATTTCTTAAACTATTTAACTCTGAACATTCAGGAGACTTTCTTTCATATTATCTTTTAAGGTATAGTACTGTTATTTGTAGTAGTCATGTTGTAGTTATGTTCTGGAAAGTCATAGTGAACACTGAATTAGTGAACGTGGATCCATTTCTTGTAGGTGAAATACAGCATTAGTTTTTTTTTTTTTTTCGAGTCTCTGGTCACCACATTTTCATCACTGAATCATTATATAACCATGTGTGTTTCTTTTGAAAAACACTTTGATATATATTATTGATTGATTAACATTGAACCCATGGCCAAGAATACCGCAAAAGCAACTCATGCCCAAGCATAATACATCTTGGGGAAGTGTATTTTCTCTAGAACACATATGGAACACTCAAGCACACTAGCAGTACTTCAACACTATGCATTTAAACAGCAAAATCATCCCCTCACCCTGCAAAAACAAAACAAAACAAAACCCAAAAAACAAAAAACCCACAAAGATGCGGAAAATATGGCATTAATTGTAATGCAAAAAGGAAACTTGCTTAGAGTAATGAGACCTACAAGAAGGTGGAGTGCACCTTATCTAACTTCCTCTGGGAATGTGTGTATTGGGCAACTGAAATTTTTTTCTACTTGGTGCTATTCTCAGATGACCACAAAAGTGCTCCCTGTACTGATTTTGGAGTACAAATAAATTTTAACAAGTAAGGGAATTTGCAGACATGGAACCCACAAATGAGAATTGACTGTAAATAGTTTTGATAATTATGGTATTACTTGTGTCATCACTGAAACAGTCATAGAATCTTCAGAACTAATTAGAACTCGGATGGCATTATAACCTATTTAATGAGTCTTGCCTATAAAAAATCTCATTTTAAAATAATCAAATAAAACACATTTGTAGAATGCCTTATAAAATTCTTGTAGTACTTCAAATACATCATCAATTGTATTTTTATTTAAACTAAGATTCTGACACTTTGACTTTCACAGTTATCTTTTTACTAATATGTTTTGGAAATTAGACTAGAGCCCAGTGTTTCAGACTCTTAATTCACTCTTATTTTCCCTCTCTCTAGATTAACTAGTTCACAATTATTTTAAAGATATACAGCTTAGTAAGTATAGTCATATAAAAGTATTTTGAAGACTTTAACTTAAATAATTTTCAAGATTGTTAGGTACATGCCAGTTTTCAGTGGCTTATGCCAAGAAAAAGGTTTTATATGTTGTAATCAAACCTACTACTGGATGAAGTTGACGATAAACTATCGTTATCCTTCAAGAAATACCCATCTTCTGCACAGAATAGAAGTTTTAAAACTAGTTATTTAATTTAGATGCACAACTTGGTTCTGTTTTAGACTGGGATATAGAAAACTATATCATTTACACTTGAACAAGAATAAGCACAGATAGCTATAAAATCATTTAGGAAAATCCACTGGTGGCATCCAAGTATACTGAAATCCAAGAAAAACCAGACTCTTTCAAGTAGAGATGAGAGCTAAATCCTGATTCATCTGGTGATTGCTTTATCTGCATACAGTGAGATAGATCAGTTAAGAGCTGTGCCCTTCCAGAAGGCTTATTCAGTCAGCTTTGCAGAAATATGAGCTGGATGGTTTATCCCTTATCCTAATCTGTGTTGGATCCCCATGCCCTAGCACCTCGGAATGAGATGAATTTGGAGATATGGCCTTTGAAGAGGTAGTTAAGTTAAAGTAAGGCCATTAGGGTGGACTTATCTAGTTTGACTGGTGTCCTTATAAGAAGAGGAAATCTGGACAGGTGTAGAGATAAGTAGGAACATATATGTACAGAGGAAAGACTATGTGAGGACACAGCAAGGGAACCAAATGTGAGACAGAGAAACGGACACCTTGATCTTTGGCTAAGATTCCTAGCCTTAGAACAGTGAGAAAATCAATTTCTGTTGTTTAAGCCACCCAATCTGTGATACAGATTCCACATCCCTAATCTAGAAATCCAAAATCTGAAATGACCCAATATCTGATATGTACAAGATCTTTAGATTAGGGATGCTGAACCAGTAAAGTCCTTGCAAATACTCCAAAAGCTGAAAAGCTAAAATCTAAAACAAATGTGGCTCAAGCAATTTAAATTAGGTGTACTGTATTTTAATATGGAAGCCCCAACCAAATAAAACAAAACCACCACCACCACCAAACCAAACCAAACCAACAACCAAAAACCAAACCAAACCAAACCAAAACAACAACCAAAAACCAAACCAAACCAAAACAACAATCAAAACCTTGTTCTCTTAAATAAGTGTGTAGAGCCGTGTGTGTGTGTGTGTGTGTGTGTGTGTGTGTGTGTGAGAGAGAGAGAGAGAGAGAGAGAGAGAGAGAGAGAGAGAGAGAGAGAGAGAAAATTGAAGAGACAGGAGATAGAGTTGCTTCCTCTACCATATCTTTCTGCCTCACCACAAGCTGGTAGAGTTGGCCTACCATGAACTTTTGCTCCTTTAAGTTCCTCTTGTCAAGTATTTGGTCATAACAACATAAAGCTGACTAATGTGTTAGATTAGTAACAGTCAAGGTTCTTTACCTATATGCTGTTTCTTTCTTTTTGGGTGCCGACAGTACCTTGAATTTATTTGCAAGAGCTTTTTTTTTTTTTTTTTAAATCTGGGAATCCTCTTGTTAGTGGCTGATTGAATAGCTTACAGACAACCAGGATGTAAGGAAGCAAGATTAAATAGTACTTCTTAGGTGTTAGAGTCTTTCACTTTTCATACTGACAGTGCAGGAAATATTATATGCTGTGCCCATGGCCAGTACAAAACAAAATGTTGTCTTACTCTTCTGAGGCTACAACCATAAAGTTCCCTTCCATTTGTGATTGTGCTCAAGCTCCATTTTTATACATAATAATTTCTCTTTGGGCACAAATACTTTGTTATTGCAGTGGAACTTTTTCTAGCCCAGCTTACAGGCAGTCTGCATACCATGGTTTTCCAAGCTATCGGCTTGCTTGGTTCTCTTTGTTAACCTTGATGTAACATTCACTGGTGCCTGAGTTTGTCTAGAAATTATTCCAAAGTGTGTAAAAAAAAAAAAAAAAAAACCCATACATGTCAACCTCACATCCTTGCAAGCCTGTTTTCTTTCATTATATGTCACGGAAGGACCTTTTATGTCAATTAGAGTTGATTTTTTGGTTTAATTATGTTTGAAAAGAATATTGTTGAGTGGAGGTACAGCTTAAGAAAGAAATGTTGAAATAATTGCTTGAGTAAACATAGACCACCATGACCTTATAACAGTTTCCTGTGAAACCATTCAATTAAAGCAAATTTAGGCAGTTACTGAACACTGGTGGTCAAAGAGAGGAAATGAACTGTCAGGGTTTTCTATTTCATAGGTCCAGACAAAGCACACTACTTGATTGACTAATGCTTAAATTTAAGTTTCAATCATTTTAATTTCTGATAGACATGTATAAGATGTTATTTTTGTTTATGAAGTAAAACTTGTCAGAGTTCATGTATCTATGAAATAGTAAGATCAGGATCATGATTACTAATACTCTGATTCTTTGGAGTATTTGATCAGGTTATGCATTTTATCTACTCTTCCCTTCTTCTTGTAGTTATTCCCATTTCTTCTTATAGGATTGGTATCTATGCTCTTTCCAAAGAATTATAAAATCTTTATGCAAATTCCATCTATATAAAAAAAAGATTATTAATAAATAATGGCTGCTTCTTTGAAAATTTGAATAGTAAGGGAGAATGTCCTTAGATGACCAGGATAATGATAAATGGCTAAGAAAGACAAGAGAAAACTGTATTTTTGAATGTCAAGTTGGAAAAATAAGAGGTAGAGACATTTGTTTATGGTTTATCTCAAACTCTAAGCTGGTTTTCAACTGTGACTGTAAAGAATTTTACCTGATTTTCTTAATATATTAAGTGTATATAAAAATATGTCATGGTGGGTTGGGGATGTAATTCAGTGGTAGGGTTCTTGCTTAGGATGTGTGAGGATTTGGGTTCTATTCTCTGGACAGCCATAAGTTTTTTTCTTTTCTTTTCTTTCTTTCTTTCTTTTTTTTTTTTTTTTTAAGGCAAAACTTGGGCTGGTGCTGTAGCCCAGTGGCGGAGCACTTGCCTAGCATGAGTGAGGCACTGGGTTTGATCCTCAGCACCAAATAAAAATAAACAAATAAAAATAAAGGCATTCTGTCCATCTGCAACTACAATTTTTTTTAAAGAAAGGCAAAATTAAACCATCATATTTAGAAATTATTTGTTGCTATTATAGCATCTGATAGAATTAGGAAGTACTTAATACAGCAGGTTCCAAGTATACTGGTGATTTTTTTTAAACAAAGAATTATAAAGTTATGAGATTTTAGGATTTGGAAAATAACAAGCCTATCCTTTTGGTTGTGAATTAGCAATACCTTAGAAGAATTTGTAATGTAGTAGGACCAACTAGGAAGAGGATAAGATTGGGTAATATCATGTAGATTAATGTCTTCCCAGAGTTCCTTGCAAAGGTAAATAATACTGATATTAATCCTTGTCTGGGAGTTTTTAAATTTAATTTTTGCAGGTACAGTATCTAGTGGAGTATTTTTATGAAGCAGTTCTAGGAGTATCAAAGAAGTGTGGCAAAAGGAATGAAAAGCTTAGTTCAATTCATATTATATTTTAATTGACAAATTAGTGTACACAAAAATATTATATACCTAACATTGTTATTTTGAATATTTAATATTTTTAAATATCTGTAATATAAATAATTTTAATATTAAAGAATATATTTTATAATAAAAGCAAGAATATGTTTATTGTAGAAAATACAGAAATAATATAAGCAAGAAAAAACATTTTTGCACATCCATTTCTCAGTGTTAATTATTGTTATAATTTTAAATTAGATTTCTAGGCTTTTTAAAAAAGGATCATTATATCTACCTTTTAGTCTTTCTCCATCTAATATTTTAAATAGCATTCTGTTTTGTTAAATATTCTGCAATATAATTTTGTGACTTTGTGTGGATGAACCATAGTTTCAAGTTTTACTAAAATAAGATTAATTTTATTAACTAGATTTTCTATAAAAGAATATATATGCTTATGTTAAATCCATAATATATTAACTAACCCTGTTATCAATTAGGGTCTTTTTTGGGGAGGTGGGGGGTGGATGGGGAAATGTTCTTTTGAATTTTAACATGTATTTGTATTATACATGTAACTTTTTCCTTAATAAAAGCATATAATCTTTTTTGATGTTTCAGCATTTATATTGTGAATTAATATTGTTTTAATTATAGTGGCATATATAGGAACAGGCATATAGAAAACATAGCAGAAGATTTACTTTGGATTGAATGTGGTGTAGTTCTTTCAGAACTTGCTTTTCTGAAAATAATTCTTGCCAAGGATTGCTTCTTATTAACTTTGTGTGTCTCTTTTGTAACTGAATAAAACTGAATAAAAAACTGATGCCTGTTTTAATTGCTGTCCTGTTCTGCTCTTTCCTTTATTGTCAAATCTTGCTCCCCTGTAGAACTACTAATAAATTTTCTTTGCATTTATCCAGAAATTTTATATGCACATATAAATACATTTATGCAAATGAATACTTTATTAAATTAAAAAAGTATAAATACACGCATATATTCACAAGTACTATTAGTCAACATAAATTTGCATATTAAAAGATACACTGCATGAATAATTGTGAAGTTAGAAGTTTAGTATCTCAGTATACTGCTGGGGTTGAATCCCAATTTGTCAGTGACCCTTTGGGGAAGATATTCAGCATCTTTGTGTTCCAGTTTCCTCATATTTAAAATGTAGACCAGTGTAGATTAGTAGTAGTATTTGCCCTACCATGTACAAGGCCCTAGCTTTGATTCCCAGCACTGGCAATTAATTAATTAACTAATTATGAATAATATATCTCATAGAAATATCAAATAAGTTGATATTTACCAAGGTCATACGTAAAAGGTACTTAGAATAGTTCCTGGCAATACAGAACCATTGTACATTAGCTCTTCTCTTTCCATGTAAGGGTGTGTAAATTTATTTTATTATTTGTGATATATTTAGAATATCCCATTTTAATATTATTGTAATTTATGAATCTGTCCCCCATTTTGGGTTATCCCCCTCATTTTACATTATTGAAACTGTGCTGCCAAGATTGTCCTTATTCTTATAATTTTGAACTTAGGAAGAGAATATATAGGTTAAGATGCTAAAAGTATAATTCCTGTGTCAGAAACTACATATTTTAGGTATTCATATTTATTGCTGAATGGTTCTTCAAATTGTGAGACTACTTTTCTCCTCTAGTCCTCTTCAACATTAAGTAATACTGATTTTTCCTATTGTGATTGGTGATGAAAGCCAGTGAACTTGAATATTCATGTTTTGGGGATATTCGTATTTTTCCTCCATGAACTACAAGTCCATGTAATTGGTTAAATTTATTAATGGCTTATCAGTGTGTGTGTGTGTGTGTGTGTGTGTGTGTGTGTGTGTGTTTGTACCAGGGATGCTTATCAATACTGAATCACATCCTCCACCACCACTTTTTTTTTTTTTGAGGGTCTTGCTAAATTACTTTTTTTTTTTTTTTTGAGAGTCTTTCTAGGATTGCACCAAGTTAAGTTGTTGAGGTTGGCTTTGAACTTGCAATCCTCTTGCCTCAGCCTCCCATGTTGCAATTGTTTTTCTATTACATTTTTCCTTCATTTTTAAAAATTTTTATTCTAATTAATTATACATGACTGTAGAATGCATTTTTAGACATCATACGTAAATGGAGTATAACTTCTCAGTCTTCTGGTTGTACATGATATAGATTTATACAGGTCATGTAATTACATATGCACATAGGGTAATAATGTCTGATTCATTCTACTATCATTCCTACCCCTTTACCCCCTTCCCTCCCTTCACTTCCCTTTGTCTAATCCAAAGTACCTCTATTTTTCCCTTGCCCATCCCCCCACCCCTATTGTGAATTAGCATCCACATATCCTAGAAAACATTCGGCTTTGGTTCTTTGGGATTGGCTTATTTCGTTTAGCATGATATTCTCCAATTCCTTCCATTTACCAGCAAATGCCATAATTTCATTCTTCTTTAAGGCTGAGTAATATTCCACTGCGTATATATCACACAATTTCTTTATCTGTTCATCTGTTGAAGGGCACCTAGGTTAGTTCCATAGTTTTAGCTATTGTGAATTGTGGTACTAACATTGATGTGGCTGCATCACTGTAGTATGCTGATTTTAAGTCCTTTAAGTCATATTGCTTTTTAAATAACACTTTACTTAAACTAGCCATTTGTCATATTACAACTTTTTACAGGTTTTTATTTATTTATTTTTGTACCAGGGATTGAACTAGGGGGCGCTCAACCACTGAGCCATATCTCTAGCCCTATTTTGTATTTTATTTAGAGACAGGATCTCAGTGAGTTGCTTAGCACCTTGCTTTTGCTGAGACGGGCTTTGAACTCGAGATCTTCCTGCCTCAGCCTCCCAAATTGCTGGGATTACAGGAGTGCACCACTGTGCCTGGCTTTTTTTCAGTTTATTATTGACTTTTGAACAATATTTTTATTGCTTTCCCTGTTTTTGGCTGTTTTACAGATGATTTCATTTTTATGTTGTAAGCTTCGTATCTTTTTAAAATTTTGTTAATGCCCCAGAATATTATGCCATTCTTTAGAAGGTCTTTCCCAACATTGGATTGCATTTTAAAAGATTTACTCATTGATTTCTTTAGAGTTCTTTAATCTGACTTTTACATTTGAGTCTTTGACCCACTAGAAATTTGTAGGGGAGGGAAAAAACCTCTTCCTCTATCCTCTTAAGTTCAGAGGACAGAGCCCACAAGCCAATCTAAGATTGACATCAGGAAGAAAATATTTAATTATGTATATGTATATAGAAGTTCACAGAGAAACATGACTGAAGGAGGGGGTTAGAATTTGGGGCATATATGCCAATTTACAAAGGCTGATAAAGCATGAAGCAATGGCTAGGCAGAGGTTGGGGGTTTGGGGCTTTTATGAGGTATGTGTGAAGATAACTCATCCAAAGGTGAGAGAGAGAGAGAGAGAAAGAGAAATGTGTCACAGTAGATTGGGTAGAGAGAGGTGATGGGAGGGGAGGGGAAGGCAGGGGGGATAGGAAGGGCAGCAGAATACAACAGACACCAGTATTGCTATATGTATATACATGGCTGTATAACCAATGTGATCCTGCAATCTGTACATGTGGAAAAATAAGAATTCATACCCCATTTGAATCAAATGTATGATATGTCAAGATCATTGTATTGAGCAACTAATAAAAAAATTTAAAGTTAGGCTTAAAAAAATGTATGGAAGATAAGGATCATTCATTCAGTAAGGTATTTATGCAAAATAGGAATGATCCCCTCCTCCAAAAAAAGTTCATTCTTTTCTTCCTGGTACAAGATAGGGGCATTATATGTTTGACTTAGCTCTTTCTGATCTTTCTATTCAGTTTCATTAACCTATCTACTATGAACTCTATTAATAAGCAATATTAATTGTACATTTATAATACTTTTAAAAAAATTTCCAATACTATTTTTATTTCATTCTTGAGTAGTTTTTTTTTTTGCTGTTGAACTTAAACATTGTCATATTTCAAAATAAAAAAATAAAGATTTTCTGTCATGTTTACATATGAGAAAACTTTCATTTTATGTATATTAGTTTTATAATCTGACTAATATTTTCTAATGTTTTTAGATATTATTTACAAATTACAGTTTTGTCTTTTTCTTTGCAATAGTTATTCTTGTATTCCAATGTTTATACCTTTTATTTATTTTTCTTGTCTTATTTTGTAGGGCAGTTATTTCCAAAGTGTACCATTTTCCTTTCAAAATTTTTGAGAGACTTTATTCTAAATGAGGCTTTAGTACAAATATATAGTTGGTTTTTAGTTTTTAATCTAGTATGCAATTCTTCTGTCTTTAAATAACTGACTTTGCTCAGTAAGCAATTGTTTTTATTACAATTGTTAAAACATTTTTACCTTCTTTCTTTGTTACATTTTTTGTTTCTAATGCTTCCTTTGCTTTATGATTTTTGTTCAACACTGAATGCTTTTGTTATTTTTACTTAAGAGTAGTGATTTTTAAGCATTTACTTATGTAATCTGTGATTTTTTTAAAAAGCAAGTAGGTACTACTACTATTAATGTTACTGACTATGAAGATATTAGTTTCATTTCTCTATCTCCTGACTTCACATATTTTTAATTTTCCTTGTTTAGTGTGTTCAAAGATAATATTCAGAAAAATGTAAAATTATATATCTTTTATACAGATTTAAGAATGAACATGCATAAAATAATGTATTTTACTGTAGGGGAGGAAAAATTAATTTTACCTCTACCTTTCTGGATTTTTAGTTGGAACCATTATAGTAAGTCTAGATTAATAAGAGAAAAACAAGCACAAGGGTATTAACATGTACCTCACATAAGTGTGGAAGATTCCCAGGGGAAAATGAGTAAATCGCAAAGAGGTAGTTTTGAATTGAGGTTTAAATACCATTTTTAGCAATGAAGAAAAAAGTTTGGGTGTAAGGCCAGTTATGGTTTTGGGGGTAGCAGTGACCAAGAAAAGCATTTAAACAGTGGTAAGGTTTGATAGGCAAAGTTGGTATCTTCTCCATTGAGAAGAGGCTCTGTTTTGGTCAGTTTTTTTTTTTTTTTTTTTTTTTTTTTTTTTTTTTTGCTGCTGCTGCAACCAAAAGACCTGACAAGAATAATTAGAAAAGGAAAAGTTTATCTGGGGGATCACAGTTTCAGAGGTCTTAGTTTATAGGCAACTGACTCCATTGTTTGAGGCATGAGGTAAGGCAGAACATTGTGACAGAAGATTGTTGGCAAAGGAAAGCAGCCGGGGGTGAGAGGTAACTCCATAGTCCAGGGAAAAAACATACACCCCAAGGCAAGCCCCCAGTGACCACCTCCCGACATACCCTACCTGCCTTCAGTTACCACTCAGTTAATCCCTATTGGGATGATTCACTGATTGAGTTAAGGCTCTCCTAACCCAAACATTTCATCTCTAAACCTCGTTTTGTCTTACACATGAGCTTTTGGGGAACACTGCGTGCCTAAACCATAACAGGTTCTTAAGATTCCATCATCCTTCTCTTCCTGTTACAAAGAAAGAGACACTCTTATAAATAGATTTTCAGAAATGTTGATTTACTTTACAAAAGGATTTTCTACTGTCTTCAGAATTTCTCCTATGTCTGCTTTTTCACAAAATAATCAGTTCAAAATAATCCTCATGCAAAAGAGACATATTTTTGTATGGCATGTTCTGGTTCCCTACAGAACCAACTAGATGTTATAATAGGTTTTCAGAAAGTCAAAACAGCACGGATTTATATGAGGTAAAAAACAATGTTGAAAGGACTTGTAAATGGAAATTAATTTTTCATTATGAGGTGGGGTATCAATTAAAACACTGTTATGCAGGTTAAAATTTACATATTTCTTAGCTGTATTTTACAAAGAGTTGCAAGATTGTTCAGAGACAGTGAACAGGACTAGATTATTAACTCAGAAGGTTTATGCATAGTTTTCCCTGAGAAATTTTTTATATAATTTATGTTTACACAGGAAATGGTTATGACATTTATTTTATACATTATTATTCTGTAATTTCCAGGGTTGTTTAGTCTTCATTCTCTGATACCAGATGTTGGGAAATTTTTTCTGTACAGGGCCAGATAGCAAATGATTGAGGCTTGGTGGAACACATACAGTTTTTATTATATATTCTTTGTTTTATGAATTTTGTTTTCTTTCTATACTCTTTCATAAATGTAAAAACCATAATTAGCTGGTGGGCTATACCAAAACAAGCTGTTGACCATATTTTTTTCTGACCTCTGCTGATTATAAATGTTTTGAAGTTCACCACCAGTTTTTTTCATAGCATTAATTTCCAAATCTTGAGATCTTTGTTTTGTTAACTCTCTTGGTTGACTGGCACTCATTTTCAAATATATATACACAAACACACACACAATTCCTGGAATACTCATTAGTACAGTGCTGTTGCTTCCCATTGGTTTCTGAGGGTTCCTTAGTGCTTTTATGTGATTCAGTAGCACACCAGAGGCTGGGCAGTAGGCAGATGTGCCCTGGCAGTGGGGAGGTGCATTACCTGTAGAAACCTTAGAACAGTAATAAAGTTGAAGAATTACAAGTTCATTTGAAGACTAATTCAATTTCTGCTTCTCTGGAGGATGAATTTATCTTCTCCTTGGAACATCAAATAAATGGGCATTTTGTATGAAACTGTAGCAGCAAAAACACTGGTTGTCAGGTAGCAAAGTGCAGTGATTCCTGAGAGATGCAAACAAACAAACAAACAAACAAAATACCTGGGCTTCACAGTTGAGCCAATTTTACCTGAAGGCAATTGTAGGACGATGGTATAATTAAGCAAAACCCAGGTGGTGCTTGGAACTTTCACTGAGGTGAAATGTCAGCGTCAGAGAAAGTCAAGACAGTGAGGACATGGGGCAGAGTACTCATGAGTAGACAGCTGCAAAGACAGAGAACTCCAGAGGTCTCCAGAGCATGTTCCTCAAAGGTAAGATGAATACTGATCTTTTCACATGTAAAAAAAATTACCTGAGCTCAGATGAGGAAAGACCAGAAAATTAAAAGGAACAGTTCTCAAATGTCATAACCAATGTTAAGTAGTATGGCACCCTGTTGCCCCCTCCCCAAGTCCCCCACCCAGTGCTGAGAACAAAACCCAGGGCCTAGGTATGCTAGGCACGTGCTCTATCATTAACCTACAGCCCCAGCAAGTAATGCCTCTTCTCTGCAGTCTGTGAAAAACCTCAGAATTCTGTAGGTATCAGTTAGTGTACTATACCAGGACCTGCCTCCCTAAAAACTGAATGTAGACAAAATATAGCATAATTTCCCCCCTTTCCCCAACAACACTTGAAATTAAGAACTAAATGGATTAAGTATTTTGAAGCAATATGTAGCCATTTCTATTTCAGTCAGCTTTTTCACTGCTGTGACCAAAGGACCTGACAAGAACAATTTTAGAGGAGGAAAAGTTTATTTGGGGCTCATGGTTTCAGAGGTCTCAGTCCATAGATGGCTGACTCCAGTGCTCTGGGCGTGAGATGGGGCAAAATATCTTGATGGAAGTATGTCGTGGAGGAAAGCCGCTAGGGACATGGCACCAGGAAGCAGGGAGAGTCTGAGCTCAGCTCACAAAATATAAATCCCAAAGGCATGCCTCCAGTGACCCACCTCCTCCAGTTACAGGCTACTTGCCTACAGCCACAACTCAGTTATTCTGCATCAGGGTATCAACACACTGATTAGGTTTAGGCTCTCATAACCAATCCTTTTACATCTAAGCTTTCTTGCATTGTCTCATAGATGAACTTTTAGGGGACACTTTAGGTCTAAATCATAACAGCATCCCAGAAAAAAAAACTTCAAGAATATTTGTATAAATACAAATATATCTAACAAGACAAAATTCACAAATCTAGCATTCAATAAGAAATTTTCACCCATTTTAAGAAGCGGGGTGGGAGGGGGGAAGCCATTTAAAATGTAGAGAAAAATCAGCCAAAACTGCCTCTGCGATGAGAGAAATGAAAATATTAGTATATAAGTATATTAAAATTGTTTGCCTCTGTCCAGGTGTTCAAAGTGCCAAAGAAAGAAGCATGAGAAAGATTTTGTTAAATAAATAAGGCAAAAGTTAAACAAAAGATATGAAAGTTATCTATCTATCTATCTATCTATCTCTATATATATATATATATATATGGCTCAAATCAAATTCCTAGAGATAAGCACAGTCATGAAAAATGAGATGCAAATGCTCTGAAAAGAATTAACTGCACATTACACAGTGAAACAGTAAAGGAGTAGTGAAACCGAAGACAAAGAAACAGAAACTCTGCAAAAAGGGAAAACAAAAAAGATTAGTGGAGAAAAAGTCCTCAGAAAAGCCACTTAAAAGAAAGTGAGATATCTTTTAAGTGGCCAGGTGTACATGTACATCAGTGACGTGATGGAGTTAAGGGCATTTGAAAATAGTCTTTCATTAAAAGCAACACTAAGAAAGCTGGTCAGAATCAAATTTCAAAATCCTGGAAATTAACCAAAGGTTTGCAGCAATTGTGAAGCATTGATTCAAGAAAAATGGTTAATAATCCCAGAAAGAACATTTTTAGGGACATTTTAACTTACTCTGTTGTACCTCCACCCCGGCTACTCCCAGACTCGCAGTTGCTGTGGTAGTCATGAAAACCAACAGCCGAAATCATGGTGGAAACCGAACGTTGGCATCCACCGTAGGGGGCATTTGGTCCTTCAGAACCCTTTCTGTTGAACTGTCATTATTTGCCTGATCCTGTGGTTTTCTTGGATGTTCCCACTCAAAAAGGTAGTTATTTGACCTTAGAGCTCTTCTGTTACAAACAGCTTATTCTGGTGGCCGTTGGGGGTCACAAAACATAATTGTTTGATGTTCCTGCTACCTTAACAATAGATATCAGTTGGCACAAACAATATAACCAAAAACTTAAAAGGAAAAACTGGGAAAGATGATGTTCATAGGGACTTTTAAAGAAGCTCTGACATGTTCCTGGGAATTTAGAAGATTACATGCTGTATAAGGCTATGGGCAAATGCTCGGGAAATACTTAGAAGGCCCTTCCTTAACTCTCTCCTTTGGCTGACCTTGAGACTGTACCAGCAAGAAGTGAAGGCTAAAGCAGAGGTGTCTACTGCTTGGTGTGTGTTGAAAGTATAGAATAGAAAAGATTTTTTTTTCCTCACCTATCGCAAGGTTCATGACTGAAATCTCTATAACAAAAGACAGGTTAAGAAGAGAAAAACATACAAATTTATTTAATATAAATTTTATATGATCCAAGACCATAAGAAACGAAGACCTAAAGAAACAGAAATGTGTCTTTCTTTAACCAGTTGTGCAAATGTGGGATTGGAGAACACAAGGGTGTTTGCTGTTGTAGCAAATGTGAGGGAATTTAGCAATTCCTGTTTGGTCAGATTCTTCTTGGCATTCCTTTTCTGCAGGTGTAGGACAAGATACCTCAAGGGAAGGTCTTAGAAAGAGAAGGTCAAAAAGTTCCTTCCTAGGTTTTGTGGCTTGCTTCAGAGAGAATGGTGAGGGGAAAATATGAGTGGCCTTCTTGCTTCTGCCATTTCCAAGATGCCATTGTAGGAAGTTTACCCTAACATACAGAACTGTGATGTGGAGCCTGGAAGATGTGGTACTTCTGTGTGGATAGGGAAATCTTATCCAGGTGTTAGCTAACTGCTAGGCAACTACGTGGACTTAAATAATTATATATCACAAAGAATTAGTCTAGAAGTCACTAAGCAAAATCGCTATCACTACTGCAACAAATGGCAGCAAGAAATACAGTCTTCCAAATGGAGCAGAGATAAAAAAAATATTTGAAGAAATAATTCTAAATTTAAAAAAAATTGGATGAAAACACTGAGTTCATAGATCTGGGCATTCCAATGGACCCAACTAATGTACATCAAAGTCAGATTGATTAGCATCTGTGATAAGGGGAAAAATTCGAAAGTGATCAGAGATAGATAAGAAGCAATCACAGACAAAGGAACAAAAGTCAAAAAATAACAGCAACTTTCTTCTCAGAAACATTGTTAAGCTAGAAAATAGGGCAACAACATCTTTTTAAAGTTCTTAAGGAAAAACTGTTCATGGTCTATAGCATGTATATGCCACAGGCTTCACCTTATTAAAATAGAAAAGAAAAATGTGTTACCATTCACCAGTATACCGACACAAAATTTAATGCCTATGTTAAAAGTTCAGGCAAATTCTGTGTTATTAAAGGTCAAATTGGACAGAGAAGTCAGTTGGTTGTTGCTAGATATGTGAAAGATTATGTACATAGGGCTGAAAATAATTAGAACAACACAATGAAGTAAAATGGAACTTTAAAGAAAACTTGGGAAAAGAGACTAAATGTCACTAAGAAATTATTTCTGCCAAGATTTATCTTTATACATTTTCATGATAATGAATGTGAACATAAAGAAAATATACAGAGACATCTTAGGTACCCACCATTCAGCTTTGTTAAATTTTTATATTGTTCGTTTTGCTTTGTTTTTTTTTTTATTTAAAGAAACTGAATATTATAGTAGATGCCCACAGTGCCCATCACCCTATATAAAATAATTATTCAGCACTTCCCACAAGTAACTATTCTCCTGAAATTGATGCTTTTAAGTTACCAAGCATTAGTATTCCTTTAAAACATATAGTACTTGTTTACACTTTGTAAATGCTATAAGATAAATGTACTTTTTGGTGACATTCTGAGTTTATTAGTTTGAGATATGTTCTTATTGATATACTTGGTTGTGATCTATGTAGTAAGTACATATATTCTATTGTATGGATACTGTAGGATTTATTCAAGGAAGTTACGATTGTTTGCATTTGATCACTACCACAAATCCTACTGCAGTTAACAGTGGAGTAGCCAGGTCTTAACTTTATGTATTTTTACCCTGAGGGTGTATGGCCAGATTACTTATTTTGAATTCCTTTGTAGCATGTTCAGGTAGCTATAGGTTTTGGTTATATAAGGAGTTGATCATCACCAAGGGTCCATTATAATCAGTTCTAAATACTAGAGTAGGGAATAAAGGTTTCTCCAAAACCTACTTCTAGTTTTGCTGCACTAGGCCATTGATTCTTTTGTTTATGTTTTTCTACTGTGCATCACTAACAAATATATCCAGTAAAATTTTGAGGGGTATATAATACAATTGAGATTAGTTTAAGATCAATGAAAATAACAAGCACATAATAGCAAACATGTAAAGTTTAGTTTAAGATCAATGAAAATAACAAGCACATAATAGCAAACATGTAAAGTAGTTGATACTTTAGATAAGAAGTTGATGAAATTCATGAAAATGTTATCTTGGTACAGAAAAAGTTTGCAATTTGAGACAACCAAAAGCACAAGACTGACCTATTGTATTGAGAGTTCCAATTATTGTAATTCCATTCTGAGAACCCACTAACACATTTATTGTAGTTGTGCTGCAATCATGAATCTGCCTTCTGGAACATTTTCTCACTCTTTGAGTCACAGGAATAAACATAATTCAGGTGTGAATGTACAGTACCTAAGTGTTTGCTTTTATCTCATTGAGAAATTGTTGACATGTTTTGAATTCTTGTTCTCTAATCAGGCATGGTTTAAATATTTAAAGAAAAATATATTAATTCTTGAAATGTAAATATTAACTGTGGCTCATTAGAACTTTTAGGATGATTATTCAAATTTTATTTTAAAGTACAAATAAAATATATTTTCTTTATTCAGAGTACTTTGAACCCGTCTCTTTGCTAGATCATGGAGGACTTATAGTTTGATGGGCAAAAATGAAGCTTGACTCACATGCACAAGGCCCTGGGGTCGATCCCCAGCAACATACACACACACACACAAAGTGAAGCATGATGAAATATTCATGTAACAGGGATAGATGTGTTTCCATGAAATTTTTTAGAATGGTTACAGATAAGCAGTAAAAACATGTTCAAGTATGTTCAGCCAATGCTATAGACCTTATAAAATTTTTAAGAATATTTTTCTGTCTTTTTTTGTAGTTATGAGTCTTCTGTGAGGCTTTAGTATATAATAAACCTCTTTGTGAATGTAAGTGTTTAATAGTTCCCAGGTGTATATCTGGGGAATCACCAGATTGTATATCTGTATTTCCAGGCATATATCTGCATGGGGGAGGAGGTTCACCAGATTGTAAGATTATATTGTAGAACTTGAGTGGAAGAAGCTCCCAACTCCAACCATGTCAAGAAACCTTGGGAAGTTTTGTAATTGAAACCAAGAGAGAGGAAAAAAAGGCTCTTTAAGGAAAGCAGAGTCCTAATGAAATTTGTGTTTTTTGAAGACTAACTGCTCTTCCACTTGTGTTACAATATGACAAAGGGATGATGACAATATGAGAATTGAGATGTCAAAATCAATATAATTTGGCAATGAAAAGAGCATTTATGACCTTGGAGAAGAGAAAAGAAACTCAAAGTTTTTTAAGGAGATGGAATATACAGAACCTAAACCTCTGATTTCTACTTGGAGAGACTTAGTGGATGGTAGCGCCTTTAGAGGGCATTCTGTATTACATGCTTTCTAACTTTGAAGTTAGAAATTTGACTGAAGTTGCAACTTTCAGGAAATACAACACAATCAAGGAAGTTTAAAGATAGAGGAGAACAGCTGGACATGGTGGCACATATACCTAGTCCCAGTGACTTGGGAGGCTAAAGCAGGATTTCAAGTTAGAAGCCAGCCCTAGCAATTTAGAAAGGCTGTAAGCAACTTAGGGAGACTTTCAAAATAATATATAAATAAAAAGGGCTGAGGAAATGGCTCAGCATTAAAGAGCCATGGCTTCAGTCCTTATTTCAAAACAAACAAAACCCCCCACTACAGTCATAATTCCAATTGCTTGTGTAACTGACTAATTCTGTTTAGAGTTTGGAATTTGATAGTTTTTCTCTAATTTTGACCCATTTGGGAGGTAAGACAAAAGGTAGAGCTGTAGAGATCAAAGTATGCCCCGTTAAAGAGTAGGTAAGAGGATGTTACAGGCCCAGTTCCTTATCTCAGAAGGACCAGCCAGATAAGGAAATCCTTGCCTGGCATGAATGAGGACCTGAAGACAAGCACTAAGTTAATGTTCCTTTCTAGTAAAAACTAAAGTCTAGGGAAAAATGATTCTTTCTCCCAAACAATCAATAAACTGCTATTTTTAAATAGCAGATTTAGTCTAGGTAGAGTTTCAGAAATTTCAGATCTGGGAGACAATTTATTTTACTTTCCTTATTTTTACAGATGAGAAAAATGTGGGCCTAAAAAGGTCAACTTACTTAAGATAACACAAGTGGAAGAGCAGATTTTCTGAGTCACCATGCCACATCTATTTATAACTAGGAATACTATTGGATTGTTTTTTCCATAGAAAATTGGAGAAATTGCTCCTTTCCTTTTTTTTTGTGTGTAGAAAACCAAAATCTGAGACTATTAAAGAAAAAGAAAATTAATAATCCAGCCATCTTAAAGAAGCTACCATCATTTTACATGTTTCTTTTCAAATGTTATTAATGCATACAACTTAATAATATGTGAAGTATAATGAGACATCCAAATTTGAATGTTTGAATATTTGAATATTTCTGAGAAGGGCTCAGTTTTACTTTTTTTTTAAAATAAAAAATCATCCTAATGGACTATTAGGTAAATGTCAAGAGTATTCTGTAACATATTTGGAAATTTTTTTTCTAATATGAATTTTGAATAACTGTGAACTTGAACCCCCATCATTTAAAATAAGGATTAGATCAGATATGGCATGTATGTCTCTTTTGTCCTTCCTCGTGTCCTGACCAATTAGAAATGACTGTTGTGAAATCATGCAGGAAGTTAGCCACTCTTGCCGAGTGTTCTTCACCTGGAAAATCCACCACAAGGAATAGAAGTGCCTATGTGCTAGTTATGATCCCATCTGGTTGATAAGTTTGCGACTGTATATTTTAGAAACTACCTTTTTTTTTTCAGACCTAAACTAATTTATAATATTGCTGAGTTTAAATAAAGTTTTTTCTTCATACCTATCAATGTTCCATAATTATCTGTAGAAGTAATTCAGGACTACTTCTGTTTTCATATGATGATAAAATTATTCCACATAAACCACGAACACAAAAAGCCATTGTGCACCAAGTCCAGAAGACTTTAACTGAAGCATGGTATCTATCTATCTATCTATCTATCTATCTATCTATCTATCTATCTACTTATTTCTGCTCAGCATGAGCAGCAATTTTCCACTGAGTAGGGCTTTAGACAGATATCAGAAAGAGAAAGTATAGTTGATGGAATTTCCTGTAGTGTATTCTCAGAATTAAAATCAAAATGTCTCAGCATCTGAACTCTCAAAGGAAGTGAGATCTTAGATCTCCTTTGTTACTGAGGATTAAGCCTTTGTGTGTGAAAGTATACAAGGTCAAAATTTACTAATTTTTTTGTGGGGGGGTTCAATGACTGCTTAATTGTGAAGGAATTTCTAAATTGCTTACTGAATACATGCTTATTAAATTAAAAATTACACTCTGATTGTATTTTGCATTTAATATTTATAAAATATAAGTGTTTTTGTTTCTTGGCTCATCATTGTAAGCATCAGTATCACTATATAACCTTGGGAATGCTACTAAAATATATTTTAAATTAACACAAAGCTAGACACACTTGATTTTACAGTATATGGGAAGATTTGATCATTCAAGGTTTTGTAATAGCATTTTAAAGATAACACTATAATTGTCTTTTGCTTACCAGAGTGCTATATTTTTAAAAACTAGGAAACTATAAATGATGTGAACCATTTATAATTCTAGCACCCAGAAATTATATATCTATATATATATACAATTGAAATGATTCATATTGTATGTATATACGTGTATATATATACAGGTGTGGTTCTTTAACCTTTAACATACCATATATTTGAAAATTTTCTGTGCTACTAAGTAATTTTATAAAACATGGCTTTTATGATATGTTTCTGTATAAGAAACAGTGATATCTATATCATGGATATGTATCAGGGATATATACCATTACTTTTTTCCTCTTCCTTCTTTAAAAATTTAGATCGTTTCTATTTTTTTCCTTTTGCAGATAACACTGATTAATGTCAGTGTGCATAAATATTTTTGTGATCTATACTTTCATTTGATTAAATCATAAGCATCTATTAAATGATCAGTTCATCCTACAGTTTTTCAAGATTTTTAACATATTGCTACCTAGAAACTTACATCTGTTTAAATTTCACTCACAGAATATTAGAGTGACAATTTGTCTATCTACATGCCTTTTTTGAAATCTTTATAAGTAAAAAATGACAATGTAATTTGCAGTTCTCTAGTTAACTAGTAAGTTTGACACACCCCCCTCCCCACTCATTGGCCCTTTGCTGTGGAGTGTGTGGTTATGTGTGTATTAATTAATTCAGTATAGGGGTGCTTATTTTTGGTGTTTTTAGGAATGTTTCCTGTAATAATGCTGTATGGCTCAAAGGATAGAGCATGAGTTTTTTTTTGGTGTGTGTGGGGGCATTTTAAAAATGTTTGGTTTTTATCCTGGGATTGAACGTAGGGCCTTGTACATGCTAAGCTGCTAAGCTTACATTTTATCACTGAGCTACATTCACCACCCAAGCATGGAATTTTTCTATTGGTGCACTATAATTGCATATAATAATGGGATTCATTATTCCATATTCATACATGCATATAACATAATTTGATCGATGTTATATTCCACTACCTTCCCTTTTGCTCCCCTCTGCCCTTCCTCTAATCTCTTTCCTAAGCATGAACTTCTAATTCAACAAATCAGAGCTTTGAATTTCAATTGTTACATAGATGTATTTTCATTCTCTTCTGCACTTATATATTTTCTATATGTCTTTGGACAAACTACCTGTCATCTATGAACTTTCAATTTACTGACCTGCAAAAAAAGATGATTATGAATTTAAAAGGGCCACCTTCCATAGAAGAATCTGAATGGTAGGTAGCTCCTCTTTAACATTCTTGTTATCCCCTACTTGTCTTTTCTCTGTTTAGACATTTTTTAATAGGATAGAAATAAGGGTGCAATAGATGTAGTCTGCTCTTTGCCTATAAACATAGTGGGAAGTTTTCCTCTAACTACCTGATGTCACTGTTCAAATCTTCTTTCAAGTCTTATCATGGAGCTGTTGGATATGCACTTATATCTGCATTGAGAAAGGAGTGGAAAGAACTAGCAGTGGAATAGACTGGCACTCAGAGAAGTAACTTTTTCAGTCCTGTGTCTGATATTACTTACTTTTTTTGTTGTTAAAGGCTCCGTGTTGCTTTTTTATGCCACCTACAGCTGTTGCTTGAATCTTAGGTGCTCTAATACTAGTGTGTAGAGTAGAAGCCATCAGGGTGGATCAGACACTGAGGAAGATGCCTTATTCATACTGCCAGCATATCAGAAACTTGTTGAACAGCTGTTTTGATGAATGAATGGAGTCCTTGTCCAAGGGAGTTAAGTTACAGAATTTCCAAAAGAACTGCATTTATCAGGCAGTCTTTCTTATAAGACACTTCTAACAACAATCACCTGTTGAGAAGACACCCTGTGTCAAGCACAGTGCCAAGTGTTACAGATACTACAGGGATAAGACACCATTCCTGTGCTGAAGGTGCTAGGACATAAGTGCCAAGCACTGGATTAAGGATTCCAGGAATCTGGAGAGAAGTCATTGAATATTGGAGGACACTGTCATAGTGAGATTCCAAAATATTCAAGAAATTAAGACTAATATTTTGGAAGTGTTTTGGTTTCTCCCAAAATGGAAGGGTGAGACGTAATTCCCTATATTAAACTTTATTCCTAATTGCTTTATGTGTATCCTGGAAAGGGGATATTTGAGTACATTTATGCTTTGGTTTAAGATACAAAGGACACACATTTACCCTCCTGATGTCAGGATGGCATGTGGAGATGACATGGGTACAGCCTTTGACAGACCTGAGGTCTTATACACTGGACTGTTTGTTTGGCTTGGGAGAGAACAGACAGGCACCAGCAGATGGAGATTCTCAGGAACAGCCTGCCATGACCAGAATGTAACACAGTAAAAGTGACTGCTGTATTTTAATCAGCAAATCTGTCACAGTTGTGGGGCATTAAGGCCCTAACTGACTCCTTATTTCTTAGGGACAGGTGCTGCTCTCAGGGATACAAAGGAAGCCAACCACTTTTACATATTTACATATTCAAGTTCACTCTGTCAAGCATTGAAATGCTTTTAAACATTGAAATTCTTTCCACCAGTCCCTTATTTCAGTCAGAAATCATGGTATTAATATCATATTCCTTAAATGATATACTTTTATAATCATTATATTTAGTTATCGTTTACTCTAATATTTGTAACAATATGATTTTAATGTTTCAAAATACATTGAACAAATTATGAGTTTCTACTAAACTGACTTGTGTACACTAAACTGATCAAAAGGGGAAGGGAGGCTGGGGAGGTTGTGCACACCTGTAGTTCCAGCAGCTTGGGAGGCTGAGGCAGAAGGATCACGAGTTCAGAGCCAGCCTTAGCAAATTAGCAAGGCCTGAAGCAACTTAGTGAGGCCTGAAGCAACTTAGTGAGACCCTGTGTTAAAATAAAAAATAAAAAGGTCTGGGAATATTGTTCAGTGGTTAAGTTCAATACCTAGTACCTCCCCCCAAAGAGAGAGAGGGAGTTGGGAGAATTCTAAGTTTTCTTGTCAGTCCTTTTAAAAAAAGGAGCCCAGAGGTCTTTTATCAGATTATCTACAATAGGACATAAAATTAGGTTTAGTAACACATGTTCCTTTTTTAGTGATACTTGATTCCTGATGTAAACAATCATGAGGACCATGTTATGAAGTCAGCTCTTCTGGAGTATAGCCTTGCAAATGATTATGATAATTGGCTGTTTTAATTGGTTTATTTGGCTAGTGGATTTCCATATAATATTATTCCATATAATATGTATGTGAGAACTGCTTTATTTTGAAGTTGTTTGTTTTATTTTAAATACTTTTTTTTTTTTTTACCTTTTGAGGATTACTATTCTTTTGCTCAGAAGGAGTTCTCATTTAGGGTACAACCATATATACTCACTGACAATTATGAAAGACCCATCAAAATATTGTCCTTTGAATAGTAGATGATCTAAAGATGAATGAAACTGCCTGACGGGCAGCCACTCAAACTAGAGCCAGATCCTGGAGGACTTTGAATGAACCTCCTTCTATAGTTCAAACTCTCTTCTCCAGCTAATGGAGCACATTATGAGGTCTTTTTGGAGTGTCTTCCCACTCCATTAGGAAGTAATCCTTCAATATGGAATTTGAAAAGTATGAGAAGACTTACAGAAAAATGTGAAATCAAAAATCACTCACAACTTCACTTTTTATCCTCTCACCTCAGTTCCTTCTCCCATTGTTGTTTTCTGACCCCAGTGACCAGGATAGCACTAAGCTGTGGTGTATCATTAGTAGGAGAAATTTGAGATAGAATGCAATAGTTCAGTTGCACGATGACATAATTATTGGGGGCCTGAACAGGTAAGGGGAATAGAAAGAAGTGAGTATAGAATCCTTTTAGAGCTAGAAGCAATAGGAGATTTTGACTAATTTCATGTGGGTGGCAGGGGGAGAAGAGTAGAAGGAATTGTTAGGTGATCGATGGCCCTTTCAAGCCTTTGTGACAGAAGGCTTCTGTTGGCTTCAAACATGAGAGACCTTTCAGAAGACAAAGTATAGTTGGCACGGTAGTTTTCCTTAGGGGCACTTGGAGTTTGAGGTATTTCTGAGGCACCAAGCTGGTCCAAAAGTGTGGACTGTCTGTACAGAATCAGGAGCCGGTAGGAGTGTTAACAATGTTTTCTGTTTACAGAGTGTTTGCCTATTTTAACAAAGAAAATACCACCCAGCTTTGCTGTGGTACTCTTTTGTGAAGAAGTTTCTGAGGTTGTAGAGATGATCGATTTAAGAAGTAGAGTGGTTCTCACAGTATTTACAAAGCCATCAGTTGTATCACAAGATATATGAGGTCAAAATTAGTGTGATTCAAGGGTCAGCGATTCCCAGATGTGACCATTAATCCCATGGTAATGGAAGTTGTGGCAGCTTTCACTTCAAACACACCAAGGATGATGAAGGATGATGTGACAACACTGTCCTCCACATTTTGACAAAGACCACTGATTATTTTATTTCCAGTAAAACTCTTCTGCTTTTTAGGTATTGTCTATATATAAGGGAAACATGAGACAGATAGCATTTGTAGACTTAGCTGTAAATTGACATTTTTAGTGATGATCCAGAATTGGTGAGTTACATTTGACTATAGTTCTTGGAGAAGTCTAAATGAAAAGGATTTTTTTTTTTTATAAGAAAGCAGAGTTTTCCCTTCTTTGTGGGGTGACATGATTAATTTTAACATGGATCACAGCTGCTCACAGTGTGGTGGAGTCCTTTTGCGTCTAGTCTTAGGTTTACAAGTTCAGCCTTGTATCATAGCATCAGTGTCCTCATGTGCATAAGCAGCCCCTAACAATCAGTTGTTTGTGCTTCAGTCTTGTTGATCAGTTTTTTTTTTTTTTTTCTACCATGTGATGTCTGGCTTCAGCTTGCAGAGTTTAAAACTTAAGCATATTTTACTTTGACCTTTACTGAAATTAAAATTTTCTTTTGCACTATGTAGATCTCAGCTGGTACTAAAAATGCTTACAGAAACATTTTCTTTCACCTCTGTTAGCATTTGGCTGTGTTTGAGAGTCTGGAAACTGTACCACCTCTGTTTTTATTAATTAACCCTAGTAAATGGTACTAAACCCAAGTACGAGTCTCTCCAGAGACTAGCATAAGTGCAGAATTTCAGATAGATCTTTACTATGTATGTATTCAACACAATTTCACCCTCAAGTGTTACAGATCTATTCAGCAAAAGTAGGGCTTTTATTGCTGTTGTCACTCATGTGCCCCTTCTGTACCTAACTGACCCTGGAGAGGCACTCTTGTCCCCAGTCTTTTAGTTTGCTCATGGACCTTCTGAGATTGATGCTGCTTTTACTGTTTGCTTCAGTCCCTTTGCAAGGGTACTGTGCTGCATCCCCACCTGCCTTCTACTGTTGTGTGAATGACGGGCCACACCCCAGGGCACTTTGGGAGAAGTCTCTTACCTCCAGAGGACCTCAACTCCCTTAAAGGGCCCCCCAAAGGGGCGAGGACAAAGAATTCTCAGAGCTCCTTATTTATCTCTTTCCTTAAATTCTGGTCTCCTCTAATCCTTTTGATAAAGTCCCATTCTCTGAAAGAAAAATGCTTGTAGTGACTCTGTGTAGCATGTAATATCTATTCACACAGATTGACCATCTGTCACAAAGCTCTGCTACATACTTTTGTCCGATGTTTACCATTTATTTACTGTTCCAACCTCAGCCATATTGAATTGTTTCCTATTCTGTACTTCTGTTCTACTCTCTTATTTTCACCTTGCACATGCTTCTCTTTCCTTCAGGATGCCGTATGTCTCCCTTCCTGTAGATATTATTTGCTGACTCTAACCATAGTTGGTTGAGGGCTCTGTTTCTAGAGTAGCTCAGGAATTCCTTCCTTCCTTCCTTCCTTCCTTCCTTCCTTCCTTCCTTCCTTCCTTCCTTCCTTCCTCCCTCCCTCCCTCCCTCCCTCCCTGTCCCCACCCCCCAGCCACATTCACAGCCCCTTTTTAAATATATTTTCTTAGAGACTAGTTTGCTGAGTTGCTTAGGGCATCGCTAAGTTGCTGAAGCTGGCTTTGAACTCCTGATCTCAGCCTCCTGAGCTGCCGGGATTACAGGCGTGCCCTACCACACCCAGCAGGAAGTCATTTGTTGTTCACCTCTGATGTTGGTTAACAGTGACAGGTGTGAGATTAATAATCAGTAACTGGAACACTTGTATTCTGTTTTGACTTTTTAAAATTATTTCTTATGTGCTAATATTCTTTTAGTCTCCAAATATCACTATTTAAATTGGACATGGTACAAATGTGTGTCATGTATGTTTATTTGAAACTGAAGGTTTGAAAGTATAGTATTTACTCTTACTACTTGAATGAATGCTGATGTCTTCTATTCTGTCCGTTTCTATTTAACTTTTCTCAATGCCATTTCTAACCTAGTAGATCGATTTACAAGTTTTGTAGATCACAGTTTTGGTCAGCAGTTTAAAAATTATTGCTCTAAATAACTGTCCTTTTCCTACAATGAAGAGTCAAAATATTAATTTACCAGTCAAGATCCACTCAAAGAGAGAACCAGTAGAAGATGCATATTAAGAGAGTTTCTGCAAGGAATTGGCGTATGCAAATTGAGGAGGGGCTGGCTATGCACATTTGAAATATTTTGTATTTATTTAATTTTTATTTGTTCTTTTTAGTTATACATGAGAGTATATTTTAAAAATGGTATAGATACATGAAGTATAACTTCCCATTCTTGTGGTTGTATGTAATGTGGAGTTACAGTGGTCATGTGTTCATATAAGAACCTAAGAAAGTTATATCTGATTCGTTTACTATCTTTCCTATTCCATCCCTGCTCCCTTCCCCTCATACCCCTTTGTCTAATCCATAGTACTTCTATCTTTCCCCCATCCCCTTATTGTGTATTAGCATCTGCCTATCAGAGAGAACATTCGGACTTTGGTTTTTGGGGGGGATTGGCTTATTTCACTTAGCATTATAGCCTCCAGTTCCATCCATTTACCGGCAAATGCCATAATTTCATTCTTCTTTATGGCTGATTAATATTCCATTTTGTATATATACCACATTTTCTTTATCCACTCATCTGTTGAAGGGCACCTAGGTTAGATCCATAGCTTAATTATTGTGAATTGAGCTGCTATAAATATTGATGTGGCTGTGTCACTATGGTATGCTGATTTTAAGTCCTTTGTGTATAAACTGAGGAGTGGGATAGCTGGGTAACTGAGGAATTTCCATACTGATTTCCAGAGTAGTTGCACTAAAAAACAGAGCCCTTACTCAGCTATGATTAGAGTCAGCAAATAATATCTACAGGAAGAAAGATAGGTGGATGGCATCCTGAAGGAAAGAGAAGCATGTGCAAGGTGAAAATAAGAGAGTAGAACAGAAGTACAGAATAAAAAAGCAATTCAAAAGGCTGAGGTTGGAATAGTAAATAAATGGTGAGCATCAGACAAAAGTAAGTAGCAGAGCTTTGTGATAATTTTAAATAATAATTTTAAAAAGTCGAACCAGAGAGTGCAAGTGTCTCAGCTACTGAGCCTGTGAATGATGACTTCGGATGCAGAAACAATTTCCATTGTAATCTCATCAGCAATCTATAAGTGTACCTTTTCCCACATATCCTCACCAACATTTATTATTTCTATTCTTGATAATTGCCAATCTGACTGAAGTGAGGTGAAGTCTCAGTGTAGTTTTAATTTGCATTACTATAATTGCTAGTGATATTGAATATTTTTTCATGTATTTGTTGACCAGTTGTGTTTCTTCTTCTGTGAAGTGTCTGCGCAGTTACTTAGCCCATTTATTGATTGGGCTATTTATTTATTTATTTATTTTGGTGTTGAATTTTTTATATATCCTGGAGATTAATGCTATATCTGAGGTGCAGGTAGCAAAGATTTTCTCCTATTGTGTAGGCTCTCTCTCAACATTCTTGATTGTTTTCTTTGGCAAATCTGAAATCTTATGGTCAGACCATAAAGCTGGTAGTATGGAACACCAGGCATGGGTCAGAGTTGCTGTTACACCAGAACTTCTTTTATCTTCAGGGAAACTCAGCTTTCTGTTCCTTAGGTTTGTCAACTGATTGAATCAGGCTCTCCCAGATTATGCAGGATAATCTTCCTTACTTAAGGCTAACCCATTTTGTACTCATCAAATCTGCAAAATACTTTCACAATGATACCCAGCTTAGAGTTTGATTAATTGGAAGCAGCTTAGTAATGTTAACATATCAAAAGCCAATCAGAGTGGTAAGAGGAGTCTTGTGTCAGATTTTTTTTTTTTTTTTAATCTAAGGAGGCAGAATCAATTTTAGTTCATTGACTACTAGGATGCTTTGTTGTCACATTCCCTTTTTTCTTTGGACTAATGTTTACCTTGTTGAGGTCTTAATCCACTTGTTCAGGTAGTGCATTTGTCCATTTATTGTTACTATAGTGAATAACCTAGGGCTGAGCACTTTACTAAGAAGGGGGGCTTATTAAGCTCATAGTTTGAGGTTTAAGGGCATGACAGCAGCATCAGCTTGACTATGGTGAAGTTCTCAAGGAGGATGGCATCTCAGAGGTGGGAGTGCATGTGAGAGGGAGAGACAACATTGCAAGACAGGAACCCAGAGACTGGGTATCCCTTCCAAAGGCAGTGCTCTCAGTTGACCTAGGGACCTTCTACTGGGTCTGCCTCTTAAAAGTTCCGTGCCACCTCCCAATACTACCACCCTGTTGACCAGGCTTTCAATACATGAACCTTTAAGAGACACACTCAAACCATATCCTACCACAGCAGCTGGTAATTCAGTCTCAGCTATGTTTTGTCTTTCTTTTCTACTTTCCTAGGTCAATGCACAATTTCTTTTTTTTTTATTGGTTATTCAAAACATTACAAAGATTGCAGAATCACATCGGTTACACATCCACATTTTTACATAATGCCATAATAGTAACTGTTGTATTCTGCTACCTTTCCTATCCTCTACTATCCCCCCTCCCCTCCCCTCCCATTTTCTCTCTCTACCCCATCTACTGTAATTCATTTCTCTCCTTATTTTTTCCCATTCCCCTCACAACCTCTTATATGTAATTTTGTATAATAATGAGGGTCTCCTTCCATTTCCATGCAATTTCCCTTTTCTCTCCCTTTCCCTCCCACCTCATGACTCTATTTAATGTTAATCTTTTCCTCCTGCTCTTCCTCCCTGCTCTGTTCTTGGTTGCTTTCATTATATCAAAGAAGACATTTGGCATTTGTTTTTTAGGGATTGGCTAGCTTCACTTAGCATAATCTGCTCTAATGCCATCCATTTCCCTGCAAATTCCATGATTTTGTCATTTTTTAGTGCTGCGTAGTACTCCATTGTGTATAAATGCCACATTTTTTTTATCCATTCATCTATTGAGGGGCATCGGGGTTGGTTCCACAGGCTAGCTATTGTGAATTGTGCTGCTATGAACATCGATGTGGCAGTATCCCTGTAGTACGCTCTTTTAAGGTCTTCAGGGAATAGTCCGAGAAGGGCAAAAGCTGGGTCAAATGGTGGTTCCATTCCCAGCTTTCCCAGGAATCTCCATACTGCTTTCCATATTGGCCGCACCAATTGGCAGTCCCACCAGCAATGTACAAGAGTACCCTTTTCCCCACATCCTTGCCAGCACTTGTTGTTGTTTTACTTCATAATGGCTGCCAATCTTACTGGAGTGAGATGGTATCTTAGGGTGGTTTTGATTTGCATTTCTCTGACTGCTAGAGATGGTGAGCATTTTTTCATGTACTTGTTGATTGATTGTATATCCTCCTCTGAGAAGTGTCTGTTCAGGTCTTTGGCCCATTTGTTGATTGGGTTATTTGTTTTCTTATTGTTTAATTTTTTGAGTTCTTTGTATACTCTGGATATTAGGACTCTATCTGAAGTGTGAGGAGTAAAGATTTGTTCCCAGGATGTAGGCTCCCTGTTTACCTCTCTTATTGTTTCTCTTGCTGAGAAAATACTTTTTAGTTTAAGTAAGCCCCATTTGTTGATTCTAGTTATTAACTCTTGTGCTATGGGTGTCCTATTAAGGAATTTGGAGCCCGACCCCACAATATGTAGATCGGAGCTAACCTTTTCTTCTATCAGACACAGAGTCTCTGATTTGATATCAAGGTCCTTGATCCATTTTGACATTGTAAAAGCTATATATGCTAAGCCTCAGGCTAGCATCATTCTAAATGGAGAAAAACTGAAGGCATTCCCTCTAAAATCTGGAACTAGACAGGGATGCCCTCTCTCACCACTTCTATTCAATATAGTTCTCAAAATACTGGCCAAAGCAATTAGACAAAAAAAATTAAAGGCATTAAGATAGCAAAAGAAGAACTTAAATTATCAATATTTGTGGATGATATGATTTTATACCTAGAAGACCCAAAAGGGTCTACAAAGAAACTACTAGAGCTAATAAATGAATTCAGCAAAGTGGCAGGATATAAAATCAACACGCATAAATCAAAGGCATTCCTGTATATCAGCGACAAATCTTCTGAACTGGAAATGAGGAAAACCACCCCATTCACAATATCCTCAAAAAAAATACTTGGGAATCAACCTAACAAAAGAGGTGAAAGATTTATACAATGAAAACTACAGAACCCTAAAGAGAGAAATAGAAGAAGATCTTAGAAGATGGAAAAATATACCCTGTTCATGGATAGGCAGAACTAACATCATCAAAATGGCGATATTACCAAAAGTTCTCTATAGGTTCAATGCAATGCCAATCAAAACCCCAACGGCATTTCTTGTAGAAATAGATAAAGCAATCATGAAATTCATATGGAAAAATAAAAGACCCAGGATAGCAAAAACAATTCTAAGCAGGAAGTGTGAATCAGGTGGTATAGCGATACCAGACTTCAAGCTATATTACAGAGCAATAGTAACAAAACCAGCATGGTACTGGTACCAAAACAGGCGGGTGGACCAATGGTACAGAATAGAGGACACAGAGACTAATCCACAAAGTTACAACTTTCTTATATTCGATAAAGGGGCTAAAAGCATGCAATGGAGGAAGGATAGCATCTTCAACAAATGGTGTTGGGAAAACTGGAAATCCATATGCAACAAAATGAAACTGAATCCCCTCCTCTCGCCATGCACAAAAGTTAACTCAGTGCACAATTTCTGAGAGTTCTAAGTTCCTGGTGTTAGGAGCCCTTCTTCCTTTAGCTCACTCTTGTAGTTCTGAAAAGAATCAAGTTTTTTTTCAAGTTTGTTTCATTCTCTTCCCAGACACAATGTTGGACTGAGTAGCTCTTCTCAAGGTTCCAGAGGCCTCAGTGTTCAGTGTTGTCTTTCATGACATCTTACATAGTCTCCATCAGAGGTGTGCTTACCCTTGGGGATTTCATATGGGAAAGTGCAGCCGTACTGAAGAGTTTACAGGCTTCCCTTACTGTGCTCAAGAGATGCTCTCAAACACTCTTTCATACAGCTGACACTCCTTTCCTGCCTTTGACCTACACATACACTGTAGTACTGCTCTCTGTCTTCCGATTCAGACAACTCATAATGATCTCCCTTCATGGGCCTTTGGAAACACAGTGCTGGCACTTGTAGTGGGATAAGTAAGTACATTGCCCCCTCTCCCCAAGAGGTGCCAATTGGGCTAATTAGTCAAAATTTTCTGTGATGAGGACACCTCTCCAGTGGGAGCTGGACCATGGCCACCAGTTTATTTCATGCTGGCTAACAGCTGTCAGTTTGTAAAGCATATGTCTCAGATTTAAACTCAAAGTCTGGCTGAACTGAAAGAGAACATTGTTAATTTCTCATGGATATATTTAATTGTTTATAATAATTTGAAAAACACCAAGGAAAATGTGAACATCAGTGGAATCTCCCAGTTCTCCCTGAAAACTGTCTTTTGGAAAAAACTCACTAATTTGGCTTGATTATCTTTAGAATTTGTTCAAAGTTGGAATGACCTGAGTTTATTTGTGAAGGAATTTTTAAACTGAATACTTTAGTAGCACAAACTATTTTTGCAAGAGCATATTTATAAAATGTTTAAAGTACTTTAACACTCTGTATTTACAGATAAATAGTATTAATTATCATTTGACTCTATTTTATTAAAAATAAGAGATATAGGATCTTCCAGTTTTTTATTTCATTGCTAATTTCTTTGTGTAAATAAAACGCCACTTATTTTGAATATTATTTGATACACACGATTTAAAAGATATAATATATATACCCAAGTATATAATACATATATATATATATATATATATATATATATATATATATATATATATATGATTTTCCACAAAGTCAGTCATAGGTGTTCTAAATTTGAAGAGTTTATAACTTCTATATTTGGTTGTTAATTATCTACAAGTATGAGATGGTCAATGCCAGTGACAATACAAAACTATATTCTTGATTTTTCCTGTGTTCTTGTGTGCTTTTCATGAGTATATTTAGAGATTATTTTTAGCATTCAAATAATAAAAGAAGAATATTATCAAGATATGAATTAAAAAGACTTAGCAGCATAACTCCCCTCCCTCCCAGTATCTCCACTACATACTTCCTTTTTTGCATATATATATATACATACACACACACACACACACACACACACACACACACACACTTTTTATAGTACTGGGGATTGAATGCAGGGTTTCTCTTTCATTGAGTGACATTTCCAGCCCCTTTCTTATTTTGAGACAGGGTCTCACAAGTTGCTTTGGCTGGCTGGCTTCAAACTTCCTATCCTCTTGTCTCAGCCTCCCCAGCACCTGGGATTATCTGTGTGCTACACCATGCCTGGCTGTTCAAGTTTTTTTATACAATAATATATATAAAAAGAATAGATAAAATGATTCTTTTGCTCCATTTCCGTCTGCCATTATGGTTCCATTCTCTATTCTCAACTGAACTGGGCAAGAGGACTCGACAAAGCAGTGAGCAGGACTCCAGATTGTCTCAGCTGTAAGCACTCTCCATTCAAACATACATCTGGCCCATTCTCCTTTCAAATCCAGGCACGAGTGGTTCCCTGAGGCTTTATTACTTGCTTTCTTCTTTTTCCACTGGTACTGTTTCCCATATTGGCTCCTTGATGTGTTCTGGGAACTGTTCTGTCTTTGTTACTTCCATGGCAACTCCTTCAGGTAAGTTTTTCTGAGAATATTCCAAGTAGACATCTGCTGTACATCCAGTTAGGTGTTCTAACTCTAAACATCTGCAAAGCATTCTCATTTCATACTGAACTCTGCTTCTTGAAAATATGCACTGATTTGAGAAGAGTAAATCACTGTGTCCCTTGGAGGTTCATGTACTTTAGTAGAGAGATCAAGTTCTTTAACAGCAAGCACGGCAAAATATTCATAACTGTTCATTACAGCCTTTTTGTGGCCTTTTAGTAAAATTGACAGGCATTCATACAATGTATCCATTTCATCAGATATGGTTATCATTTGGTCAAATCCTTTGGGACATCAGTGTGTGGGTTTGAAAACTGTGCCCACTTCATGTAGGTACTAGGAAGAAAGGCACCATTATTGACTGTACTGCTCTTTAAACTGTTTATAGAGAAATTCCCAAGCTCTGCCAGAGGTGCTAGCACACAAACCTCCAATACATACTTCTGAAAACCATTTTACTTACTCTTTCTGTACCCTTTAATTGGTTGTGAAACTGTCCCTCTTTGAATTGTATAAGGGAAACAGTATGTGACAGGTAGGTCTTGTGGAAGGCATGTTATAGGATTCTTTGAGGAGAAACTGGGGTGCAGACTGAGAACTGTAGAATGGGAGATGGTATTTAGTCCCTTTCCTGAGATCCTTTGGGATTGGGCTTTTAGAACTGGCTGATTTGGCATAGGAATAGATAATAGAGCTCCTACTTGTCATTAGTGCTTTTAGGACTTATCACTATTTTCACTTGAATTGAGGTGAAAGGTTTCCGGTACTCACATTCTTTTCTTGGCCCTAGTTCTTATGTTTTTTAACCAAGATAGGATCTTTGCAGTCCCTAGTCATAGTGATCAATGATTTCTTTTAGATGATAGACTGATTAAGATAAGTGGATTTCTACTGTATTAGTAATTGCCCAGTATCTTCTAACATGTGTATTCTCACTCATGCTACATGTCCATTGTAAGTTGAAGGAGAGCTCTTTGTATCCATTGTAGTCAGTCTTTAGACTTACAGAGACTCCATTTCCATCATACATTCTTTCCAGATTGCAGCGGCACAGCAGAGCAATATGTAGTGAAAAGAATTTGAACCCCAGCAGGCTGAATATCAAAACTGAGCCTGTCTCCTTACACGTACAAGCCAGCAATTTCTCCAAGCTCTCAGTGCATGCAGCCAAGTGCTTACTGCCCTCTGCTCTTCATCAGCCTGCCATGTGCAGGTTCCCCTCAGCACCCTTCTTGGCTGCAGTTGCAGCCAGGATGGCTTCTTCTTTTCTTATCTAGGATTTAGCCATGCAGATAATGATGTTATCTATGTGAAATACCTTAATCTGTCAGGAGTATCCAAATAAATATTAGATATAAACCTGTGATTTTATATCTGTATGTGTTTTTAGGAAACTGTATTCCTCTGACCATTTGGTTAAATGCTGAGAAGTCCAGGTTTTGTGTTCAAAAATAGTTTGAAGAGCTTTGTGATGGCTTATTTTAGGTGTCAACTTGGCTATGCCAAGCTTGCCAATGCTGGGCAAACATGATTCTAGATGTTTCCATAAAGATATTTTTAGATGAGATTTACATTTAAATCAGGAGGCTAAGGCAGATGACCCTACATAAAGTGGATGGGACTTATCTGATCAGTTGAAGACCCTAATAGAAAAAGTCTGACCTCCGCCAAAGGATAAGGAATTCTGCCAGACCATTGCCTTTGAATTTGAGCGTCAGCATCAGCGTCAGCTCTTATAAGGTCTACAGCCTGTGGCCTGCCCTGTAGATTTTGGACTTGCTGGCCTCCCAGTCATGTGAACCAGACCTTAGAATAAATTCACTTTAACATGAATGAAATAAAAATATGTTGCATATATAAAATAAATATGTCTACATACATCCTATTGGTCCTGTTTCTCTAGAGAACCCTGACACAATACAAGCTTTTTTTGTGCTGCCTTTTGAACTGGCATGTGCGCCAACACCTGTTAGGTAGTGTGTATTTTTTTTCTTTTTACTTCCTGTTCTTTTGTAACCCACACTAGGCTCATGTTTAGTGAAATGACTTATGAATTTATAAACTTTGTTAGTTATCCTTATATTCAGCATGTATATTGTCCCTTGAACCTCAAGTTTTTCATGTAAAAATATGAAAAGTGAACATACTCTTTATCCTTTTCCTGCCTTAGAAGCTACCCCCCCAACTCTTTTTTTATTTTTTGTTTCAAGACAGGTCTTATCAAATTGTGTAGGGACTTGTTAAATTGCTGAGGCTGGCCTTGAACTTGAATTCCTGCCTCATCCTCCCAAGCCACAGTATGAGTCTTTCTTTCATTATAACATGCTACAAGAATGTAGAGGAGGAGATTAAAACTATCACCTATTTACAATCTTTGGAGACTACCAGTGAATGCAGAATACCTGATAATTACGAACTCCAGTTTGACTTGCTTTATTTTGCATCAGGAACCTAACATAGTCCTTGGCACAGTGGGCATCAAGAAACTATATAGTTTTTACTAGTGTAAGTCAGTGAGAAAGCCTGGGACGAAGAAAAGGAAATTTGATATTATATACTGCTCCATGACTGTCAAGGTCCTCCTTTCCCAGTAGTGGTTTATGGCCAAATTTGTTTTAAAAACCTGAAAATTGTGGACTGTCTTCTCAGGCTTACTGTTGGTTTCAGTTTAGAGTATCTTGAGAAGAGCAACTAAAACTACATGCAGGTGAGGTAGGGTTCTGCCTGGGAAGCTCGTGATGAGTGTGTCCATTTGTGGGAGCATGTGAATGCTTGGCTTTTCTCCAGTAGTACACTGTGCCCAGCCAGCATCTGAAACTCAGCGTGCTAGAACCTGGGACATTTTCCATCTTTGATGTGTCAGGAAGATTAAGCAGAACCCAGACTACTGCCGGAACTGAGACCTGGTGGAAGCATTGTGGGAGATTCCTTCCAGTCAGTATTTACAGAGAATGCTGACTTTATTTTGACATGCATTGATTAAAGAAATGTGTCATAAAGAAGTAAAGGAAATGATTTTTTCTTATTGTTGAAAATGTATTGCTGTCATTTTGAAAAAGTATTGTAGCTGAGAGTACCACAAATGTAAATAACATGACTGTATTTGAAAGCTTATAATAAGCTAATTTTTGTTCTATTTGTTTTTCATAGCCTTGGGTTGCTGGCTCAGAAATGTCCTTGCTAAATATGATTGCAAACTTGTTACCCTGGAAAGCAGGACTCCACTGCAAAGCAGTGCATGAGGTCTTGTTTTGTTTGCTTTGATCAAGGAACAGAATATCACTTCTTGGCTCTGAAACAAGAAGTCTTAAATTTAAACATCCTTTTGTTTGCTTTTCTTAGTGAACTAACACAGGAACAACATAAAGGTGACTGAACTAAAAATATATGTATCTTGATGACATTGATTATTGGGGCCCAGGATGCTATTGGCCTTGAGAGGTTTTTTTGTGCTCTAGTAATACCATGATGAGGCTGAGATTATCATTTGATTAATTATACATATTTTTGTAGAGCACCTGAGGTAATATAAATGTAAATAGTAGAAATACTATTTTAAAATTAGGCAACTCAAGACAATATAGATGAAAGGGAAGGTATTTATCCATGTGAAACTTCCTTTCATCTCTGAGGTTCTTCCTGATCCAGCAGAACAGAAAGCATGGTAAGCAGTGAGCCATTATACAATGATAGTGCATTGTTCTGGACAAAGGTTGGGATTTTGGCAGACCAGTATACATTATAATATAAAATTAGTTAAGCAGATTTTTGTTTAAAGGGCATTAAGAATCATAGTAGATGAAATATTCAAAACCCATTCATAAAAGAGCATGTGAATGTAAGTGTCTGGGGAAATATTGTATTATTTATTACCCTGGAGGATTATTTCTCTTCCTATATTGAACCAAACACAATTATGTGGATTATGCCATTTCATTTTCACAACTATTTTATAGGGTAAATATTATTATTATAAGAGTCATTTTGTATGTAAGGAAGCTGAGACTTTTCCTGACTTTATGATGTGGCAAAAGCCAAGTTGATTTTGAGCTTAGAAATTTAGAAGGTTCAAAGTTAGTTTAAAATTCATATCGTACAAATTGGGTTGGGTTATAGAAATTGGAAATATCTTTATCTGCAATGTGCTCTTTTGATTTAATGATATCTGTATTATAAGTAATTCATGTCAAACTTGTCATCCTGCTGCCTCAGCCTCCCAAGTAACTGGAATTATAGGTGTGCATTACCATGCCTGATTGTATATGTTATAATTTTGCAAGCCAGTTTCTTTATTGATTAACATTTAGGTAATTTTCCACTCTGGGATATTAAAAATAGTGCTATAATGAACTTCCTTTACATATATCTTTACACATATACAGGTATTTCTCTAAATACTTAGAGGTAACATTCGCTTAAAGGCTTTTACATTTAAAATGTTGGTTACTGTTTTCAAATCATGCTTTTTTTTTTTTTTTGGTCTGTTTTTAGGTGGCTAAAATTTTTTTCTTATATCCCCACAAACACTGGATATTGCAGTGTTTTTTAAAAACCATTCTTATGGATGAATACATAGTGTCTCCTTGTTTTAATTTGCATTTAATATTTGCTTAATATTTAATGAACTTGAGTATCATTGTGTGTTTTACTAGGCATTAGTATTTCTTTGTTGAATTTGCAGTTAATTTCCTTTCTCTACTCATACATGCAAAATTAGTTGAGTTGAGAAAGCCCTTTATATATTAATATTCTCTCCTAATTTGTGACTTTTCTTATATTGTCATTATAGATATTTTGCTGTCTAGAAGTTTTTAACATTAATTTTCATTATTATTATTATTATTATTATTTTTTTTGCAGTGCTAGGGATTGAATCTAGGGTCTCATGCATTCTAGGCGAGGGCTCTGCTACTCAGCTAAACCTCCAATTGCTTAGCACTGAGTTTTAACCAGATAGTTTATTCATTTCCTTTAGAACTTGTAATATCTGGGAATCTCTCTCTAATGTATGAAACATTGCCCCATTTTTGTTATAGCACTCTTAAAGTATATATAGGTGGTTCTCTGTGGGTTCTATATTTATAGATTCAACCAGCTACACATTGAAAATATCCAGAAAGAAAAAAGGAACATGTATAGATCATTTTCCTTACCATTATTATCTAAACAATACAGTATAACAGCTTTTTATGTATTACCTATATTGTGTTGGTTATTATAATTAATCTAGAGATGATTCAGAGTATATGAGTGGAGTATATATGTATGTAGGTTATATGAAAGTATGCAATTTTATGTGAGGGGCTTCAGCAGCTGCAGATTTTGTATCCATGGGGAATGAGAGATCCTTGAATCAACCCCTCACTACACTGATACTGAGGGACAAATGTGTACATTTTTATTCTTAGCTCATCTGAATTCTATTTTAATTTATGACATGAAGTAGGAATATTCTTCAGATGGATATCTAATTCTTTCCATACTGTTTATTAAATGACCACTGTAACTAATTTGAAGAGAAAAAAGAAAACAGTGAAACAGAATACAGGATAAAAATAAATCTGCCTTAGGGCCAAAACTATATTGTCTTAATTAATGCAGTTTTATTGTATATTTTGATACCCAGTAAGGCTTGTTTCCATCCTTACTGTTCATTTCAAACAGCCTATTAGTTTCTCTCAAAAGTATGGATGGGTTTTTAATTTTGATTGCCCTGAATTCATCAATTAAATTGGTATAGACTGACATTTGCAGAGATTCAGGTGCATGGATATCTTTACAATATTAAAAATTTTAATTTAGGAATAATATGACATTAAACTTACAGCTCCTTGTGTTCTCAGTTAAATTTTTATTTAGAAGGAAATATTTGTACACTTATAGCTAGTAAATGCTGAGTATTTTACGGTTTATTTTTTGATTTATTGATGTTTTTATATATTGGTTCATTTAAAATGAACATTGCTTTACTGAACTCTTATTAGTTGTAATATTTTTTTCTCTTGAATTTCTAAGATTTTCCAAGTAAAAATAATAGTGTAACCTGAAAATAATGAATTTCTGACTTTTCCTTTTCAATTATTTATGGCTTCTTTTTCCACATGCTTACATAAGCAAGCCAAAGTATGTTAGGTTATTTCTTTTCTACAGAATGGAATGTTGGTATAGTCATCTGATTGCTTGATGCGCGAACAAAGTATCATTTTCCAATATGGAGTCTTATAATTTTTTCTTTAATTTCAGGATATCTAAACATGAACTTTATAAACTAGCCTAATTGAGGGAGAACATTTTGATAACAATGTTTAGGATTCTGAAAAAAAAGTTAGGAAAGTGTTCATTTATTTAAAGCAGTTCTCTCACGTGCACACATGCAATATAATCTCTCTCTCAGTCTCTTACACACACACACACACACACACACACACACATTTATTTACTCACTATGTTCTAGTAAACATTAAGAGTGAATATCATTTAAATTATTGTATTGTAATGATATATTTGGACCTATTAGCAAACCTTAATTCCAGTTGTATGTGTCATTGATTTCCCGGGCTTGTAAGACCCCAGGTATTCCTGCCTATAGATATCAACTAGTTAATTCTTATCAGTGGATTAATGCACTGATTAGGTTAAAGCTCTCATGACCTATCTATTTCATCCTCAAACTTTCTTTCATTGTCTTACACATGAACTTTTAGGGGACACCTCATATCTAAACTATAATGGTATGTACAGTTGAAGTTTACTTTGTTGGGTGTGTTGTATTGTGGTCCATCCACTCAACTATCAATTTTTTCCCCAAAATACCTTCTATCTATCTACCTATTTTTTTTTCTTTTGTGGTGTAGGGTCTTATATTTGAAATTCACATTCCTCCTCTTCTGTATTTGAATATGTAAATTCCTTTCTGTTCTTTGAGGTTCAAAACAAACACCCTCCCCTCCACAAGATTCTTTTCTAAGGCAAAAAATTACTTGGTACATTCTTCTGTTAAAACAGTTATCACATTGTACTATAATTGTTTATTTTTATTTCTGTGTCCATCATAAACTGTGAGGTGATTGAGACTGTGCCTTCACCAATATCTAGCAGAATAGCTGGTATAGAATTGGTAATCTGTACATTTTTGAAAAATGAATAAATTTGAATATGTGCTTACAAAAAATTATAAAGTGAAAGATAAAAAAAGGGTATGGGGAAGTTGCAAGTCTAACAGTATTAGAGGTTTCTATGGAATAGGTGTTGGAAGCATATTTTCTGATCAGATAAATAAAAGTATAAACTTCAGTTTAGAGATATGCATTTTGATATAGTAATGTTTACTATTGGTGAAGATTTGTTAGATTAAGTGAAGATCCAAGTGTGTGAGGCTATGAAATCATGTTGAAAGTCAGTAAGAAAAACAGTGTCCACTCAGGTACAAACCCTCCAAGGACACGATTTTGAGAAGGTATGTACCATTAGAAAGTACATTGCAGCTGCTTCTCTATAGGTAATATGTATTATTGGCTTACAGGTTACCATATAAAAAATTTAAGAATTGCTAGTTTTCCAGTTGCACATGTAAAGCTGGACCTATCAGCTTGAGTGTCAATAAGTATGTTTTCTTTCATTTCTGACTTTTTATTCTGCATTTTCATTGTATCAGAGATTGAACCCAGGAGCACTTAACCACTGAGCCACAATCCCAACCTTTAAAAAAAATTATCTGTTTATTTATTTATTTTGGTACTGAGGATTGAACCCAGGGATGCTTAACCACTGTGTCACATCTCTAGCCCTTTTTGTTTTTTTTTATTTTTATTTTGAGACAGGGTCTCCCTAAGTTGGTTAGGGTCTTGCCAAGTTACTGAGGCTGGCTTTGAACTTGGTATCCTCCTGCCTCAGCCTCTGGGGCCACTAGAATTATAGGTGTGTACCACAGGACCACCATGTGTTCTTTGAAGTTTTTAATATGTTCGTTAAAAAAACTAATCACACCTAGATTTTAAGATTTTGAGGGGCACTCATGAAGCTTTTCCAGGCACCATTTAGATGCTTAATAATTGTTGAATTTAATTGAAAATGTCAGTTTTATTATATATATTGATTACACTTGATGACTTATATATTTCTTGTAAATACTCTTCAGTGTTATTGAGAGAGTGATTTGATAACCAGTCCAGTTTCTTTTCAAATAAAATAAATACTTCAACTGAAATAAGGATAATCACATCTCTATAGCAATATCTGAAGGCCACACTTAGTACTCTTTTGAATGATTTAGGTAAAAAATAAAGATTTACCAATATCTTATTTATTCTAAAACTTTTAAGCAATATCTTGAAATGTCCTATGAAATTTTGATTTAAATTAATGTACAAATAAAATGAGAGATGTCAAATAAGAATAGTTTAACACAACCCAAGACAGTATATGTTAGAAATCAGCGGTTCCATAGTATTGATGATCTATACTGCTAGGGCTAGCAGAGGTCATTCCATAAGAAAGGTATAGGATGGTAGTTGATTGGGTTGCTTCAATATGTTCTAAACTTGGTTTACAGTAGCATATTGCAGTTAGATGGTATATTCTGATTATATAAAAGGTGATGGATACTGTTTTTCAAATAATGTATTATATAGAGATGTTGACTCTGAAATTATTAAAATTGATAAAATTGTTCATACATATTTTTAAATTAGTGAGTTATCTTTATTCTGATTTAGTTTTTCTTTTCCTATCATCGCAATTAATTTTAAAAACGGAAAATATATTAAGAAGATACACAACACTGTTTTCTTTTAAAAATTTCGTAGTTTCATCCAGCCATTTAAAAAAAAATTTGGAAAGCCATCTTTTCTGTATTAACATTTGGGTTTTGATTTCTTGCTGCAGGTTTTTAACACATACTCCAATGAAGACTATGACAGGAGAAATGATGAAGTTGACCCCGTGGCCGCATCTGCTGAGTATGAACTTGAAAAGCGTGTAGAGAAGCTGGAACTTTTCCCAGTGGAACTAGAGAAAGGTACATGAGTGCTACAATGTTCACAACATCATTATGTGGCTGTGCTAATAATATAGGATTGTTTTTCCAAAGTCTAGTCTTTTTTTTTAAGGATTGAATAAAGTTTTAATTCTCACAGAAGATCTATTTATTAAGTTTCAAAAATAGTTGATATGGATTCTAATAGTTGATTGGATCGAAAGACTCCCTACCTCTTACTGCCAGTTGAAACCCATCCTCTGTAGCTGTTTGGGATGGTGGTTGAGATGGAAGGAGGTATGAGTGAGGCCTAGGCTTTGTCTGTATTTCTGGAAAGAACTGGTGCAGGAGAGAGCCCAGAGAAAGATCTATAAGTGAGAGTGGGGAGAGTAGGTGCTATTTTCGGTGGAGAGAGAGTAGTTATGGTTAGGCTCAGAATGTGAATGGGAAATGCCTTTGGAAAATTATAGACATTTTGGATCGAAGGCAATAGGATTCAGAAAGATTTAAATGGTAAGGTTGTTTATCTTCCCTGTCTTTGAGGGGAGTAAGGAGAAAGAACAAAGGGGCTTCATTCTGATTTCTCTCCCTGGAAGGACAGCTTCCCTGATGTAGTAACTGCTGACTCATGGTACCAGAGACTGCCTCATTTATCATCATATAAGATGTGTACCCAGGAACTGGACTGTCATCCAGTGAACATTAAATTAACAAATCTCACAAGGCTTTGGAAAAAAAGAAGGAATAGATGATAACTTGAATAACCAAGAAATAATATTCATTAAAATTTTAATATTTATTTGTAGTGTTAATTAAGAGATGTTCCAAACTAATTCTCAAATGACAGAGTAAATATCCAAGAAAAATCATGAAAGAGCACCAGTATGTAAATTATAGGCAACAGAAGGGGAAAAGACAATGGAGGAGGAGAGACAAATAATAATAGAAGAAAGTTTTTTGGACTAGAAAAAAAATTTCTTGGAATAATAAAAAAAAAAAAGACCTGAACTTCCTGTTAGAAAGGACTTAGTTGTGAATGAGAAGACTTACACAAAAAAATACTAGGCATAGGCTGGGAAAATCCTAGTATTCAAAGATAACATAAAAAAATATAAAATACCAGACTTAAAAACTCCAAAGTAAACAAATCAGAAAAAGTATTTGATGGGCAAGATGATTATATTAGTGTCAGATTTATTTTCAACTACAGGAACAGATGGAGGTATAATTTCATAAGCCACTATGAATAAGAAGGATGATAGAATCCCCTCCCCATCCCAGAGAGCAGTTGCTTATTCTGGTGAAAGAAAGAAATGTGCTGACATGTAACTATTTAAAGAATACATCAAGTACATACTTTATCTGTGTAATATACTTCCCAATTACTAGGGAAGCAAAGAAACTTGTTTAAAACAGGAAAGGGAGGAAAAATAGAGGTGAAAACTATGTGAATATTAAACACAGAAGTGTCCAGATGGAGAAAATATGAATGAGAGCATTAGTCATTATACTGTGCATGATTGATTATTCCCATTAAGAAACTTTCATTTGGGGTTAAAGTGAATTAAAGAATGATGCCTATATATTTTTTTATAGATTTAAAATTGTGGAAAGCATTATAACAGCTAGAATTGACTGTGTGTTTTGTATTGCTAATAAAAGCCAAAATGAGAACAATTCAAATGTTCATCAGTGGTAGAAATTGCCTATAAATTGTAGCATATTCAATTAATAAAATATTACTCAGCAGTGAAAATGAATAAACCACACAGTTTACATGTAGCAGAATGTGTGATTTTTGCAAACATGAAGTTGTGAGAAAATTTAAAAAGCAATTGAGAGAGGAAGTCATGCAATTATAATTCCATTTATTTAATTTTCAAAACTAGGAAAAGTTGAACAGCTTATTATTTAGGGATGGGCACACAAGTGTTTTTTCTTAAGTATTTTGAAAAGGAGAAATGATTAACATAATGTTTAGGAATAAGGGAAGAATTACAGTGTCATGGAAGAGTACATAGATGGTTATTGAGTGTTGGTAACATTCTTTATATTTGTTAGTAAGTGGCTGTTTAGTTATTTTTGTTCCTCAAATATAATGTTTTGTAGATAAATGTTTTCATAAGCTCTTGTATATATGCTATATTTCATACTAAAAATTAAAATAGAAGATAACAAAATGCAATACAATTATCAGAGAGTTTAATGCACTTTCAGAACTAGAGAGATCTGTAGACAGAAAACAAAGATATTGAGGAGTGGATTAATATAATCAACTCAATTTAAAGCTGCCTTCAAAAGAAAAAAAAATTATTTTCCCTTAAAAAAATTTTAAACCCCTTTAATATCATGAGAATTTCAAGGTAGATGTTTGATCAAGTAAAAAATTAGACCTGTTGTTCCAAACCATCATGGAATGGATTATTTAAAACAAACCTCTAACACAAAATAAAAACCTTACTCAGAATGAAAGTTATATCTTTAACTTTAAAAAAAGTAGAAGAAAAAATATTTGTCATGTAAATCAGAAAAAAAGTAAATAAAATTTTAAAAGCTAGTACAGAGAACATTATAAACAAAAATAATAAGTTTTTTATTGAAAGATCTCTAAAATATATCAACCCTTCATAATCATAAGCAACATTATATGTATTTGCTTTGCATTCCTAATTTATAATTTCTATATTTTTGCTTTCAGTATTCCTCAGTCAGCTTTATGAAGGGTTGATATATTTTTTCACTAAATTTATTTGACAAAAATGATGAATATCTAGAAGTAATTTATTACTTCCTAGCAAAATAGGAGTTACTAAAATCAATTCAAGTTAGACAAATTGCCATAGAATAAATTAGAATGATGACTACAGATAAAATATTAAAAACTCATCAGAACCAGGTGAGTCTAAAGGCTGTACAAGCCTGTGTGAGACTATTTTATATCATACAAAATGAAGGAAAACTCTTTCAAGGATACATGGAGCCAGGCACAGTGTTTGTAAAAGCCTATAATCCCAGTGACTCAGGAGGCTGAGGCAGGAGGATCACAAGTTTAAGACCAGCCTCAGAAATTTAGCAAAGTCCTAAGAACTTAGCAAAACCCTATCTCAAAAAACAAAAAGGGCTGAAAAGAAAACAAAAAACAAAAAAGATAACATATAAACTTTAGTTTACACTAAAAGTTAATAATGCTACAAAAATGCTACAAAAATGACTATAGGACAACTCAGTATAAATATATGTTTTAAAATTCTAAATGAAATAAAATACTAAATACAGAAATATTTAAAGAAAAAAAATGCATTAAGACTAAACAGGGTTTTAGATAGGAGGATATAGAGTAGTTCATTATTAGGAAATTTATTCACAAAAAATTGAAAGGAAAAAGTCTGTAGTCAAGGTTAAGAGATATTTGATAATGTTTAGTTATTTCAAATTAAATACTCTATTCCTGAATATTATACAAAATATAGATCATAAAGAATTATATTTTTAAATTGAGGAAACACTATAAATATTTCAGTTAAAACTGGGAGGCAGGCTGGGGATGTGGCTCAAGCGGTAGCGCGCTCGCCTGGCATGCATGCGACCCGGGTTCGATCCTCAGCACCACATACCAACAAAGATGTTGTGTCCGCCGAGAACTAAAAAATAAATATTAAAAATTCTCTCTCTCTCTCTCTCTCTCTCTCTCTCTCTCTCTCCTCTCTCACTCTCTCTTTAAAAAAAAAAAAAACTGGGAGGCAATGTCCTTTGCATGAAATGATCAGTCTAAGAAAAGAAAATACATAAAGAAATACCTCCTTTTGCTGATATATCTATAATCCTATCTGTGTTAGCTTTCTATTACTATAATACTATTCCTGAGATAATAAACCTTAAAAGAAGAACAGTTTATTTTTGGCTCATGTTTTTGGCCATGATCAGTTGGCACCATTGCTTTTGAGCCTGTAGTGAGGCAGTATATTATGGAGGGAATAAGCGATGGAGGGACTTGCTCATCATGACAGCCATGATGTAAAAAATAGAAAGGGGTGGAGTTCCAGGATTCCACTAAAGGGTGTACCCTGAGTGGGCTCACTTCCTTCCACTAGGCCTCACTCCCAAGCTGAAGAAAGCCTTTAATACATGGGCCTTTGTGGAACACTAACACAATGTATAATGATATCTATGTCCACCTTGGAAACCAAATTAATTCAATTTAAAAATATTAGAATTGGTAAGATAATTTGTAAAGGAGAAAGTCAGATTCAAGATGCCTATAAAACTTGTTTTTTTCCCTCTGTATTCACAGTAAGAATTTAGAAGTAGAAATGGGAAAAATGTTTTATTTATAATAGCACCCAAACAACAAAATACTTATTAAATTCATTACTAAGAAATAGGATTTATCTATATAAAATAATAATTTTTCTTTGAAAAACATTAAATTTAAGCTAGTTAAAAGTTATACTATGTTCTTGGATGGGAAAACTCAGTTTAGAAGCATGTCCATAAATTAAGATATACATTTAGTATAGTTCAAATAGAACTGCCAACAACATTGAGTTGCTAGAAGGGATTGTGTAGGACAATCTTTAATTTTATATGAGAAATTATAGATGTAAGGGAAAAAGGAAATAATACAAAGGGCTTAATTTACCAAATATCTGAACATAATGTTAAAGCTTCTATAATGAGAACAAATTATATTTATATTTTGGTGCGACAAAATAGAAGATCTAGAGAAAGATATTAGTCTGCAGAAATATTTAGTATGGCACACATCTTATAGGTAATAGCACATTTTATAAATTTTTCTAGCATAACTGAGCATCTATCTGGAAGAATATAAAGTTAGATGCCTGCATTATATCATATTTTAAAAACCTACATAGATTAAATAATTAAATTTTAAAAGTTATTGATATTTGAAGAAATTTTTATAAAATTCCATTTATCAGCTTGGCTGGTGGGAGGATGACCTTAACCCAGAAGGAAAACCCAAAGTTAGAAAAGATGAACCAATTTAATTGTCTAGATTTTTAGCTTTTAAAGGTAATTATCTCAAACAAAATTAAACAGGTGATAAATTGCCCTCATTGTAGATGACAAAACCAATGTCTACAATATGCTAAGAACCTCTGAAAATTATCAGGACAGGAGAGACAGGTAAAATTCAGTAGAAAAAAGTGGTACTTTTCAGAAGAGGAACTCTAAAATGATCTACGCTGCTTTATACCCTCAGTCACTATGAGGGAAATGTTGTACAACATGGGCTACTTGCCTGAGAGAGAAAGTCAGTGTTGAGCAGTGTGGTGATAATATCTTCCATGGTAGCATAGCCTCACTGTCTTCCACATCCTTGTTGGCTCTTGACCCATTTAGAGCCTTTGCCTGTCCCTAGGAATGTAGATAGAGGAGGATACAGGGACTGCTTGCTTCTTGACAGTGCAGCCCCAGGAATCAGTGGCCTTCAAACATGTAATTCTGAATTCCATCCTTCTCCCTCTGAACAGAGAAGAGATGAGATGCTCGGGAACATCAGTCACCTGTCTCTGTGCATCCATTGGGTTCTTCCTTGTTTCACCCTCAGTCATTGCCTCCTTCTTATAGGAATTCAGTATGGATCAAGTTAATTTTGCTTTTCTGCTACTAGATTTTTAGCTTTGAAAATCTGAGTGATTTTCTCATTAGAGCAATGAGAAGCACATGGAAGCAAAAGAATAAAGACAACAAAAAATCTTTAGGGAGGCCTGAGTCCAGGCAGGAAAAGTGATTTAAAAACCAAGAAGTAATTTTCACACAGAATAGTTGCTGGACCACAGCTGGAGTCTGCGGCGCGCGCTGGGAAGCAGCGAGGTGCCAGAGCGGGAGTGCAGCGATGCGGATTCTGGGGGCTCCTGCCAGTGGTGCAATGACCGTGCTTAGTGCTGAGTTCCGGCTTAGAGACAGAGGAGAGAAGCGAAGCGGTCCAGTTCGATTCTCGACACCGGTCGGACAACGGAGGAGGACAGCGGCCGCCATCTTGGAGAGCTGATGTAATCATCCCTGTTTTCTACTGATCTCAGCTCATTCAGCTACGGAACAGGTGATTTCAGGCTGGTATTTGCCTGCGTCTCGCAGACAGATCACTCAGGCTCGGGGCTGGAGAACCTGTGGAGAATACTCCTTGGGGCTCGCTCCTGGCAAGGCGTGCGCCGGGCTCTGAGCGGCCGGATTCTGGTTCCCCGGGCTACTTTGGCCCAGGGCTGGGGAACCTGCGGAGACTGCGTGTTGAGGCCAGCTACAAGTGGAGCGTGAGCTGATCTCGGGGCGGCTGGGCCCTGACTCCCGGAACAGTTTTGGCCTGGGGCTGGGGAACCCGCGGGGGTTGCTCCTTGGAGCCTGCTCCTAGCGGAGCGTGGCTGGAATCGGAGAGGCCAGGTTCTGGCTCCCGAAGCTGCTTTGGCCCAGGGCTGGGAAACCTGCGGTGACTGCTTCTCGGTCCGGGTCCTGCTGGGTGCTGTGGGGGCCTGAGGGGCAGAGTGGAGCTGCCGCCTGCGCCCAGAGCAGGCCAAGTGACCCGCCGGCATGGTATGACGTCACCCCAACTGCAGCTGGGGCCGAAGAGAGTAGCCGCCCACGCCTAGAACAGGACCAGCGACCCCACGACACGATAGCCAAGTCACCCCATTTGGAGTAGGGGCTGTGCACAGCGCCGTCTGAGCTTGCAAGGTAGGCAGACCTGCGACCCACTGGCAGGAGAGGCCCGGTAGCCTGCCAGCGTGGTGGACAAGTAGCACCTAGGCAGTCACGTCACACTGGTTGGAGTGGGGGTGGAGCAGAGCCGACGCCCGTGTCCGGAAAAGGCCCAACGACCCGTTGGAGAGGCAGTCAGGTACCCCCACTGGGAGTGGGGGCTGAGCAGAACTGCCGCCCGAGTCCGCAAGGTAGGCAGACCTGCGACCCACCGGCGGAACAGGCCTAGAGGCCTGCCAGCATGGTAGACACATCACACCAATTGGAGTAGGGGCCGAGCAGAGCTGCCGCCCACATCCAGATCAGGACCAACGACCCGAGGGCGTGGTAGTTACGTCACCACAATTGGAGTGGGGGCAGAGCAGAGCCTCCACCCACGCCCGCAGGGTGGGCAGACCTGCGACCGACCAGCGTGGTAGACAGATCACCCTAATTAGAGAAGGAGCATAGCCACTACCCGCCCTGCAAGGGAGATTTCCCAACTATACAAGAGCAATATAAATAAATCGGGGGAAAATTTCAAAAATACAACAGTTTCACCAAGCAGAAAGAAACGCGAGCAGTATGAAAAGACAAGGAAAGAAAGGACCAAAAGCAATGCAGGTCAACTCAACTTTAGAAGAGGTAATGGCTGCAACAGATGGAATGTCAGATAAAGAGTTCAGGATATACATGCTTCAGATGATCTGGAGTCTCAAGGAAGACATGAGACAGCAAAATCAGACAATGAAAGATCACTTTGACAAGGAACTACATACACAAATCCAGGAAGTAAAAGATCAATTTCACAGGGAGATAGAGGTAATAAAAAACAAACAAATAGAAATCCTAGAAATGCAGGAAGCACTAAACCAACTTAAAAACTCAATTGAGAATACTACCAGCAGAGTAGATCACTTAGAAGATAGAACATCAGACAATGAAGACAAAGTATTTCAACTTGAAAAGAAAAGAACATAGACAGCTCAGCAAGACTGTTAAGGAACCATGAGCAGAACATTCAAGAAATATGGGACAACATAAAGAGACCAAACTTAAGAGTCATTGGGATACAGGAAGTTATAGAAGTCCAAACCAAAGGAATGAGCAATCTATTCAATAAAATAATACGAGAAAACTTCCCAGACTTGAGGAATGAGACAGAATCCCAAATCCTAGAAGCCTACAGGACGCCGAATGTGCAAAATCATAAGAGATCCACACCTAGACACATTATAATGAAGATGTCCAACATACAGAATAAGGAGAGAATTTTAAAAGCTACAAGAGAAAGGAAGCAGATTACATTTAGGGGTAAACCAATCAGGATAACAGCTGATCTCTCAACACGGACTCTGAAAGCTAGAAGATGCTGGAATAACATATTTCAAACACTGAAAGAAAATGGGTTCCAACCAAGAATCGTGTATGCGGCGAAATTAAGCTTCAGGATGGAAGATGAAATTAAAACCTTCCACGATAAACAAAAGTTAAAAGAATTTGCAGCTAGAAAACCATCTCTTCAAAAAATCCTTGGCAAAACATTACAGGAAGAGGAAATGGAAAATAACCATGAAAACCAACAGTGGGAGGTAGGACAGTAAAGGGGGGAAAGTAATCAAAGAGGAAAACAAACCATGTTTAGTAACATAAATAAACAAATATGGCTGGAAGAACAAACCATATCTCAATAATAACCCTAAATATTAATGGCTTAAACTCACCAATTAAGAGACACAGGCTAGTTGAATGGATCACAAAAGAAGACCCAACAATATGTTGCCTACAGGAGACGCATTTGATAGGAAAAGATATACATAGACTGAAGGTGAAAGGTTGGGAAAAATCATACCACTCATATGGACTGCGGAAACAAGCAGGAGTGTCCATACTCATATCTAATAAAATAGATTTCAAGCCAAAGTTAATCAAAAGGGATAAAGAGGGACACTACATACTGCTCAAGGGAACCATACACCAACAAGACATAACAATCATAAATATATATGCCCCAAACAATGGTGCAGCTATGTTCATTAAGCAAACTCTTCTCAAGTTCAAGAGTTTAATAGACCACCATACAATAATCATGGTAGACTTCAACACACCTGTCTCACCACTGGACAGATCTTCCAAACAAAAGTTAAATAAGGAAACTATAGAACTCAATAACACAATTAACAACCTAGACTTATTTGACATATATAGAATATACCACCCAACATCAAGTAGTTACACTTTTTTCTCAGCAGCACATGGATCCTTCTCAAAAATAGATCATATATTATGTCACAGGGCAACTCTTAGACAACATAAAGGAGTAGAGATAATACCGTGCATCTTATCTGATCATAATGGAATGAAACTGAAAATCAATGATAAAAGAAGGAAGGAAAAATCATGCATCACTTGGAGAATGAACAATAGGTTACTGAATGATCAATGGGTTTTAGAAGACATCAAGGAGGAAATTAAAAACTTCTTAGAGTTAAATGAAAACACAGACACAACATATCGGAATCTATGGGACACATTGAAAGAAGTTCTAAGAGGAAAATTCATTGCTTGGAGTTCATTCCTTAAAAAAAGAAAAAACCAACAAATAAATGATCTCATACTTCATCTCAAAATCCTAGAGAAAGAAGAGCAAAACAACAGCAAAAGAAGTAGAAGGCAAGAAATAATTAAAATCAGAGCTGAAATTAATGAAATCGAAACAAAAGAAACAATTGAAAAAATTGACAAAACTAAAAGTTGGTTCCTTGAAAAAATAAATAAAATCGACAGACCCTTAGCCATGCTAACGAAGAGAAGAAGAGAGAGAACCCCAATTACTAGCATACGGGATGAAAAAGGCAATATCACAACAGACACTTCAGAAATACAGAAGATAATCAGAAATTATTTTGAATCCTTATACTCCAATAAAATAGAAGATTGTGAAGGCATAGATAAATTTCTTAAGTCATATGATCTGCCCAGATTGAGTCAGGAGGATATAGACAACCTAAACAGACCAATAACAATAGAGGAAATAGAAGAAACCATCAAAAGACTACCAACTAAGAAAAGCCCAGGACCGGATGGGTATACAGCAGAGTTTTACAAAACCTTTAAAGAGGAACTAACACCAATACTTTTGAAGCTATTTCAGGAAATAGAAAAAGAGGGAGAACTTCCAAATACATTCTACGAGGCCAACATCACCCTGATGCCTAAACCAGACAAAGACACTTCAAAGAAAGAAAACTACAGACCAATATCTCTAATGAACCTAGATGCAAAAATCCTCAATAAAATTCTGGCAAATCGGATTCAAAAACATATCAAAAAAATTATACACCATGATCAAGTAAGATTCATCCCTGGGATGCAAGGCTGGTTCAATATACGGAAATCAATAAATGTTATTCACCACATCAATAGACTTAAAAATAAGAAGCATATGATCATCTCGATAGATGCAGAAAAAGCATTTGACAAAGTACAGCATCCCTTTATGTTCAAAATTCTAGAAAAATTAGGGATAACAGGATCATACCTCAACATTGTAAAAGCAATCTATGATAAGTCACAGGCCAGCATCATTCTGAATGGAGAAAAATTGAAGGTATTCCCTCTAAGATCTGGTACAAGACAGGGATGCCCTCTCTCACCACTTCTGTTCAACATAGTCCTCGCAACACTGGCCAGAGCAATTAGACAGACGAAAGAAATTAAAGGCATAAAAATAGGAAAAGAAGAACTTAAATTATCACTGTTTGCAGATGACATGATTCTATACCTAGCAGACCCAAAAGGGTCTACAAAGAAACTACTAGAGCTAATAAATGAATTCAGCAAAGTGGCAGGATATAAAATCAACACGCATAAATCAAATGCATTCCTGTATATTAGCGACAAATCCTCTGAAACGGAAATGAGGACAACTACTCCATTCACAATATCCCCCCCAAAAATAAAATACTTGGGAATCAACCTAACAAAAGAGGTGAAAGACTTATACAATGAAAACTACAGAACCCTAAAGAGAGATATAGAAGAAGACCTCAGAAGATGGAAAAATATACCCTGTTCGTGGATAGGCAGAACTAACATCATCAAAATGGCGATATTACCAAAAGTTCTCTATAGGTTCAATGGAATGCCAATCAAAATCCCAATAGCATTTCTTGTAGAAATAGATAAAACAATCATGAAATTCATATGGAATAATAAAAGACCCAGAATAGCAAAAACAATGCTAAGCAGGAAGTGTGAATCAGGCGGTATAGCGATACCAGACTTCAAACTATACTACAGAGCAATAGTAACAAAACCAGCATGGTACTGGTACCAAAACAGGCGGGTGGACCAATGGTACAGAATAGAGGACACAGTAACCAATCCACAAAACTACAACTATCTTATATTTGATAAAGGGGCTAAAAGCATGCAATGGAGGAAGGATAGCATCTTCAACAAATGGTGCTGGGAAAACTGGAAATCCATTTGCATCAAAATGAAACTGAATCCCTTTCTCTCGCCATGCACAAAAGTTAACTCAAAATGGATCAAGGAGCTTGATATTAAATCAGAGACACGGCGTCTGATAGAATAAAAAGTTGGCTATGATCTACATACTGTGTTGTCGGGCTCCAAATTCCTCAGTAGGACACCCATAGTGCAAGAGTTAACAACTAGAATCAACAAATGGGACTTACTCAAACTAAAAAGTTTTTTCTCAGCAAAAGAAACAATAAGAGAGATAAACAGGGAGCCTACATCCTGGGAACAAATCTTTACTCCACACACTTCAAATAGAGCCCTAATATCCAGAGTATACAAGGAACTCAAAAAATTAGACAATAAGATAACAACCCAATCAACAAATGGGCCAAGGACCTGAACAGACACTTCTCAGAGGAGGACATACAATCAATCAATAAGTACATGAAAAAATGCTCACCATCGCTAGCAGAGAAATGCAAATCAAAACCACCCTAAGATGCCATCTCACTCCAGTAAGACTGGCAGCAATTATGAAGTCCAACAACAACAAGTGCTAGAGAGGATTCGGGGAAAAGGGTACACTTGTTCATTGTTGGTGGGACTGCAAATTGGTGCAGCCAATTTGGAAAACACTATGGAGATTTCTTGGAAAGCTGGGAATGGAACCACCATTTGACTCAGCTATTCCCCTTCTCGGTCTATTCCCTAAAGAACTAATAAGAGCATGCTACAGGGACACTGCTACATTGATGTTCATAGCAACACAATTCACGATAGCAAGATTGTGGAACCAACCTAGATGCCCTTCAATAGACGAATGGATAAAAAAAATGTGGCATTTATACACAATGGAGTATTACTCTGCATTAAAAAATGATAAAATCATAGAATTTGGAGGGAAATGGATGGCATTAGAGCAGATTATGCTAAGTGAAGCTAGCCAATCCTTAAAAAACAAATGCCAAATGACTTGTTTGATATAAGGGGAGTAACCAAGGACAGGGTAGGGACGAAGAGCTTGAGAAGAAGATTAACATTAAACAGGGATGAGAGGTGGGAGGGAAAGGGAGTGAGAAGGGAAATCGCATGGAAATGGAAGGTGATCCTCAGGGTTATACAAAATTACATATAAGAGGAAAGGAGGGGTAAGAGAAGAATAATACAAGTGGAAGAAATGATTTACAGTAGAGGGGGTAGAGAGAGAAAAGGGGAGGGGAGGGGAGGGGAGGGGAAGGGGGAGAGTAGACAATACGATAGACAGCAGAATACATCAGACACTAGAATGGCAATATGTAAATCAATGGAAGTGTAACTGATGTGATACAGCAATCTGTATACGGGGTAAAAATGGGAGTTCATAACTCACTTGAATCAAACTGTGAAATATGATATATTAAGAACTATGTAAGGTGTTGAACGACCAACAATAAAAAAGAAAATTAATGAATAAAAGTTAACATGGAAAAAAAAAAGAATAGTTGCTGGAATTTCCTCTCATGACAGTAAGAGATTTGACATTTGAGAGGACCTTTTGAATATATATGGGAACATTTTGATCAAAGTATAATATTGGTTTTAACAAGTTGTAATGAAGAGAAACCCTCTAAGTATAGTGAACGTGAGGAGGAATTCAAGCACAGTGCTAATACTCTAGAGATTTCGCTCAGGAAACAAACCTTTAGTGTGGAAGAGCTACAATGGTCATCTCTTTAAACCACAGGAGAAATACACTGGGCTGAGGCTATTCAAGTGGATGTGTGCATGGTGGGAAGGCTTTCAGTAACCATTGCAGGAACAAATTCACATGCTAGAGAAACTCGATGACTGTGATGAGTCTGAACAAGAATTTAGCCATCAGCTAACCTTGATATATACTAGAAAATTCTCATGGGAAAGAAGAAATCTTAAACACTAACCATTGTGGAAGAGCCTTCAATACACATGTGACCTTCATGTACACAAGAAAACTTATTCTGAGGAAAATCTTTAGCAAAAGAATAAGTATTTGAACCAGAGAAGTGATTTCAATGAAATTAATATGAGAAATCACATGTATGTAAACATTCTAAATGGTGATCACTCAGACATTAGTTAGTTGTAAAGATCTAACACTGGAGTGATACCTATGCCTACAATCAGTGTGGAAGTGCCTTCAGCTGGTGTTCATATGCAAAAACCTATCCAGGGAAAACATCATAAAAATTCCTTGTGGAATACCACTGAGCAAACAAATCACACTTTGCCAAATGATTTGTTTTTGAATGTATGTAGAGTAAAGATGTAGAGTTCTGATAGTCATAGTTAAGGCAGAAGATAACATATAATAATCAATGAGATAAATCCTCTTCAAAGAATTGTAATTATGAATATATAGTAATGTTTATTGCTAAAAACTGTTTTAAAACACAAAGCATCCTATTGAGTATGTGGGGCTTGTTTTCCTTTAATAATCCATTACTGTTGATTAGCTAGTATCAGTTTTTTATGCTGCTGATAAATCATGATTACAAAGACTGAGGCTATCAAAAAATAACCTTGACTGTTAAGCAAAGCACATAGGGTACAAAATAGTGTGTCTTTTAATTCACTGGTGTTGAACTATATATGTTCTTGGAAAGGGCAAATGGAAACATGAATAAACACATAAATATTAAGTAAATGAAAAATAAAATAAATGTCAGTATTGCTTATAGTGCCAAAACAGAATAAAAAATTGAAACAAAGGTGAATGCCTGACAATAGAGAAATGGTTTAATATTTTTGATATCATCTTATCCTGAAGTATTATACAGTCATTAGAAATGATTTAAGCTATGTAAGTGGATATTCTTAAGTTATCATTGAATTTTTAAAAGTAAGTTGCAATAGATTATGTAAAGGAATGTAAAAGAAGAAAAAACAAATCTTCTGTGTGTGTTTATATATTTAAACTTTTGTTTAATGTATATACTTGTGTAGTTAGCACAGAAGGAAAACTCAAAGACACATACTGTCTTATTTTTCATAAACAAACAGAAAATGTGATCACATGATTAAAGAAGAAATTCCAAATCTTACAGATCATATTCATTTAAAATTATGCATGCATTTTAATATGTGTGTGTTTATGCCTAAATAATTTAAAGGATTATTTGGAGAGTCTGTGTTTAGGTAGATTGACTATTCAGTAACAAAATCATTAGCTTTTCTGAGACCAGAATGAATTGCCAACTTCAATTTTAAAATGATGTGACACTCTTGAGCCCTTTGGGGAATCTTATTTAATAATCTTTTTCATCCTCTTATAAAAAATTTCTGCTGAGACAAGAATATCATGTGTCCTGTTCATAAAGAAGAACAAAACTAGAGGCAGCAATAGGCCTCACCAACTAGTTATATCAGCTGGACCAGTGTAAAACCTTGGTTGCTTCATTCTTTTTTCTTTTTATAGATGAGGATGGTCTTGGTATCAGTATTATTGGAATGGGTGTTGGAGCAGATGCTGGACTTGAGAAACTGGGAATATTTGTCAAGACAGTAACAGAAGGTGGTGCTGCTCAGCGAGATGGCAGGTAAGCTAATTGTAGTTGTTAGTGACTTAAAATCCTAGAAAACTGCGGATTTCTTTCAGTGTTATCTTTCTTCTTTTTTTCATAAGGATGGAATTTCAGAGTGTTTCTCAGATGTAGAAAGTATGAAAATGCTTGAATTACTTTCTCATTTGTAGGCAGAATATACACTTTAATGTATATTCAGTAAATGAATGGATCTGTCTGTATCTGTCTCCCTTTGAATATAGCCATTCATTTATCTGTCTAGTGAGAAGTGGACAAAAAAACCAAAACATGTATAGCTGAAGAACATGTACAATGGAGTTGAGAACATGTACAATGGAGTGAGACAAATGATAATAGTTCTGGCATTTTTGAAAATGATAGAGATGGCAGGGAAATTAGGAACTCTTCTTCTTCATTGATGATAATTCTAGAGATAGGGGCTTCTCTAAACATGTTCTACCTAAATATGCAAATTTTTGAGCACCACCTACACCTGTACAATTAAAATTGCCAGTAGTGGGCTCTGATAGGGTACACTTAACACATCCTCTTTGGATAGTTCTGATGTGCAACATAACATCAGGTCATTATTTTTTAATGTTTTATCTTTCATCATCTCAGGCTACATATATCTTTATTGTAAAGATTTCAATTAATACACTAACCTTATGATGTTTGGGGTTGGAATTGAAAGTAGAACCTTGGCAACAGAAATAAAAGTAGACTCCAAAATATGATAGCCAAATTCAAAGAAATACCATCTTAGTTTTTAGGAACATTGAATAAATGGCTTTGACTTTTTTTTCCAGTATTTTTCTATATTCTTTAGCCATCTTACCAAGAAATAATAAAGCATGCTGAAAGTAATTTTTGAATCTGTGTTGAGACCCAGAGGGTATTTTTTTTTTGTAATCCTAGAAACACATATTGATATACAGAAATATTTCCCCAGGAATACTAAATTGATTTATGTAACTAGAAAGTTGTACCTTTGTTTTTTTTCTGTGTATTTAGGGCCCATACCTTAGTCAGTTGTCTTGTTTGTACTCCTGTAGCACTCATTATAATACTTTGCACAGAGAAGGTCTGAAGTGGATCTTTCGAGTAAATGGTCAGTGGACTGCATGTGTTTCACATTAATGTGGAATATGAATATTTTGTCTTTGAAAGTAGTTTAGTGAGTCTTTATTTTCAGAGTAGTAAAAGAAATAACCTCTCTGACCCTTTAATCAATTACATAATGGTAATAGTATTTTCAGGTATTAATTCAGCAATTTTCTTCCAAGTAAGCTATAATTTATTTGTAAACACTACCTTGTTTGTACTAATTTTGTTGAAAAATTTAAAAGGCATTTCTAGGTGATAGGAAATCGTTTTTATAGTTAGTATTCAAGCAATTATAAATTGTTATGAACCACCCCTCTTAAATGAGTTGACTTCAACTCCAAACCAAAATACTAATTGTTTAAAAATCACAAAGGATAAAAATTTTTCATTCATTCATATTTATTTTTGACTTTAAAAAAATTAGGTTTGTTTTCTGTTAACCTATTTACTGATGTTTTCTTCTTTGTAGTTTCATTATTTATACTGACATTAGATCTTTGCTTTGTTAGTTCCAGTGTGCATTTCCTCAGTTCTTTTAAATAAGTGTTTACTTAGTGTATCAATCCTGCTATTGTTATAATAGATACATAGTATTTGTATCCCCCCTTCTTGTTTCCTGTCTCCGTACAATAAACTTTTATATTTCCAACGTTTTACCCCTTCCAAATGGCTTGTAACCTTTAACTGCACTCTTGAGTACTTAAAAAAAAAAATTTGTGTAATCTCTTTCTATATCATCCAGTGTAGTTGAAACATTTTAGATCTCTCTTATTCTTTTTTGTGAAGATTTCATGCCTGTACCTTCTTATATGAGGCCTTAAACATAGGGAATACTCAAAAAATATTTCTTACATGAGTGAATCTTGTGTTTTATTCACTTTGGATATATTTATTTGGGTCTAATAGTTTTATTTAATTATTTACTTACTTACTTACTTATTTACTTATTTATTTCACTCTTTCTTTCTTTCTTTTTTAAAGTTATCTCTTATAGGGTAACTTGTAATTTATCTTAAGGGCACCATAGTCCCTTCCATCTTCTCTTTGAGCTCTAATTTTTTAATAAAATAATACTATATATACTAACCATTAGTTTTTGTTTCCTTTAATGTAGATTATATGATTCCACACAGGAAACTTTTTTACACTAATGATTTCTTCAGACCTCTTTCGTGATTCTATTAAGCAAAACAAGTTTCCTTTCTGGGCACACTCTTCTAGTCAAATATTTTGCTTTCACCTTGACATTGCTGTCTTGATATGTATTTTCGCATACATTTAAATGTTCACTGTCTAGCATTTTAGGGAAGAACTCTGTTTACCAAAGTTCATTACTGTTGCTCCAGCTGGTCTCCCTGCCATTCATGCCTGGTTCTTTGTTGACATAAGCTCTGTGAGGTAGAGTTGTTTTTTCTCTTCCCAGAAACATCATGTCAATAAATAATTATCTAACAACATTAAACCCTAGAGAGCCTAACATATGTTTTCATTAGCTTTATACCCATTAATTCTGGCTTTTTAGGTTAAGGATTGAGGATTCTCAGCAATATCAGGCCAAGGCTAAAGAGCAGTGTTGTTGCACACTTTTGGTGAATAAAGCGTAGGAAAATTATGGCGGAAATGCTGTGTTGTGATGGCTGAAAATGAGTCAGGTACATTCCCATACATTGCATTCCAGTAGAGATTGTTTCCAGGCAAAACAGGCTGTTTCTTCTGCTATTCTGGAAACTTTTGGAAAGGCCAGATAATCTCCAGATATCTCTGGGATACAAAGATCTGTTTACATATTTTTTACCACCAAGAGTCACCCCTTTTTTTGTGTGCTTTTAATTATAGGCAAGATTTGAGAGAGCTTATTAGTGCTACTATCTGTTCGGTTGTGGCTAACTGTTACTCTTGGCCAGGCATGATGGCACATGCCTATAATCCCAGGAGGCTGAGGCAGGAGAATCTCTAGTTCAAAGCCAGTTTCAGCCAACTAGTGAGGACCTAGACAACTTAGAGGACCCTGACTCAAAATAAAAAATAAAAAGGGCTGGGGAATGTGGCTCTGGTTTTAAGTGCCCTGGGGTTTAATTCCTAGTATCCAAACAAAATAAAAAACAAAAAAAGCTCTAAAAGTTATCATCTCACAGGGTAAGAGATTCAAACAGAGTGAGTGTCAGATAATTTCCCTACCATGATAATCATTGATAAATAAGAAAATTAGCTGGCTCATGATCTAGTAGATTATAGGAATAGTCTGTGGTGGAATAAACCTGAGCTGTTGCCTCTTTTTAAGCATTGTTCCCGTCATCTCCAGTTGTCTTTGCCTCTCCCCCTTGTGCTCATTTTTAGTTTTTTAAGCTTGTCTTTACTTTAATCACCACACATTCTGACTATAAAAAGATAAATCAAAATGCCCCTCAAATAGCCACTCCCAAACCTCGCCTCCTCCCTCCCTTCCTTCCCATTGTTTAATAAAATTTTTTAAAATATTTTTTTAGTTGTTGATGGTTCTTTATTTTATTTGCTTATTTATATGTGGTGCTGGGAATCAAACTCAGTGCCTCATGTATATAAGGCAAGTGCTCTACCACTGAGCTACAACCCCAGCCCCTAAAAAAAAAAAAAAAAAAAAAAAAAAAAAAAATTAAGGTGGTTTTTATTTTCTTGTTTTTTTAATAGTGTATCAGATTTTAAATTTTTCTTTAATGAATATATCACTTTTGAAATGAGAAAAGCTTTTTAAAATAAATTTTCTTTTAAAGAAAATAATAATCAAATACTATTGTGCTTTCTTATTTCCCTTAATGCTCTTTGTGTTGAGGCAGACAGGAAGAATTATGTAGGATCTGCATTTCAATCATAGGATCCCTCTTTTTCACACTTGGCTCTGAATGCAAAGAAGACACCTCCTTGAACATCAGTTGTCTGTTGCTGGGTGCCCTGCACTTAGCTTTCCTCTCAGAACTTCCAGTGCTCTTCATCCTTGGTGGAGATGCACTTTTCTACCCAGTGTTGCGCTCCTACTCCATGAAGGACTTCCTTTAACATTTAAGCACCAACACTGCTGCTCATGAATTCTTTGACTTTTTTTTCTTTTTTCAGTACTTTTTCCAGACTTGTTTTTTTTCTGTTTTGAGTTACTTGGGTGTGCACCATCAGAAGTGTTTTTTACAAACACATTACATTAGAACATGCTATAAATATTGATTTTCTTTTTTTTTTATTCATGGAAATTTTTATTTTTTATTGATTATTTAAAGCATTACATAGCTCATGATATATCATCTTTCATACATTTGACTCAAATTGTGTTTTGAACTCCCATTTTCACCCCAAATACAGATTGCAGAATCACATCTGTTACATACTCACATTCTTACATAATGCCCTATTAGTGACTGTTGAATTCTGCTACCTTTCCTATCCCCTACTATCCCCCCTCCCCTCCCCTCCCATCTTCGCTCTCTACCTCCCCTGCTGTTGTTCAATTCTCTCCCTTTTTTTTCCCTCCCCCTTGCCCCTCATAACCTCTTATAATTTTATGTATCATTGAAGGTCTCCTACCATTTCCATATGCTTTCCCTTCTCTCTCCGTTTCTCTCCCCCCATTCGTCTTTGTTTACTGTAGTCTTTTCCTCATGCTCTTCCTCCCTGTTCTGTTCTTAGTTGCTCTCTTTATATCAAAGCAGATATTTGGCATTTGTTTTTTAGGGCTTGGCTAGCTTCGCTTAGCATAATCTGCTCTAATGCCATCCATTTCCCTGCAAATTCTATGATTTTGTCATTTCTTAGTGCTGCATAATACTCCATTGTGTATAGATGCCACATTTTTTAATCCATTCATCTATTGAGGGGCATCTAGGTTGGTTCCACAGTCTAGCTATTGTGAATTGTGCCGCTATAATCATTGATGCAGCCGTAACCCTATAGTGCGCTCTTTTAAGGTCCTCAGGGAATAGTCCGAGAAGTGCGATAGCTGGGTCAAATGGTGGATCCATTCCCAGCTTTCCCAGGAATCTCCATACTGCTTTCCAAATTGGCCTCACCATTTTGCAGCCCCACCAGCAGTGTACTTTTCCCCACATCCCCGCCAACACTTATTGTTGTTTGACTTCATAATGGCTGCCAATCTTACTGGAGTGAGATGGTATCTTAGGGTGGTTTTGATTTGCATTTCTCTGATTGCTAGAGATGGTGAGCATTTTTTCATGTACTTGTTGATTGATTGTATGTCCTCCTCTGAGAAGTGTCTGTTCAGGTCCTTGGCCCATTTGTTGATTGGGTTATTTGCTATCTTATTGTTTATAAATATTGGTTTTCTGATTATAAATTAATCATATATGATAGGCATTGTGAAAATCCTGTTGAAATATAGCAGCTTCAACCCATGTAATAATTCTCCCTCTCCCTGTCATTGAGAATGTGCCCTTTGGGCTTTGATTTAGATTATAGATTGAGTTCAGACACTTTAGCTGAAATATTTTGTTGTTAACCATACATGTATATTTTATAAAGAGCAGGGAACTATACCATTTCAGTCTAAAGGAAAACCTTTTTGACTATATCCCTAGTCACTGTAAAATGTTATCAATTGTCAAATAAGTATGTACAAATGACATTTTAAAGTTATAAAGGTAAATATGTTACCTTTATAATAGTTCATGGGTGAAATTTTGAAAAATGTGACAAAATATGAAGAAGAAAACAAAACTAGCATTTTGTTGCAAGGTATTTGTGAAGTCAGCATTTTTATATAAAAATCATCATTAACATTTCTTATTATTTTTTTGGAATTAATTCCTAGGACTATAATTACCACATCAAGGTGTATTGCATTTCAAACACTTTAGAAATACACTGCAAATCTGCCCTTTTGAAAGGTTGTTCAGTTTGTACTCAGGGTCTAGTAGTCTCCTGCCCCCTCATTCAGGCTGAATATTGTGTAATAAAAATCTTTAATAATTTGGCAATTATTAAAGACATTATTACTTTTAAGTTTTAATTTCTTCTTTTTGAGCCTTTCCAAATGTTTACTGGCCATATTTCTTTTATTCTTTTTAAAATAAATTATTTTGTTTGCTTTGTTCCTGTTGCACATTTTAAAACAAAGTTATTGACTGTTTTTTTAGCACTAATCTCCATAAATGTCATACCAACTCCCCTCACTATGTGACCTCACAGAACTTTCTTCCCTACTCCCCCACTCTCACAAGTATGAGCAAGTACAGTAAACAGAATTAATATGGAATTCTAAACTTACATATAGAAAATTCTGTATTTTTTTCTTGTTATTAATGTTCCTATTTATTGCTTTCAAAATTAGAGACCTACCACTTTGAGACATCCAGGGGCCTTTTCTTAGACTACTTCCTCTGTCTTTTTCAGCGTCATAATAGAGATTTCTATTTCTAGTGAGATCTATGCTCTCTTGTTTGACATTTTCTGGGTTCTCTTTTATAGACCCTTTTCTCCTTTGTTGTTGTTTTCTTGTTTTAAATTCTCTATTGTAAGAAGGTACAGATCCAGAACCAAAATGGCTGAGAATCAGAAAAAAGAAAAATAAAAAAGTACAAAATTAGAAAACAAGCAAACTTCCAGCATACCTGATTGGTAGCAAAGAAAATTTCTATTGCTTTTTGAGAATTATACTGATGACTAAAAAAATGACACCTGTGTTTACATAACTTAAAGTGTATTTCTGTGGTGACACAGTTTAATTCGCTTTGTGAGTCCTCTTGGCCATCTCAGTGCTTCTTCTAAAACTGTGATATCCATTTAAGTTGATACACAAAGAAATAAAATGATGACTTATAAAAAGAACATGTATCAAAGATTCTGTTAAGCTCCCTAGAGAATTAGGAAACTAGCATTAGAATTAGGAAACTAGATATTAAATATGGTTAAAAGGGTATTTAAAAACTAGATATTTCGGCTGTGGATGTAGCTCAGTGGTAGACTACTTGCCTAGGATGTGAGTCCCTGGGTGTGATTCCTACTATTGAAAAAACAATACCAAAACAGTCAAAATAATGTCAGAAGAACACAGCTTAGCTCAATACAAAACTGCTCAATGTTCTTTACCTATATGAATGACAATATTTAAATACCAAGTATTTGTGAGATTGTAGTTTGTCAATTTCTAATATTATTGGAAATACTGTATTCTTTGACTCAGGAATTTCACTCCTAGGTGTATGTTCTGGAGAACTCATATATGTGTATAATGAGGAATATGTAAAATTGCTGATTATATAGTATTTATATAGCTAAAATGGAAAACATCACAATTTTCCATCTACAAAATAATGGATAAATATATTAGATATATTTATAAAAGATAAACTGTATAGTTAAAGCAAATTAATTGGAATTGCATTTATAGTAGTCAGAGATAAATATCAAATACAATGTTGAGTCAAGAAAACAGTTGTGAAAAAGAGGCATACTTTATAATTTTTTAAAAAATATACAAAGCATATATAATGTGCCTATCCATGCACACATATTATTCTGTTTCAAAAAAATCAGTAGAAAGGCTAAATATGCTTTAAATATTGCAGAGTGCTAAAATGTGATGAAGTTGGGTAATGGAGTATTTATTATCTAATTCCCATTTTTCCATTTTTGAGATATTTCATTAGGAGAAATAATATATATATATATATATATATATATATATATATATATATATATATATATATATGAAACGTACAAATTTAAAACCGTTATGCACCAAACTTTACTAATACAGTTTGTCTCAAAAATATAAATAAGTAAATACATAAGCAACATATTAGTATATACATGTAAGCACACACATACATTACTTATTTGAAGTATTCAACTTTAATAGGAAGGATTTCCTGCAATGCCTGATAATGTTAACTTGGAGATGGGAGGTGAAATGGATCCTGGGAATTGGGTCCAATGGTATTTCAGCTTGATCTGTTATGCTTTCATTAAGAACAAAAAAACTATTGTAAATATGTCATGCACTTGCAGTTTTCAGTTTTTGTGAAGGGAATATGGATGTTTCGTAAACTGAATCTTTGGTTAAGTCTTACTTATTTTTGTCTTTCAAAATAGTTTCTAAAAAACATTAAACATTTGACTAAGATCTGGGGCTTGTATGTAAAAGTTAAATTTTGGATCAATAAGAATATTCTTAAATTCAAGTATTTTGTCAACTCATTTAATGAGAATGGCAGTGCAATTATCAAATAAATTAATTGTGGGTAATTTTTTCCTTTTTCTAAAGAATGCAAGTCAATGACCAGATTGTGGAAGTGGATGGAATCAGCTTGGTGGGTGTCACGCAGAATTTTGCTGCAACAGTTCTCAGAAACACCAAAGGCAATGTCAGGTAAATATGTGGCTTCATATGTACACAATTTGGTCACTTCATATTTTGTTGAATAATAGTTTCCCCTTGTTTTACTTATAAATATATGCAATTACAATGAAATTTTTATTTGAATACTAAAAACTCTGAATCAATATAGTTAATTATTGAGCTATTTTAATATGCCTTATTGCTAATACAGCAAGAGTTTCTAGGAAGATAGAATTTCTAGTTATAGCCTCAATAAATATTAATTTAGGTCCCTTAATCCTATTAACAAAACCAGTTATACAATAAATTGAAATTGAAGTGATTATAAACATATTCAATGGCATGTATTATTTAGACAAGTAAGCTATTGGATTTGAAGCTAACTGCATTTTTAGATCTACTTATTTGTTTTAAAGAATTAGCCAGGACCAAGCGTAATGAACTGTAACTCTTCCAACCTAATAGGACAGAGGGGACATTTTTTCAGATCTTGAAATTTATACCTGACTCTTGGGTTGTCAGAATTCTAGCCTGGAAAACAAATGAGAAAGGAGTCCTAAGCCAGGTAAGGTCAAGGTTGGAATAAGTTTTATTTGGTCATAGGTTACTTAATTTTTAAAAAGCACTGCTTATTTCTTATACTTTTTCAAAATCCTATGAATGAACACATTAGGGAACCATTATTTAGTATGTATAATTATGAAAGTGGTTTAGTGTTATCATTATCAGAAAGAAATTGTCAAACATTCTGAAAATATTAGTGAATTAGCATTGCTATAAAGATTCATCATTAGAATTTCAAATCAAATTTCAGATCAAATTTTAGGGCTGAGGAGATGTTTTAAGGAATACAACCTAAGTGATTCATTTAGGCAGTTTATTGATGTTTCTAGAATACCCATAGTCTTGTGAAAAATATGTAAAATAATTGGAAAAAATACAGGAAAATATGTGCAATGTTCTCTGAGCTTCATGAGTGAGCTCATCTGTAACTGTGATTGTCCTGAAGGTTACCTTGTGTTCTTGAGACAGCACATTCCTATATCAGTATAGCTATTTATTAGGCCGTAAGATAAATTTTAATATTAAATAAATAAGGTAGACACTCAACTTGTAAGAGCATTTCTTAGTTGAAAGAGAGTTTGTAGTGACACAAACTCATAGCCATCCCTTTCTGTTTTGACTATTGGCCATATAATTTTGTGTTGGTTATTTCAATACTTGTACAAATTTCATATGGCCTCTTAACTGGTCTTCCTGATTTCACTTTCTCCCTTTTTCATTCTGTCCTAATCATTAACCCCTAAAGGAAGAACATCATTGCAGATTTCAATTGTGTGAAGGGATATTGTGGAAAAAGGAATTGACTTTCTGTTTATCTCTAATAATAGAAGAATCACGACTTGAGTAGTAGAAATTTAATAATTCTGCATCAGTCACATCCATCTCTCTTCAGAAACCATCAACACCCCTCCCTCCATTCTGTGTAGAATATAAGCTTTTTAGTTTATGTTAAACATCTTCCATCCTCTGATCTTTTCACTTGACTCTCTTTGTTCATGTCTGGTGCAGTCATGTAGTCTTCACCCTTGAGACACGACTTGTGTATTAATTATTTCTCTGCATTTCTCCTTGCCATTTTTTCTTCTGCTTAAAATACTGTTTCCTGTTTAGAACCTACATATCTTGAAGAACATATTGCAACTCTTTTGCCCTCCGGGAAGTCCTCCTTATCCTCCCTCTCTTTTCTGATCTCTTCTTTCTCATAATGCTCATAATTCATACTACTTTTTTGAACTTGAGGTTACAGAGTGTCTACTTTTTGTCTTTAAAATGCATATACTTTATTTTCCCACTCTCTTGGCAAAAATCTTAACCTACACATGGGATTAAGATCCTGGGCTTCTTCCAAATTATTGAGCCCAAGATCTTAGTTTACTGAAATTATACAACACAGGATCTTAATTAACTGCCTTTAAAGAGAAAACTTTTTCTCAATTTTAACTTTTCAGAAATAATATTTGAATTCTCTGAATTCAAATAGTAGATCTTCATAAAATACTAATACAAAAATAAGCTCCAAAACTTAGTCCTGTGGTTAATGATAACTTTTTAAACTGGTGTTTTAAAATATTTGTCCTTCTGTATTTTTGTTCATACCATACTTAGTGGTTGTTAAAATGTATTTTAAGTAGGGATATTATCTGGTATATTATCAAGTTTAGCTGGACTTTTTCTAACTACTAAGCACAGGCCTAAAAGGAATATGTAGAACTCTGGCTTTAAAGATTTGAAACCAGAGGTGGTGAAAAATTAAAACTAAGAATTGAATTGAGATTATTTTTTAAGTATTAAAGATTAAGTTTTTATTTATTTCCTGGAAATGTATATGAAATATATGTCAACGTTTGCATATTGATCAGATGCATGTTAAAATCTTATGACTTTACCCACAAGTTTAGAGAATCATTTTCTTGTTTCCTCATGTGCTTTGTTTCATTAATCTTTTAATGATTATACCTGAATGTATGAACTAATAGTATGGATAAAGACCCCATTAGTATGTTGGATTTAATACACTTGAGAAAAAATACCCAATTTTTAATATATTATTACTTGTAAAGGCATATATGTTTTTCAACCTTACATTATTTAAATGATATAAAGCATATTAGGCCACTTTGAAAAAGTGATTCAGCTCAACCCAGGTTATGTTCCTGGGGAATATTGGAAACTCATGGCTCAAAGCATTGGTATGCTATTATTGTTTCCCTCATTTTATTGACATCATTTAAAACTAACTACTCACAATGAGTGCTAGTCATATTAACTTCCGTAAATACTTAGTTAAAGAAAAACCTCACAAGACTGAAGCAATTTACACTCAATGTGATGACAGTCACAGGAGAAAGACATGAAAGTTAAAAGGTAAATATGGATGACTCAAGCAACAGTCTTCCTTTTCTTCCTCTACTGGGACTCATAGGAATCATTGCTCTCCAGATTTTAAATCACCACAGTCATATGCCCAAGTCACCTTGGTATTAAGGAGCCCAAAGTCTGTGTGTGGTAGGTATCCCTCATAGTGAGCTTGTCACATAGGTACATTTCCACTTCATGATTATCTTTGACCATTGAAAACTCCAGGGTGCATTTATTTCTCAGTGTTCTCCTAAGAAAGAGAACCAACAGCAGATAGTTATAGATTGATAGATTTGGGGAGTTGGCTCATGCATTTATGGAGACTAAAAAGACAGATGGCAAATCCAATGGGTAGATAGTACCAAAATGCCCATTTTTTAGATGAGGGAACTGAGGCACAGGAAATACTTGAGTAAACTCACATAGCTTGGAACTAGCTTGGAACAAATTGGAGAGCCAGAAACTGAGTCAGTGAGGTCTAGTGTCATGTGTAAAAAAAAAAGCAGTTATCCCAGAAATCTGTCCTTTGTACCTGGTCCTGAGACCATAGAGACAGTGAATATATTCAATATTATTCATAGTTTATAAAAGAGTCAGCTTTATGATACTTATTTCTTATTTTGTTTGTTTATTTTGGTGTGGTAAGGATTGAACCCCCAGCCTTGTGCATGGTAAGCAAGTGCTCTACCCCTGAGCCACACTCCAGACCCTGCTTTTATCTCTGCTAGCTCTAATAAAATTCAGAACACATATTTTTTCTCTTATTTACAGAGATTTAAGACAAGAGACTGAATCAGTTTTGTTTAAATGTGAGACATTACTGATAAAATGATAGCAGATAAAGTTGTATTTTGTATTAAAAAATACTTGTAGTTTTGTATAACTTTAAACAATCTGTAAATATCTATTGATTCTTTCTATAGGTTTCAATTGGTTTTTATCCTTTTCAAATTACTTTATATTATTATCTTTTAATGAATTTATAAATTATAGTTTAAGATTAGTTTTCCCATAACTAAACATGGACCAACAAACATAATTTGGCTTTAAAAGATCTCAAAGAAAAACATCATTTAATATATTATGAACTGTGAATAGGAGTGTAAAAGTGCTCATATAACATTCTGAGTCTAACCTGTTTTTAAATTATCTTTATGTAATACAGAACCTGAGGATGAGAACAGAAGTTTATTGTAACTTGTTAACTAAATTAAATTAGTGAAGTCATATCCTGTCAATACCACAGAGACTGTAGGTTTTTAAACAACTCTTAAAGCATTTTCTTTAGGTTTGCACCATGAATCACTAAATAAATAATAAAAACATATGAAATAGTATTAGTCTAAAGTCAAAAGAAGAGAGCTATAAATGCATTACATAATTCGTATTGTAAAGCATTAGTTAATATAGATCTTATCTGGATTTATCAAGTGCTTATTTCAGAGTTATCCAGAATGTGATATTGATCCTTGATGAAAGTATGAAATATACTAATTAGGGATGAGGCAAGGTATAGCAGCCTATTGAAATGGTTTTGAAATACTAATTGGATTTAAAACATATACCTGGATTTGGTGTATAACAAAAACAGAAGAGTTAATATGTCAAATTGATTGGGCTAAGTTATGCCCAGATAGCTGGTAAATCATTATCTATATGTGTCTGTGAGAATGTTTCTGGAAAAGATTAGCATTTGAATCAGTCAACTGAGTAAGGATCACCCTCACCAATGTGGGCAAGCATTATCTAATGCAGAGAGCCCAAAAAGTTAAAAAAAAAAAAAAGATGGAAGAAGGGTGAATTCAAAAACTGTGTTTGAGCTGGAACATCTTCTGCTCTTGGACATTGGGACTCCTGGTTTTCAGGTGTTTGAACTCATTCTAGGATATACCCTATTGGCTTCCCTATATCACATGATACACACTTGGCCAGTTACTGTTTATCTAGTCTCAGTTCATAAATCATTTCTTTAATGGATGAGTTCTTCTCATATTATGCTATTTATGTTGTCTAAACCCCACATCAGTCTCTATCAAATTGTCATTTTTTTTCCAAATAGTGTTCATCTCATGATACTCTATCTTTCTGGTGTTGACTCTCTTTTTTGATCCCCTAACAAATCGATTCCTGTCTAGGCTGTGTGATGATTAAAATAAGGAGGAAGTAATGATCTATGATTTCCAAGGCTAAATTATAAAATACATTGTGGCTTTTACCATGGTCTTTTGGTTGCCAACTCTGAAGAAGTCCAGCTGCCATGTTGAGAAGGCATTCAGAGAGCCTCTGAAGACTGTTCACACAAAGAAGAACTTAGGCCAGCCACTAGCCAGTACCAACTTGCCAGATTTGTTATGTAGGCCCCTGGGAAGCAGCTCCTCCAGCCTTAGTAAAGCATTTAGAGGACTGTAGCCCTAGCCTACATGTGGTCGAACTCAAGAACCAAACCTAAACTGCTGAACCAAGACTCCCCTAAATTTTTGACTTACAGAAACTATGGAAGATAATAAATGTTTATAAATTTTGAAGCAGTCTGTACTAACAAATACAACTTACACAGTTTTGGTACCTGAGTTTGGGCTGCAGCTAGAAGAAGAACCTGAAGATGTGAGAATAGATTTGGGACTGGATTATTAATGAAATTGTGAGAAGAGTGTTAATGAAAACAAAAAAGAGACTGATAGCCTTAAAGAAGAAAAAAGAAAGTGTTATTGAAATGGGAAGAAAAGGGATCTTTGTTACATAATGAAAAAGTTTAGCAACACCTTTTGTCACCTTCAGTAGTGTGGAAGGTAGAAAATGTACCTTATAAACTGACTAGGACTTTTAATTCATAAGATTTCAAGGCAAAAAGAACTGAAGGAGCTACCCAGCTTCTTCTTCTTTTTTTTTAAAAAGAATATTTTTTAGTTATAGATGGATGCAGTATCTTTATTTTGTTTATTCATTTTTATGTGGTGCTGAGGAACGAACCCAGTGCCTCACATGTGTGAGGCAAGCGCTGTGCAACTGAGCCACAGCCCTAGCCCTCTGTCCAGCTTCTTCTTGATGTATAGAGGTAAATATGAAAGAAGGTAGACAAGCTAAAAGAGAAACTGTCAACTTTTAGCTCTAAACTAAATGTGGGTCTGATCCCACATATTAAGACCTAAAACAAGCTTCAGAAGGATCTATCTCCAAGTAACTATCCCAGAACAATATTCAAGAATATTAGGACACAAAAAATATTTCAGTGTCCAGCACTAAAATAAGAATTGTAAGGCATATGAAGAAACAGGAAAATATGACATGATTAGTGCAAAATTAGTTAAGGAGAGACACCTCAAGAAATGTTAGAAACGATATATTAGTATATGATAACATTAACACAGTTATTGTAAATTTCATATTGTTACAGATATGAAAGTAAAAGAAGGGCTCAGTATCCATAAATGGGTGAGAAATTATTTGCTCACTTCAACAGATATAGATTGAGAAAAAACTCTCAAGAAACATGAGATAGCAGGGTACTTGCTTAATGTAATATGTATCATCTAAGTGAAACTGATATTTAATGATTGGGATAAAGTGATCTTTTTCCCTAGAATCAAGAATACTGCAAATATGTCCACCTTCACCATTCCTATTCGATTTTTATACTTAAAACAACAAAATACTTCTGAGAAAATATAACAACTTAAGTGTGTGAGGAAATAGAACATGTTCATACATCAGAATACTCAATATTTTTATGATTCCAACTTTTCCAAAATTAACCTGTACATTAAACATAACCCTAATGAAAATCTCAGCAGGTTACTCTTATAGAAATTATTGTTCTTTAAAAATATCAGAGTTAAAGGATTTTCACTGCCTGAAAACTATAGAAAACAAGGCACTCTGGTTTAGGCATAAGGACACTCATATAGATTAATTGAACAGAATAGAGTTACATATAGACCCTCAAAAATGTAAAGAAATTATTTTTTACAAAGACAATAAGGCAAGTCAGTGGAGGCAATTATAGTCTTCTCAACAAATGGTACAGGAAAAATTAGATGGCCTTATTAAAAATGAGACAAACAGATTAAAAAAAAAACACTTGACCTTCCTGTTATCACATACATAAAACTTAACTCTAGATTACTTAAAGACCTAAGTGTAGCAGCTGAGACCCTAAGATCTCTAGAAAATAGACAAAGAATCTTTATGATCTTGGGCTAATCAGAGTTTGGTTTTAGGACAGAAGCAGGAAGCATAAGAAGAAATAATGATAAATCAAAATTTAAAACACTAAAAATACTCTTAAGAAAATGAAAATACAATCAATTGAATAAATACTTAAAAACATTTACTGAAAAAGTAGTTATAGAGAAGATCTATAAAAACTCTTGTAAGAAATAAAGTTATTATGGTAGTAACCATTAATATGATTTTTATTTGCTCTTCTTAAAATATGCAAATCACTTTAAGAAAAAAGTTCACCAAAGCCTGTCTACAGTTAAGCACAAGAAATTCTGTTCAACATCATTAATCATTAGGAAAATGTTAATTAAATCCAGAGTGAGGAACTACTATACAACTACTAGAAAGGCTACAATTTAGAAGACTGATAATTTTACCTACTGACAAGCAATGTGTAGCAACTTCAACACTGATTCATTGCTGATGGGAATGCAAGACAGTACAGCCACAGTTCAACAGGTTTTTACAAACATATATCATACCAGCCAGCAGTTCTACTCTTAGCTATTTACGCTACAGCCATAAAATACTCATACTATACAAAGATTCATATTTAAGTGTTCATAGGAGCTTTAGTCATAATAGTAAAAACCGGAAACTATTCAAATGTTCTGTAACTGATAATTTGGTGTACAAATTATATTATATCTCATACAATGAAATACTTCTTAGTGGTGCAAAGGAACAAACTATTGACACATTCAGCACCGTGTATAACTCTCAAAGCCATTATACTGAGTAAAAGAAGCCAGACACAAAAGCCTTTATATTATTGCTTGATTCCATTTATATAAAATTTTTAAAAATGTAAAACTACAGTGACACAAAACAGATCTGTGGTTTCCCAGAACTACAGATGGAGGGAGCCTGTAGAAGAAGGAAGGAACATTTTTGAGGTGATAAAAAGTTCTGTATTATAGTTATTATCACACAACTATATAGGCAGTTATCAGAAATGATCAGATTATCCAATTTAAACTTGGTCAGCTTGTTATATAATTTTTACCTCTATAAAACTGAATTTTAAAATGTGTGAAAATAGCTGTGACTAACTCACAAAGCACCATATTAATTAATTATTGTTAATGATGCTGGTAATGTGGAAAGGAAGATTTGTCTCTTTAACAAGGGTAGATGTAATCCAACTGCATTTCCTTAGCAGTCAGAAGATTTGATGGTGCTGTGTGCTTTTATTTTAACACTTTGTCCCAGGGGGAAAAAAAAAGTTACATCATAAAATTCTCTGTACCTGGATCTTTTTCTTTACTCAAATGTGGATTTGCAACATAATTTTAAGAACCTTTGTTTTCTTGAATGTGCAGCTTTAAGCAGCACCTTGCTTGTTTGTGTACCTACGTTGGATAACATTATCTCAAAATTTGGTGACACCATTATTACCTTATTATTACCTTGTGTTTTTTGAGATCTATTTGTAAGTTATCTCATGTGGACTTCTCTAAGGGATGAATCACAGAATGGAAACTGGCTTCTCCACTCATTCATTCAAAGGCATTCTTAATCGGTGGAACAATGACCCATATCTGGAATCCCAACAGCTCAAGAGGCTGAGTCTAGAGGATTGCAAGTTCATAGCCAGCCTCAACAACTTAGTGAGGCCCTAAGTAATTTAGTAAAACCCTGTCTCAAAATTTTAATAAAGACCTAGGTATAAACTCAGTGGTTAAGCTTCTCTGGATTCAATTCCCAGTTTCCCCCCAAAAAAGAGGTCCGATGACAGAATCTCTCATCTCTTTATAATCTAATATCTAAAGTGACATCACATTAGTTCTACTGTGCTTTATTTGATCAAAGAAAATCAGTACATCCAGGCACACTCAAAGGGAGAGAATCACACAAGCCATGAAATCAGGACTCAGAGATCACTTCGTCTATGTTAGAGACTGTCTACATTAATGCTGGATAACTACTTGAGTGGATGGTTGTTTGGTCAAACAGATTGATATGCAGATTAATTTTATACTACAGTATAGTTTGTTTAATGTTACATACCAACTTAAGAAGAACCCTGAAAAACTTGAGATTATTTAGGAAAAACTGACCAAATGTAAGAGGTATAAACATTTTTCCTTCTATATATAAATGTTAAAAGGCTCTACAACCTTTTGCCTTAAAAACAGAAAATTTAAGGAAGACATGGTAACAATTGTAAAACATTTGAAAGAGGGAATTCTAGAAAAAGGACTGGATACTCTATAATAGACGGCCATCCTGGATTTTGTTTCAAATTCCTAATGATTTGTATGTTTGCTATTCATGGTCAGTCACATTAAAATTTAAATGCTTTCTGGAAAGTACCTGCTACCCACAATCAATAATTATGTATTCCTTGTGATTTTATCCTAAGCATACAGATTAATTTATCATATGGAGCTATATATCACTTTTGGAAATCCAGGATTTTATACCTGTTGTAATTACACACAAAATAATCTGAGGCTTTTAAATATTTATCCTTTTTGGAAGAGGTTATAATATCAAAGGAAATTATAATTGAATGACAAGTGAATTTTTTATGGAAATGTACTGTTTGTATTTGGATACATATCTGGGCATGTAATTCCTAAATTTGGAAGTTTTTGTTCTATTTTTGCTTAAGATCATGGAAATACGTTAAATCTTGAAATGATTTTACTTCATTTAAATTATTTCTATAATGTTTATGTTACCATTATAGCATATGAGGCAATTGAGAGTTTCACATTTTATGAGCACCTTTGGTTTTGTGATTGTGCTTGATAGAGAATTTCCATATACATGGAAATTGATAATCATTTTTGGTCTGTATTTACTTCTAAGACTATCCCCTGTCTCTCAGACAAGAGGAGCGCAATCACTGTGGATTTGTGACCATGGGTAGAATATTTTATTCTTAAAAATATAAGAAGAGTAGCCAGGCATAGCAGTGTATGCCTGTATCCTAGCAGCTTGGGAGGCCAAGGCAGGAGGATCAGGAGTTCAAAGCCAGCCCCAGCAACTTGGAGAGGCCCTAAGCAACTCAGTGAGACTCTGTCTTGATATGAAATATAAAAAACATCTGGGAAGATATATATATATATATATATTTTTCTCTTAAAGGCACTTTATCAATAGACTGATTTGACTACATATTTATATATATGATCAACAAAGATCTGGGGAGATATATATATGAAGGATCAACAGCTTCTAGTGTTAGAAGATTAAAAACTGGGGATTTCAGAAAACTAATTAAAGGGGACTGTGGCTTGATGAAACATTTTCTGGTGTCACTACATACAGATTAACATATTGCAAATTACCTTTTTAATGTATATATGCATAAATATTTAAACCTGAGACATCAAAGCTAACTTAGAAATGTTATTTCTGGAAGTGATATATAATTTTTGGAAAGTATCTTCTGAGTCTATACCTTTGCTATACTATGGAATCCTTGAAATAGCCTGTGTTAGGCAAACTTTTAAAAGAACTTTTATTTATTTTACATTGAAATATAATATAGAAAAAAACTTATAATTGGTACTGGATTAAATGCAAAATTAATTTCAAAGGAATAATCGTAAATGTTTAGGTCTAGCTTTTGAAAGGAAACATTTTCATAGAGGTGAATTAAAAATTTTAAATGTCAAATATACAGTTTGGCATATTAGTCTAGTGTGTTATATAGGGAGAAAAAATATATAAGCGTATGCAATTATAAATAAGGGCACAAAGCTTGGTTGTTTCAGTTTTTAATCCCTCCCTGTTATCAGCAAACTAGTGAATGTGGCTGAAGATAGATTTCTGCCACTTGTTCACTAGAATTAAGTTAAATATTTTTAAAACTCTCAATTTCAGAGAAAAGATATATATACATACATATACACACATACATACATATACACATATATATGGATATGTATATATATTTCAGTATGGCTATTATTTGTTGTATATATATATATATATATATACATATAATATGATCATACAGAAAAATATGAAACACTTTTTATAAAAAAAATCTTTGAAAGCATTATGTGATCTTGTGACCCCATGGCTCACAAAGGTTTGCAATGGGATATTCAAGTGTTAATTCTGTGTGTCTATTTATCTTTATGTTTTTTAAAGATAAGTGTTTGATATTTGATGTATAATATTTGTTTAAATTATATTTTAATGGAATAACTGAATGTGTAAGAACTAATAACTACATCCTGGTATAACTTTTCCATTAGCTTCATTCTACATTAAGAATTTTTAAATTTCAGCATTGTTTAACTGCTACTGTTGACTAGCATTACCACATTCATTAGAACTAAAATTTATGGGCTGGGGATGTGGCTCAAGCATTAGCGTGCTCACTTGGCATGCGTGCGGCCGGGGTTCGATCCTCAGCACCACATACAAACAAAGATGTTGTGTCTGCGGAGAACTAAAAAAAATAAATATTAAAAAAGAATTTTAAAAAAAAGAACTAAAATTTATGATGTAAAAATGAGGCATTCATAGACTGTCATTTTTTCACTTAACCTCTCATATTAGTCACACAGGACATGGGATATTTGTGACTTCAGTTTAGCAAATTTAAATGCATATTTATTGTTGTTTACTTTTCATTTGATAGATCATGAGAGAATTTAATAAAACTAATCAAATGAATCCCATATAACATAGATGTCTAAACTCCAAAGGATAGCACATGGACATTGCTTGGTCTGATAATATATGAAAAGAAAAGAAATTACTGATTTATCCACTTTTATTTATTATATCTCAGTATGATAGGGAGTGTGGACTGTTCTTAATGGGATAATTCACATTGAAAGAAGGGGATTTTGGTTTCAGTAGTGCTATTATTTTTTAAGCATAAGCATGGAAAATACTCTTTTTAATATAAAAATCTATTCAGGTTTGGTTTTAGCTACCTAATTCTCAATAGCTAAAAATAAAAGACCTCACTGTCTCAGGTTAAAGCAAAGAAAAAATTTTTTTTAAATGACAAAAAGTATTTTTCTCTTAAAGGCACTTTATCAATAGACTGATTTGACTACATATTTTATTAATGCAGCTGGAGATAATGCAACTTGTGCAGAAACATCAGTTGATTTGATCATGTGCATTTAGAGGAACTGACTGTTGCTGACTTAATTATTATATATTTCAAGGTTTTAAGAGTTCAATTTAAAGTGATCATGTAATTGATACTCTTCTATTTTAGTGATAATGTAAAATAAAAATTTCAGAACGTCTTTTTCTTATAGTTGATTTATTTTATCCTTTTCCTATAGTTGACTCGCAAAAAACTGTTTTTAAAACTGTTATAAAAGAGGAAGTAATTGGACAGTGTGAACAGTAAGCACTTTTAGACGCATTCCACCTTATCCTGATAATAATAAATGCATAGTCTAGATAAGAACAAGAGCAAACATTTATTAAAAGACTTTCTTAAGCACTAGATACTTAGTTAAGCTTTATGTGGATTATACAATATTTATTTATTATAGTTATTATGCTCATTTTACAAATATGAAAACTAAGCCTTAGAAATATTAACATATGCAAGGCCTTAGATTCAATAAGTGGTGTTTACAGTTAGATAGGTTTATACTATCAAAGCCATTTCCCTATTTTATAGGCCCTTTTAACCTCTGAATTGTACTATTACAGCATATCTGTACTCTGGATCCTTAATTGAAATAATAACCTTACCTTAAATTTGACATTTTATGCTGAATCCTTTATTTGCTAGATAGTATGTATAATCTTATTTATAAATGAACTTAAAATATTGAGAACATATAGAAAAATAATATGAATGCTGTACATGTTTCAAAGACTTTTCATTTTTGTCATAATAATAATAATGCAACCAAGTCCCTTTATGTATGTACTGCATTTTATTCTTCAATCACCCCTTTGGACACATAAGGTTAGATACTAATTTTCATGAGGAGAATGCAGCTGAACAACAAGTAGTTTGTTTCCACTTTTCTTACTTTTCCCCTGGACTGTACTTATAAGGATGACTTTCTTTTACTGTAATCCTGTTCCATAAATTATATTAGATTACAAGGCTTTGAAAATGTATATAGCTAGGTACTATACTGCTGCTCCAAAAAGGTGCCTGAATGAAGAGGTATGGGTTATTTTAACATAACATGTTTAAAAGTGAGTCTGTTTCATGTGATGAATTGTCTTGTCTTATATGCAATTGTACATCATTTCTATTTTGTCATACTATAAAGCAATTTTGAATATACCCCAGTATTGGGCAAATAGCAAATTATGTTAAATTGTATAGACAAATTCAGAAAGCCAAGCTGTGATTTGAAACAACTGTGTTTTTATGATTTAAAATGCAGTTTCTTTAAGATTTATGGAATAGTTCTTATTTCCTCTGAAACTGATTACACATATACTCATTTCTTTGAATTTTAGCATTTCAAATAATTCCAGTTTGGGAAGTAAGGATCATTTTTTTGAGGTCAGGAAGAATTTACATATGATATTAAAGGTTTTGATCTATTGTAGTATATTATGATTATATAATTTCTTACTATAATACAACATATTATATTATTGTTTGGGCTCTTGTTTTTATAATTGTATGTTTTAGAGTATTTCACAAGGTCTTTATTAAGACCTTCATTCATCCTTGGAATTAACGGCAATAGTTCCAAATGTTAGGCAAGTATATAATTTCCACATATTACCTTTCTCTCTTCTGAATTGCATTGAGTAACTTTAAAGACTTGTCTTGCAGAGAAAATGAAATTCTCCATTCTTAGATAAAAACTGTTGAACTAGAAAATCTGACAAAAATAATTTATGGCTTAAATGCAAAGAATTTATGGTTTAAATGAATGTGAACTCTTAATTTACCTTTTACTTTGAACTTGTCTGCTGTTTCTGTAAATATGCATTTTGTTCATTAACTAATTTTTTTCTATCTCCTGTCAACTTTATAGTAGGTGAGTGACACTCCCTTAAACCTTACACTATGATAAATTTAAAGAAAGATAAAAGGTCAGTATAGACTTTGCTAAAACTACTGTTCTATGGTACAAATTTTTTGAGTTCTTTTTTATATGTATCATAAGACATAATTTTTCACATACATGTATTTGCTGAAAACATAATGAATTTGAAATAGTAACACATGTCTAGATTACTTTAACATAGTCAAGACTTTATAGTATCCTCACCCATCATATCTCCAAATGAAATTACCCTGTGTATCTCTGGGCTTTTCAGAACTCATGTTTTAGAGTAGTAGACAACAGAATAAGAATGTTTATTCTTATACCTTTTTAACGTATTTTGGAGGTCTTAGCCAGTGCAATAAGGCAATAAATAGACAAAGAAACAAATAAAATAAATAGTAGGAAATAAAAATGCTTTCTTCATAATGGATGCGATCTTTAATTTAAATAAGAAAATATCCTAAGGTATTTACAAAAAAGGCCATAAGATTAATGAGTGAGTGTAGTAGCAAGGTCACAGATTCTAAGACCAGTATTAAAAAATCAATTATGTTTCTATACTCCAGCAACAAATAACTAAAAAATTAATTCTAAAACTAATACCTCTTATAATAACTTCAGAAAATCTGGCATATTTCAAGATTAAACTATAACTTAGACCTGTACACTGAAAACTGCAGTGTAGTATTCTGAAAAAATAGTGAAGATCTAAATAATACACATATACCACCTTCCTGGACCAGATGAGTTAATATTGGTAAGCTATCAGTTTTCCACAAAATGTTCTGTAGATTCGAAGCAACGTCAAACCCAGTGGGCTTTCTTTTAGAAATTGACAAGCTGTTTATAAAGTTTATATGGAAATCCGGGGGAAAATATAGTTGAATAATTCATATTACCTAGTTTTAAGACTTACTGAGTAGTAATGAAGAAAGTGAGATATTGGCAAAAGTACAAATGTATCTGTGACTAGATAGTATAGCCTACAAGTTAACCCACAAATACATGGTCCACTACTTTCAACAAATGTATCCAAGTAATTCAATAGTGGTAATGAATCATTTTCAACAAATGTTGTTGAAACAACTAATTATCCATTTGAAAAAATTGGAACTTTTCCCTTGTCACACAATCATGCATAAAAATTCATTCAAAAGATACGTAATATAGAAGCAAAACATTAACACTCAAAGAAGAAAAATAGGAGAAATTAGCAAGCAGGCAAAGATTTCTTAGAAAACAAAAGGCATGATTTTTTTTAAAAAAGTGATACAGCAGGTTTCCCTTGAAAGACATACAAAAGTGAAAAGGGAAGCCACAAGCTGTAAGAAGAAAATAGATTGAACACATATACACGTGTGTATACGTATATATATTTGCAATACATATAGACAAAGATATGTATCCAGAATATATAAAGAGCCATTACAAGTCAGTAACAAAAGTCAGAGAAGTCAATTTTTAGGGACAGGCCAAAGATTTGAAAAGATATTTCACTTAGAAAAGAGATATGGTCAATAAGTACTTGAAAAGATCTATATTTAATATCATCTGTCATCAGTCCATTAGAAATTAAAACAATTATGAGATACCATTAGATACCCACAAGCCTGGCTGAAATTTTAAAAGGCAGTGTTAAAAGTTAGAATATAAAACAGCTACAACACTCATGTGTTGCTATTAGGAACATAAAATGGTACCATCACTTCAAAAAACAATTTGGCGATATCTTTAAAAGTTTAACATCCACTTACCTTATTACTAATCAATTTCATGATTAGTAATTTGCCTAAGGGGAATAAAAACTTAAGGACACAAAAACTTGCACATATGTTTCTGGTAACTTCATGTCTAATATCCAAAATTCATGTAAACATCTATCAGTAGAAGAGTAGATCAACCAAATGTGGCATATTTGGTACAGTGAAATACTTAGTACTCAGTGATAAAAAGAACAATTTACTGATAGTTGAAACAACACGGATAAATCTCTAATCCATTGTAGTGAGCCAAAGAAACTAAGATTTTTCTATGATTCCATACATTTGAAACTCTGGAAAACAGTACTGTGGTCCCAGGCTAAAGACAATTTACTGGAAAGAGATATAAGGAAATATTTGGGGTTGATGGAAATATTTTATATCTTCACTGATGTATTAATTATAGTTTTATATATTTGTCACACTTAATGACAGTACATTTAAAATAGATGTATCTTATTGTGTATAAATTATACTTAAATAAAGATGAGAAATTAGGTTTTGGTAAGTTCTATTTATACTTGATTCTCAAATGAAAATAACTCAAAAGATCATGATCACTCAAGCTTAATCTAAGTCTTGTTTGAAATTACATAAAAATATTTCTGAAAAGTAAATGAAGAACATTAAGGTATAAAATTTTTGTCCTTCAGTGAGTTTGTACAGAAAATATTAGTCTATGTTATTTGAAATGCAATATATAAGATATTATAATCAAAGGAATTATTAATTAAGTATAAAAATGAGATTAAACTCAGAACATCACATTCAAAAATGATATTAAGTGATACTTAGAAACTGTATATATTATTATTTAATTTATTGAGCAGAACACATTGAATTGATAAGGATATATCATAAGTGATGTGGCTCACTGTAAGTAAATATTTTCCTTAGACTTTTTTTCCAATAAGAATTAATATTAACAGACATTTCCTTTTTTCCCTTTATTTCTTGAACCACACACTTCCCCAAATCATCTTTTTTTTTATTGGTTGTTCAAAACATTACAAAGCTCTTGACATATCATATTTCATACATTAGATTCAAGTGGGTTATGAACTCCCATTTTAACCCCGTATACAGATTGCAGAATCACATCGGTTACACATCCACATTTTTACATAATGCCCTATTAGTACCTGTTGTATTCTGCCCCAAAAGTGGTAATTAATTTGAGTTTTTTCTTTTAAAAGCAAAATTTTAAATAGTACTTCTGTTTCCCCCCTGACCACCAAAGTTTTTAGTACCTTAGCAAAAGTCTGTTAATGATATAATTTACACCATGCTTTGAAATTTTTTTTTAAAGCTTTTTGTGTTATAAAGAGGATTTTTTATGGGATTGATTCTTAAGTTCAGTGGTAAAGGAAATCATATGCTTGCTTCCAAACTTAGTGCAACTTAAATGTGTACAAAACTGCAGAATGAATTGTATCTGTTAGGGCTTCTCCCAAAGTGATAATTTTTTAATGGGCCTTTACTGTGTCTCTTTCTTTCCTTTATGAGCTGTGTCTGTAAAAATCACTTCAGTTGCTCAGCTAAGCTTTCCTAACACCCAGGCGCTCCACTTGAAGCATATGGATGATACTACTTTGTTAAGGCTTGATGGGCTCTGCCGAGATCTCAAGCTTAGCTACTTTTCTTAGCCCTCCTCTTTGCTGGAGAGTCACATTAGTCTTCTCTAACCTTTCTACAGATTCGTTATTGGACGAGAAAAGCCAGGACAAGTGAGTGAAGTTGCCCAGTTGATAAGCCAGACGCTGGAACAAGAGAGGCGCCAGAGAGAGCTGCTGGAGCAGCACTATGGGCAGTATGATGCTGATGATGATGAGGTAGGAGTGCTGCCAGCATTTCCTGTTCCTTCTCACTGCATGCCCACTGCGGGCAACCCTCATGCTACTGTGCAACAGCAAGGCAGGCTCTTTGCAGTTTCTTAAAGAGGATATGTCTACATTGAGCCAAAACTCAACCTCAAGAAGAGAAATGCTACTTGCATCTGATATTAAGTTGTGAATCAGGTCATGGTATCCTATTTATGGTCTGAAGACTGGAAACAAATCAGTCTTTTATCCCACTATTATAAAGAAATTCATAGAAACAAAAAGGATAAAAACACCAAAATGTGAATTATGGCTAGTTTTATTGATGGAATTAGATAGTTTTCTCTCTCTGGTTTATATTTTTTTCAATCTTTTCCAAATGTTCTACAATAGTATGCTTTTCAAAAAAAAAATCAGTAAACATTTTAAGTGAAAAAACACACTCATAATACAGAAACACACGCACCAAAAAAATGCTGATTTCTGAGTGTTTCCAGAGGGTTTTCCCCCCCTCAGGAAGAGAAAGTTCTTTGGATCTGCTCACTATGATTTGTGCTAACATAATGCAGAACAAAGCTTTTCCACTAGCACATGTTCCATAGCGTAGATACATATTGGAATAATTTTACATCCTGCTCTCTGTAGAAGATCAAGTAAATGAATAGAAGCTAACCCCCAAGTGAAAACGGCTCTCCGGAACCCTTGTGTGTTGTAATGTAATACAGATGCTGGTGTATTTCCAATGTCAGTGCCAAATGTACATTGATATGATGGGACAACATGTTTTATTATAAACACATTCAAACATGCATATGTTTCATATTGACTTGTCAAAAAATCCATCAACAATTTAGTTGTAGTATTTCATACTTCATCAACTAATAAATATTCAGATAAAACAAATATTCTTCTTTGTGTCAGCTGATACAATATAAGCACAGTGAAATTTCATGTGTTCAACCTCTACTCATCTAAATATATTACTTTTCCAGAACTTTTTTTGGTGTCTAGCCAGAACATAGAAATTATTAAAAATATTTTTCATGTATTTTTAATCTGGGATATTTTAACTAAAATGTATATTGTTTTCATGTGTTTGCAGTATAACAAGGTTGTAGTCTCCATTTATTGTAGTAGGAAATTGAAAATGGTATATCAATTAACTTTGAATTAAGGATAGTACATTAGAAAGCCTTTTCATGAATGAATAGTCTCTTAGAATTCTGTTTACTTTATTGGGTATTTTTCTTTCTGTGATTGCTTGAAAAGACAATTTTTTTCTAATTATACTGACATATTAAGTATGGAAATATGTTATCTCAAAATTTGAAACTAAAAAGTGGTTTCTTCAAATATTTGAGCTTGCATTTTACCTAGTTTTCAATTCTCTGCTCCACTGTTTTATGTTTTATTAGAGATGTTGATTTGCTTGGCTGCAAGCCTGTTTTAGAATTGTCAAATCAGTCACTGCAGTCTTGGTTTTTACCTCCCCACTCCCTTAGATTTTAGATGTGAAGTTGAGGGGAGTACGGTGACATCAAGTGGTGGAAAGGCAGGAGGCCAGGCTTTGTTGTCTGTGTCTCAGTATCCTTGGCTTTCAAGTTTGAGGATTGGGCTAGATCGCTGGATTCCTTCTAGTTTCTAACATTCCATAAACACAGAATAAGACACCAGGCTGAGCAAGAAAAAGGGGAAAGTGAGATAGCCTGATTTTAAGGCTCCCCAAGTAAAACTTTTAGATCACATTTACATGTTTTCTCCAATTATTGGAGGAATTTTTCACATTTATCCCCAAAGTTTTCAACTCAAGCAGCTAAAGCATGTGTAGAGGTATGGAGGTAGAGGGGTGTCTATTCTTTGGAGCATGTGCATATGATTTTCCTCTATTTGATAATCTGAGTAAATGAAAAAAAGAATATTTTTTATTTCACATATATATATATTTAGGATCATATCATATACCAAGTGGAAGATTATGGATTTATTTGTCTGTTTTTGTAAAGAGACTAAAGATCATTTTCCATGTGAGCAAATATTTTTAAGAGTAAGAGGAATAAGTCTGATAGTGTCAGGCACTTTACAAGGTGCCTTCCCTACATGTTCTCATTTAATCTTTAAAGCATTCAGAAGAGGTGTTTTGTTTTTGTTTTTTCTAGAAATGCAGCAGCTGAGGTTCCCTCCTACCCAGGTATGACTTAGCTGTCAGAGTTAGTATTAGAGTTAGAGTCTTTGGCCCCAAAGCCTATTGGACTCTGCAGTTGTTCAGTACTGTTGTTGAATGGAGTGTACAGAACTTGCCTAACGGGCCTGCGTATTCTGGCACACACAAGGTGACTGGGAACAAAAGATGTTATGAGGATTCCTGTTTAGAGTGATGGAGCTTCCAGTAATACTTAAGTTCCATAATTCTTTGTTCTGTATTTTTAATAACAGGGAAATTGAAAACCTGGAGAATATTTTAGACAGCAGTCCCTAAGTATTGTCTTATGGAGTTTAAAGGAAAGAATAACAATACACAAATGTTTTACCAGAAAAAAAGAATTGAAGTTTTCACTAAACTTAGAAATCAGAAATTAGAAATCGGAAGCTTTCTACTGTGTTACTTCAAGTAACCCCCATTTTCTTGAGAGGGTCAAAGAGTGTTTTCCTTTGTAGTTTTTTCTCATCCTTCTCTGATTTGTGTGTAACATAGTGTGTTACTAAATAAAACATGTCCAGGTAAAACCAGTTTAATCATCTGTGCAGAGGAGAGGTGAAATCTGTACAAATAATGATAATTCACTCTAGTATTAAGAATGCCAATGTTATTACTTGATTCAAAAATTTGTAACTAACACTACCAAATATTATTAAATTGATTGATTTGAAAAAAATTGATTGATTTGAATATTCTCTCAATTTTCTATTTACTTTGTTTCTCTGTTAATGGAAAGTAAAATGTTCATAAAGTGACAGAAATGAGAAGAATGAATATTGAGTATCCAATGGTTAAATGGTTATTGAATAATTGATTTAATTTTATATGTAATTAAGCAATGTATCGATTTACATATCTTTGTTAGAACAGGCCCTGAATTTGTGTAATCAGTCACTTGGCTTTTAACTTTCCTTATAATTTATAGAATCATCTTTTGATTTCAAAGTTAGTATTACTTTTATTTGATAATATCCCCTGTGACATTCCCTGGACCTATCCAGGAAAACCTCTAATTAGATACAGAGCAACTGAGTTCATCCAGTTAATTTTCAGAGCCAGTTCTTAGATCAACATTGTCTGCCAAAGGATAGAGAGCTTCTGTTTTTGATCAAATCATCTAAAGTTGATTCTAATTTGGAACTTGTCACATGGACAGATGGAAGTTGCTTGCCTGAATTGGCTACATGGAAAACATCACAGTATAAGCAGTATATCCTGAAATTGTAAAAGTACAGTGGTCCGCTCTAAGAAGGAAGAAAGAGGGGGAATGTTTAGGAATAACACCTTATCATGTGTTACTTATGCTTACATATATCTATTTTAATGCTCTAGGAGATTCTAAGTCATTCTCTAGTAGAATTGAAATGTGTAGTTAATCTCAAACTATTTAAATTGCTGCTTTTTCTGTTTTGTCTCCAAATATTTAAACTAGGAATAGTTTAAAATAAGCAAACAGCCAATTCCATTTTAATTTGCATTCCTGTTTCTGTTCACTCTCTGTTAAACATTCTGATTAAAGAAGAAGAAGTAGTAGTAGTACAAAGACTCTGTCTGAAGGCTGAAAAGTAAAAGGGAGGATCCTATAAAGAAAGGGAGATGAAAATCTAAACCACTAAAAAATTTTAATGTACATCTGAATAATCTGTGATGAATGATTGCATTTCTGGATTTAATAGAATTACTGTGCATTTGTTTTTCTTTTTCTTTCTAACAATCTGAAAGGTAACTGTAGAGGATTTCAGTAAACCCCTCAGACAGTCAGCACTATGCCATGGTATTCTGGGGGTATGGTAAATTTTTCAACTAGATTTTAATTTTTTATAACATCTAGTCTTCTGTCATAATCCACACTATTATTTTAGCCTTTAGTAGTGAGATGATATAATTCTGTTGTATATTTTTTCTGGCCTGTTTGTATTTTATGGGTACCTTTCTGTTAAAAAGCATATAATTTTAACTGCTGTGGGCTCAGGTTGGAATATAGTATCAAATGGTGCTATACCTCTTTTTTGAATTAGAAAATGAATATGGTCATGAAATTAAAATGAATAATTTTATACCTTTTTAAAATTATGTGATTATTTGGCTTTTTAAAATATTCTTTTAAAACATGATATTTATTATATTGTAAAGTTAGTGGTTATAAGTCACATTTTAAAAATCTCTTTAGTCTAGTTCATAGCAAGCTTAATCAACACTGTGGAGACTGAAGCCCCTTCTCTTAAAATATAGCTTTTTTTATAATTTGTTTTCATTACTGAAAATTAGTATAATTATACCAATATCACAATAGTGTTATTTTTAGAATCTTTTGAAGTATTTGATACAGTTTAAAGCAGCTACCTCCACAGATATGTCTTTCAATTGCTTGTGTTCACATGTAACAATCGAGGCAAAATTATAATAGATGCTGTGATTTGTGTAAGTATTAAAAGGTTCACAAGATTGTAATTTTTATGTGAAAAGCATTCATGGGACTACATTAAATTTAACTCATGCTATTTGCTGCTCCTGGTTGAAAACAGCTTGTGCTGTGTGCGCAAGACTGTGCTTATTTATGGATGGCAATTTAATAATGTGAATGGACCATATTCTGTGTCCATGATATTTGAAACAGAGTGGGAGTATGTTACCAAGGTCCAATAGCATCCTCTTCATATTTGACAGTGTGTTACAGCAAGCACCTGAACTTCAGTGTTTTTCGGTCCTTTTTCTCTCTATTGAGGGGATGGGGAAGCCTTCTTTAATTGTTTTTGTCAACCATTTTAGAACACTGTGGCTGAATTTCAAGGAGTATCTGCCAACTGCAATAACAATAACAACTGTGTCCTTAAGGTTTGTTTTATTTTTTTGATAGTAAATGATGCTTTTTTTTTAACCTTCCTGCTTCATGTGTGGAATTAAATATTCTGTTTCTAATTAACTATACTCTGAAGAACTTCTCTAGAGCTATGTTTTTTGTGTGTGTTGAATAATAATTTGAAAATAATGATTTGAAAAAATATTTAATTATGAAATGGCATATAATTTAGTTACAGTTTCTGTGGTTTGGACTCACTTCCTAATATTTAACCATGTTTGTTTTTAATTCCTAACACTTCAAATTGAATTTGTTAATTCAAGTTAAAGGGGGCAAAAAGATATCCAATATCAAGGCTAAATGTTGGTTACATAATACAGTGTATATAGTGATTTATTTTGTCCTTAAGTTCAATATTTATTTTTAAAGAAAAGAATGTTCTGATACAAAGTTTTTAGTTTTTCATCACTAAGTATATATCTTTAAATTATGGCACTATTTATTTGCTTGATTTCAAGGGTTGACATACCAAAACATCTAAAAAGGTACTGTACTTTAAATAATGAAATTATCTCAGTAATAGAGATAATGGAGCTTAAAATGGAGGTCAAGTGTGTTTAAATGACAAAATGGTTGATGGTGATAAAGAGGAGCCTGGAGAAAACGAGAAATATAAAATCTTTTAAATAGCTGTTCAGAGACTTCAATTTTATTTGATCTTTAAAAATCATTAAATTTAATTATATCCTTTGGTTTATGATTTTCAAATTTATAATAATGATCATTGTTATTGAAACTGAAAGCCATAAGGTTCTGGGAAAACATAGTGGAAGTCTGTCTATGGTTGATCTAGCCTAAGCCAACTGTGTGTACACATCTCTCTCTCTCTCTCTCTCTCTCACACACACACACACACACACACACACACACACACACACTCTCTCTCTCTCTCTCTCTCTCTCTCTCTCTCTCTCTCTCTCTCTCTCAAACTATTCCCAGGAGGTGGACAGCCTCCTCTATTTTTAAAGGTACCCTCTAGGGATATAACTTGTATTTATAACACTGAACACAGGAAGATGATAGGATCAAACAAAATAGAATTAGAATAAGAACTTCATCTAAACCAGGTCATCTCTTATAGCTCATTTTCTTTGTATAATTACATTTTGTTTCATTTATTTGCTTATTTATTAAATTTATGATACGGGGGATTGAAGCCATGGTGCTCTACCACTGATCTATATCCCCATCCCTTTTTGAAAATTTTTTATTTGTGTTTTTTAAAGTTTGAATTTTTTATTGGTTCTTTTTAGTTATACATGACAATAGGATTTGTTTTGACATAATTATAAAAACATGGAGTATAATTTGCTCTAATTCGGTACCCAGTGTTTCTACTTTCCTTCTCCTCCTCCCTTCTCATGTTCCCTACCTTACTCTACTGATCTTTCTATCTTACTTACAGTTTTTTTTTTTTTATTTTTTGGCCTGGGGAAGCAGGTATCAGGGATTGAACTCAGGGACACTCAACCACTGAGCCACATCCCCAGCCCTATTTTGTATTTTACTTAGGAGCAGAGTCTCACTGAATTTCTTAGCCCCTCACTTTTGCTGAGACTGGCTTTGAACTCATGATCCTCCTGCCTCAGTCTCATGAGATGCTGGGATTACGGGCATGTGCCACTGTGCCTGGCCAGTTTTTTTTTTTAATTAATGTTTTGTGAATGTGCATGATGGTGATATTCACTCTGGCATATTCAAATATACAAATAGGAAAGTTAGGTCAGATTTATTCCACTGACTCTCCCTATCTCATCCTTTCCCCCTTTCCTTCATTCCCCTTTGTCTATTCCACTGATGATCTGTTCATTCATATATATATATATATATGTGTGTGTGTGTATATATATATATTCACTGCCTTATTTTAGATAAGCTTCCACATATTAGAGAATACATATCAACCTTTGACCTTTTGGGTCTGGCTTGTTTTGGGGACTGGCATGATAGTCTTTAGATCCATTCATTTGCTGGCAAATGCCATAAAGTCTCTCTTCTTCATGGCTAAGTAATACTCTAGTATCTGTGTGTGACATTTTCTTTATCCATTAATCTGATGAAGGATTGTGTTGCTATAAACATTGATGTGGCTGTGTCACTGTCATGAGCTGATATTTAAATCCTTTGGATATACACTGAGAAGTGGGATAGCTGGCCTATATGGTGGTTCCATTCCTAGTTTTTTTGAAGAATCTCCATACTGCTTTCCAAAGTGGCTGCACTAATTTGCAATCCCACCAGCAATGTACGAGTGTGCTTTTTTCCCCCATATCCTCACCAACATTCATTATTACTTGTAGTCTTGTTAATTACCATTCTGACTGGAGTAAGATGAAATCTCAATGTGGTTTTAATTTGCATTTCTCTAATTGCTAGTCCTTGAACTTTTTTTTATATATTTTTTGACCATTCATATTTCTTCTTTTGAGAAGTGTCTTTTTTTTTTAAGAGAGAGAGAGGAGAGAGAGAGAGAGAGAGAGAGAGAGAGAGAGAGAGAGAGAGAGAGAGAGAGAATTTTTAATATTTATTTTTTAGTTCTCGGCAGACACAACATCTTTGTTGGTATGTGGTGCTGAGGATCGAACCCGGGCCGCACGCATGCCAGGCGAGCGCGCTACCACTTGAGCCACATCCCCAGCCCGAGAAGTGTCTTCTTAATTTCTTTGCTCATTTATTGATTGGGTTATTTGGTTTTGTGTTGTTACGTGTTTTGAGTTCTTTGTATATCCTGGATATTAATTCCCTATCTGAGGAGCAAGTGGCAAAGGTTTTCTCCTATTCTCTTGACTCTCTCCATGATCTTAACTGTTTCCTTTGCTCTGACGATGCTTTTTAATTTGATGCCATCCCACTTATTGATTTTTTTTAAATTTTACTTCTTGTGCTTTAAGAGGCTTATTAAGGAGTGAGTTCCTGAGCTGGGCCTACATTTTCTTCTAGCACTTGCAGGGTTTCTGATCTAATGCCTAGGTCTTTGATCCACCTGGAGTTGAGTTTTGTGCAGGATGAGAGATAGGGGTTAAATTTTATTCTATTATGTATAGATTTCCAGTTTTCCTAGCACCATTTCTTAAAAAGCCTATTTTTTCCCCAACATATGTTTTTGGCACCTTTGCTCAGTATTAGATAAATGTATTTATGTGGGATTGTTTCTGTGTCTTCTATACTATTCCATTGGTATTTATGCGTGTTTTGTCACTATAGCTCTGTAGTATAATTTAAATTCCAGTATTGTGATGCCTCCTGCTTTGCTTGTATCACTAAGGATTGCATTGGCTATTCTGGGTCTCTTATTTTTCCAAATGAATTTAAAACTGCTTTTTCTAGTTCTGTGAAGAACGTCATCAGGATTTTGATGGGAATTGCATTGAATTTGTATAGCACTTTTGGTAGTATTGCCATTTTGACAATATTAATTCTGCCTATCCAAGAATATGAGAGATCATTCCATCTCATAAGATCTTCTTCAATTCTTTCTTTAGTGTTCTATAGTTTTCTTTGTAGAAGCCCTTCACCTCTTTGGTTAGATTGATTCACAAGTATTTTATTTTATTTTATTTTATTTTATTTTGAGGCTATTGTGAATGGGAAAGTTTTCCAAATTTCTTTTTAATTGGATTTATCATTGTAGTATAGGAATGCAGTTGATTTATGAGTGTTGATCTTGTATCCTGCTCCTTTGCTGAATTAATTTATGAGCTCTAAAAGTCTTCTGGTGGAGTTTTTTGAATCTTCTAAATATAGGATCATATAATCAGCAAACAGAGGTAATTTGAGCTCTTCTTTCCCTATTCATATCCCTTTAATTTCTTTCTCTTGCTTGACTAGAGTTTCCAGGACTATGTTGAATAGGCATGGTAAAAGTGGGTACCCTTCTCTTGTTCCTGTTTTTATAGGAAATTCTTTCTGTTTTACTTTATTTAAAATCATTTTGGCCATGGGCTTATCATTTATAACCTTTACAATGTTGAGGTGAGTTCCTTCTATCCCTAGTTTTTCTAGTGTTTTAAACATGAATGGGTGCTACACTTTCTCAAATGTTTTTTTCTGCATAAAATGAGATAATAATGTGATTCTTGTCCTTAAGTCTGTTTAATGGTGGATTACATTTATTGATTTCTGTTTGTTGAACTAACCTTGCATCCCTGGGACAAAACCCACTTGATCATTTTTAATGTATTTTTGTATGAGGTTTGTCAAAATTTTGTTAAGAATTTTTGCATTGGACTGGAGTTATAGCTCAGCGGTACAGCATTGCCTAGCATGCATGAAGCACTGGGCTTGATCCTCAGCACCACACAAAAATGAATACATAGATAAAATAAAGCTATTAAAAAAGGAAAAGTAAAATATCTGTTAAAAATTATTTTAAAAAGAAAGATATTGTGTCCATCTATAACCCCGCCCCCTTTTCTTTCCTTGATATGTCTTTGTCTGGTTTTGGTATCAAGGTGATACTGACTTCATATAATGAAGTTGGCAGAGTTCCCTCCTTTTCTATTTCATGAAATAATTTGAGGAGGATTGGTATTAGTTCTTTAAAGGTCTGATAAAACTGCACTGAGAATCAGTCTGGTCCTGGGCTTTTCTTTGGTTTTGTTTTGTTTTTTTGTTTTTTTTTTTTTTTTTTGCTTTATAGAAAAAGGTTTATTTAGCTCACAGTTTGGGAAGTTGAAAGTCCAAGATGGAGCAGCTAACTAAAGTACTTTGATTTTTTATTTTTTTTTATTGGTTGTTCACAACATTACAAAGCTCTTGACATATCATATTTCATACATTAGAATCAAGTGGGTTATGCTGGGCTTTTCTTTGTTAGAAGGTTTTTGATTGCTGCTTCAATTCCATTACTTGATATTGATCTGTTTAAGTCTTCTGTATCTTCCTGGTTCAGTTCGGGTTGGTCATATGTCTCTAGGAATTTGTCAATATCTTCAAGATTTTCTAGCTTATTAAAATATAAATTTTCAAAATAGTTTCTGATGATTCTCTGGATTTCAGTAGCATCTGTGGTGATACTGGCTTTTGCATCCTGGATTTTGTTAATTTGAGGTTTTTCCTTTTGGTTAGTTTGGCTAAGGGTTTATCAATCTTATTTTTTTAAAAACCACCTTTTTGTTGTGGTGATCTTTTATGTTGTTTTTTAATCTCAATTTTATTAATTTTGGCTCTGATTTTAATTATTTCCTGTCTTCATCTGACTTTACTGTTTCTTGTTCTTTTTCTGGGACTTTGAGGTGTAATGTTAGATTATTTATTTGGTATCTTTCTGTTCTTTTGGTGTCTGAGCTCACTGCTATGAACTTTCCTGTTAGTACTGCCTTAGTACTCTTCAAGAGATTTTGATATGGTGTATTACTATTTTTATTTACTTCTAAGATTTTTTTTATTTCTCCCCTTATTTCTTCTGCTATCCATTCATCATTTTAAAGTGTATTATTTAATCTCCAGGTGTTAGCATGGTTTCTGTTTTTGATCTTATCATTGATTTCTAATTTTATTATGATCTGATAGAATGTAATGCATTATCTCTTATTCTTCTGTATTTGCTAAGATTTTTTTGTGACCTAAAATATGGTCTATTTTAGAAAATGTTCCAAGTGCTGCTAAGAAGAAAGTAAGTTCAGTTGTTGATGAATGAAATATTATGCAGATATCTATTAGTTTCATATTATTAATTGTAATTTTTAGTTTTGTAGCATTTTTTCTTAGTTTTTGTTTGGATGATCTATTCAGTGGTGAAAGAGGCATGTTAATGTCACCCAGTATTATTGTTTTGTGATCTGATTCTTAATGATGAGAAGGGTTTGTTGACATACATAGATGCTCTGTTGTTTGGCATAAATATTTATGATCATGATATCTTGTTGATTTATGATTACCTTAAACAGTATGAGGTAACTTCTCTCTTGTGATTAATCTTGGCTTGAAGTTCACTTTATCTAAGAATATCTACCCCTGTTTGTTTTCAGTACCATTTGAATGGTATGTCTTTTCCTATCCTTTCATCTTCAGTCTGTGAATGTCTTTACTTGTAAGGTAAGTCTCTTACAGACAGCATATTGTTGTTTCTTGTTTTTTTTTTTTATCTGGTCTGCTAACCTCTGTCTTTTGTTTGTTTGAAGAGTTTATATCATTTATATTCAGTTATTTTTGAGAAATTGTTTTTATTTCCTGTCATTTTGGTTTATTTCTTATATTTAAATTGGACTTCATTCTCCTTTAATTGACTATTCTTCTAATATAATTTCTCCTTATGTTGTTTTTCATTTTTATTTTTCATGAAACATTTTATTAAGTGTGTTTTGTACTGCAGGCTGAATTCTTTTAGCTTTTGTTTTATCATAGAAAATTTTTATCTCTTCTTCAGTTCTGAAACTTAACTTTTCTTGCTTGGTATCCATTTTCTTTCAGAGATTGATATATATTTTTCCAAGACCTCCTGTCTTTTAATGTCTGTGTTGAGTAATCAGTTGAAATGCAGATTGGTTTACCTCTAAATGTGATACTTTTTTTTTCTTGCAGCTTTTAAAATTCTATCCTTATTCTGTGTGGTAGGCATTTTCATGATAATATGTCTTGGAGTGGATCTATTATGATTTTGTATATTTGGAGTCCTGTATAACTTTTGTATTTGAATTTCCATCTCTTTCTTAAGGTTTGGAAATTTTCCAATATTATTTTATTGAAAATATTGTGCATTTCCTTAGTTTGTATTTCAGAACCTTTGTGTTTCACAGTGAATCTTAAACTTGGCCTTTTGATGTTATCCCAGATATCTTGAATTTTCAGTTCATGATCTTTTAATATCTTTTTTGATCAACTTTATTTTCAAAATTATATAGTTTTTGTCTTCAGGGTCTGAAAATCTATCTTCAGAGTGGCCTGATCAATTGATGATACATTCCATTAAATTTTTAATTTGGTTTATTGCTTCTTTAATTTCAAGAATTTTTGTTTGATTCTTTTTCAGAATCTCCATCTCTCTATTGAACTGATCTTTCATTTCCTGTATTTTCTCTCTAATTTTATTCTTTATGTATTCTTTTAGCTCATAGAACAGTTTTTTAAAGATAATGTTATTGTGGTTTTATACATTTATTTTATTTATTTTTATGTGGTGCTGAGGATACAACACAGTGCCTCATACATTCGAGGCAAGCGCTCTGCCACTGAGCTACAACTGCAGCCCTCATGGAACAGTTTAACTGTGAACTTTATCTAAAGAAGATATTTCCTCCACAGTGGTATCAATGAAGTCTATTGTTAAAACATTATGGGCTGTTTGGGATGGTGTGTTCCTTTGTTTTTCATATTTGTATATCTGCCCATCTATTGGTATAGTTCTGATTTCTTCCTTTTTTAAAATATTTATTTTTTATTTTATATGGGCTCAATATCTTTATTTTATTTGTGTGTGGTGCTGAGAATCGAACCCAGTGCCTCATGCATGCTAGGCGAGCACGCTACCACTTGAGCCACATCCCCAACCCTGATTTCTTCTTTTAACTAAAGGACTACTTTGTGAGCTTTGTTATTTTAGGAGCCCTGGGTTAGGTGACCATTCAGATTATGATAATTTAAGTGAATGTGTGACCTCCAATTCCAATATCAGCACCACTTGAAGGGATATCATTGAATCCTATTTACTATAATCACTTCAGAGCCATGCCCTATTCTGTTTATCCTTGATAAGAAATACAAATGTTGTAATTGTTCTCTAAGGCTCCTCAAATTCAAGTATAAACCTATATTAAAATTCTGAAATAGGTCAAATAATTAGTTGATAAATGTAATAAATGTATTATTTCTTTCCACAATTTCATCTTGAGCTATTTACTCTGTTTTAAGGATCTTTCTGTTAAGTGAGGTCTAAAATCAGGGAGGAAGAAAGCTTAGGCAAAAAGAAAAGGGAAAGAGTGTGAGAAGGGGGGTGGAGGGAATATAAAATAATAATTTACACCAAGATAAAAAGAAGAAATAGATGAATGGTTAATATTTGAGGTAGTAACAGATAATGCAAGTGGATGAATAAGGGGTAAGAGAAGCAAGTATAAATTAGACCCAGGAAAACAAAGATAGGAAGATTAAATCCAATTAATGCTTTAAATCATTAGATGAAATACATTCACATTGAAGGTACAGTGTGGGCTATTGAATTAACAAATATCATTCAAGTTAAAGAGTTATTTATATGATCACAATTGACATTAAATTATTTATAGTAACCCATGTCAAGGTGAAGAAAATTTTTAGTTTGGATTTCATTGGGGTTTAGACATTTAGCAGATATCCATCAGTCTTTGGTTGTGGATCTCTCCAGAGTTGCAGGGGCACAGCAACCAGTTCCCTAGTTGATATGAACCTCCTACCAGCAGCTTCTGGTTTGACTCCTGGGAGGGTGCAGTGTTGTAACTTGGTTATTCCTATCGTATGCAGTAGTCCAGGTTTCGGACTCTGAAGTGTCCCTGTGATTGCTGTGGGTGACCATGTACCTACTTCCCCCATAGGTTTCTTTTCATAGTAGTAAAGATATTGATCTGTGAGTGCAGGAATTCTGGTTGTGAGTTTTCTGTGGGTGTTCTGTGGTACAGAAGTATTTCCCTGGCCATTGCAAATCTCTGAGTTACTATTATAAAGGGTCTCCGGTGGTTTACCTGGACTCCACTGCCCCAGTTTGTGAATGGCAGGTATGATTCTCTCTGTTGATTATGTCTGATGTAAGATCCTGCCAGTATCCAAACAATGCCCTTTCACTTGCCAGTTGTGATCATGAGTCAGACTAGGCACCAGTTAAGGTTGGGATCAGCCTCTTCTTCCTGCACAGACTCTGGTAATTTTCTACTGGGTGTCTCTATCACTGGGTATTCAGGCAGCTGCCCTCTTAGTCTTCTGCAAGTGACTGCCCCAATGTCAACGATCTGGGCCTGGGGAATCTGCTTCTTCTATGGGGGCCAAAGCTGCTTCATTGCTGTCTCTGAGTTCAGCGAGTGCATGCTGCACAAGGCTTTTTGGGTCACAGAGGCTGAGTGGGGTTAGGTGTAATTCCCTGCACAGGACCCCGTCTTCCATTCCCCTTGTTTGTGATAAGACAGAGGGAGAGGGGTTTCAGCATTTTGGGCTAGTAGTGGTCTATCTAGTTCTTTCTGGCCAAATTATTACAATGTCTCACTGCAGGGGCCTTCCCTGTGGTTTAATTTGGAGCTGCCTGTGCACGGAAAGATTTGAGGGGGGTAACTGACTAGTTGGCTGAGGACTCCTCAAGATGGCTTTCTTTCACGATTTCATTTTAAGCTATGGACTGTTGTAAGGTTCCTTCTTTTACCATCACATTTTAAATTTTGTCTGTCTTTCCAAATGTTTTTTAGCAAGTGAGCTTAAGAGATTTTCAATCCCCCCTTCTACCTCCACCTGGCTTTCTCTCTGTTGTCCCTTCCCTCTTCTCGTCCCCAGGTTCTGATTGGGATTAGGGGACTCTTAAATTTCTTTTCTACTCTGGTAACCTATTTTCCAGTCTCTCCAGGTCTCAGACTTTGTAATATTGAGTCTTAGAACATTTATTTTGTCACCTCCCTCTCAATTCTGCTTTTCCTTCACTACCTCCTTTCTGAGTTGTGAGGAGATTGGGACTTGCTGCCTCACTTGCTTCTGCCATCTTCCTGTCTCCTAAATTTTTAATTTTGAGACAGGGTCTTACTAAGTTATGGTGGATGACCTCCAGCTTGCAATCCTCTTGCCTCAGCCTCCTGAGTTTACAGACATGTGCCATCATGCTCAGTTCTTTGTGTAAAATTATAATGCCTGTGACTTGAATATGTTTGCTTATTAGTTTCTTTTCAGCTTCCACATTGTGGTATTATTTTTTCTTGAGGTAGATACAAACTACCAAAAACCAAAACCAAACAAACCCCAAATCCCCAAACCAAAAACAAAAACTATTAAATTCCTTTGAAATTATAGACTTTATTAAAACTCCTTAGAAATCATGCTAGAATAATTCTATATTACATGGATGAGCCACAGAGCTTGCAGTATTAAAAAGATGACGTGGAAACAAAAACACAAATGACAATATTTTACTAGCCTTAAAAACATTGTTTTTTTCCAATAAGTTGAATATAATTCTTTATCAGAAATTTCTTAAATACTAAAAGTCACAGAATCAGTTTATTAGCATAGGAAGCCAACTTATCTTCCCGTGGATAGGGATTCCCTGGTTGCACCATGCCTTTGCTCTTCCTGTTTTCTCTACCTTGAAGCCATTTACTACCCACTCTTTGTTGCTCTTGAATACTCACTAAATCCCATTCACCTTTCAGGGTTCTGTTTAGGTTTCATCTCCTCCAGATATTTTATTTTCTCCCTAAAGAAATTTTTCTCCATAAAATTGTTGGGCTCTCAGCTAAGTTAAGGGCCCATTTTTTAATGAGTCAATAGGACTGTGTATATCTATATCTTTACCTATAAATTTCCTCCATTGCCTATCATATCTTCAAGAACAGTGGTTTGTGGATCTTTAGTACATTCAGAGATGAGCACAGCATCAGGCAGATTAGGGGAAACCAGGAAGTTGAACTGAATTGAAACCCAATACATGGTTTAGAATACAAGAGTAAAATCAGTGTCAAACCTAGTAAGATAGAGATTGGAGTTAGGGAAAGGACTAAAGGAATAATCTACATTTAGCTCTTTCTGTGACCTTTTGTTTGCCATCACATTATGAATGTCTTGAGAGACCAGGGATTTGGAAGAAAACCCTATCTCTGTCATACTATGTTGAAATCCTTGGCATGTGAAATCAGAAAAAAAAAAATGATTATGTACATTTAATCCATTGAAAATTTTGGAACTTTGAAAATATCAACTTAGTGACTTAGCTTGACATGACTTCTTTTTAGTCATAACTGAATAAACCCACCATAGAAACAGAATAGTGAGAATAGCCTAAATTATGTCAAGATCAATACTGCGTAAGTGGCCTTCTTCTCCTTCCTAGCATATTAACTTAGAAATAGCCTTCAAGCATAGAAATACATTTTCATGAGCAATAAAGACTGAATGACAACTTGACCCAGGATTAATGTATTAAAGCTGTCTTATCATGAGGATTTGTCAGGCTTGATAATGGCTCACTCATTTTAAACTGATATTGATGCTACTAAGTATGGTAAAAACTCTAATTGAGTTCTGGAGTTCCAGATCCTTAAGGGATTTAAAAGGAATTATTAAAATAAAATTGACATAGTGTGCACAGATCTTAAAGGTGTAATTTAATTTAAAATCATATTTAATGAGAAATAATCTATGTATGATAAAATACACCAATTCTAAGTGTATTTAAGTTAACAGTTTGGTAAATAACCACTAACACAACTAAGATGTAGACCATTTCTGTTATCCCAAATAGTAACCTCATGTGACTCTGTAGTCACTCTTAAGCCTGAAGCAACCAGTCTGCATTCTGACACTATAGATTAATTTTGCCAGTTCTGGAATGTCACTTGAATGAAATTGTTCTTTTTTTATGCCTGATTTCTTTTAATCATCCTACCTTGTTTATCCTTAATTATTATGATGCTTCTTTAATTGGTATTGCTTTGAGTTATGTAGACAACTCAAGGCATGTCCAAAATGGGATGTCCAGTTGGGGAACTCCATCATAAAGCCAGAATGTCATGGGCCATAATTCATTATAGATAGAAAACTACCATCCAAGAGCTGCATGTAAATTTACCAATATCAAATCTTAATGCTGAGTGGGAGAGAAGAAAAATGTACTCTGAGAAATCATTATCACAAGGAACCTGAATGTATTCTGTATTTCAGGAGGGAGAAAAAAAGCATATCCTTCCTTGGGGCATTCACATTTATCAAAATCTAAAAGCTAAAGTTTCAAGAAATATGAGTTTATAGTTTCAAAGTACAAAATTCACAGAAATAAAACACTGAATAACAAATCGCCTAAGAAAGAAAGGAGGGAGGTAGGAAGAAGAGGGGAAGGAAGAAGGGAAAGAAAAGGAAATACAGAGAAAGAAGAAAAAAAAGATAATTTCAAAATCATTTTATTATCCATTATATCAAACTGGAATAAATATCTCCATTAACATATAATAGATTCAGTGGACATACAAACAAGACTAGTATAGCTTTGATGCCAGGAATACAGTGAAACCTTCAGTGTGTAAGATGTATGAGGTAATTAGGTATAACCTTGGGACCGAAACCTGATAATGATGAGAAAGAAGATTATAGGTCCATTCCATTCATAAAAATAATACAAAAAAATCTTAAACAAACATTTAACAAACTAAATCTAAAACAAATAAAAAAGATGATGTCATAGCCAGATTGGGTTTACCCAGGAATGCAGGTATGGATTAACATTTGAAAATCAGTCACTTCTTGTATTTGACATTGTACTAAATGGCATGAAGAAGTAGTTAAAGAAACAAATTGGAAAAGAAGGATAAAAGTTGTTACATTCATGTATAATCAATCTTAAACTCATATATAAGGTTGTTTTTTAATAGGTGATGAGAATGATCATTTACAAAACTTTTAAACTACCTAAACTATTAGAAATAAGACGTCAGCAAGTTTTCGTGATCCATAATTAATACAAATATAATATCTATTTTAATGTGTCTATAAATGGGAAATATAATTTATAACTTAACCATTTATAAGGTATCAAGAACTCAAAGATGGCCAATACTTTGTGGGGAAAATTAAACTTTAATTGAAGCATTTTAAAAAGCTTGTATAAAAGTACAGTGAAATATTGTTTATAGATTGGATGATTCAGTAACTTAATTGAGTCAGTTTTCTTCAAGTTGATTATATATTTAGTGCAATTCTAGTAAAAACAATCCCAAAAGATATTTAAATAGACTTTAGTACATTGTTGCTTAAATATATGGAAGAATAATTCACCCAAAATAAGCACAACATTTCTTCAAACATACCTTAAAAGAGAAGTAATGATCATTAAACTTTAGTAATTTAGATCATAGGGCAAAGAAATGTACAAATTGACCAAGGAGTCCACAAGCAACCCCTCACTTATAGGAAAATTTGATTTGTGATATAGATAACACTTGGTATCATTAAAGAAATGTTTGGCTTTTCCCATTTCGAAAAAAACATTGTGAAATGATCCCCCGTCTCAATTTATACCAACATTCCATTCTAGATGGACTGACTATTCAAATATGAAAAGCCAAACTATGATATTCAGAAGACAGTGTTGAGTGTCTTTTTGATCTCAGTGCAAGAAATAGTTCCTTAAAATGAGACACTTATGCAAACAAAAACATAAAGGGAAGGATTGAGAGAACTGACTATCTTAGAATTAATTAAGAGCTTCCATTTATCAAAAGAATACTTTTAAGAAAGTGAAAAGATACAGCAGAAGCTGGAAGAAAATGTCTGAAAAATAAATAACTGAAAGAGAATTATATTAAGAGCATATTCATGAGCTAATGAGAAAAGACTGTGTAAGGGCCATGGGCTCAAACAGGTGTGTCACAGAAGACACCTCAGTGGCAAATGATGCCTAACACTAACAACAATCAATCATGAAGTGGAAATTAAAAACCAAGATGCAATACAATTTTATACCTACTGAATTGACTTACATCAGGTGTTTTCAGTTTCAGGAAGGTGGTAAACTAAGGGAAAACTCTTTATTTTCTGCACATGGGAAAATAAATTGGCCCAACCACTTTGAAAAATTACTTGGCACTATATAGTAAAGCTGATACACTGATTTTATTTCTTGGTAAACACCTTTGTAAAACCCTGATATACACGAACCATAACACTCATGTATAAGATTGTTTTTTAATATAAAAAAATGTAAAAGTACTGACACACTGTTATATAAAAGTATAGTTAATTTTTTTAAAAGACCTAAGAATAAAACAATTGATCGGAATTCCTTCAGAAGGGTCAGAGAGTGAAATGGAGTCAAGAGGCTCCGATGGGGGACTGAGTGGAGCAATACTCCAGTGTCCTTGAATTTAAGCTGATCAATGGTAGTGTTACAGTATTTATGCACTATGTTTCTTTATTTTATACATAGTCTTTGTGTCAACTCAATACTTAATAAAGTGTAAAATCCTCCATGTACAGTATTCTGTATTTAGCAGTCATTGCTATAAAGTGAATATGACATGGTATCCTGAGGACTTTAAAAAATGGCTTAAAACTCTTTGAAATTCACCTAAATGTGAGAATCTCCTGGTACTTCTTTAAAAATTCAAATTTCTCCACTTAGCCTCAGACCTACTTATTCAGTATATGTATTATAGGGGACTTAGAACTGTGGGTTTTGTTGGAAGAGGTTCAATGCAGTCAGTGTTGGGATTATTCAATTTAAAGATGCTAAGAATACCAAGGTGAAAACTTTTGAGTCTTGAAAGAAGGAATTGCTGTTGCAAATCACAAGGTAGTCATGTGAGGGAAGGATTAGTGTTCACCCTGGAAGGAGAATATAATATTGAGATTATATTTATCATTAATCTATCATGCACAAAAGTACCATCATGACATTTTTGTTGATTTCATTTTTTGTTTTCATTTCACTTTAAATCCTGTAGATAGGATTCTCTTTGATGATTTACTATCATTTTTGCAATCATATGAATTGATTTTTTTACAAATACACCATATGTTCTAAGATTCTATTAGGTGTGTAATTATAGGATTATTAAAATAATAACATGTACCACTTTGGTAACTGTAGTTGTCCTCTTCTGCAGATTAAAAATTCAGGGAATACAAATCTCTCAGTCTCTTCCCACAGTTCTGTTGGCATCAGAATAAGTACTTCATTGTTTCCTTGGCAAGTAAAATGAAACTCAAGGAAGACTGCTAGTTTGAAATTGCAGCGTGACATTTGAATTATAGAGGTCTACTTTGGTCTGTTGACTGTTTAGTTCAGGATCTTAATGGGAGGAAGAGGGATCACTGGTATATGTAGAATATATCTATTAGAAGCTTAAAGACAATGGCATTTATCTCTTGGCTAATAGGTGACATTTATTAAAAGTAATTAAGAATGTTGGGTCAAGGAAAAACTACATTTTATAGTGCTATTTTGCTGTGAAAACAATAAATAAATGTGCTACAGAATTTAAATAATTTAAAAGGTGACCTATCAAAAAGGCCAATAGCCATAGTATAAAAGAATTGTTTGTAACTAAGAACACATGAATTTTAGGTTTCTGATTTTAATTTTTGTTTGAAAATTGGTTTTTTGTTGTTTTTTGTTTTTCTGTAGTACAAGAAGCTGGGCAATACAGAGTGCATTCAAGAAAAAGACATGTTTTACCTATAGAACAGAGTATATAAAATGCAGTAATGGTTAGAAAGGTTTTGTAAAAGTAAATTGAACAATATTGTTTCAACTTTCTAAAATAAGCAGAATTTCTAGACGTTTTTTCCATTAGATAATCATTGGGAAATAATTCTCTGCAGGTCCCTCACATTTCTGAGGCACTGGCTGCCCTTTGTTCTTGGCTGTCTTTTCAAGTGTTTGTGTAGTAAACTGCCTGGGAAGACAGAGTCTGTCCCTCCAGATCAAAAGACGGTCATGCTTTGTATATAAAAGACTCACTTTACCTAAGCTCTGAGTTTCTCTCCTGACCCATCATCGACATTCCTATGCAGGACTCGTCAGGCCCTCTTGTCATCACTCTTGGAAAATTGTAGCTTGAGGAACCAGCACAAAAATGATGGTGGTTTGTTTCAACTTGTATGAAGACACATCCTGGCTTAGAGGAAGGTTCAGACCCAGTTGTTCTGACAATATTTACAGAAACACACACCTACATTGAGCATGAGGGAAGTAATTTCAATCACTGTGGTCAGACACCTAGTGACTCCTTAGACTCTGGCTGGTTCACTGGGGAGATGATAAGGCGGGTGCATAGCACTGGTTCACAGACAGTTGGGCTCTCTGTTGACTCAGCCCCTCCTCCATTCTTTTGTGTTTGTCATTCCAACTTCAGATTTATCCAGATAGCAAAAGGTCTCAAAGTTCTTTGCAGTAGGTCCTTACTGCTATAGAGGAATGTTGGCCCTGTCAGGGAGATTTCTCTGAGATAGACACACCTCTGTGGAAATCCTAAGTAAATATTTGGGCCCTCGTTGCCTTGGACTGCATCTATACTCCTGATGAAGGTAATGCACTGAAGGATGAAAAACTGTCAGCCTCATCACCCTGGAAAACTTCTCTATCCCTTATGTTAAAATCAGGCTTTAAAGAGATGCTGTCATGATAACAGGGCAGCAAATGCCTGTTAAGATAGACTCCATAACAGAGTTCCTGCTGTGAAAGTCAAGTTTAGGATTGCTGAGCCAAAGACTCTCCAAAGCTAAATAGGTGGTGCCAGTGATCATGGCCTACCTTATAATGTGCTTTAGGTGCTTGTCAGTGTTGGAGTTAGGTTAAAACACGATTAATCACTGCTTTGCTCAGAACTAAAAGCAGGTGTGCCTATGATTGGCAGAAAGCTGCTCTCTGCCTCCCTACACCTGATGCCACCTTTATCCTGACCTCATTTGCTCTAAGATGAAACTAAGGGTGGGCCTGAGATCTGTTTGTCCTCCAGAGAGACCAGTTACTATGTAATCCCTTGGGGTATGCTGGAGAACTTTGTGGAGTGTTGGCAGTTAAACTTCATGGTTTTGTGGATACTGGCTCACAACTCACTATCTCACCTGGTACCGTGGTGAGAACATGTCCAAATTCAATTTATATGATGCATTCACAGTGAGAAGGAAAGTGAAAATGGCTCTGTGGAAGGGACCCTTGGGAAAATTCAATGTAATTCTGTGGCTTATAATGGAGCTCATGTGTTGCATGCCTGCATTTCTTTGTCCCATTAATGTCAGTAGGGTTTCTCACCTTCAGAGATTGCCACATGTAGAGCAATAATACTGGGACATGTAGATCACGCTCCATGTTTTCTCTCTGGTAGTCAAACAGAATCCCTGTAGAATTCCAGAAGGAATTATTCAGTTAGTGGCTGCCAGAATACTCAGAGAATTTTCCAACACAACAATACTGCTTGCCATATTAGCCACAAGACACAACCCCTTAAAAAAAAAAAAAAAAGCAGCTACTAATCTGCTAAGTATTCTCTGACTGAAACCGAATGTCCCAGGTTCTCAGTTTGAGCTGGGTCTATTTGAACTTGTGACCAAAAAAGCTTGGAAGAGCCCAACCAACACACTTTATAAAATAGAAATGACAGATTCAAGAAAACTGCTGAAATGGGGGTATTTGCTCAATGGTGGAACACTTGCCTAGCATGTGCAAGGCCCTGGGTTCAATCCCTAATACAGAAGAAAAAAGAACAAAAAAAAAGAAGAAAACTCTGAGCTTTGCCCAATAGTGTCTCAGATTTACATGAACAAGTGGCTGTTTTGTGTTTGGGAGATTTTGTCTGCCATCTTTTTTCTGAAGCAGAACCTGTCACTCAGTGGTGCCTCCAATTTATAGGATTTTTTTTTTAATGCCTGAGTTTGTTCACTGGTGATCATTCAACCAGGTTGTCTGGTGCTAACTACTGGGATTTTCAACCTCTGCACCAGCTATTCAGACCCACAAATGGACATGGTCACTTGCAGCATAGACAGGACTCAAGGCCATATTTACAGCTCTGGCCAATAGTCCCTTTGATAATCCTTGTTATATTTTTCCTGGCCCTTTGGACTATTTCCAATGACTTATTTGGTCTGTCCTTTGGAAAATTATAGACTAACAGATTAAAGTTTGAGGATTCAAACCATAGAAACAAATTATGGAAACCTATCAAATTCTTTGGGCCTACTCCTAGCTATATGGCATCGATATTTTTGTGTACTTAAGGAAAGATTTTTTGTGTTTTTGTGGTTTTTTTTTCTTCTTATGGAACTTGGATTTGAACCCAGGGCCTTAGCACATGCTTGGCAATCGCTCTACCACTGAGCTACAGCCCCCACCCAGAGAAAGACTTTTTAAAGAAGTCCTTAAAAATCTGTCACAGAAACTTTAAAAATGTTTTATGTATTTAAAGAAAGTCCACCATTTGATCATGTAGCCTTCAGTTGATTGTAGTGATCCCTCTGAAATAAGGCTATCCAAGACTACTTGGAGCAGCTTTTCCTAAGGAATAATTGATAATAATGGTCCTTATGATTGTACTAATTAACTAGACAAGATAGTACAGAATTTATTTCCAACTGAGGGAATGTGATTAGCTGCACTGCCTAGATCCTAGAAGGCACTCATATCAGCCTCAACTTGCTGACTAGAGTTTTTCTAGAAAACAGAACTGCTCTAGACCCTAAGCTTCTTCCTTGTGTCCCCAAAAGTAACCCTGTGTGTTCACTGATACATCCTGTTGCACTTAGAATAAACCCTTAAGCCAAGTGGAAAGGTCAGTACAGGAGGTTATGGAGAGAGGCTAGACTCTGATGGGGCTTCTTTAACCAGTTGGTTCTGGGAGGCTAGGAAATATAGTTGATCCCAGCACTGCAAGTTGGACTAATTCTGCTGGTTGGAGTCCTATTCATAGTAATTTTAATTATGTGCTGTGAGATTGTCTGAATGGATTTAGTTCTGGATGCCCTAGGTCTCATTGATCAGTGTGGCTATAGGAGTGTTAAACTCATGAGAAAATTTACCGCAAGCCATAAACAATGTAGATCTGAGCATGGATAATGTTGAGAGACCATTCCCCATGGATCTGTCCTCTGCATGTCTTATGAGCAGAGGCATGGATGGCCTTTGTTTCAGATTATCATTTGGTATGATGAATAGCCTTGGAAAACAGAGGTAGTTTCTCTCTTAAGAACAGTAAGAGACTTTCTTACTCCCCACTATATAAAGTTGGGGTTTCCCAAGTTCAGAATTCTTAATATTTTTGATCTTGCCCTCTGCTTTTATACTTTGTTCTCCTAGCAGTATCTCAGACTTGAACGTTGTTTGAAAGCCATTTTTTTAAATTTTAGACTTATATTTTTAAAACTTTCAAAACCATCAAGTCTTAGTTCCTTTCTGTTTGAAAGTATGCTCATTCTATCCATGTCTCTCACATTTTACCATAAGCATTAAGAAGAAAATCAGGCAGCACCTTCAACACTTAGTGAGATTAGCAGTTCACTAGGAACATTTCCTGCTTTCTGATAATGTTGCTTAGCTTTCTACCACTATATAATAAGTACCTCACCTTCCAGATTTCCACTAACAATCTGTTCAAGGCAGGTTAGGCTTGCTCTAATGCACTCTTCATAATCCTTTTAGCCTTTGTTTACTGCCTGTTTCCAAAGTCACTTCTGTGTGTGTGTGTGTGTGTGTGTGTGTATTTGTTATGACAGTACCCACCTTCTATTGCTGTACAACAAATTACCCCCAAAACATAGTAAGTTAAGAAATATTTATACCTTACATTATCTGTGAGTCAGTTTAACTGATGCCTCTGATTCAAAATCTCTCCCAAGGCTACAAATAAAGCATCAGCCAGAATTGTGGTCATCTAAATGTTCAATTGGGAGAAGATTTGCTTCCATGTTTGCTCACAGCTGTCGGCAAAACTCAAAAGATCCACTTCCAAGCTCCTTCATGTGACTGTTGGCAGGCCTCAGGTTCTTGCTGGCTGTTGGCCAGAAACCTCAGTTCCCTGTAGTGTGTAACACGGGCCTCTTCATCCTCACAATATGGCAGTTTGCTTTCCAATAGTGAGGGCGCAGACAGAGCAAGAGCCTGATGAAATGCAAGTCCACATCTTGGTGTACACTCATTTCAGAAATACTTTTATTGTATTCTGGTTGTTATAAGTGAGTTTCTAGGTCCATCCTACACTCAAGGGGAAGGAATTTACAAGAGCATGAATAAGCAGGAAGCAGGGATCACTGGGGGTCACTTTAGCATCTATCCACCATTGCAGGAAATATTGTTCCTGTTTTTGGAGTATGTTTTCTAAAAGGAAGGGGATTAAAAATTAAAGAAAGCCCTGAAATACTATAAAATGCTAATTTATGAACTGTTTAACACAACTGCTAGAAAAACATTTAAGAAGGAAAACATGAGTTTAGATAGTTGGAAAGATGTATTGGCAGGTCTAACCTCTAGAATTTTAGGAAGAATAATTTGTCAGCAGTGTTACCACGAAGGCAGGAAACAGAGGGCCCATGCGTAATCTAGATATGGAGTTCAGCTGTTTTTCTTTACTTGGAAGATAATATGGTAAGAATGGAGTGAAAATCCAGATACATTTTGAGAACAAAAGATCGACAAGAAATTTTGAATGGCTTGATAAATGGAAGTGAAATAAAATAAATGCATATGAAAAGCTAGACATTAAATATTTTGTGTATTTAGTTCTTTAAAACCTTTCAATATCCTATGGGGTTGGTATTTTTCATACTGTTTTATAGAAGCAAAGACTATAAAAAATACAAAATAAGTGGCACGCTCAATATAATGCGTCTGCAACATTAAGTCTTTTCTCTTTTGGAGACCTAGTCTCTCGAGCCCCAAAGCCTGTGCTCTTATTTGTTGCACTACTTATGGCATTGTCTTGGAGAAATAAGGGGTGATGAAAACAATCATAGTTCTCAAGTCATATAGTTATCTAGCATGTTCTAGGCACTGTGATGTGAGCTCTTTGAATATGTCACTATTGTAAATTCTCATAGCAACCTCATGAATAAAGTGTTATTATTTCTATTTTATAGGTGAGCAGACAACATTCAAAGAGATATCATAGCCAGACATTACAGAATTAGCGCACATACAAAAAGTCATTGACAAATAGTGGAAAAAGAGATTCCTTTGCAGAAAAAGGGATGCTTTTGCCAAAAGCTATTTGGATAGTTGGTGCAGACTGAGGAATTTTAAACCTTAACATCTTAGTTTGTGATCTTTCTCCTCCAGAAAAGAAGCAGCTCTCTCTATTCTCTGAGAACTGAGTCTGAAAAATATATATAACCATATTCATATTCAGTAAACAAATTCCCAGAAAAACTGCACAATTAAGGCTATTTTTATGATTAGCATCATTTGGTTTCCCTGAATTTACCAGAGCAAACATTGCTGCAGCAAAAATTACTGCTAATGGTTGAACCTAACAACAAGAGAAAATCCCCCAAAGGGTCATTTAGGTCCCAGCTGCAGCTGTGCTTCACTATATTTCATACTGAAAGGCTGAGATTAACAGGAAAATGAGGCTCTGCCGTACTGTGCAGATGTGGCTGCAACTGTCTTAATTTATTCAGTAAACATTTGTTCAGTGCCCACTACATGCCAAACAGTGCCCTAGCCATGCTAGGATTGCAGGGATACATCATACCTGGTGGCCTCCAGGAGCTCTTAGATGAAAGAAGTTGATGGGAAAAAGCAGCTATAAAAACTTCAAAGTGTTATTAGTGATATAAGGCATATAGTGGGAACATAAAAGAGCAGATTATGAAAGTCTTAAGAGTAGGAGCTTCATAGGATTTTCCAATGAAGAGGGATATTCACCTTGGACCACTCTGGTGGGTGGAGGCTGGGCAATGAGGAGCATGGATGCATGGAGGTTTCCCAGGGGCAGGGTTGGTAGAATCTAGGGGTTTTTTTTTTTTTGTTTTTGTTTTTTTGTTGTTGTTGTTTTTTTTTGAAGAACTGGGAATATAAGAGGAGCTGCTTTAATGAAAGGAAAATTTTACTTCAGAATGACCAATTTGCTTTAAAAAGATGCATGCATCCAGATCTTCTGCAGAATTATATTTTTGAGACCAAAGCTTAGCAAACATCCAGTTACAAGATAGGAACTGGAAAGGCTCTGGTGTGTCACCATTGCAGCAACAGCAGCAATGAATTATTTTGAGCTCCTATCATGTTCCAGGTCTTGTGCTAAGCACTTTACAGGCACTCTCTAATTTAATTTCATGATAACTTTGTTATGCTAAGTATTTCTTCAAGTTGTCTTATTCTATAGATAAAGAAATCAAGGGCTGGGGATGTGGCTCAAGCGGTAGCGCGCTCGCCTGGCATGCGTGCGGCCCGGGTTCGATCCTCAGCACCACATACCAACAAAGATGTTGTGTCCGCCGAGAACTAAAAAATAAATATTAAAAAAATTCTCTCTCTCTCTCCCTCTATCACTCTCTCTTTAAAAAAAAAAAAAAAAAAAAAAAAAAGAAATCAAAGCTTCAGTCTAGAATGTCAGTTCCAATGTCTCAGAGCTGGAATTTGAACTTAGAGAAGTGACCACAAAACCAAGGTTCTTTCATTGGCCCCCACTTCGCTAACCCACTAATACAACCTATGCTTAATGCTCCTTCTGTAAAGTCTAGACCAACACCTCCAACTCTCGTGTTTCGGGCCCTGGTGTATCTACCCACTTTTGCTCCCACCAGTCAAAAGTTTGGTGTTTACAAGACATGGAATCTGTCAGCACAATTATTATAATGCTATTTAGTAAAATATTAAGTGCTCTGATGTAATGTGAATGTAAAGAAAATTGTTTTATCTATGAAAACTAGATATATTATTTTAAAAAAAATAGCTAAACAAAATTAGGTTTGGGGAAGAAATGTAAAAGATAAGGGCACAACATAAACATCTAGAGGAATCTAAAACTCAGTTTTTCTTGCTTGAATCATTTTTATCCATTTTAAGGACATTGCAAAATTTTTATAGATTATATGTTATGCTTGTGGTTTTTATAAGAGAATGTGTGAAACATCAGTCAGCAGACACTCATAAGCCAAGAGGAAAACTTGGCCCTGCAATTAAAAGATAGGCAAGTGAATCAATAATTCTGTGATTTAGGATAAGTGTAAATATGTTTATGTTTGGTTTTCATTGATTCTTCTCTTTATTTTGCAATTTATTCACCCATTACTGCTCCCTGTCCTTTCAAAGGAGACTTCTATGTACTTGCCTCAGGGTCATGATAGAATAAAAGAGGACAGTAAACACAGGTGCAAGTCTTCAAATGAATTGAATGACAATGTTCAAATTGTGAAAGGTGACTCCTAGCACAATAGCATTATGCAAAAACAGGCTTTTGGGTTGAGGATAGGTGAAAGGAATGTATTCTTAACATTGTTTTTCTGCAAAGCTTTAGTTTCTATAAACCAGAAGCAGCATAACATAGAATAAAGAATACAGACTTTGAAATGTTTCGATATAGCTTCAACACCTTAACTAATTGTTCTTGGTAAAGTCTCTTGAGTCTCAGTTTCCTCAAATTAAGATAGCATATTAATATCCATATCAAGTAGTTGTTAGGGAATATACAATGTTGGGTACATAGTAAATTATGAAAGGATTGTTATTCACTTTTCTCCTTTTCATGGGACTATTCAAAAGTAAAAGATGTTAATTAAGAAAGTAGATAGGCCATGAAACATTTACTATCTGTATTTTGAATCTAAGAACTATTCTTGACACATTGGAAGCAAATTTGTAGGTTGAGACAAATAATGTCAAGAGTCTCTGGTATTTTGAATTTTTTTTCTTTTATTGATGCATTATAGTTGTACATAGTAGTTGGGTTCATTTTGACATAACTATATGTGCATGGAATTTAATTTATTACTCCATTGGTCCCTAATGCCCACCCCCTTTGCCCTCCTTCTTACCCATATTTCCATTCTACTTTACTGGTCTACTTTCCATTTATTTATTTATTTTAAATTGGTAATATGTACACACATACACACACACACACACACACACACACACACATAAAGGTAGAATTCACTGTAATATATTTATGTGTGCACATAGAGTAATTTTGTCAAATTTATTATGCACTTTTTTTTGTTCCTTCTACACTGCTGATATTCCTTCTGCCTTTGAAAAACTTTGAATTTGGCCAAAAGTAGAAAGAGTTGGCTATCAATGGAAATACTTAATTGTAACATTTTTTTTTTTGTACAACATTGTCCATCTTCCTCTACAAATGACAGGCTCAATCCAATCTAATTTTGAGATTTGTTAATTTACCATTCCATGCCATAAAAATAATTTTCATTTTCAATAAACAGAATCTGAAAGACTTATTATTCTTAATCCACTAAATGTAACTCTTTTGTTTTCAGACGTTTAGGAGAATTGATAATAAGTGCATTCTTTATTCTGAAGTCTATTCAGGGTGGGAATGGTAACAAAGTTTTTGAACACTATCTATAGCCTATAATAAGTAAAAAGTATACTCAAGACACTAAAAGATATATTTTGCCCTTAGAATGCTTTAAAGGCTAATGAAAAGAGAAAATATTAGTAAATGGAATGATGAAATGAATGATAAGAATTTTGGCACAGATGCATGTAATTTGGGAACTAGAAAGGAGAAGAAACTGGAAAAGTAAAAAATAGAAGCATCAAGAAGAATTCTTGATAATTTTAAATTTTCAAGATAACTTTGATAAATTATACATGGACGATAAGGCCAAAACTGTACTTAAATGCAAGAATTGTCTATGTTGTATATATCCTAATCCTGTTTTTTTTTTAAAAAATGTGTGTAACACAATATTACCTTTTTAACAAATGACTGCTTGTTTTCTTGATATTACGAAAACTTCCTTAGGAAGTTCTAGATAGTACAATGCAATTGTATTTGTATTTAAAAAGTATTTGTTAGATCTTATTATATGTTAGGCCCCACCCTAGTCTCATATTTATATTAATTCACTCATACTTAGTTAACAAGTATTCATTTTCAAGCTGGCAAAAGCAAATCAAGTCATTTTTTTCAGCTCCTGTTTAAAATGTACCATATTGTTATGGTTTAGTTAGGCTTTAAATTTTAGCTTAAATTTTCGCGAGTCATTCAGCTACTCATCAAATTGATTATGTAGAACTAAATTTTATATATGAGTTTAAGCTTTAAAACTAAGACTGAGCTTTGCTGCTAGTTGTGATTATAGGGTTAAAAATTTTTACATTTTTATACCTCCACAAGAAAACTTTTAGCAAAGTATCTTGAGATTGTTTACTTACTAACCATGCCACATTCCCATTAGTTAACATCACTGGTATTTACAAAGTACCTGCTGGTTCTAAAAACATATAAATAGGAAATAGATTAATTTACAGAATACCGTAAGAACCATACCAAATCTAAAATTAAAGCCTTTTGAATATTTAGAGAATGTAATTGTACTGATAAATATAAGCTATTTGGAACCAACCAGTCCCCATCTTCAGCTACCTTACCCTGCCAAGTGCCAGAGACACTTAAAATGGTATTTATAGTTTAGACATTTTCAGATTGGTTTCTAAAGGGTCCTAAATTTCTAGGATCCTTGGAGATTGGAACACCCAATCTCAAACTTTCCCCCCCCTTTCAGTCAAAGCATCTCTGATTTTATTTGTGTGGGGTGGGGCAGGGAGGTGGGGAGTTCTAACTAATCTGTAACCAGTTTGGAAAAAATCGCTGCTCAATGTGAAAGATCCTGAGCTTATTTCTCTATACAAATGCCTCCAAAGTCAAGGTTTTTATGATAATAGCCTCTGTGGGGAAGTAGAGACTGAGGGATACTGAGGCAATATATTTATTGTGGTCAGTGGCCCCCAAATCCTTTTGTAGAAATTGTGCCTGCTTCAAGCTTCTCAACTTGGAAGAATTTGGAGAGAAGTCAGAGAACAATTACAAAGACAGTTACAGAGATCTCTGACCTCTTGAGAAAACTAAAATAATTTCATTGAAAAAAAGAAGTCTGAGGCAACTAAATAATAGTCTTCCAGACAATAAGAATCATTACACTGAGGTTAATAATCAGATTTCCTTCATGTGCAGACATAGTTTTAAAAAGGGATATATACAGAAGGGGAAGAAAAAAACATTTTAATGAATAATGGCTGAATACTTACCAATTTGAGGACATTATTATACACAATCAGGAAGCCTAATGAACAAAGAGATCCACATGGAGACACAATTCAGTCAAATTATTGAAACTCAAAGAATTTAGAAACAAAAGACAAGTTACTCTCATCACAAAGGCTCCACCATAAGATTAACAACTGATTGCTCTTCAGAAACCATAGATGCCAAAGGTTAGTAGGATGACATAAGTCCTGAAAGAAAAAAGACACCAAAAATGACAAAACCATCTTTCAAGAATGAAGGACAAATTATTAGTAAAAGCTGAGGGAGCTCATCACCAGCAGTCCTACTCTACAAGAAATATCAAAGGGAGTTAGTTCTTCACTCTGAGATGCAAAGACTGTAGGCAGTGAATTGAAGCCATTAGGAAAAATTAAAAACACTGGTAAAGGCAACTATATAGGTAAATGTAAAATCCAATATTATTTGTAATTTTGATTTGGCTTGTAACTTAGCTCTTTCCTGTATAATTTAGTAGGCAAATGTGTAAAATAGTGATTCTAAGTTTGTAAATGGGAATACAATACACAAAGGTATATTCTGTGACAATAACTGTGTGAAAGGGGAACAAAGGGGGGAAAGGGGCGTGTGCAGCTTTAGCAGAAAGAATGAAGTGTAGAACAACAAGAAAAAGCAGCAAATGCTGAGCCCAGTTAATCAAAGGAATACATCATTCAGGGTTCTCTTTATGAAGGTTTTTTTGAAGGCAGTATGAATTCCTATCTATGTTTTATATATTAAACTACTACCTGTAGGAACAGGGATGAATTAAATGAACTTGGTCTTTTTAACCTTGTGAATCAATGATTCATCTTTAAGTTTTATCATAAGATAAAGATTTCAAGCACTTATTTTGAATTATAGCCTCATAGCCTCATGCTGTCAGGAGAGGAGCTACTTTCTAATAACGTTAAGGAAGTTAGTAGAAAAGAAGAACATCTATTCCAGGGGTCATGTACTCAGATACCTACAGGGACCCACAGATGTTATAAAAGAGTGAAGCTAACAACAGAATGATGTGGAGTTTGGGAAGTCTAGTGTATTAAAAAGTGAGTGACTGCCTAAAAGGGGCAATGACTGCAATCTTTGGCCAGTTGTTATTGTGTCACAATGTGTCTAAATTGACAGATCTTTGGCTTTCTCAAAAAAAAAAAAAAAAAAAAAAAAAACAACTGGAAATGTAGAATTTTACATGAAAAAAAAATTCATATTGACCAAATACTCAGTTTTATTAAAGTAGTGTGAAAGCAGAACTATATGCATGTGCACTCTGTGAGTTGGAAACTTCAGTTTATCCTTTAGTTCATTAGTTAACCACCACAGTAATTAACAAACAAAATAGAACCGATTCAATTCCAAAGGTTAGAAGAGTTAATCTACTTAACAATTATAATGTTTAATTAAGGTTCCTTCAAACTCTCTGAATCTTCAATCTCTGTTTCCTTCCTATACTGGGTAACTTGCTCCCAATATTGGGTGACTTATTCACATAGGAGGGTAGGTATTTGAAGGAATTACTTATTTCCCTTAGCTATGTAATTTTATTTAGTAAAATCATCACATGCTCAGATCAAAAATCAGTCATCCTGTTGCTATACTAGAGAGGCTATTGATTCTATCAGATATTTAGAAATGCACATGTATGTGGCATAGACTTGTTCCTTTGGATCTTTGAACTAACATTTGTATATAACATTGGCTGCATGAGGCATGCTCAATTTAAAAATTGACTTACACACTTTTACCATTTGGTGACATCTTTTATGTCTCTTATAAAATGTTTTCCAATAACCCTCTTCCACCTGGAGTAAGGACAGCTGGATTTCTGAAATCCCCTTACTTTCAGACAGGAGAATATGCCACAGACGAAGAAGAGGATGAAGTAGGGCCTGTTCTTCCTGGTGGTGACATGGCCATTGAAGTCTTTGAGCTGCCTGAGAATGAGGACATGTTTTCTCCATCAGACCTGGACACAAGCAAGCTCAGTCACAAGTTTAAAGAGGTAAGCCACTGATCTGCAAACTATTTATATCTGTCTATTTCATTAGTTAGTGTATGTTTTTGTTCAAATAAAATATTAAGAATAATCAATTTCCCAATGAAACTTTTTAATAGAAGATTATCTGAAGTCTCAAATTTCAAAGTAAAATTTAAGTAGATCTCATTTCATTATCACTGATTTAAATGCTTGATATTTGTCATAGTGGCAGCTTACAATGTATCTAGCCCATAATTTCAAACTAGAGTGTGCATATATATTCTAGCTGTGTGGTTTTTTTTTTTTTTTTCAGTTGTACAGATTTTTTTTTCCCCAGTGATGAGCTTTCCTCTAAGGCAGTGCTTCTAAAAAGGCTCTTTTTTTCTTTCTTTTCCTAAAATAGAGTCCTAATAAGAATCAGATGGCATACCCAAAGGGTTTAATTGAAGAGTTTAATGAACAGACTTTGAACAGAGTTGATAGAACTAACAAGGGATGGTGACATGCATAGGGACTGGCAACAGCAGGAAGCTGTCACCATGTTTTGGCTTAATGGGTAAAGAGAAGGAAAGAGATTCTCTTTTTGAAAGAGGGCCATTGAACACCCGCAGCTTTTAAAGATGCAGCCACTACTAAAAACTGCATTCTCTGGGCAAGGGTGATATATACCCATTTCCCAATGCTGTTCTCTTCCTGGTGGGGAGCATCCCCACACCCTCACACAGTCACCTCCAGCAGTGGGAACTTGGGTAATACAAAGTCTGCGGAAGTCAGCTTCTGAGGAAAGGAGCGGTCAGAGAAGGGCCAGGAAAAGATCCTGAGTGGGCATATATGTATGTGATCACATAAACTCTTTTTTAAAATTAACTACTCAGAACCCCTGCAGGTAAAGTAGAAACTGTGATGAATAGGGCCTCAAGCAACTAATCTTTCATTGTTTGGGGGGAGCATCCTTCATTGTTGAAAATGAAGGTACCATTATTTATCACCTCTTCCTTTCTTTTTTTTTTTTTTTTCTTGTGGTGTTGAGGGTTGAACTCAGGGCCTCATGCATGTTAGCAAATGCTTTACCACTGAAACCATATTCCCAGCTCACCTCCTCATTTCTTATAAAGACCTTCTGTATTAACTGATATCTTCAAGTCAAAGAGCAATGGAGAAAAATAAAAGTTCATAGGTAGTGGCTGAGTGAAGAATTATTATCTAGATGCTTTTTTTTCTTATATGTTCTAAGAATATAAGTTATCTAATGGAGTTTATAGAACATGTGTTCTTTAAGAAATCTCCCCTGAGCATCAATCCAATTTTGACAAGTATTGAGGCAGTGAGATATGGTAGTGTGCACTGGTAAAAAGCCTTTTTTTTTTTTTACATTTGAATTACATTTATTATTTTCTTGTTTTTTTGTTCTTTTCTTCTTTTTTTTAATTGTATTTTTTATTGATTATTTAAAGCATTACATAGCTCATGATATATCATCTTTCATACATTTGACTCAAATTGTGTTTTGAACTCCCATTTTCACCCCAAATACAGATTGCAGAATCACATCTGTTACATATTCACATTTTTACATAATGCCATATTAGTGACTGTTGTATTCTGCTACCTTTCCTATCCCCTACTATCCCCCCTCCCCTCCCCTCTCCTCCCATCTTCCCTCTCTACCTCCCCTGCTGTTGTTCAATTCTCTCCCTTTTTTTTCCCTCCCCCTTGCCCCTCATAACCTCTTATAATTCTATGTATCATTGAAGGTCTCCTACTATTTCCATGTGCTTTCCCTTCTCTCTCCGTTTCTCTCCCCCCATTCGTCTTTGTAGTCTTTTCCTCATGTTCTTCCTTCCTGTTCTGTTCTTAGTTGTTCTCTTTATATCAAAGCAGACATTTGGCATTTGTTTTTTAGGGCTTGGCTAGCTTCGCTTAGCATAATCTGCTCTAATGCCATCCATTTCCCTGCAAATTCTATGATTTTGTCATTTCTTAGTGCTGCATAATACTCCATTGTGTATAGATGCCACATTTTTTTTTATCCATTCATCTATTGAGGGGCATCTAGGTTGGTTCCACAGTCTAGCTATTGTGAATTGTGCCGCTATAATCATTGATGCAGCCGTAACCCTATAGTGTGCTCTTTTAAGGTCCTCAGGGAATAGTCCGAGAAGTGCGATAGCTGGGTCAAATGGTGGATCCATTCCCAGCTTTCCCAGGAATCTCCATACTGCTTTCCAAATTGGCCTCACCATTTTGCAGCCCCACCAGCAGTGTACAAGTGTACCCTTTTCCCCACATCCCCGCCAACACTTATTGTTGTTTGACTTCATAATGGCTGCCAATCTTACTGGAGTGAGATGGTATCTTAGGGTGGTTTTGATTTGCATTTCTCTGATTGCTAGAGATGGTGAGCATTTTTTCATGTACTTGTTGATTGATTGTATGTCCTCCTCTGAGAAGTGTCTGTTCAGGTCCTTGGACACCCATAGCACAAGAGTTAAAAAGCCTTTAATAGGGCTCTTTCATAATGTTGGGTGAGTCTGACCCTTAGTCACTAGTAGACAATGGAGTTGAAGAATGTTTCATATTCTTATATAGGAGCTACAGGGCCTAAAAATCAGAGATAGGACATGGAAAATTATACTCTGCATTTTCTGAATTGAGCCAAGGAATCGATGCTCCAAAAATATTGTATGCACCATTATATGGACAACTGTCTCATCTAGACCAGATTAGAGGTTAGCAAATATAACATTTGCCAAATCTGGTTTATTGCCTGTTTTTGTTTTTGTATTTGTTTTTTCTTTTTTTGTAGATATAGTTTCATTTGAACACAATCATGCCCATTTCTTTAATATTTGTTTGTGGCCAATTTCATGCTTCAACAGTCAAGTTGAATTGTTGCAGACTCTGTGTCCTATAAGTCCTAAATTATTTGCTCTCTGCCCCTCAACAGAAAATTTTGATGGCCTTGGTGTAGACAGTTTCATGATCAGGATCCATTCTGTATATTATGTCTGATTTATTTCTAGCCTGCTTAGCCAAACTTATAGTTTGCCATTAATTTTGGTGTATAAGAATTAGAGGTTTGTCTCAACTTTAAAAACAGGCAAATATTACATCATTCCATTTGTATTCCTTTTATTCTGTTTTGTTTTATATTTAGCTTAGTGCTGCTTTAATTTCTTCAGGAGATTGCTCTCAAACAATTGTGTTGCACTCTTTCATAACAATTTTATCTTGTATGCTGCCACTATCACAGCCTTAAAAGTTTATTTATGTAATTCACAGACATCCAAATACTGTATCTAGCAGTATTTTTCGGAGGATTATGCACAGAAAAGGGTCATGTTGTATTGGAGTCTTTGCAAAGTCTCATGTTACGGGGTTCTCTTAATTTTGTTTTAAGCAAAATTACCTGTTGTATTTCTTAGGCAAAGCTCATTAGGCTGACATATTCCTCATCAGTCCTGCTTTCGGCCTGTTACGTATGTTCCTACTAGACCCTGAAGTGCTCTGTTTTTGCTCATGACTGTATCTTTACACAGTTCTTGGCATATAATTCATGGTTAAATATTTCATGAATGAATGGTATCAGGAATGTACGGATGAATCATTGTACAATGTACCTAATTTAATTTTTCCAAGTAGTTGACAAGTTAGTCACCTGTTCCCCTCTGGTCAAGAAGCTGCATTATTGTCTACAGAATTTGTGTCTATAATTTTGGATTGCTTTGGGCCTTCCTACTGTGTTCATTTTTTTCTCTTTTCTTCAATGTAACATTTTTAGATTACATATGAGCATTGATGGAATAAATCCGATACATCTAATTTTCTCTTTTAAAATTCCTTTACTTTTAGCTTACTCAAGAAAATGTTTGAATCCCTTCTTTAATTCCCTAATAATGATTTTCTTTGCATTTTTATTGTAATTAGATTAAACTAGTAAGTTAATTTGTGAAGAACTAACACTTTATCATATTGAATCTTTTAATCTAAAGTTTATGGATTTTATCTATTTAAGTCTTTTTTTTTCTTGTTCCTTTCTTAAATTTTATGGCACCCTCTATTAGTTTCCTAAGTGTCCTGTGCTAAGTAACAGAAACTCTGACTACAGTATGGTAATCAAAAGCTGCTAAAAGATTATGTTAGCCTCAATATAGATTAGTAAATTTTTCCTATTTTGATAATTTCATAAATGACTTTTGTTTAAAAAAATGATTTATATAAGAGAAATTTCTATTCTCAAAAGTTTTTTATTACTCAAATATAAACCATCTGTGCATTTGTGGAGGAAGTTTTTAGATACTTTTTATGATAGCTATTACTCTGTTAAAGTTTTTAAATTTTGGGGTGCCAATTGTGATATTTTGCTTGGTTTTAAGAAATTTATATATTTAGATTTTTACATTTATGAACTTGTTTATATAAAATAATTTTAAAATATTATAACATTTGCATTCTAGTTACCCTTTTATAGGCTTTCTTTTCTTATTTGGGTATTTTTGCTTCTTTCTTAGTTGTTTTCCAGAATTTTATCTATCATGATTTGACATAACTAGTGGTTTCTTTTTAAATTAAAAAATAATTAATTTATTGTTTCCCTTCAATATCTTCATTTTTCTATCTTTCTTTTTGATGATGTTGTTTTGATCAGTTGTAGCAAGTTCGTTCGTTCGTTCGTTCTTTCTTTCTTTCTTTTTTCCTTTCTTTCTTTCTTTCTTTCTTTCTCATTGTTTTTTTTTTTTTTTTTTTTTTTGGTACTGGAGATTGAACCTAGGGGCACTACCACTGAGCCACATCCTCAGCCCATTTTTTTATATATTTTATTTAGACACGTCTCACTGACTTGCTCAGAGCCTAGCTAAGTTGCTAAGGTTTTCTCTGAACTCTCAATCTTCCTGCCTCAGTCTCCCAAGCCACTGAGATGCACCACTGGTATAGCATTAATTTTTAATAGGTTGTACATTCTGACAAGTATATTTTTTTCTGAATATTGCTTTCTCTACATGTCAGTTTTTTGCATGTAGAATACCATTGTCATTTATGTCATGTCTTATTTCCTCTTTAACACAAGAATTATTCTGTGGGGGTTTTTTCCCTCAGACATGTAGAACTTTGTTATGCTTTCTTATTGGCTCTTAACTTTCTTGCACACTATTCAGAAAATATATTTTATTTGTAATAGCTATCATTTAGAATTTTTGAGACTTTTTATAACTTGATTCATAAACAATTTTAATATTCCTTGTGTACGCAAATGGCACACATTTGTGTCTGGGTGCAAAGTTTGTATGGTTTTCACATATAAAAATAAGATTAATAGTGCAAACACATACACACATATCTTTTATAATATGGGTTAGACTTTGCTTGATCTACCGATTCAGAAAAGCATATATTAAAATCGGCAGCTACCATTGTTTATTTCTTTCTATAATTTTATTGGTTGTACTTTTATATGTTTTGAATCTTTGTTGTTAGCTGCATATATGTTCATTATTACAATTTCTTGATTTATTTTAATATCTCTCTGTCCCCTGTGAAGCATTTTGCACCAACTTCTGTTTCATTTGGTAGGAGAACTCAACACTGGCTTTCTTTTGCATTATATTTGCTTCACAGCATCTGTATTTTCCATCTCTTTATTTTCATTTCTTCCATATCTTCTGGTTCAAATATGTTTCCTTTAGGCAACATGTTCCTCAATCCTACTTTTATTCTACTCTGGGAGTCTTTGTCAGTTAATTGGAGTGTAATTTATTTATATTTACTTTTATCATCTTAGTGTTAGGCTTATGCCTGTCTATTTCATATTTTCCACTTTCCAAGTTTTCTTCTGATTTTTTAACTATTTCCCTTTGTATTAAATATGTCAAATTTTCATCTGTTGCTTCAAAGTTAATATTTTTATTTTATTACCCTGACTTATATTTACTTAGTCTTAAGTTATCTAGCAATATATAAAGCTGATCAAGTAACCATAGCATACCCTGCCTCTTCTCCTCTATTTTTTTTTTTTTTTTTTGTATTTCAGGAATTTTTGTTAAGTATACTTATAGATGTGCCTTTTACAAAATGATTATTTCCAACTCACCTATGCTCCTTTTTATCCTACTATAATGGGATTGCAGTGATGTTCTGGTATTAATTCACTAATATCTCTGGCACTACTATTTTTCTCCCACCTGGCACCAAAGGTTCCTACTGTATGAAGCAGAGGTTGAGTTAGTAGCTGGGAAGTCACAGCTTCAGGCATGGAATAGGTAATTCTTGATTTACCTCCATATGCACACTTCCCAGGTAATGTGTGAAGATTAAAGTTTAACTAAATTGCTGTTCCCTATTCCTGGTTGCTGATATTCTCTGGCCCTAGATCCTCAGCTTTCTAGACATCAGGACGTGCCTCTGTTCTTCCTGAAGTACCTCTGTTAACTTGTGTTTGAGAGCCTGAACCCATATGTGTTCCTTTATTCTCTTTTGGCGTCTCCAAAGTTGAATTCAAGAGGGGCAGGAAATAGCTTTTGTTAGTTTGCAATGCAGGTCTAAATTGGAAGTTTTCCCCTAACTAATTCAGCCATTTCTGCCTTTATCTGTTTTTAAATTAATTATTATTATTGTGTTTTCCTTGGACATGTTTGATGTTCATATTCCAATTTCTTGCTGTCAGTGCTTAATTTGCCACATTTTATTGTTTAAATAGACAAGCAGTTAAAATTGTGAAATTCTCTCTTATTGTGCCTTTTGCCACATCTTTTATATTCAGTGTGCATTCATGTTACTGTCATCACTTTGTAGTCTATAATTTTCATTTTCGATATTTCATTTTCTCCTTGATTTGAATAATTGGGGAAACAGTTTTTAAGTTATTACATTTTTATTAATTAAATGTTTTATTACATTGTAGTTAGATAACGACTTTTCAAGTTTTTTTAAATGATATTTTTGTTATAGATTAATATGGGTATTTGTGACAAAAGTGATTCTCAGAGTATAGTTTTAAGTAGTTTGTTAGGTATTTGTGGAAGATGTAGTTTTCATGAGCTTTTCATACCAAGAATGACATTCTAATTATCATGATATGGAAATGACCTGTGTTTTAGACCTTCTGAATGTTTTCTCATTTTTCCTAACTTAACCTACTATACTGAGAATATGAGTAAAATTATACCTCACTATTATTGTTTGTGTCCTCTGGCTATGGTTATCTCTTTTGATGTTATGTTGAAAGTACATCAGATATGACTTAAAGTTGTTGTTGTTGTTGTTTTTAACCTTTACATGTACTTCATCTGATGTTAATATTCTGTCACTTTTGTTTGAGTTGCTAGGTAAACACACAAGCATGTGAATGTGTACCTACCTTTAACATAAACCTGGTCACAGTATTTTGTTTTATTGTAACTTTACAGAATGTAATCTTGGAATTTATATCTTTTACTAAAAAAAAAAAATAGCCAATTTAAACATTGGATAATTACTCAAGGTCTGATAGCTCTAGTTTTGTTGTCTGCTATACATTTCTTTTTTGGTTTTGGGGGTTTTGTTTTTTGTTCTTTGTTTTTTGCTATAGGTAATCTTCAAGTTTTTAAGAATTATTCTGCATTTCTATAATTTTAAAAGTTAAGGACAAAACAATACCATTTCCATATGAAAGCTTTTGATGCAATCTTAGGTTCCAAGACATATTCTCTGACATATTTGTTACCCTTTTTAAAACTTTTTTTAGATAGCTTTATAATACATTCATAACTAATAGTTATACTCTCAGATTAATCAATTTTCACTGTTATACCTTTACAGTACTACTTTCGAGTTCCTAAATTCTGAATTGTTTCTAATTTCTCAGAGTATATCCTTAAGTAATTCATTAGCTATTGTGGAAGATATGGCTTCCAAGAGCTTCCCCTACCGAGAATGGCATTCTAATTATCATGACACAGAAATGATATTTAGTTGGATTTAATATTTTGATTGAGAAGCTTTTTCCTGAAAATAATAGGGCAAGCATCATTTTTTAAGCATATCTTAAAGGAAAAGTCTAATGTCAGGCTGGCATTTGGGTGCTTTTGTTTTATTCAGGCTTGGGTTTTGTATATATATTTTATCACAGATTCTTAAAGTAGACCTTTTTTCATTGATCTTCCTTCTAATAGTCTTTTTTTTGTGTGTTTGTTTTTGTTGTTTTGTTTTCATTTTAGTTCATTAACAGTTTCATCAGTTTGCTGTTTCTTTCTATTCTGTTTCTTTTTTTTTTTAGAAACACTGTCATTCAATATTTATTTTATGCCTTTATTTTATGGCTCTATTTCTTTGTGTACATTTTTTATATCTGGGATTATTTCTCAAATTTGTCCTATCATATCAATATGATTCCATTTTCTATGTCATTAAACATGCTTTTAACTTTTTAACTTCAAATTCCTTTTTTTGAGCACTTATAACATGACTTAGTTCTTTTATTAAATATTTAATTTTCTTTCTCTTCATTCTTTATTCATGCTTCTTTAGTTTCTTTCATCCTGGTATTCTCAGGAACTACTTTAAGATATCTTTTTACTCATGGGGAACATCATTTTTACTTTATTTCTTTACCTTGAAGTAGGTCTAGATATGATATTCATAATGAAAAAATAAATAATAAATAATTATTAACACCAAATACAAAACTCATTGTCTCATTCCACAATAAATAAGGGAAAAACAGACAATCTTGGGTCTGTTAGCAGACTCTGTAGGTCACCGCTGTCTGTTTCACTGTTTGGGGGGTCTGTGGCTGAAAGGATGCAATGTACTTTGTGACGAGGGCCTTGGCTGCCTTCCTGCATTCTTTCCTAATTCCAATAATTGCTGTTTGACAAATTTGGGATACTGAGAAGTGACAGATCTGATTTGAGGTCCCATTTCTGGCAAGACAGAAATGTCTTGTCCCATATCTGGACAGACTAGATCTCAAGCAATCAGTGAGGATGGTACAAAGTGTCCAACTCTCATCAGAGTGAAGCTTAGATGATAGTTCTTTTGTGTTTTGATTTGTTATATGGTGAGTTTTTAGAGCCCAGTTTTGAGCATTAGGTGAGGTCTGTATAGATTTTTCTTAATTTTTTATGATACTAGGGATTGAACCCACCGTGCTCAACCTCTGAGCTACCTCCCTGGACCTTCTTATTTTTTATTTTTTGATACTGGGGATTGAACTCATGGGCACTCCACCACGGAACCACATCCCCATCCCTATTTTGTATTTTATTAGAGACAGGGTCTCACTGAGTTGCTTAGTGCCTCGTAGTTGCTGAGGTTGGCTTTGAACTCGCCATCCTCCTGTCTTAGCCTCCCAAGCCACTGGGATTACAGGCATGCACCACCATGCCCAGCCTTATTTTTTATTTTGATACAGGGTCCCACTAAGTCGCAGAGGCTAGCTTCGACCTTGTGATCTGAATTCAATTTCATGCCTATTTCATATTCTGCTGATGTCATATTTCATGACTTTGGGGGGTTGTTTTTCCTCAATGTTGTGTCATTAGTAATTTAGTGGGGTGTAGAGTGAGTTTACATGAGGAACTGTTTGACAGGTGCCTCCGGACTTAGTGTCCATTGTTTGGCACTAACCACTACTACTCTGGAGTCAGGCTGTTAGCACTAGTAAAAGCAATTCCTCTTGAGAGAAAAACAAAGTTTAAAAGTTATATTGTTTTATCTAAGTCTACAAAAAAAATCCAGAAAAGTCATAAATGCATTGGAGAATAAATAAAGTTATCCTTGTGGAACTTTCTGTAAACAGAGAAGCTATACATTGTTATCTACTTAGTAGTAAACATAAATTTATTTTTAAAGGAACTATAATTATAGGCTCTCAATTACATCCAGCATCTTCATCACTAATACCAGTTTCTGAGTCCCGACTTAGAGGACGTTCCTTGTTAGAGAATCTCATCCTGTGCTATGTATCTTGCAGTTGGTATTGTCATTCAGGTCAGGTTATGCTATGCTCAGTAAGCATATTTCAGCTCATTTTGTATACACCATTCTTTAAGAAAAGAAAGACACCATATATAAATCTTTGAGTTGAAATGGAAAAAAAAGTTTCATTTTACCAACACCAAAATGTCAGCAAAATAAGTTTCAGTTCCTTCTTTTGTGATGCTTACACTATTGTGGGTAAATAAATATCACTCCAATACTCAGAAAAATAATTGTAAAAATTCTGATTCCAGTGCTGAACTATCTTATAAAGTTACATTCAAATACCAGTTATTGATGCTCTTGTAATGTCAGAGCAGAGAGTGTTACTCTTATCTCATTATAAAGCTTCTGGTACTAGAACTAAATTTTTCCTACTAAATAAAGTTTTCCTACTAAAATAATATTTTTTTACTTAAAAATGTTTTTGACCCTTATGCAGAATAAGTCAAGAGAATACAAAACTTCAATCTGATTATTTATGTTTCTGTATAAGAGTGTTTCTATTTCTAGTAGTTATATTTGGATTACATTGAGTCAGTCATATGCATACATGCTCCATATTTATCTTTTACATAGAAAGCAATAAATAGAAAGTATACATACAGACTGTTAAATGGGAGCTGCTATTCTTTGTAAGAATTGTGTATTCATTTGGGTTGATATCCTTGGGTGGTTATCTGTGGGTATCTGTGGCATTCATATTAGAGATGACAAGAGAGATGAAAAAGATTGGTTTTGTAAGTTCAACGACACTGACCTGCAATCTTGTTTTTATTTATGTTCTCCAATCCCAAGTCTTTTCTCCAAACCTAGCTCTCTGAAGTCCAGAAGTTCCAACAGGCATTTCAGGTTCTGATTCCATTCTTTTTTCCCCACTGACAGTCAGCTTGACTTTCTCATAGGTATTTGGCCCTTTGGGAAACTTATTGGTCCCTGAAATAAATCTCTTAAGCAATGGAAAAGAGAACTGCTTTAGAATAAGAAAATGCAATCTTTGACCAATTATGCTTCTCTTGTCAAATTTTCTTTACCCTTTGGGAAGCAGTTTTCTCTTCCTCAGGAAATGGGGGAACGTCAGGCCCATTTTCCCACTTTGCCTTGAAGGTGGTGAGGTCCACTGTTGGATTTGAGACATGACAAAGACACCAGAGCCAGAGACCATCTGACCTGGTTATATGGGAAAAAAGATTAATCAAGCCTTCCAGAGGCAGATTCCCAGTGCCCTTTCTGTCAGCATCATCCCTAGAACTTCTTTTAGGAAGGATAATTTATTAATCTCCCTAAATATATATTTCAAAGGGGATTTTATACCATGTTCATGTATTATCAGACCAACACATACGCTTATTCACTAAGTGCTGGCTGAATCAGAAAGATGACCTAAGTTCTGCTCATAACAACAGCAACTAATTGAGCACCATTTTACATTCTGTCAGAATACTCAGAGATTACTCAAAGTAACCCTATGGTTTCCAGTCAGATTAATAATTTCTCATCTGAGGGTGACAGTGATGACATATGCCTCAGGGTTTTTGTAAAGACTAAATGAGAGAGAAATCCCAAAGCAATTGATTCCATTAGACACATAGTGAAGGTAAGAAGCAGAGATAGGGAGAGTCAGACCTGGAACTGTTTCCTCTTCTCCTCCTACTTGTAGTGGAAACTTGAAGAAGCTATGTTACTTCTCTGAAAACAGGTTTTCTTATAAGTTTGTGGCAAACTAATTTGGTAGTACAAACCTGACAGGATACTATTTATGATCTTTATATACTTCATTGAGTCGGAGTATTCATATTCTTGGTGGCAGAAATATTCATGTGTTTGGTTGCAGATCCTGTATTGGGTAATATGGAGTTTATGGAAGATGCATCACATTACCTTTCTGAAATTAAAAAATTGCTGAATTCCTAAAACATCGAGCTCCATGAATTTCAGAGAAGAAATTCTGAGCCCATAAGTTGTTTTCATTGAATTTGGGGGTGTTCGTTTATGCGTTAAAGAAATGAATGATTCATTGATTCTTCCTCCTTTACAAAGAAAAGAGTGGGGGAGGGGAGAAGCAAAACAGACATAAATGGTGACTCTTATGCTAGCAAGCTGTAGTAGAAGCTTTTTGAGGTCTGAATCTTCAATATGAGGGGGTCTTCTGGAGAACAGAAATCTGAATAAGTACCACTTCTGAAATTAAAAAAAAAAAAAAAGGAAAAAAACCCTGGGTTTCTCTATGAAGCTGCATCCTTTTTCCCTTTGCAGCTGAGCTGCTTCATCAGAATGTTCGAGGGACTCACAGAACCATAGTGCCATCTTTCTTCCAAATATGGAATTAAATCTTCACATTGCTCCATCTCCGTAGACTCACAGGCTTAAACCTTTCCGTTGGCCCGACTAAGCAAGGAAACATTGCTTTGACAGTCAAATCATAAAGGAAGATCTGCAAAGAGAGAAAAAAAAAAAAAAAAAAAAAAGATGTGTTTTCTTCTCTTTGGTCCCTGAGCAATAAACGGGTAACCTAATCTGATGTTAGGGAATGTGAACCATAAACCCCATGTTTAATTAGTTTGCACCTAGTGAGTCATTTTACACACTAGACATTTTAATTTACAATCTTCTGCATTGCAGCACTTTTCTAGGCTTTTTACTATGTGATAAGGTATTCTTGTAGCTGGTGAGACTTTAAAAATACAGATACACTCTCTTAGTTCAGATATTTTCTTTTCAATTTTCAGTTGCAAATCAAACATGCAGTTACAGAAGCAGAGATTCAAAAATTGAAGACCAAGGTAAGCACCAGTACATGGTGTTTGAATTGTACTCTTTAAACTTCACATACTATAAATAAATTCAACCCTAGAACTGAAGGGTTTGTTCCTGTGCATTTGAAAGAATACAAATGTGAGATATTCATTTCCACCATTAGATCATAGACAAACACGTTGGTGAGAACAAGCATTCATGTACTCCTCAGGGAAAATAGCATGGTATTTTAAATGTATATATTTATGTGTTTACACACATGTAGTCAATTTCCTCAGAGAGTTCCTCAAAAAGTAATAATTTTAATGGTTCAAGTGTCTAAAGTATGTTTAATAAATTTTACCCACTAATTTTTTCACTTACCTTATTATAGATTTTATCATTTATTTATTTTTAGTTTATTCAACAGAAACAATGTATTGTTTTAATACAGCACATTATTTTTGATAAAAACAATTTTTAAGAATGAGATATTATCAACTTAATGCAAGTAATTGATTTTAGGTGCTAGGTGCTACTGGAAATTTTTAGGCAAGTTTAATTCACATTTTAAAAAATTTGTAAGGGAGGAAAAGTCTTAATAAAAGGAAATAGGTATTTTTAGTCTCTATACATGAAATAACGAAGGATTCAAAAGGGCATTTTTAATTGGTAAATTGTAAGGTACTTGTTTGTATGAGCTACGATTCTAGCCATTGTGATTAGTCTTAAATATGTAATTTCATATTTAAAATACCTTTTGAATTACTTTAAAACAATATTTCTTATTGTTCTATGATCTTTTAAAAATTAAGACATAATTACTCCCCCACTACTAATGATCCGTTTTCTCATTCACACTGAACACTTGTTTTGGTTTTTCCATGTGTTTTAAATGGAGATGAATTAGCAAGGCTATTTTGGTTAAATGGTATTCTCGCTCTGGAGCTCTTTAGTCAAAACACGTCTATACATCATTCATGGTGTCAGCCCAGCACTGTGAATAGTAATTTTTACATTAGTAGTGGTTGATAAATAAACAACTTGATACAAAATGTTTCTTAATAAAAGATATTGTAAAGAAAAAAAACTAGTCCTGTTTTAAATTGCAATTGTTTCTTGACATAGGGAAAAAAAAGTGGATTTTTAAAAACTGGTTACAATTAGGGAAAAAGATTCCCCTGTGATTATAAATGCTTCAGTGGAGCTTATGTGTTAGACTATAAACATTTAACTTAGAAAATACTATAAATTAGTATTTATATTTTTCTTATTATTACATTGGCTTATTATATTCACAGATTCATTTACTATCATGGTTATTCATGTTAATAATATAATTCCTAATTCTGAAGTGTTTTGGGCTACTTTTTAACTTTGTAATTTGTTTTATAAGTATGTTTAGTTAAAAATTTGTAGCCAATTGTGGTGGCACATGCCTGTAATCCCAGTGACTCAGAGACTGAAGCAGGAGAATCACAGGTTTGAGATCAGCCTCAGCAATTTAGTGAGGCTCTAAGCAACTGAATGAGACCTGTCTCAAAATAAAAATGGAAAGGGCTAGGAATGTGGCTCGGTGGTTAAGCACCCTTGGATTCAATCACTGGTACCATAAAAAAAAATATTACACAAAACACGCAAACACATGCACACATACATGCACACACATGTGTGAACATATATATTTCCATTTGCTAAATGGTAAGTGATTTTAGAATATCTTGATTTTGAGAATTTATAATTTATAATGATTCCAGGATCTTTCTGAACTTTAAAGAAGGTATAGGAAGTAGATAAAGCACTAGACAGAAAGCTTTGCAGTGATTGTGAATAAGTGACTTTTAAGCCCTTACCTAAGTGATCAGTCTTAAATTTCTGTAGAAATGAAGGTGTTAGAGAGATACATTGTCAATTCCTAAGAGTACCTAGAAGCAGAGGCTACAGAAAGCTGCCTTTCTGTTCCACTGGAGGGATTAAAATTAATCAAACCAGCATTTACATTTTCATTTACCCACCTTTGTACGTTTATGTGAATTGAGATTTACAAAGATCTGGAAATTCATAACACTGACTGTAATATAATAAGCTACAGACTGTGTTCATGCCATTGAAATAAAGAACATAATAATATCATCAAAGGGGTTAAAAGAAAAGTAATAATATCTAACATTTATCAGATGATTATTGTCCCCAAGGAACTATTCCAAGCATGCCAGTGTGTTATATCACCATTCTGTCATAGAGACGATAACATCGACTCTTGGGAAAATCTAATTACTTGCCAAAAGTTTAAGAGCCAATAATGGCAAAAATGAGATTCAAATCTAAGGTGAATAATCCCAGAGTCCCCCTCTTAACCATTGGGCCATCCTGTGATTTTGCTGTTCTCTCCCTGCCTTGCCTCATTCCCTTTTTAGTTAATTTTTGCATATCATTTTATATTTTAAAAAAATACCCCCAAAGAAAACACTTTGACATTTGTTAGATAATCATTCAAACTCTAAAATGTCATTTCCTGCTTATAGAATTTTAAACCACAGGATATGAAGGAAAATTCATGGGATTTGGAATCAAATCCGTGTTTTTATCAGATGTATCACTTTGGACAAATAATTTATCTTTTGAGGCTTCCATTTTATCCTTTGTGGAATTATGGAAATAATACTTGCTTTTCTCATCTCAAGGTGTTTTGATGATTGAGTATATGTAATAATGGAATTTAATCTAAAACATGCTGTAAAAATATGAGAGACTTTTGCTGCAGACATATCCAAATTATTCTTGCCTTGATATTTGCTTTCTCCAGTTGCAGGCAGCAGAAAATGAGAAAGTGAGGTGGGAACTAGAAAAAACCCAACTCCAACAGAACATAGAAGAAAATAAAGAAAGAATGCTGAAGTTAGAGAGCTATTGGATTGAGGCTCAGACATTATGCCACACAGTGAATGAACATCTTAAAGAGACCCAAAGCCAGTATCAGGCCTTGGAAAAGAAGTACAACAAGGCAAAGAAATTGATCAAGGATTTTCAACAAAAGTAAGCAGCTTTTCATGACTAAAGAGTAGTTATCTGTGTCCAAAACAGAGGCTTATATCCAACTCTTTTGTAATATCTAGTGGAATAGAAAAGATGACCTCAAGCTTTTCCCTTTTGGTAGTATAGTGACCACCAAAGAAGTTATTATATTCTGGAAACCACTTGCATCAGTTTTTCATGTTAGAATGTATTTTGCATATTTTGCCATTTCTTCACAATCATTTGCCTCCTGGTTTTCCTTTTTCTTTTTTCTTTTTTTTTATGGTTAATCATTGATAGTAACTATTAAAGCATTTGAACTTCTTTTTTCTTTTGGAAACATCTCTATATCTCTGATTTAAAAACAAGAAACCCGGCTAAAGTCTTGCAGAGTGACTGGTGATGTACTTGCTAAGGAGCATTTGGGGCTTGGATCATGCTGCTTCTGTCTGAATCAATGACTGTAGAATTTCCCCATGACAGGCAGCGTAAATATTGACTGAACTGACCCCCCCACACCCTGCCACTCTGCATTTCTCAACTGTTGAAAGAATCACTGGGCCCCCAGTTCACTACAGTGAGAGAGACCATCACTACACTCCACTTTTGAATTCCAGCAGCTCTTTCTGCTGCTTTGCTTCCATCTCTTGAATTTTGTTGTAATATCCGAAGGAAAGACTAGGGAATTTTTTATTATATTTTTTCATCAGTTACTTCCTATTAGCTAAAACTAAAAAGAAGTAGTACCAGTACCTTTTCTGATCTTCATGTCAAGCCTTAGAAGTTAAGTAAGTATATGTGTAAAATTCAGCATGTCTCTACCTCTTATCATGGAAATAATATTTTGAATATTGAAAAGAGATTGCTATAAAAACTTGTGGCAAAAGAAGGGTAATTGCTCTTTGTTAATGTGAATTCAAGACATCACTATTTTAACCTTTTTGCCAAAATATCATACCTAATTTTCTTTGTAATGATTTTATAATAAAGTTTGCCAAATTTGCATATCCCATTCTAGCCTCTCAAAATAGAAATATTTCTCTTTCTTACCATATTATATTAGGTGTGTGAAAAGTACTCTCACACACTCATTCCCTTCTCCATGATAATTCACAGAAAGAAATCTTAAAATAATCACCTTTGAAACTCTTACCATCCATTCTCATCAGTTTACTCATGTACATGACATTAAAAATAGGGAGTCATTTCTACCTGACACACAATTAAATTCTCCACAAAGTTACCCAATATATGAGTACTCTAGAATCAGGAGCTATGGATGAAAATCATAATAAACAGAATCAAAATGCTATTCTTTATTTTGTGGCACATTAATGATGTTTTATTTTTTAAATTACTATAAACATTTCCTCTAACTACAGTTGATTTTTGTTTATTTAAATAGCTCTTTGTTTATCCCATTGTGAGATTTATTGTTCGGTAAGAACTCACATTATCTCACCTATTAAGTGTCTGATACAATCATATGTATTATTTTCTTCTTAAGAGAGCTTGATTTCATCAAAAGACAAGAAGTAGAAAGAAAGAAAATAGAAGATTTAGAAAAAGCTCATCTTGTGGAAGTTCAAGGCCTACAAGTGCGGGTGAGTTGTATTCTCAAAGCTTCGAAACATGTGATAGTTTTACCTGGCACTTGGAGAGGAGTGCTGGTAGTTTTACAGATGGATATTTTTGTTTTTCTAGATTAGAGATTTGGAAGCTGAAGTGTTCAGACTACTGAAACAAAATGGGACTCAAGTTAACAATAACAACAACATCTTTGAAAGAAGAACATCTCTTAGTGAAGTCTCCAAAGGAGACACCATGGAGAACTTGGATGTCAAACAAACATCTTGTCAGGATGGCTTAAGTCAAGGTTCGTGTAGCCTAGCCTTGAAAATCACTTTTAAAATACACAATTTGGACTCACATTCTTCTTTTTCTTATTCAGAGAATCCAGAGTTGTAAATCCCTTCCTACTTTTAGAAAGCAGAAAAGTCTTGTTAGAGTAGGACTCCATCATTTTACCTCTAATCTTATAAAAAATGAATGCCTTAATATAAACAATTAACAAAATCACAACTAAAAATGAACTGAGTATTATTTTTAAACCATAATGTTGACTAACTTAATAATCTGCCTTAAAAATGATAGTCCATCTCATCAAGAATAAACCACACTACTTTGTACTAATGAATAAGACTTAGAATTTTTCAGTCCTTAGAATAAAGATCATTTTCATAATATCAGAAGGCCAACTATCTGCTTCTGACTCTTGGAATTCATTTAGTTAAGATGATTAAGATGTTCTGTTCAGTTTTGTGCTTTTACCTTAGTGTCCCATGTGTGCCTCTCATCTTTCCTGTCAAAGACCAAATAAGACCAAAACACTGGATTGGATAGGACCATGAATAAATCACTTATGTTCTGACCCCCACACATCATATATAGATTGTGAGTATATGAATACAAATGAAGGTTTCATATCTATAATGCATTCATAAATTAGAAAATGTGTGAGATTTGTATAAACAGGAGAACAGAAAACATTTGATTTCATCTTCTTTAAACATACACACACACACACACACACACACACACACACACAGAGAGAGAGAGAGAGAGAAAGAAGTCCTTAGAGAATAAAAATAGAAGAATATTGTGCAGCAGATTTTTATGATTGGACCAACAACTCATAGACAGCAATTTGACATGTAGTAAAACCATGCTAATAATGAGCTGTTGAGTTTTTGATGATCATTCTCACATATTAGAATGTCTCCAGTGAGATTTTTCTTGTAAATAAGTGTTTATATCCTGTCATTAACTTAAAACTAACCTTACACATTAAAAATGAAAAGGGTTGAAAATTTTCATTCAAAATTAAAGTGATATCTGAAGAGATGTATTCATTCATTAGGTTTATGTCTTTCTGATGGGTTTTCTCTAAATCAGATATAATTAATAAATGACATCTCCCAGGCAGCTGAAAGAGGGGGATTTAGCTCCAGCATTACAACCAACCTGGAAACTGTGTGACTGCAGGAAGATCACTTGACTTCTCTGGGTTTATTTTACTATGTATCATGCAAAAATACTGACAATTCTTTCTGTACCACTTTATTCTAGGGTATTTTGAGGCCACCTGACTTAGTCTATGAGCCCAGAAAAGTAATTTTATTAGAGTTTATGGTATTATGATTTTTATACCTGAAACACCATATGATTGATATCTAAAGAAAACCATCAGAAATCAAACCAATGGGGTTTTTATTCATCTTTTTGAATGCTTAAAATTAATTTTATTTTATTATAAATACATGTTCCTGCTGTGGTATATACAAAAAAATATGATCAGTAACCAGTAGCTTTTCATTACTATTCACTTCTTTCAGTTTAGAAATCTGTATCTTGTCAAACATATAATTAATGGTATTTATTAAATTATATGACTACAAAAGATCAACAAACTATACTATTAACATGCTGATTTGGATCAAAACCTTACATTTCTTCTGAACCTTTTTTCTTTTCTACACCCTCCATTTTGCCACATAATTATCAGTTTCCCTAGCAACACTGTCGGTTCACAGTGAGATGCAGAGACTACTAATTCTTACTGAAGCCAATCCGTGCTTGTGCCATAGAGGTAGACTCAGTCATCTCAGACATTAGCAGCATACATTATCAAGCACTGCTCTTCCAGTTCTGCTGCCGAGGACAGGCAGTGATAAATCTCCTTGAATTTCAATTGCTTGATCACATAAACTAAAATGGCTTGGTCAGTAGCTACATAGAATGCTCTGGAAAGCACTTTTCTAAATTGATCCTTTGCTTCTGTTGCTAGGGAACGCTAAAGTACTAGAGTTTAGAAAGGCGGGTAAGCACGGGCCATTCAGCCTTTAAAGATCCCCCTGCCACCTTTTAGCTAGGGCATAGTACAAGGCTTGCAGCCAGCTCCCTGGTTGTACCCTTTAGGTGCCACATCGTCCTCCCGACCTCTTGTGACCATCCAGTTCTGATACGCTTTCTGAGCACTGGAGTGTTAAATGAGCAGCTTAGCATGTTTGGGGGCCTTGAGGCCGCTCATGAAGCAAAGCAATTACAGGTCAATGAAAAATTGTATCAGATGAAATAGTGAAAGAGCGGGAAAGGCAAGAGGAGTCAAGGAGGCAGACAGGAAAGAGGAGGAAAGGAAGAGCCCATAAGTACCCATTTCTTCACAGGGACTTGTGCTCTTCTAGAACAGAGCTTCCTGACTGAGACTGAATGGTTACATGACTCTCAATGTTGACTCATTGTGCATTTCGAAGAACAAAATTGTTTTTCAAACCATGCAAAACTTTATCACGGTTAAAATTATACTTGAACACCATTTTGTATGTTTCTCTATAAACTAAGCCAACTTAAATATGTCATTGAAATTTTGATAAAGATAATGTATACGGTGCATTGCTTACTATATCCTAATACTTTTTTCTTATTGTAATTACATGAAATAAACATAACAAGTTTTTTTTCATATGGAGGTACTCTAGACCCCAGATCTCTTCTAGTTTACACCAACATGCTAGTCAAATTTAGTTCCCATGTGTACAAGTATATGAGAAAGGATCATTTTGCCCTTTTGCCATTTTTCCAGTTTGTTCTTGCTTAATGCTTGAATACTACTGTTGTATGTCAGAGTTCTCTGTCTTGTATCCAAGGGCCCTAAAATGACTCAACATGTATGGCTGCCCAGCTGCTAAGGTCAGGCTTAGAATAGAAGCAGAGAGTAAGTCTTGAGAAATCTTGGTAGATAAAAGGGTTGTAAGTTTAGTTTGATACAATTTTATAGAAAAATTGCTAAACTATAACATGTTTTTCCTGCACTTTTAGATATTTCAGGAGCCTTATGATACACATTTCAGCTTCAAATATTATATAGACTGTTTTGTTAGAGAAAGATTATGCAGATTCAATAGAGATTGAAAGAAAGACTACTACTAAGAGTGGAAATTACATATGGAGGCAGATTAATATTACCCCACTTTGAGAGGTAAAGAGTAAGTAGGATATCATTTAAAAAGTTATTTTGAACATTAAATATCTGTTTCCTGGCATTCTTCAGGTAGCACTCTGATTTGTGAGGGAAAGGGTGACTTCTAGGTAGAAAGGAAGTACTAGACTTTAACCATGTTTACAACAGGTATATAATTTGTGAAGTGGCTGGGATTAAGCATGAGGAAGAGGAGTGTTTGATAGGAGACAAATAAATAGAACCTATGGAACAATATAGGTATCTTAAGATGAGAGAGTGTTCAAAAAGGGAAAAACTGAATAATAATGATTTTCTTTTCTTGTTTCATAGACCTCGTGTTAAAGTTATGGCCATTTGAAGTAGCATAGAGTGTCCTTGAGTGAAAGCGGGAGTCCAATGTCTGAGGAAAGGTTGACGCATAATTTTGTAACTGTTGTATTCCATTAACAGTTAGAGGTATAACAAGAGCTGAGTCACCTATAGGTAATTCAAAGACTTCTGTGAAGCTTGAGTATTGTTCTTCTTTCTCATAGTCACCTACTCAGCCAAACAAATCACAAGTTGGATGATAATTCATGTTACTTTCCTAAAAGTGTGAACCTGGAAGGTTACATTAAGTATTTTATGGTTCCTTTAATTACTTACTGTATTTAAATACCATCTCTTCCACCTATTAATTGTGTGACTGTAGAATGTTATTTAATATCTGTGGTTTGGGAAAAGTGAAATAATTATAAAACTAAAATGTATAGAGCTGGTGTGAGGATTAAGTGTGACCAAGTTAGTTAAATACTTTATGCAGAACCTAGCACATAGAAAGATCTTAACGTTGCCATCACAGCAGCACTGATAAACAAAGGCTGCCTTGAGCATTTTAACTGTCCCTCTGTAGTGATCTGTACATAGCTCTAGAAGCCAAAAGACAACTTTAAATTCTTTATTTATCTTAACTTTTCTATAAACCCCATGAAGTAATGAAATGTGGCACAGACCTAACCAGAACAAGTCCTGTCATGGTGCCTTCTATAAGTTGCCCACTTATAACGCCAGTTTAAGAGATTCTCAACCATTTCCTAAATAGTTATTCTCTTCTCAAAACAAAGTAGAAAAGAAAAAAAAAAAAAGATTGTGCTCTACCACTGTACCACAACCTCAGCCCAAAACTCTAGCTTTCTTAACTTTCAGACAGAGGTTTCCCTGTTTTCACAGGGAAATTATAAAAAACTTAAGATCAATGCTAATTATAAAAGTTGACAGTCATACCCACCTCCTTGTCCATCAGGAATTTGGTTTAATAAGATTACACCTGATGACCTGAGATAAATTGGAAGTGGCCATTTGGGATTCTACATAATTTATAGGATAGTATAAACAAAACAGCCACAATAAAACATTAAAAAGAAGCTAAGTCTCTTTTTTTTTTCTTTTTTAAGAAAAAATTCTGTGGCACAGGTGCCTGAGACACACTGCTCTCTGCTGTATTTTGTAGCTAGATTTCTGTAAGTGGGATTGCTGGGTTAAAGAGCAAATGACTTAAAAACCTGAATAATCCCAAGTGAAATAAGTAAAAAGTGTCGTACTCTCAGCAACTTTTAAACTCAGCCACAAGTAAACCAGTACAACAGGACAGTGCAGAAGCGGACTGACACACTTGTGTCAATGTGGGAATAATACAGAACTACACTGTGGACCTGTGGGGTAAGGGTGGACTGAGAAATGATGCCAGGATGAAAGTTGATGACCCCACCTCACATCATCATGAAGTAAGTTCCAAATAGATTAAAATCTCAAATACTATAGGCAAGATTTAAAACTTGTGATAGGAAACATATAATATTTATATGATTACCTGAATAAAATATAAAAATTCCAAAGCATAAGGAAATTTTGATAACTATAGCCATAGTAATAGTAAGAAAATCAAATCAACAAAAGACCCTATAAAATACATGGAGAGAGAAGCCAAAAATTGTCAGAAGATATTTATAGTAGAACATAGTATCTGTATAGATTGATAGATATAGTTAGTTACCTGGAATATGTTAAAGAGGTCACACCAGTCATAAGATACAACTAACAACAGAAAAATGGACAGAACATATAAGTAAACATTTAGCTTCACTAGCAAAACTGAAATGGGTGGAGAAATGAAGGAAAACTCATACAAACTTTTTGTTCAAACAATATGGTACTCTCCAGTGAAATGGATGTACAAATTCTGTAATCCAATAATTTCACTTTGATGTGTATGTTTGACAATGAGTACCTAAAGACATGTTTGAAAATGTTCACCATTAGGACTGGGAGTGTAGCTCAGTTGTATACTTGCCTATCATGCCCAAGGGCCCTGGGTTCAATACTGGCAAGGCAAAAAAAAAAAGTTCACAACATTATTCATAATAGCTGCAGTTAAACATTAGTCCTAGTCACATCTTTCAACATAAAGTTGAACAAACAAAAATACAGTAGATTATTTTATACAATTATTACTATGTATATAAATATCAAGGAAGTAATACTAATCAATATATTCCTTAGGAACATGTTTATAGAATTTGTAGAAGACAAAGCAGGGGCTTCAAATGGAAATGGGCATTGAAAGGGTTTCAAAATCACTAGTTTTATTGTTGAGACTTAATGAAAGTTACGTGTCTTTTTTGTTTTCCATATGACGTGTGTATGTGCATTTTTGTCTAAATAAATTTTAATATATTTTTAGTTGTAGATGGACACAATACCTCTCTTTCATTTATTTAATTTTACATAGTGGAATGGAATCCAGTGCCTAATATGTGCTAGGCAAGTGCTCTATCACTGAGCTACAACCCAGTCCCCTAAATAAAATATTTTAAAATAGGATTTAAGTAAAATAATTGAAAGGTGAAGAATGAGAAAAGGCACATGGATGCACATGTGTATGCGGGCACACACACACAAATTAGGCTTAATATCATCAGTTTAAGATTTAGTAAGAAAAGCCAGCATCAGCCAGAAATCTATATTGATATGGAGGTTCCTGGGGTCACCAGACTCCTAAGAAATCATTTTTGTTGTTCTTTTTTTCCCTTCTCCTGAGCCTCAGTGTTTATGACTCTTTTCAGCTACCTGGGGATTTGAGGCCAGGCCAGACCCTTACCACCATGTCTGATTTATGTACTGACTGATTTTGAGAATACATTAAACATTCACTTTGAGCATTGGACCCAGATTTTTAAAATAGGGTTAAAGTCATGATTCAAGCCGGAATTCATTAAACAGAAAGTCATTAAAAGAAGAGGGAACGCTTACACTGTTTTATCAGGAGTGTCACACACAAGAGCATTAGATACAGGGCAATGAAGTAATTATTCTAACCTGTCACATTGTTTAGTTCAAAATTGAGGTGAGAGGAATTCTGGAGTTGATTCAAGCTTAAATCATGCATACAGAGATAATTTCTTGATAAACTTTCATAATTTTCATTTTTCTGTAAAAAAAATCTTTTTAATCCCTAAATGATAATTTTGACAGTGAAATGTTACTGAATTTTCACTAATTAAACAGTGAACATTTCTGGTAAATCACTATGGAAAATTTTAATGAAAAGCAAAGTGAATGAGAAGTTCATAGCTTTGGATTATTTGGGGGTATATCATAAAACCATAATCTGTCCATTCACTTAAAAGTCAAAGCACCTAAATTGCCTGTCTAGTACCATGCAAGTTTTCAATCTGTCTACGTGTAAAACATTAAAATTTTGGTTGCCAAATCCATGAGACATTCAAAAGGATGTATTCAGTTGTAAAAGAATGGCTCTCCTTGGCCCACATTTCTCACTCATCTCCATAAGTTCATAGAGGTCACCAGAGCCTTCAGTCGTTCTGTGGTATACATTAGTATCAGAAGATCTCTAAAGTTATTTTAGCAGGAAAGATGAAGTGATTTTGTCAGAATGATCTTTAACTTATTAAAAAGCTCATTTTCTGTTCATTTTAGGAAAAGTGGACTACTTTATATTTTGACGTTTGAATTTTATTTGCTTTTAATAGAACTCTAAGGCAGGTTATGATGTAGAAGTAAAGATAATTTTAACCCAATGGGTAATTCCAAGGAAACTTCACAAAACAGATATATTCCAGAGTTTTTCTTAACATTTAACTATATGGTCCAGTTCACCAAGGAATTATAATTACATAGATTGGAAGATAATTCTTAGTTATGTTAAGGTGAAATTGACTAAAAGAACAGGCTGAGAAATCAGGGTAGAAGGATCTAAAAATAGGAAGGAGATGGTTTGTATATGAAGTGTTGCCCAGGACTCCACATGTTTCACTTAAGATATCTAACAGCCAAGAGGGAAACATGGTCAGTCACAGAGGTTGAAGCATTTGTAAAATTAAAATGAGAACAGATGAGTTACTATTTCTGGAGTCAGGACCAGAAAATTCTCCTGTGTATATAGTTCTGAAAAAATGTGCCAACCATACTGGTTCTATAATTACAGTGTAAAGATCCTTGGGGCTTTTTCTGTTAATGCAGGGACTAACATCAAGTTATGATTGAGTTCTTTTAGGTGGACATAAAGTAATTTGCTTAAGTAGTGTGCAGTAATTATGCCAAGATCTATAGGAAATAAATCCTTGCAAGGAAATTTAAGAAACATTAGAATGTAGGTACACTGGGAACTATGTTGATTGTGAATTTTATTCATGATACCAAGGAGGTTTTGGAAATTCAATCAGGTATTTGCTTTGGTTTAAAATTAATATTTGATTTATTCAAGTTGCAATATCAAAACCTAGTTTTTAAAATTTTTAAATTTGGCTTGCAAGTCATTTTTTAAGGGATTTTAAACCATATTTAGTTCCTGTTTACAAAGTTAGCTAAACATCTCTAGGCATTTAAAATTACATTTGTGAATTTTTCATATTTGATTTCCAATTTAAGTACTATTATTGACAAACTGACAGTCTTCTAAAGTACTTAAGAAATTTTTATGCGTTGATTCTAAGTGTATTTTATAAGCATTGTGAACCCTAAGTTTTCTTCTTTCTCTTTCTTTTTCTTTTTCTTTTCTTTCTTTTTTTTTTTTTTTTTTTTTTTTTTTTTTGTTGTTGTTGTTGTTGTTGTTGAGCAATACTGGGGATTGAACCCCTGGGGCACTCTACCTCTGAGCTACATATCCAGCCTCTTTTATTTATTTTTTTAATTGTGAGACAGAGTATTGCTAAGCTTCTGAGGTTGCTCGCCAATTTACAATCTTCCTGCCTCTGCCTCCCATGTTGCTGGGATTACAGGTGTGCACCATCGTGCCTGGCTTATGAATCCTAAATTTTCTAATGCTGCTCATAACCCAATCTTCTCATGGTTGAAAGATAACTTTCCCATTTAGCAAAACAACTCTCATCTCAGGCAACTGAGTGTACTTTCTCCTAACGCCATAAAATCTGATTCCCCTGTACTGATCAAGTAATTGATTAAATCACATTATGTAATTCTGGAGGTTACCTACTTAATTAACATGTATATGGTCACAGATATACACAGATTTTGGCTGAGAAACTGATTAGAGTCCTGAAGGAAACTGTAAATGAAAACTCAGATGTTTATTGTTGTTGTGTCACAGACACTGCAGTGTGAAGACAAGAACTTTCACGTGTCCTTCCTCTCCAGATCCAGCTTGTACCCACGACCTCATGGTTCTACTCAGAAAAGTCTGTCTACAGCCAGTTTGTCATTTGAGTAGATATTACATTTCCTTTGGCTTTTAGGCTACGAAGATCTCTTCTATCAGATTCCACAAACAGCTGACAGTGAAAGAATCCTGAGATGTTTAAATGTCTTTCTCTTTCATCTGAATCCAAATTCTTTATCTTCCAAATTCTCAATGTCACTCTTCCTAGAGTTTCAAAAGACATTTGATTGAGTTTAAGATATCTCATGTATTCTCTTATGACGGGCAACCACTACCTCTCTAATAGTCTGGTGGCATTGCTGAAAAGCCATTCCTGGAATATAAACAGCAGAATTTGGACTTTGCACATTGAGTATGGGAGTATAGAATGATCTTAACCTAAAGAAGGCTAAGTTAGCTGTTTGGCTGCATCAAGAAAGCACTACACTAAAACAAATAGCAAAGTTATATTTCAAAGGCCATATAGATAGTTTCAAGATTGTATGTATACAGAAGTAAAAATGAATCACTTAATATTCTTTCAGTGATTCTCAAATGACATGTAATTTATACAACAATAAATTCAAACTTAAGAGATTAGAAAATAGTCATAATCTTCTATTAGTTCTGAAATGGCAAGAAATCAGTTTCCTAGAAATTTTATAAATACTACTTGGGGCACAAAATTGATCAGCCCTTATATAAAGAAAACCAACTATTAATAGAATTCAAAGTGAACGCCATAGGCAGATTCCTAACAAAAGTGCTGTCAGGGGTGGAAGTTATGGAACTTGGTCTCAAATTATCATATTTGATTCAGTCCATCTTCCCCATACAATGCTAAAACAAAGTAGTAACTGGAAGGCAAGCCATAGGGCCTTATTTGAATCATCTGGCAGTCAGTATGGTGTCCAGTCAGGGAAACAAATCACCATGGATGTAACATAGGAGCAGCTTTCTTGTGGAGGGAGGACTTATAGTCACACAGATTTCTACAGGGTTCCCAGGGCTCGAATGAACATCTGGAAATCTTAAGTCCTGAAACAGCAGAGCTAATCAAATTAAAATGGAATTAAGATGTGTCTAAAAGAAAATATACCAAATATGTTGGGGTTTTTTCCCCTTTTTAAATTAATTCTAAGTATAAAAGTAATATATAAATGCATAAGATTACATAAAATATATAATATGAAAAAAATTCACATTACACATAAGATTAAAGTACCTATTGACCGACATCCCCTAATCTAATAGTCTGGTAGGAAGTGTGTCTTTACAGTTTTTCTAAGCAACTATTTACCATTAGGAAATGTATAATCTTTAATGTTACTGTTTTCTGAATATTTTAAATGAATGATACATGTTGTTTTACAACTTGCTTTACTCAGTGACTTGCTAATCTCTGTATGTCAAAAAATAAAGACATTTGAGTGCTTATTATGTAGTAGTCACTCTTCTAAGCACTCAGATCTATTAATGCATTTAATCTTCATAACAATGCAGTGATTATGTTATGCTATTATCATTCAGGTTTGCAGTTGAGGATCCTGAGGGACCTCTGAGAAGTTAGGTAAATTGCCCAATTTTGTGGTAGAGATGCTTGTTCTGGATTCTATTCCAGGAAGACTAACTCCAGGTCTACTCTCAGAGTAACCATTTTACACTGTCTCTGTGAGTTTCATAAACCTACCTCCTGAATGCAATACGCATCAACCCAAATCCCAGTGGGCCCATCTTTTAGAACTTGCAGTGACTGTGAATAATATGCAGATACTGTTCAAGTTTTAAAATGGCACTGAGTGCCTCATTATGCTCCACTTTTCAGTTGACAGCAGCATAAGTGAGGTATGACTGTTTTTGAGGGGAATAATGCACATATGAATGTGGAGCAGACCCCATTGTTATGCTTCTCCATTCCCCTGGTTCCTTTGCTGCCTGTATCTGATCCTTGGGCAACATTCCATTTACGTCAAAAATAACGTCAATCCAGTGAAAAAAACTGAATGACTCACAGTATTACTGTAGGGAACTAGTCTCTGTGTAATATGATATATAACATCCTAATTTCATAGAGCATTTTTCATAACAGCTGCTAAAATCATAATCAAATCCATTAAATTCTTTTAAAGACTCCAATTTGAAACTATTCTAAAAACTGCAGGTAAGTGAGGTCCTGCCCACACAAACTGCTCCATCATTAACTCCTGGATATCTCCTCAGAATGTATTTGCCTGTACCTATTGATCACTTGAGTGTGCTCCTCTTTTGTATTTCTAGCTGTATTTGAGTCAAAGGCAGGTTATTTAACTGACTAGAGGATATGAAATATAGAATAAATAAGAAATCAGAGGAGGAAAAGGAAATTTTTCTCTTGACCCTCATGGACAACAGAACAAGGTATATTGCAGAGAAAGAAGGGAAAAACTGAGGTCTTGCATTTGGGGAAGCAGTGTTGTATTATTGATTAAGATCTTTCTCTAGGGAATGAGTGACAATGAGTAACATGGCTACATCTAGCAGCATTTAACTTAGAAATATTGAGCCTGTTGTATTTCTCCTGTCACACTGCCATCTCCAAAACTGACAGCTAATGTTTTTTAATAAGAATTTTATTCCTTTGATAAATACAAAGCCAAATAAAATCCCTGGGTTTTTTTTTTCTTTCCTGTTGCTATATAATTCTGTGAGTTTACATAGTTAGTCCCTGACGTGTATTTTTCTTCAGAACATAAAACCAAAAAGAGAATTCAAGGAAAGCAGAAGAATGTGTAGTTTATTTCCATATGTAAGAATGACCCCCCAGAAAGAGCATAGGTTTCTATGCATGATCACTTTCCAGTCTCTTCCATAGATAACTTAAGGTACAAGTTGTACACGAGTAGCCTTCTCTGAGCCTCAGTTTTCTTACGTGAAGAATAAGCTTGGACCAGAATCCCAATGTTCTCTTGAGGTGTAACATTCTGGTTCTTATATTTCATGGTGGCAAAAGATAGACAGATCACACTTCTGGTTACCCAGCAACATAAGTCTCGTGCATTTTCCTCCCATCTACACATATCTCTTCTAATACTCATTAGAATGTTACTTACAGTGTCTTTTGTCTATGCATCTTATGGATAGTGCTCCTTCCAGCTTCATTCTGGTATAAGTGCTGTTGAAGTCAAAGTTCTCAGCACCATTTCATTTTTCTGGTTCTCAAAAAGAAAAAAAAAATCAGAATGGAATATAAATTACTGGCTTGTAATCCACAATCACTGCTCTAAAGTGGCTCTGATATTTGCTTTCAGACTCTCAAAAACTGGTAAGTGCATGCAATGTGTTATAATGGGTTTAAGGCATGCTTTTCAGATGCCAGCTAAACATATCACTAATAGACATAATTTTGTGAGTGCGCTCAAGCAGTTTGCACCTGGTCAACTGATGTTAAAGCAAATATACCATACTGCCATTTTGAGTTGTCTAAAAGCAGTACCAGGGAAATTACTGAATATTAGTAGAACTTGGAATCTTAGAGTAGATTCTCGGCAATCTTAAGTCCTGCTAATAAGACATTTTCATTTCTCCTCATTTTATTTGTTCAGTAGCTAGTGATGGAGCAGCTACTGCAGTCTTGGATGTGGGTGTTCTGCTGGGTCCTCTAGGGTCAGAAATCCATTGCAAAAGGAACCATGTTTACAAAAATGAGACAGACTTCTTCCTTGGGTCTATCACCAAGTAACTAGTTATCAAACCAACCAGACATGAAATCATCTGAGAAGTAGTTTGTTGTTTAGTTCTCAACATATCTTTCTTTTTTTCCTAATAAATATATGAAAGATAAATGGCAATATTCATATGTAGACTGTGAAAGATCTGAGTTTCCTAAATTAGTCACATCTTTTATGATTTTAAAACTTAAAATAGTGGACTCTGGTGGCATTAAAATCTTAACAGTAGTAACCTTTCAACATTAGCTAAATTGGAGTGGGTAGCCAGTAGCATGGGAGTCAAGATACCATAATCATCATGGCTGCTCAGCTAGCTTTGTAGAGAAGGGTAAGCTACTCTGGTTTTCTCAGCTTTGGGAGTGGAAAATATCCACTTGCATTCTGTTTCACAAAGCTGTAATGAGAAACAAATGAGGTGAAGAATGTGACAGTATTTTGTATTGTAGATCATACAATCCAAATATGAGACAGAAAAGATGTAAAACGAGCATGTACTGCAGCTTTTCTAATTATATTATTGCTTTCTTCTATGTGATGTTCTGCATTTTATATGTAAACAGAGCTTGCAAGGTTGACTTTCTCCCAATTATCACAACTAATGAACTCTTAATGGGCAGCTGTGAATATAGATTTTATTGGAAGGAGGAAATTAAAGTGATCAAGGAGATTATTTTTTCTCCATTGGCATGTAAAAAAGTAAAGAGAATACTAATTAGAAAATATCTAGTTGTTCTTTATGTATACTTGCATGGTCTGACTTTTCTGATTACTCTTTTTTTATTCAAGTAAAGGAAATGAATAGTCAAAACCTTGTGTAAATGTTGTCATTTGATGGATATATCTTCTGGGTAAAAATATATTTACTTGTATTTGTTAGAACCGTATGCCAAATACTCCATTTCATGAATAAGAGACACAACATGAGATCCTTCCATGTTTTAGTTTTATTGTGTAATTAGAACACATCTTTATAATAATGCTATAAAAGGAATTACCTGGGCTAATGTTACCGGAAGAATTTGTTTTATTCTGTTAATACCTTTGCATATGTTTTCTAGAACTCAGGTTTTTTCTTATTTTTAATAATTTGAATCCAGAAGCATTTAGTTACTAATTCCTTGAATCTGATTTCATTTGATGATTGCCATCCTGAAAAGATTAAATAGTATTAAAGATCAAAATACTTTATTTTGAAGGAGTGATTCCATATGCAGATGTAAGAAATAGTAACATTCCAAATAAATGCGGGCAAAATATGCTTTCTGAAACTAATACCTAGATATGTTCATGAGTAAAGTTTCCTTGTCCTCTTTAGAATATTAATTTCCATGTCCTGATTAAAGTCTAGGTGGCACAATTAAAGGTGGTAAGAGACAGACTAATGAGGACCCACTGGACTCTTCTTTTATTACTTCATTGTCTTTCTGTTCCGCTTTCTCTCTCTCCCACTTCTTTGTTTTCCTCCTCCTCCCTGCCTCCCCTTTTCCTCCCTCTCCCCTTGGAGTATTTTTATTTAAAGACAAACATTTTCCTGGAAAACCAGCAGAGTTTCTGTTGAAGAGAGAAAGTATTCAGAAAAAGAAATGAAACAGAAACATAGACAAATAACCTAGAATATAAACTTAGAAGTTGATGAAAGAAAAGAAAATGTTTTTCCTACTGCATCCATAATGCTAGTACTTACGGTTGTTTAATTTTTATTCATGTGGCCAGATCTGGTTTTATTTCTTCAACTATCTTAAATTTTCTGGTTAAATCAATTCTGTAATTCTGTTCTGATCTTTCTACAGCATTCAAAGAGAAACAAGTTAGGTTTCAGAACTGGGGTAGAAAAATATATTAAGACCAAAGTGATACAGCCTATCAGAAATTTGGAATAGAAAATTCATGCCCATGGTCACCTGCTATTGCCCACACATGATCTTTGCAACCTCACTTTTTTATCTTTAGGATTTTTAAGATCTACCCACTTTGATACACTTTCACCTGGTAACTGTGACTACAAACACTCCAACATGCATACATGTAAATGAATGCAAATCAGTGCTTTTTATAATTATGTTGTAGGAAAATGTTATGCTCTTGGGATGTTTGATTTTCATTATTGCCTTGGTCATCTTTAGTGTTGGTTTCTCAATTTCTCCTAAACCCTACTAATTTCTTTGTTATCTGTGGGCTATCAGGCTGTAATAGTTATCACCTCTTTCCTGGTGTTATTGATAAGCTTGATATTTTGTTTTCAGTGTCTGTTGTCTATCTTTTCCAAAGGTTTCTCTCACTAATTATTTTGCATCGTTCTTTTCTTAGACTTGAACGAAGCAGTCCCAGAAACAGAACGCTTGGATTCAAAGGTCCTAAAAACTCGAGCCCAGCTTTCCGTGAAGAACAGGCGGCAGAGGCCCACAAGGACAAGACTCTATGATAGCGTCAGTTCAACAGATGGGGAGGACAGTCTAGAGCGAAAGGTGGGTATCCTTGACAGTTCTCAGACTTGTGCTAGACTCTTTCATAATTCCTATAGCTTACTGAAGATAATGGTTCTTTTGCAACCAGAATCTATGCCCTAGCTGGAAACAACTGGAATAGCTCCTGTCTTTGTCTCCTGAATTTACACAACTTCTTATATTATCATAATTCAAACTTTTTTCTCTATTCATTCATCAAACTAGCCATGAATGTTATCCATATTGTCATATTTCATGATGGTGCTTTTGATATTCAGCTGTTAGTTTTACCTAGTAGGAAATAATGAGTGTATAAGTAATTGTTTCTGTATGTTTTGGGTATTTGTGTAGATTCAGCATTAATATGGTGAATTGTTATGAACGATGCCTTCCTTTTGGTTAACCAACAAACAAATATTCCTTTTCATGGGTATTCACTAAAAAAAGGTTGGTCTTATTTCAAAGTAAGTATTGCATAGAACTGATCACAGTGGCATAACCTCCTGTATAATCTCTTATACCAACAGCCTTCAAACAGTCTCTATAACCTCATGCATATTACCAAATCAGTTCCGCCCAAGGGTCTGAGAACTTCTTCTCCAGAATCAGATTCTGGGGTTCCACCCCTCACTCCAGTGGCTAGCCATGTGCCCTTCTCGCCTGACCACATAGCAGAGTTTCAAGAAGGACCGCTGCACCCAGAAAGGGGGCCTTTCTCCTCTGTTGGGGGAGACACTTCGCTTTCCTCTCCTTCAAAATCTGATCATGATATGGAAGAACCTCCTTGCCCCCATCAAGCTACCAGAAAGAAAATATTACGAGAAAAAGGTATTGTTAATTTTGTTGTTGTTGTTCTGCTTTTGCTTTGTGTGACTTAGCCAACACTCCAATTTGTGCAGTTTAAAAATTACTTGTCTCATAGTCATAAGTCCTTTGTCTTCTCACAGCTAATAATATTACTTTCCTTTTACCTTATGGGATAAGAGCAATCTCCACTCCCATGTATTTTGTGTTATTTGTTTTAATCTTTTCCTGTTCATTTAGAGTTTTTATTCCTTTTGCTCTCTACAAGTTTATTATTGAAGGAAAGTCTTTGAATGACCTTCTAAAGATTATGTAGAATAGCAGCTCATAGTTTCAATAAACACTAACATCATCACAGAGAAAAAATAATATATATTGAAGATCAAAGTGATGTAGGTCACAACCCATTGATTGATTTTTATTCCAAATGCTTTTCGTAATAACAATTTATATTACAGTGAGTGTAATAGAATAGCTGTGATAAAGATAACACAGGGAGGCTGGTCAAATAAATTAAATTTTAAAATAGGCTCTTAGAATTACACCAAAATTTTATAGCAGCATTAATAGACTTTTGTCTTTTTAATTATATATTTTACTTTATAGAAACAATAAATTATTGATTAAACAAGCTAACCAATGTTCAGAGGTATAAGGCATAGGTTTATTCTCCTTTCTGTTCTGATGTTTTTATTTAAAGTAAACTAAGTAAATTTGGTTGTATTATCTTTCACATTTGAAAAGAAATCTACATATACACATTCAAATACTTTTTGACATATGTAAATGAATAAAATACACTGAAATATAACAATAGGGATGAATCTCTGGAATATATATATATATAGTTTTATTTACATAAAGTTAAAACTATTTAGGTCATCAGATTCTGGGGTTCCACCCCTCACCCCAGTGACTAGCTGTGTGCCCTTCTCGCCTGACCACATCACTATACAAACAAACTTTTGAGGTCCCAAATGGGAATGGCAGGAGTGGTCCTTGGGAGGGATGTGCCAGGGACCCCATTCTTGTCAACTGCAGTTCATCAGGCTAGGTGACAAATGGGTGTTTTGTTTTAATGATGTTTTCTTATATTCTCTGCCTATTTTATAAGTACTCTCAACTTCTGCAGTCAATAAACAACAACAAAAAAAACTTCACATACAAAGGTAATGGCTGGACTTTATCTTTAATATACAAGTAGTTCCAAAGAACTGATTTTTTAAATGTAAAAAATAAGCTAATGATAGAAACTGTTAAATCCTTGAAGATAAAATGCACATTATTTATAAGATATGAAAAGATAATCAACCTCACTAATGATCAAGACATGATCATTTAAATTACATATCTAATTACAAAAATTTGTCAGAATGCTAACATCTTCAGACTGAAATTTGATCAGTCAGTGCTGGTAACAGTGTGAGACACTCATACACTACAGGTATGATTATGCATCACCACAGTTTTTAAAACTCTACTAATTTTTCTCCACCAGATCAGAAATTGTAATCTTTCCACAAACATTTTGTAAACATAGAAATACAGGTGCCTGTAGAGCTCACACTTCTTCATAACTTTTGGTCAGTATTCAATTGTTATTCCTAATTTTTTTCTCCTTGGTTCCCTTTCCTGAACCTGTGAGCTGCTGCAGTTTTCTTTTACATACTTTTCCTAACTTCAGCTCTTCTTGAAGGAGGCAATACTTGAGTATTAGGGAGTACAGAGTACCAGTGGAACCTGTTAAAGCAGTGGTCAGTTGACTGTGATGCAGGCCTACTATCAAAAGAATTAAAGACTCCAGAAATTTTTATTAATTAACCCAAAATATGGGGTTTGGTAGCACTTTCATAGAGATACAATTGTAGCAAGCTCACTATTATCTTTTCAAAAAAGATATGTATAGACTCTGATCCATAAAAAGGCAAAATAGCAGATGAACATCCTTTGGAGCTAATAGTTAATAATTTGAGATCCACTGTGTGAATTTATAAGATATGGCTTGCTATCTGAGGGAAATCACATCATAATAACACATGAAATCTCACCCAAAGATTTTTATAAGTAGTTAAGCCCTGTCTAGATTATTTATCTCTGCCTTTCACTTCTAAGTTATTTATGATTCTTTGAGGTTAGTAGATATTTCCTCTCAGATTGGACAAGTAATCCCTGGATATGAATTGTGCTTTAGGGTCCTTTAGCAGTAGCATAGCAGTAAAATATGAGAATTTCACCTCACCTCTGATGCCTCCCTTTCTTCCTTTGGAATTTAGCAGGACAAAAGACAAGAGGTGGGAAGTCTCTCTTTTCCAGAGACCAAGTACTTGGGCTTTCTCATTTTCAGTTCTGCTGGGCTGGTCAGAGTTATATATAACAAAGCAGGCGCAGTGAATTGAACTTTGATAAAATACTAACTTTATAAATAGTCAGTGACTGGTATGGTGACCATTGCTAGGTACTAATGGTGGATAGATGAAAGCAGTGTCAAAGCCTCCCATTCTCTCATAACCTAGATACAAGTTTCCAGCCTCAAAAGAGTTTTCTGTGCCTCCATGTTCATTTGACGTTAATCCAGTTATTCAAGTGTTCACTCAGCAGTTGCTGAGTACTGGCTGTGTCAGACTTCATGGTGAAGCTGAATATACAGAAACAAACAGGATTCTGTCCTTTCCCTCAAGGAGTGTGCCTACTAGAGACAGTCTGTCTGCTGTCATCTCCTCCCCTCCTCCCCCTTCCACTTCCCCTCCCCAACCCTTTCTATTCTGGAACCTCCTGCTAGCTTGCTCCTCTGGTGACCTTGCTTCTATGAACCCCCACTGACCACCACTGGCAACAACTGGAAGACACTGTGCTTCTTGTCTTTCCACACTTGAACAGTGTCAAAGAGGGAAACCATTCAGCCACTGACTCAGACATAGTCCTGTTGCCAGACAGTGCCTTGGGGAGTTAAGGGTCTGACCTCAGTTTTCTAAATCCAGAATCCCAATAATATACCCAGCTTCACTCAAGCTCAGGGTGACTGATTCATGCTGTTCAAACCTATAAAACACTGATTCCCAGAGCAGAAGGCTGATTTACTTTAGGAAGATCAGGTGACTTATTAATAAACATCCTTTATTTGTTTTGTTCTGTCTTGTCTAGTTGGTAGGTTCAGAAAGTTGCTCAGTGAACATAAAATTAGAGTCAAGTTTACTGTGGACACAGATCATGGCCATTGGCCTATGAGCATGCTGGTGACCTGCTTGTTTCACTATAAGCACCACTAGCCTGCAGCTCTCCCACAGCCCTCCCACCTAGTTTCCAAAAAATAGACCTTGGTGTCATTCAGACTTTAGGGAAATCCTGTGTTCCTTTTGTTAGGATGTTGCAGAGGCTGATGCAGCATTGATTAACAGAGTGGGATAATGTTCTATAAAACCCTTGTTCTCCTTGCTATGTGAAACTGGTCTGCTATTCTGACCTGGACTCAAGCTGTGTCAAAACTTCACATTCTCTCATTACCTTGATATAAGTTTCCAGCCTCAAAGAGTTTCCTGTGCCTTCCATGTTCATTTGACATGACTCAAGAGAGATTAGGTATGGTTAACCTATGGTTTCCCTCTTGGTGTATGTTTATGTGTGTGGTTCTTACAATTCATTAGTTCATCAGTGAAGAAACTAAAAAAGGACTTAATGATGTTCACAGGGACAAACTGGATCTCATGCTTACAATCTCATCTAACACCACACTCCAGGAAAATCCAGATCCTTCTTCAAAACCCAGTTTAATTCTCACCTCATTAATGAAGTCTTAGGCCCAGTCACTCCATTTCCAGGCAGAGTACATTATTCTTTTCTCTGTGATTTCAGAGAATTTTTCACTGCTACTTCTGCCTCCATCACCTTATGTGCAGTAAGTGATTTAGCAATCAGTGTGAGCCAAAATTGCCTCACATATTAATCCTTGCATTTTTGGTCCCTAAGAGAATATGACCTGTAAATGATATTTAGTAATTTTCTGGATGAAGTACTATCATACTCCAGACTACTAATGCAGCTGTCTAGGACAGGATCCATAAGCAGAGCCCTGCCACTTCCTGGTTTGTGAATGAAGATTTATTATAATGCAGCCATACTCTTCCAGCTACATATGCTTACTTCCAGGCCACAGTGGCAGAGTTGAGTGGTTATGACAGAGACTGTGTATCTCACCAACATAAAATACTTACTCCCTGTCTCATTATAGAAAAATCTTCTTGATTCCTAGTCTAGAAGTATCTTTCCACTCCACATTGCTGGATAAACTCTGAAGATGGCTTAGTCACTGGTTGCCATTTATTTAGAATTTTTAAATAATATTCTCAATATGCTCAAACTGGAGTTGGGTTTTTCTTAAATTTTTGTCAGTACCACAATGGCATGTCATCATTTTTCCTCAAATTTGAGGGACCATAGAAACACTGGGATAGAAAGAGTCCCATTATAACTAGCTTAATGATAAGTCTCTAACAGAATGTCAGTTAAATTAGAGGAAGTAAAGATTTTTTTTTCCCTAGAGGTCTGTATAACAGGATTTTACGGCAATAGGAGCCATAAAAATACTTTCCTTATTCCTCTTATATAAGCACCCTAATAATAAAATTTTTGTCTCTAGGCTTGCATAGCAATGGACCTTTGACCAATCAAAGTTAAGTAAATTAAACACTATCAGTTTTCTGCTTTTAAATACTAGAGATTATTATTCTAAGCTTATATAGTTAGTAGCACATTGCCTGACACAGCATGCCTTTAAAAATCTTCATTGAATTAATATATGGTAAATAGTATTTAGCTTTCTAAAAACTTTGCAGGATTCACTTCTTATTAAAATATTAGACTAGGCCTCTGTACCGATAAATATGGTAAAACTATATCATTGCTTAGAGGAGAGAGAGGTGACGTCCAGCTAAGCTTGGTAAATAAAACTTGACAAATAAAATGCAACTAAAGTAACCATTGAAAGACTTTAAAAGAAGAAGAAAGAAAGAAAGAAAGGTCAGGTAAGGAGGGCATGAAAGGCAGAGTGGACATTCACAGAGACAGACACAACGACATAACCTGCATGAGAAGGATGGTGCTATCCCAGCTGGCTGAAGCAGTTTGTTTATGCAGGGGAATTGTTGAGCATCAGAGTGAACAGGTAGTAGGTTAAGTCTATAGCTCTAAAATTTAAATCAGAAATACCTCCAGATTACTAGGAAACCACAAGTTTGTTTTGAGCAAAGAAATAAAAAGGAAAGGGTACTAGATATCGGAAGGCTAAATGAGACACACTGAGAGGTGATAAGCTATAAAGAAGAACCCTTGTCAATAACAGGACAGAAGGATGAAAGAACCCTTGAAGCGTAAGCTGACAAGATAATAGGGGGAAGAAAGTGAGTTATAACTAGTCATAGGGTTTCTAGCCTCAGAGCATGGGGTTTGTCATTAACAGAAAAGAAGAAAAGAGACTTCACGGGGTAAATATGGTTAATTCTTAAAAAAAAAAAAAAAAATTGGAGGTCATGAGCTCAGGAGATAGGCCAGGGCAGGAAGGTAGATTTGGGTGTCCCCATCACAAAAGAAGGGACAGTCAAGTATCTTTTTGCAGTGAGATTGAGAACAATGCAGATCAAGAAAAGGCCTCAGGATTTAGCCGTATATAATTTATTACCTTTGGAAATGAAAGCTATATGTGCTTACTTGTAGGCCACAGTGGCAGAGTTGAGTAGTTATAACAGGAGACTGTCATAACCAAAGCCTAAAGCCAACCCACTCAGTTTGGGGTCTCAGACTTCTAAAGAAGTATTAGAGAAATTTCTAAAAGCCTAATGGAAGTCTTAATAAATAAGTTTTTAAAATGTGACATTTATCTTTTCCTGAAACTAGGCCAATCCAGTATTGGTTTGTATATGGATTAGAAGTTCTCATGTGCATTAAAGGTGGATTTGATTAATTTAACCCTACCTCTTCAGTGTTCCTTGGAACACACTTTGGCAAATGTGTCAGATAGTGATGTTTGGTTGCCTAGCAGCAGGTTCTGTGACGGCCAGAATCAGGCTTTTAGTCCTAAGATGTCCAAATAACTGTAACACTAATAGGTAAAGAGCATTTCTATGTACATTTTCTCAGCTGGCCCTCTCTTCACTTATTAAAATACCTCCCAGCTACCTGTAATTCAGAAAATAATTAGGCAGTATTCTTTTAATTTTGCACAGTCCTAGCCTTTAAGAGTTGCTTTAGGATTAATCTGGAAGAATTCATCACTTTATTTTCTTCAGCTTCTATTAAGAAAATTGAAATCCTGCTTTTTTAAATGTCCATTAGCAAAAGCACCTTAGAAGGCATTTGTGCCATGTCTGTGGATATTTTTTTATGTGTGTGTATGTCACATTGGTGGCTATTTAATTCAGTTACTCAAAGAGTAATGATGCAAATATCCATAATAAATATTTTAAGCTAGAAGTGGATTTTGACACGACATATTTCTAACTCTTGTATTTCATTATGTACATTTTCAAGGAATTGATTATTGTAATCTGAGTACCATTAACTAAAAATATGAAGTGCTCTTTGCTAAAAATCCTTGGCGTATTTGTCAGTGTCCTGTGCTGCTTAAGAGCTTTGAAGCTAGACTCCTAAATGAGAACTGTGTGTGCACTTCATATTTTTTAAGGATACATGTTGTTGTCTATTTAAAATTTCTCCTGAAGTGTACGAAACTCGTAAGCAAAATTAACCTGCAAGGTTAATTGAACACTATCTTAAGAGGCCTGTTCTATCTATGCTTCATGCCAGAAAGTTCCTAAAATTCAAGAATTTAAAAGTTAGAGACAGAAACCAACAGGCAATTAGAAAGGAATGGTATCACACACAAAAACAGGTGGAATAGTGCCTCAGTTGACATGGAACACCATTTGCAGGCCTCTCTTCTGATTGATTTTTGGCATCCTTTGGAGTGTCCCCAACCCCCAGCAGCTGCTGTCCCATTAGAGTGCCCATGTAACTCAAAGAGGTAAAGATCAGGCAGCTCCAAGCACTGAAATTTGGGTGTCTTCCACATCATGGGAGGCCAGCCAAGTTGTGTTCCAACCCAACTATTAAGAAGGACCTTTCAAAGATATCTTTTATAGCTGCTTCTGTCTAAGAGTCTTCCCCGTGTTCTACCCTCACCTGTCCAAGGCCGTGAGCAAGTGAAAACTTTACCTTTACTGTCACTGTAAGTCTCTTAGACTCTCAGGTGATATTTTCTTCTGAGCTTTGAGAACACAGAGAAAGTGGGTTGAGTTTCTTCAGAGGCTACAAAACCAAAGGCTAGGTATGGAAAACAGAGCCCAGGCATTCAAACCAAGAGTTGGAGCCAGAGAAAGGACAAAAGGAAGATCTGCTTTGAAGCAGAGGACAGTGTGATAGTGGTTTTTGTTTTTTGTTTGTTTGTTTGCTTCTCTCATTCATTCCAGTGGGATTGACACTAATACTTTTAGTGGTGAGTATTGGGCCTCTGTCCAACAGGACCTCTCCTGCTTAAGTGACTGTTTTTCAACATGGCACATGCCAATGTCTTTTGTAAAGGGCATCCATTATCTTCTTCCACAGTTAGGAATTTAGGCAAATTTTTAGATTCAGATATGCACTGATTTTTGATCCATGGCTTTAAAAAATAATAATTTATCCTTTTCATATATGTCTATATCCTAGATGATGCCAAATGTCCCAAATCACTAAGGGCATCCAGTTCATTGGTGAAACAAGGAGGAAAAATTAGGCGGAAGTTTGTGGATCTGGGGTAAGCACTTCATGATGTAAAAAGCAAGCCCTCTGTAAAAGGAGTATTAAAGAGGAAATTTCCACTCCCCCTTTCTGACTGTATGCTGTCATTATAGGGCACCTTTGCGAAGGAATTCCAACAAAGGAAAAAAATGGAAAGAAAAAGAAAAAGAAGTCAATAGGTTTTCTGCAGGTAGCAGGTATGAGTGGTTGATTAAGAACATGTATTTATTTCTATACCTGAATTTTCTGGCTCCCTCTTCAATTGCTAACCAAAACCTAAGTGATATTCCTAGAGTTAAGATGAAAGAAAAATTGTACAATCAGTTTATATTTGTCTTACTTTAAATATAGCTTACATTTGGCCTTGGGCATATCCATTGGTCCGTAACTGAAGAATTATGTTCACATGAAGAGTTTCAATAAATGTTTTTCTAAATGCAGTATAAATATATCTATGTAATTCTGTAGATCTATTTCAGATTCTTTGCCTAGCTGCCCACAATGCTAGTGCCTTCTTTTTGTTAACTCTGAAAGAGTAACTTTGCCCTTAATTGCCTTGTTGGGATCAGGACTGTAAACATGCTTGTAAGAGCAGCCACCATTTCTTTCTAGACTTGGGTATTTAATTGATTTGTAGGTACTGGCCACTGTCCTTACTTTTCAATAAAAGCTTTCCTGTAGAAGTAAGTATTGAACAGCATGTCATCAAATTTTATCAATTTTATTCTAAGATTACATGATTTTAAGTTTAGGTTTATATAAGAGTAAAGCATCAAGCTCTGAAATCCAATTGCCTGGTTTGAATTGAAGCTCATAAACCTTTTAAACCTTGAACAAATTACTTAGCTCTTCTTACCTCTGTTTTCTCATGTAAAATGAGGGTAATGGTACCTACATATAAGGTATAAGGATTAAATGAGTTTTCATGTACAGCATTTAAAATGATACTTGGCACACAGTAGGTATTCAAAAATAATTGTAATGATAATAGTTTGCTGCTATTATTATTATTTGCAAATTACAAAGTGGTTTTACATTTACCATTTCATTTGATCCTTATAATGAGATTGGGAGGATAGATGATAGTGCCGTGATTTATTGATAAAGATCTGCACCTTCATAAAATTAAATTGGTTTGCTCAGGGTTATGTAGCAGGCTTTTAATACCAACCTGGGGCTGTGCTTCCTGTCTAGATGTCTTTCCAACCCACCATGCCATTTCCAGTTAGTGATGCATCTATTGATGCTTAAATGTCTCTGCAAATTTGGGGAATCATCTCAGTATTATAGACATGAAAGAAACAGACAAAATGCTCAAAGTAAAAGATGTAAAATCATTTATCCACTTCATAGTTTGTATCTGCTATGTCCTTTTCTTTCTTTCCCTCTCTTTTCTAATACCCTCCCCACCACCACACCTTTTCTTGATAAGAGATTGTTCAGACTCCTTGGAATTAGAACAAAATGGGTGGTGGGTGAAGAAAAAATTTCCAAAACTAATTACTTTGTTTGGCTGGTTTTCCTTTATGCTGTCAATGGAGAAAGGGTAGAACACCTTTATTACATTGAGGACAACAAATCTCAGGAAAAATAAAGTAAATCTGAGGTAATGTGCAACTCAAAGGCAGTTTTTAACTTTGTGAGGCTTTGGAGTAAGAAATTGCAAAGAGTTTACTTTGTACTTAAAAACTAAGAACAACAACAACAACAACAAAATACTCAGGGAAAAATAACAAGGCCATTTAAAGAAGATAGAGGGAGATGCACAAAACCCAATGGAAGAGAAACTCCCATGCTTCTGGAATGACTGTCCTTCCATTAGTCCCTGGGCATCGTAGGCTGTCACTACCTCATCCCTTTGAGACTCCAACCAAGAGAGAGGTGTGAACCCAACAGGCTGTGTGGGAGCAGTGTTTGGATTTCAGGTGAAAATTAAGCAGATCTTGATGGTGTTGGTGAGTGCTTGCTGTACCACAAGCAAAGCCACAGACAGTCTTGTTGGGGATGCAAATCAAGTCAAGATGGCACCTGGAACTTTTCCAGGAGGAGTGGTTTGTGAAGCAACACCAGGGAGCCATTAAGATGATGAGGATTCCTTATTGGCTCACTGCTGTATCTAGATGATGTTAATTAGGTTAAGCTGTGTGTAATTAGTTAAGTATATATACCTCTGCTGTCCAGCAGAGAGGCGGCTCCTGCTACCTTGGGTGCCTGATACTTTGAGTTCTCTATCAGTTCCCGCTGAGTTCACTTGCAATAAAGTAGTTCCCGCTTGAACCTTCAAGTTGCTTGTCACCTCCAGTTACTCAAAGTAGCGGGCACCCAAGGTAGCAGGAGCTGCCTCTCTGCCAGACAGCAGAGGTACATATACTTAACTAACTACACACAGCTTAACCTAATTAACATCATCTAGATACAGCAGTCAGCCAATAAGGAATCCTCATCATCTTAATGGCTCGCTGGCGTTGCTTCACAAACCACTCCTCCTGGAAAAGTGCCAGGCACCATCTTGACTTGATTTGCATCCCCAACACAGTCTTGAGTGGGTGGTCCCTGGTCACCACAGCTAGAACAGCTCTTGAACCTGCAGCAGGCTGCTGCCTCTACTGTCTGGCCACTGGTATCCTTGTAAAACATTAATTCTGGATTCTCCCTACTTCTGTAGTCACAAATAATTCTTCACATACCAATGCTACAAAAGAGTTATCAATTAGAATCATAATTTTATAATTATTTATAATAGAATTTTGCCAGCATGGAAAGGAGTTCATGTTATTGAAATAGGATAAGAATAGAAAAAATTTTTTCTGTTTCAAAAAAATTATTTTTGCACAATGGGAGTAATTGGGTAACACTAATCAAATCTAATGACAGCCTCTGTTCTCCTAATATGGAATGATAATGGGCCCAGAACTTAAGAAAATGTATTCCAGGAAGAACAGAATCCCTGCCCAGTAGGAGCTTAATGCAGTGAGTTGGCTTCACAGGTCCCATGCAGGTAGGTGGGCATAAGTATAATCAGCTATAGGGTCACACTGCAATTACAGAAAAGAGTCTGGAACAGACTCCTCACCCCGTGCCACTTTCTCAGATAAAGGAGAGAGATTCACAGATTGGGTTAGTAATCTTATCTTTTAGGCTTTTCATCCAGTTCTTACTAGGTTTTTTAAATCTGTTGAGGTCATCAGCGAGTTATAACCTGTGGCTGTTTGATTTTTAAGAAGGATAGACATTTGCTAAATTTGGTTTTGATTTTAGATTTTTCCTCCCTTAGAGTACAGTTTACACTGTTGTGTTCCTTGTGGAAAGATAATGACTCAGATACATGACCAGCATGAGACAGATTGAGAAAATAGATGAGAATAATATTCATAATAAATAAACCCAACAAACGAATATGATTTGGTTCTATAACTTTTTAAATAAGTGCTCCATGAATATTCCAATTTAAACGGGAAGCATAGAAGCTACCAAAAGTAGGAAGCATTTAATCATCAGAATTATTCATCCCTTAAATGACACACCTGAGGGTCAAATAAAATCCTGTCCTCAACTCCAGAACAGGTGACCACTGTTACCAGTGAAGTATCTCCTTGGAGATCCGTGGAGAAGCTCTGTGAGCGAAGGTGTGTGTCTCTGAGCGAGATTACATGCCTCTGTGGAAGTGAATTTTCATTCACTTTGAATGTGTGAACAGTGGAAAACACACTGAACTGAAATCCAAGGTGGTAGTCCTGACTTTTCCAAGAGTAAGTCACCTTGGTTTCCTAAGAAAAAATTAATGGGTTGGGCTAAAAGTGCATGGCCCCTGCTCCCTTGTCTACCTTTATATGCTTTGTCCAGTAAGGTCACCTCTGGTCAGATATAGCTCCTGAGTTATCTGTGCTGAAATGTACTATGGGAAGAAATGCATGCTGTATTCAGACAGTATGAAAAAAAGAAGGTGAAATATCTTATTAATTTTGTAATATTGATTATGTGTTGATAGAACATTGTGCATTGGGATTAGATAAAATGTATTAGTATTAAAATTAATTTACCTCTTTTTTCATGTATCTACTAGAAAATACACATGAGATTCATATTTGTATTGAATAGTGTGGATCTATGTGATTCTATAAAAAATCCTCCTTTGATTTCTAACTCATTACCTAGCTGGTCTATAAAGTATCACATATTCATGTGTTTATTCTTTTATTTATTTACAGTCTACTCCTTTGTTCCAAAAATAATTTGTTTATATACAAAAGTACATGGTCTGTACAACATAATTTTTTAAAAAATAAATAGGAAAAATAAAGTAAAAAGTAAAGTTGGTACTTACCTACATCAACTTCAACAATACCTTCATAGTAAGTTTCGTAGTGGCCTTTCAGTGAGAGCCAAGAGCATAATAGTAAATGGTCAAGAACTTGAGTTCAAATCTTGGCTTTGCTGTTTACTTTAGACAAGTTATTTAACCTCTCTGTACCCTAGCTACCTTATTTGTAAGATAAGAAACCCTCACACGTACATACACACATCATGCAGCCCTCTTTGAGTGTTGGGAAGATTGAAAGGATCACATTTAAGCACACTTTAAGTCCTTAATAAACATAAATGGCTATCATTATCATTTATACTTGAAGCAAGTTTGCTGGGAGGGATTTAAAAGTATTCTCAATCCATAGTTTGCTGGCAGTCTTGTTCATCCAAGACAGACTTTTGTCATCTTTGAAGAATGAGTGGGCTACAGGGAGTATACTTCAGGCAGTCCTTCAAGATGATTTTTCTCTCAGAGGTTTTAGATAAATCAAGGCATGACAGTGAATTTTAGATTATATGCTATGACAAGTACCTGGAGGGCAGCTCTACCCTGTGGCTGAGTAAGGCAGGGCCCCACTTACCAGTCATTGGGCTGGGTGGAAACACACCTTTTAACAAAGTTGGGGATTAAGATGCATACATGTGTCTGAATAGAAAAGCGCCTCACTTTTGCCTGTGCCTGGCCAGCAAAAGCACTTGCTTTCATGTGATCTTTGGGTAATGTCAGCTCAGCCCTATTGAGGAGATTTATTCAGCCTAGAATTGGCCCACTTTTAGCTACACTTAATATTCAGTTTTCATTTTAAGAACTTTAAATGCCTGAAATCTAACAGATTGACATACCCAACAAGCAAACACATTTACATGTTTACAAAAACTCTCAAAAATATAAGGCTAGAATTATAACTTTTTGACTCTAAATATCCCATTACTCTTATCAGTGTGGTTAACTAATTTCATATGTTAAAAACAAATCTAAAATGAGTTTTAGAACATTAAAGTGATCTTTAAGGAGTTTAAAAATCTTAGGACAGAAGGCTTGTGGTATAGCTCAGTGGTAGAGTACATGATTAGCATGCCTCAGCACCAAAAATCACAATAAAATAAAATTTTAAGACAGAATCAATAGAAAATTTCTCTTGCAGATTTCTAATGGCACAAATTTGCTTAAATGCCTAAGCAATATATTTATTAGTCCTAAAGTTAACATTTATGTTTTGAGAGTATGGTTTTATTTACATGATTCTTTTACTATTTCATTTTAAACCTTCCCAGTTGGTTGGGGTGGTGGTGATTAGGGAATATTTTCATCATCTCAAATGAGTTGAACACTCTACAGTGTCCCATCAGAGACAGACTGCTGGTTCTTCACAGATTTAGACAAGAACTCAGGTCTGGGAGAAATATATGTCCAGGACAATTGGCCCTGAGCTATTATTACCCCTAAGAACTGGCTTTACAACTGTCTCCTGAGTGGATGTTGGAAACTTACAGAAGCACTTCATCTAATTTAGAAAAATGAAATCTGTAGCTCTTCCTCTGGTTGCAATCATCTTTCTTTAATTAATTTCCTTTACAATCTGCTTGAATTCTGTGATCCTTTAATACTTCTTTTGTTTTGTAAACCTAATGATATATTGGGGGTGGGGGGTACAAAGGATTTAACCCAGAGGTGCTTTACCCCTGAGCCACATCCCCAGCACCTTTATTGTTTTTTTAAATGATACAATATGGGTTTTGTTGTTGTTTGACACAATACATCGATTGATTAATTGATTGGTTTTTATATAGTGCCGAGGATTGAACCCAGTGCTTCACACAGGCTAGGCAAGCACTCTACCACTGAGTTACAACCTTAGCGCCCCTTTTATTTTATTTTGAGACAAGGTCTCACTAAGTTACTTAGGGTCTCACTAGATTGCTGAGGCTGGCTTTGAACTTGTGATCTTTTTGCCTCAGCTTCCCAAGTCACTGGGATTACAGGTTTGTGCCACCATGCCCAGCTCTAAATGATATTTTGATGATCACCACTTAGATTCTGAATAGTTCACATACCTTTTATTCAAATTTAAAACTACAACAACAAAAAAAATCACTGTGGGATTTTTTTTAAGTTGTAGATGAACCCAATATCTTTATTTTTATTTATCTATTTTTTAATGGGGTGCTAAGGATCAAACTCGGGGCCTCACATATGCGAGGCAAGCACTCTACCACTGAGCCACAACCCCAGCCCCACTGTGGGATTCTTAACTGAGCAATTTAATTTGGGGATGCCAGCCCCAGGATAAATTGTTTTCAAAAATGTATAGATGAGTTAATTGCTCTATGTTTTTTAGCTATAAACCATTTAAATGCCAGTGAGTGCTACACCCCATGTGACACCTTTGGATTGGGAAGACTGAATATGAAGCCATTGTTTCTTCTGGTTCCTAACAATAAAATAATCAGTGATATAGCAGTGACTTGTGGATCTGTTTCCAAAAATGATCATAAGCCATTAATATACAGCTTAAAGTAAAGCATAGGGAAGTACAGAACACATTTTTGTTTTGATCCTATCGAAATTATTTTTAAATTCATCAGGAATTCATTTCTACCAATCTTGATTTTTTTTTAGGGGGAGTGGGAGAAAGAAAAAAAGAAGAAGAAAGTGTTAAAAAAGGAAGGAAGGGTAGAAGCAAAAAAGGAAGGAAAGATTTTGTATTAGTAATAATTAGGAAGATTTTCTCAACAAGGTGAAACAGATGGAGTGGTCAAAATAAAATCTGCTACCAAATCTTTTCTGCTCCTTTATAGGCCCAGTAGTTCAATTTATCCAGGAAGAAACTGGTATTCATTCTCAAAAGTATATGTTGGTAGACTGATAGGTTTCTAGTTTTAAAGTAATATAGTGTGTCTTTTTTTTATTTTATTTTTTGGTACTGGGGATCAAGCTAAGGGCACTTTACCACTGAGCTACATTCCCAGTCCTATTTATTTTTTATTTTAAGATCGGATCTCACTAAGTTGCTGAGGGTCTTGCCGAATTGCTCAAGTTCACCTGGAACTTGCAGCTCTCCTGCCTCAGCCTTCTGCATTGCTGAAATTACAGCATACGACACCAAGCCCAGCTATGTTTCTTTTTTTAAAATGAGAATTCCATTTCTGTAGGTCCAACCAAATGGAAGCATGCCTCTGTTCAGTTCATCTGGGTGCCAGGAAGCACACAATGCTCCATTAGTCATGGAGTTTTAAAGTCACAGATAAAAAAATGAGGGAGTTAGGAGACAGCCTCACAGCCAGGCCTCATGTAAAACACTCTTCAGAGTATCCCAAATATGGTGGCATGCAATTATGGAGACAGTGGTTAACTCCTTGGAAGTGGTCTTTCAACCATTTCTACTTGCTTGTCTTCTATTACCTTGGTTATGAAGTGGCATAAGAAAGCTTCTGGGTATCAGCAGAGGCTGGGGTTTTGTGACCTTGCTCACCACAGGGTATAAGAACAACATGGCCGCAGGACCTGTCTTAATTGCTGGATATACAAGTCCACATGGGATTATTCATCTTAAATATTTTCCTGTTAGAGATAATTTTATGAAAGTGTTTACTTAGATGTAGCCTTCAGATTTTTTTTTTTCTTCCTAATGTTGTCCTGCCAGGATCTGTACTATCAAAAGTCCTTTTCAAATAAAGCAAAAGAATAACACTTCAGGAAACAATATTCTTATTTCTTGCCTATTTTTTTTTTTTAAAGGAAGTGGTGGTGGCCTAAATGCATTGTTACAAAGACATTCACTTGGAAGTAGGATGAGACTATCATGCTTCTGTTAATTATGGCCTCTTTATAAACTTTAAATTATAGCCATTTATTTAAGCACTACCAAAATTTATTGGATAACAGAAAATTATCTAGCTATGGTGTTCAGCCTCTTTTTAAAATTCCCTTGATTCAGAAACTGATAGCCAGAGGTGATTATGATCTTAAGGTCCAGTTTTCCTCAGATATTCCCAATTGCAAGAGTGGGACTGCAAGAGGACATATTTTTAGATAGGTATACACAGTATTTTTAACATTTTTAATGGAATGTGGGATCTACGCTAAAAGACAATCTTAGATGTTAAATTATGACCCGATATATAGAACTGCAGAGAGATTTACCTCCCCAGAAGTATGTGGTGACATCTTAAGGAGATGAGGGAGCAGGAGGAATGAGATGATGGAGCTCCATGCAGGCACTGCCAGGGCTGTAAAATTGGAGTCACTTGCCTTATCTTCAACTTAGAAGCAAATATTTACATTCCAAAAACTAAGAACCCAAGGTCCTTCCCAAATTGAATTCAAGGATATTAAGATGATAAGATTCCCCCCACCTGTCTCAGAAGGGTTGGGAGACAGTTCTCCCTTTCTTCTGTAACCTAGATTTAGAAGTTCCCCAACTGCAGTGAAGACCAAGGTTGGAATGGCATCTAATTTTCATGGTGTCAGGTGGAAGGGGGAAATTCCGGCATGGGGAACCAGTACAACCATTTTCTATCAGAAAAAATAAAATGCTTTTCTCCCTCTTCACGAATAATTATATTTGCACTCTGGATAGTATGAAGAAAGTATTAAAAACTTTGAATCAGATCAGACTGGTTAAAATACAGATTCCAGGTTGACTCCTCTGCTGTCCTCCTCCAGTGCTAATTCATTGTCTGGGTGCCCAAGATCTGAATGGAAACAGCTGCACCAAATGGTTCTTATCAGACTTGTCCATGGCCAACGGATTAAAAAATGCTTCTTACAGACCAGTCTGCCTCTGCTAGCATGCTTTCTTGAGTTCACTCCTGTGTCTTATGACATAAGTATTTAGATTTAAGGATACTTTTTTTTTAAGTTTAGACTTGAGGATGAATTTGATGTTTGACACATCTCTAGTTGATATTTATCTATTATCCTTGAAGACTTCCTACTCCCATTTTTTAAATACTCTATTTAAAACATCAAATCTTTTGAAATCTTTAATATGACCAACAATTTTGCTCACCCAACTGCTGATCTCAATGTTTTCCCAAAACCACATTGACTTCTCCATTGTCTTTAGTTGTCATTCTTCTAATCACTTTATATTTGTATACTGCATTCCAATTTATAAAATGGTGTTTCAGTTATTGTCCCATTTGATTCTCACAGTATTTGGAAATAGCTAGAATTTTTAGGAGTTAAGCTATTTATGTCAATTTGAAATATATTTCAAAGTTTGTTTGAAATGAGATATGAAAAGACTAAAATTCAGAATACATCTGAGACAGAAAGTTATCTAGCTATGGTGTTCAGCCTCTTTTAATTGAAGGAATCTGTTGTGATATTAACAGCTATCAGATAATAGACATTCCATGAAATAACATTTGGACATATTGAGGCAGACTCTCTTCCATGACGCATGTAAACTATTGTCTGTTCCTACTTTGGTTCCTGATAATTATTTTTCTCTTAACCAAAAGATAAATATAAATATGAAAGTAACTGCATTAAGGGTACTGTTTTCATACTGTGTTTCTTGAATGCCTTTAAATCCTTTAAATGTTAAAAAATAAACAGAAAATTTAATATTTTGATAGTTTTCAAAGCACTTTCACATATGCTATTTAATTCTTAACAACCACATATGAGAGACATAAAAATACACCTTTCATAGATGAGCAAATGGAGACCAAAAGAATGCCCAAGGCCACATACTCAGGAGGTGCAAGGCCTTAGACCTCCAAGGGGGGTACGAGGACATCAAGTCTTGTCCTGCTCCTTTGAAGAAACACCAAGATGATGAAAAGCCAGTAGTGCTCAAAGTATCACAAGCCCTGAAGTGTTCAAATTATTTAAATGTATCATTTTCTAAAATGTTAGATACTTGAGAACACAAGTCCTGAGCAAGGCCAGAAGGGTGCTATTTGAGAGCTGCTGTGAGGCACTGATGTACCTACCAGGTAGAGGAGCTGCTGTGATGGCCGGCCCAAGAGCAGTGCCTGCAGGACCACCTCCCTGGTCTTAGTTCATCCGCATGCACTTCAAAAAATTCATTTCAAAAAAATAGCAGTGCAAGATCTTTGATTATTGTCATAGACTCCACTTAGATGCAAAAAAGTAACTACTAAGGTTAGTGTTACAGCCCAAAATTTTACTCTGCTGAGTAGAACAGTTTCTCAAGCAGTTACTACTGAAGCTATATTGAGAGTCCTTTCAAAATTTGCTTCAGGAAGCCTTTTGCCTTTCTTTGTCTAACATCCATTCTTTTCACAAAACAGGATCTTCAGAGGCAGGCTGGAAAACTGGAAAGCCAAGCCGCCCTCCGCAGCTCAGGCCTCCACCCGCTCCCCTTGCATGCCTTTCTCCTGGTTTAATGAAAGCCGGAAAGGATCCTATTCCTTCAGGAACCTGCCTTCACCTACAAGTCCCCTTCAGCCTCCTCCTGAGACTCTAATTTCAGATAAAACGGGGTCTAAGGTAGAAAACACATGGATTGAAAAAGCAAACCAGAAAAACCCAAACCCCTCCTCCTGTTCAGTCTTTGGAAGGCGTCCTCAACCTGTGTGTGCTCTGGATCCGAGGAACCGTGTGGTAACACAGCCACAAGCAACGTGTGGTGTTTCTTGTGTGAGGAAGAGAAAGCCTCACTTAACCATCACCTGCTTTAACACTGTTCCATTCTAGAGTGTACATTTCTCTTTGGTTTGCCTGTCTTTTCACGTACTGCTATTTAATCTGAGTTTGACAGTTAAGCCATGCTGGGAAAAGATACATTCAAATCATGAAACAGTATGATAGATCTGTTTACTGAGTAATCTAAATTACATTATAAAACTATTTTGCTATGCTCTTCAAGATTTACTGGAAAACCGATAAATTCGGGACTGAATATGTGTTTGATACATCTGAGTGAAACTCCTTAAAACAAACCAGTGCTGACTTGGCACCATACTTCTTCCTCCTTTTCATATCAAATTTCCATGCTGAACAGCTGTTGTAATTTTGTCACCAGAGTTCTTTAACTTTCACATAATTAGGAATTATATGCATGGGTGTGATTTGTTTTTAAATGCATGATGGTTATTTCCAGCATGACACTGCAAACCTTATCTAACATTTTATTGAAACACGTATATATATGGTGGCTAACTTTCACTCGTCGTTTGGTCTCCTTTTTTCTATGTTCACCTTTCTTTCTCAAACAGATACGTGTAATTAATGTTACTTGAATTTAATTCTTTCCTTGAGGTTAACAGCTCAAAGGGTTTTGACTGGGGCCTGAGTTTGTGTCTCCATTGACAATACCAGATGGTGACGTTCTGTGTTAAAACACCCTGCTGCTTAAATGTTCTACTGACCGAGCTCCATGTGCTCTGATTTAAACTTCTTTTCTGAAGTTTTAGCAAATCTTGGAATTAGTTTGGCACTAAGTATCCTAGCCTCTGATGTAGTGTTTATTCTGGATAATCAACTTAACCCAATACAAGGGAACCTAATGGAAAACTAACAGTCCAAGTTCTAATGAAGTAGAACATGAAACTAGATGGTTGTTGGCCAAGTTGCACAGAGTTCCTGGGAATCGAGCCATTCTGCTCGCATTAGCAAAAGTTTTGACAGCAGTAGAGCATCTGGGCCTTTTACTATCGGATCTGAGGCATTTAAACGTTGTTTGAGTAATTCTACCATCAAGTCTCCAGATTTGGTTTAAAATGTTTCCATGAATGCAGCTAGGTAGCCATTGTTAAGTTTCATTATAATATTCTCTGAACATATTAATGATGTTCCAGGGAAGTCTTGTTTACATATTCTACCTCCCCAGCCCCAGCTGATTTCCAGCCCCATGTGTCTGTTCTGTGCCCAGCCTCTTTGGTTGTCTGCTGGTGCCATGAGAGTTTCATTCCAGCATGGAACACGCAGAGTGTTGTCAGACTGTGTCCTCCCCCAGAACTCATCATCTTGAAGGGTACCTCCAGGAGAGAATCTGCCACTTCTCACAGTATTTATCACAGACAGCCGCATGCGCTCCTTCCCAGGGGTGCTCCAGCTACCTTCCTGATAGGAATCACCATCTGTTCCTAATAACTCAGCCTCTCCACACCATCTTGTATTTTTACTTACACTGTTACTCATCACGATTAGGGTCAAAGAAGATAGGCTTATTAATATTACTTCTCTGAGCAGTAGCAGAGGATAATGAATTCTGTACCCTTGGAGAGAGATTGAAGAATCATCTCTCTAAAACACCTCTCCTTTCATCAGATGGAGAAAGCACCAGAATTCTCAATTAGGCACACAGCATTCTCAACCACTGGCCGGTTGAAGGTCATTACCAAACCCAGTATGAGTTTCTTCTGAGATGGCTTATAAAGAACCTCTGAGAACTTGGAAACACACCTGCTTCTGGTTCACTTGTTGTGCCCCTTTAACACTGAGCTTCCTTTGTTTTTCCAGAATTTTACCTTCAACGATGACTTCAGTCCCAGCAGTACCAGTTCCGCAGACCTGAGTGGCTTAGGAGCAGAACCCAAAACACCAGGGCTCTCTCAGTCCTTAGCACTGTCATCAGATGAGGTACTATAGTGACACTATGAGCAGACAGTTGTCTCATAAAATATACTGGGAAAATGGTTTTTAGGATAAATTATTGCATAGAAACCAGCAGGATCGTGGCTTTGTATTTATGTAAAGTCTTCGTGATTTCTCTCCCTCTCTCTCATCAAGAGAGTACTGTGTTGTTTTCAGGGTCACTTAACAGTGGCGAGGCTGGGACCTGGAGAGCAAAAACAGCTCCGCTCCTATGGGGGTCACAAATTGTCCATTCCCTTTCTCCCTTGCCTCTACCGTGGTCACACCAAAATTCTGCTGTTCCTTCTGGTGTGGATCCTGATGGAATCATTGCAATAGTTCTGACAAGGAAGGAAAATAGGGTGAGAACCACTTACTTAGAAGCAAGGGTCATGGTGAGCATTGCCAAGAATTATTAGGAGATAAATGTTTATAAGAGAGGCAGGAAATTACATTAAGGATTTGGTTCCCCAAAAGGGGTGGAGGTGGGCAGGCAGACACAACGTAATTAAAGATATTTTTGCTCTTATTTAAATATTCATGCTTATTTCTTTCTAACATGATTTTTGTTTTGTAAAACTTCTGTTCCCTGTAAACTTTCCTGCCTGTATTCTTCAAGCCTGGCATGATTTTAAGTTTATTAAAACTGTGTACTGTTGATGTTTTACATCCTGTTTCTATAACCCTTTTCTTCTTGATTCCTTTGTTGCCCCTCACTCAGAGCCTGGATATGATAGATGACGAGGTGAGCTGTCAGTGGGCTGTGTGGTGCCTTATGTGGTAGTGTTTGAACCTGCTTTTTTATCCTTACAAATTATTTAAATCAAACAATACAAGAATAATTTCCTCCATAGTAGAGAGTTTCCTTGTCTTAAATAGCTTTGTTCCCTGCCCTTGTCTATATCTTAGCCAAAAGATGTTCCTGAATCAAGAGGTTCTAATTCCCACCTCCAAGTCCCTCTATGTATCTCCCATCCCCGTTACCTTGACTCCTTTCATTCTTTAACATCTCCTCTGCCTTCATCTCAGCTTACCCCATCCCCTCCTCTGTGTTCCTCATGTGGGTCACCAAGGTGACTCCTGTCTTTCCTCTGAAGCCTTTCATTGCCTTCATCTCCTCTCAGCTTAGCAGTTGTAGGAAGCAATCTGCCCCTTTGCACTATGAAAAGCAATATTATACAGAGCCTATATTTTTTTAACAAACCAGTTACTGTTGTGCTCTGCTCCTTACTGTGTTATCTGGGACAAATCCTAAAGACTTTCTGAGCCTCAGTTTCCTCGTGTATTGAAAGTAATTGTGGATATTACCTGCCCCACCTTCCTCTCAAGTCTGCTTGCTGCTCAGTGAAATAATAGTTGGAAAGTTTCCCATAAGAAAGCTTGAGGGTTAATGCTCTCCTCTTCCAAGTGAAAGATACCTCAATATTTTAAATGTGTTTTTATAAAACTTTAATGTCTTATCAGAGGATAAACGCAGAGTGATGAATTGCATGTAGAGATTTATGAAATATTTGTTTTCTACATCTATTTCCAGAGTGTTTTGATATAAAAGCTTGCAACATTAAAGTGTATTTTTTTTCAATATTGAACTTCCTACATTAATAATGTGCTTTATTTGGGGGAATTTTTTTAAATTTCCATAGACCTAAAACCACATAAGTAACAAGCATATTTCTTTTTAACAATATTAGAAACATTATCATTTTGTGGTTTAAAAATAAATGCGGCTCTAGCAGGTTAAGAAATTCCTTTTGATAGCATAATAGGAACCATAGCATTTTGGTCCTTTAACAACACTGCAACATTCCTATCTCAGATCCTTGATGATGGACAGTCTCCCAAACACAGTCAGTATCAGAGTCGGGCCGTTCATGAATGGAGTGTGCAGCAGGTTTCTCACTGGTTAATGAGCCTAAATCTGGAGCAGTATGTCTCTGAATTCAGTGCCCAAAACATCACTGGAGAGCAGCTCCTGCAGTTGGATGGAAATAAACTTAAGGTAAAGAATTATTTGTCTGTGTTAGGTTACCAGGTATGATTTGTACTACTTGTAGCACCTAAAATGTTTTCATTAGCCCAGAGCCTTCTGCATATTGGAGAGACAATTTCCCTCAACAGTCAGTAGAAAGGATGGTGAATTATTTCTGAGTTGGAAACAAAGTTTCAGAAAGTCCATCATGGGTTCTGAAATGAGTGGTAGGCTGCTCAGGAGTGCTAGGGACCCACTCCATTGCTTCACGTGGCAACACATGGCCCATTTATTAACTCTGCTTACTTCCTATGTAGTATGAGTTTTAATAATGGCCACTGTGGACTTTCATCATATTGAAGTTAAGACCCTGATCCATGAATCTTCCTCTCCTTGTTCATTTCTCCTTCACACTCCCTCTTCCCTACATGACACTCTAAAACTGGGATGATGTTCTCCCCAGAACTTTCTTCCTTAAATATATGCAGGCTGTGTCTTCCCTCCACCTGGATCACACTCTCTTTTCCACTAGGAGTCTGGTCCATCTCAGAGACTGAGGTGGCACCCACTCCTGTGGAAAAAGGGCAAAAAGAGCATACAACCAGCTCCATACACCCTCTGCCCACTGCCCCAGCCCCCTGCTAGGCTGACCAATAGATGAGTAGCTCTTGACAATCTTGAAAAGGTTAGAGATCAATCAATAGCTTGTGAATATGAAGGCCCCCTTGACAAGGCTGTCCCTGTTGGGGAGATGGATGCATCCTGCTGTTGATGCTGAAGGTCATGAAACATTTAAAGTATGCAACCAACTCCCCTTATTCTGAATTCTAGGCTTACCGAGCAACCTCATTACAATCAGGCTTCCCTTGCAGGTCTGCCCACGGGGAAAGAATGGCTGGTTATGCTGATATGAGTATTCTGGCCCCAAAGACATTTTTGGTTTTCCTTATAAATGACTACACTGCCAGAAAGGAAACCATTTCAGTTTTCTCTGTCCTTCTTGGAGCCCTCTGTGACAGCCGGTGCCCATGTTTACCCTTTGAAATACTTTAGCAATACTTTTACCTATAAATGTTTATAGCACAAAGGTTGGAGAAGAAGGATTGTATCTTTTTCTCATTTATTCACTCATTAAAAACCAATTGGAAAGCATTTTTTTAATGAGCTTTAGGGTGTACTTTGCAAGGGACTTCTTAGAATAAAAGAACAACAAAAAAACACAAACCCCCAATGTACACAAACTTTGAATAAATAATATCAACTCTGACCTCTTCTATCCATGTTTCAATTACAATCTTGAACATATTGTGATGTTATTTCTCATAAGAAGCAGAGCAGCCATCAGTTTTCCCATTCAGTTTGTGCACGTGTTTCCTTTGCAGGCTCTTGGAATGGCATCATCGCAGGATCGAGCTGTGGTTAAAAAAAAACTGAAGGAAATGAAGATGTCTCTAGAGAAGGCTCGGAAGGCCCAAGAGAAAATGGAAAAACAAAGAGAAAAGCTGAGGAGGAAGGAACAAGAGCAGATGCAGAGGAAGTCCAAAAAGTCGGAAAAAATGACATCAACTGCAACAGACGGCCCTGGTGAACAGTAGCACACCCTCCAGAGGGTGAGAATGCTCAAGAGAAGGCTCCCCTCTTCCTGCCCTGTTCTCCTCCAGAAAAAGAGGCTGGTGATGGGGTAATGCTGCTATAGACAGACTGAGGAACTGTGTGTTGAATGACTGCATTTTCTGCAATAATAGAATGCACTCCTAATTTTAACCCCTGAAAGAATCCCAAACCATCTTTGGTTTGTTAACAAACCAGAGATCTCATTTGGGAGAGACACAAAGTAGTTGTGTTGCTCTCCTGTCCTACTTACCAACATCCTGTGTTGTGTTGGGCGTGTTGTGTCACGTGGAAAACCAGCATGACCAGGACACCAGGACACCCCCCTGGTGTTCATGTAGCACTTGGAATTTTCAGTGTAGGATCCTGAATCTAGGCCCTTGCACGTATTTGTGTGGCAGAGAGCACCCTGCCAATGAGATCTGGGACGCATATTTGCTTCTAGGGCTGCAGAGTCCAGTCTGGTGTGTGGGAAGAGCTCCCCCTCGGTCCTGGGTCTGGGCAGAGAACAGCACCATTGTGGAAGCATGGTGTTGTGCCACATAATTTTGTCCTAAGGGAAAGAGCAAGCACACAGTCCTGCTTGCTGGGCATCAGAAAAAGTGAAGAGAATCATAGTTATTTGTTAACTGTAGAAGAGAATAAAAGCCTTAAGAATGTGGATGTGGGTATACCTTGGGGTTTGAAGGTAACATTTATCCTCCAGATGTTGCTGAACAAAGAAGAAAAAAGTCAAACTTTAATGTAGCCTTGGGATGTTGGGATATGTTGTTTACTTTGCTACCACTGTATGTTCAGTATTTCAGCAACACTGGCAAACACAACACAGTTCCTTTGTCCCCCACACACAACAAATTGAACAGGAAATTGATTTTTAAGGAAACCAACATTTTCAGGTTTCCTCTCCTGGGGAACATTCTGGCTGGTCTTCAGCCTGCCTATGACACAGTCAGGAATTTGTCACATATTTTCTACTCAGAATTTCCCAAGTGGGCTCAGTTAGTGTTTTAACAAACTCACTTTTAAGGAAAATAGAAATATCAGTTAGAGAAAATTTAGATTTGAGTAACATTCAGCCAGAGAACCAATTTTTTTGAGCACACAGAACGTTCCTATAAAACAGAGCTGTCAGTTAGTTACATTTTAGAGATATTTTGAATGGTTTTTCTGAGCCATTCTCTACCATACTCCAGAGATTTCCACTTTACAGTTGAAGTTTGTTTAAGGCAGTACATAGGATACACTTTGGTAGTGGAAGAACTTATGCTTATTTTAAAGCCAGTATTAAGGACTTCAGTATTTCACCAAACTTAGTTGAGTGTAGGAGACTAGGGCAGAAAGAGGAGAAGATAAACTAATCGAGAAATTTCCAATGATGAGGGGTTTTCTTTTGTATTTTGTTTTGCTTTTTATGCTTATGTATCTTGTTCTCTTTGCTGCTTTGGCTCCAAAAATGAGGTCATCCACTTTCCAATGGACAAGTTTCAAAGTACAACTTGAGGCCAGATAAATTTTAGATAAGTATTTTACCTCTTGTGACACTGGGTCTTGCTCTGCCCTCAGTGTTGTCCATGCTGAAGTGTTGTACACGCAGAGCACAGGAGATGGCTCTTGAGTATTACAGTAACAGTGTAAGGGGACTCCTGCCATATAGCCCCACCTAATATTGTTAACATTGTGAGATTTAACTTTTATTATTTTTAATAGCCAAGTTCTGAAATTGTCTGAACTAGAAATGTATTGTCTTATTCTTTCCTCAAGGTCTGATTCCTTTTCTGCCACAGTATGGTCTGGTCTGCTAAGCTTCAGTGATTTTGTCACCAGGTACAGATCATACATTCACTCCTCAGAAACACTGATGTATAGTAGCTTTTACAGTTAGGAGAGGCATTGTTAGATTTTTCTGTCTATCTTCATTTGGGATATGATAATGAAACTGCCATACTCAATACTTATTAATATCTAGAAATGTCTGGTGCTTCCTATTATTAACATCACAAGAAACCAGGAGCAACTATTAATGAACTACAAAATTCAGCAAATCTTTCCTCATACTTCTAGAGGATTAAATTAGTAAAAATCTGGTAATGCTTGTGTTTGCTATTGTAAATTTTTGCCATTTTCGCTTTCTTTGAAGAAAAAGTAACCTGGATCACACTGGAGGTTTCACTGTATTCAAGAGTGGTATGATTATTTTAAGTTATGTTTACACTTCAGTAATATTTGAAAATGAATGTATATATTGAAATGTCTATAATTCTCTGTCTTTGCCCATAATTTATGATCTATTATATTGTATTTTCTTAAATGTCTTAGAAGTATTGTTCTTTATTATAACTTTATTTGCATACTTCAGTGTTTAAATCAAAGTCATACTAATAATGTTAAAAATCAAATTCTTGTTCCTCAGATCATTTAGTGTATATTATAACCGTTTTGATTTTTTAAGTTTAATTGTAGTAATTTTAGGTCTAAATGCATTATTTTAATGTTACTACTTAAAACTGCTAAAATTGTAAAAGGGACTTGATTTGATTGCCCAACAATGAAATATAAACTGATTGATACAAGGGTATGAAAACAAAGTGAAGGACCTCAGATCTTGTGAGCATTTTGTTTTACTATTATTTTTTTTACTATAGTGCATGGTGATTAATTGAGGTTCTGATGTCTTGCACAATCCTCCTTTAATGCTAGTACTTTTCAGTGTTCATACACTTTAACACAAAATTGTTATTTCATGAACCTTAAAGACTTTGCAGTTTTTTTTTTCCTTATCAGAAAATGAACAAAAAGGGATTATCTGGTTACCGAGTACTATATTTTAGTAAGGGACAGCTCAGTATGACTCTAACTATAGCCAGAAGTGTTTTGGGGTATGGGTGATGTTTTGGAGGGAGGGGGTATAAATAGTGAGCCTAAGCAGTAAGTAACACTATGGGAGCTGGATCAGGATTTCCACTAAAGAACTTTATAACAGATTACTGTTCTTAAGACCATTTCCCTTAAAGTAACTCACAGTTATGGGATACTTCTCTTGTTCTCCATCCCTTCAGTGCCCCCCCACACACACACACACACACAATGAATCAGAAGTGTCTTTCTGTATTCAGGTAGGCCAGAAACCTGTCCCCACCTGCCAACATCACACAGCCTCTGTAACCACAGCAGTCAATAATTGCAGTATGATAGGTGCTAATGCCAAACTCAGCTTTCAGTTGGCACAGAGTGGGTACATCCACCTTGTGCTCCTTTGTTGTTGGGAACAAGGTAGCAGGAGGAAAAGTGAGAACCAAATTAGCCCTTCTCACCGCCTGTGCCCCTATAGTCATTTAACCTGAAATCCCCAAATACCTCAGGCCCAACCTAGGAGACCTCCACAGGTCATTTGATCTGGCAACTCACCCCATGTCTTTCCCTGAGGACAAAGAATTCTCACTGAAGTTCTTTGTGTAATAGGATTGACATGTGCTTATAGTTTACATTGTAAACAACAACAACAACAAAAAGGTAAATTAAATGTGCATTTTTATAGATGTGCTAATTCATTTATAAGTGTGGAAGATTAGACTAAGCTTCAAGAGGATATTCAGTGTTTAACAATAATGTTCAAGAAGATTCTGGAGAAAGGAGTCCCCAAAATTATAAGAGAAACATCTGCACTTTGAATGTGTCACAGCCCTCTCATTACACTGAGATATTTAAGAATTTTCAAATGCCACTTGTCATTAAAGGTACTCCCAACACAGCTGGAGTAGAGGGGCACTTCATTTTGGTGGACAGTGGTCACAGAGCTTTGTGGCACCTGCTTTAATGCAAAGGGTTCATTGTTCTCTGAAGAAAAAAGGAAGATGGAAATGAAAAGCTCAGCTTTCCATCTTTTCTAGTTCGCCTCTTTAACCTGTGCACAGTTATTAAAGCTAAGCCATTAAGGATAAAGTCCATCAGTAAAATGTCCATGTCTTCTACCAGAACTCTTCTCATGACGGTAGGACAGGGGAGGGTACATTCTCCAAAGAAAGTAATGTTATGGGAAATTTGAATGTGCTCAGTGATTCACTCCTGAAAACCAGCCTGGGTATGCTAGCAGATTTTGTTTGCATTTGTCTTGAGTATTTAAAGTCTCAGGAAATTTAGTCTTGGTCCAAACACTGGGGAAAAATTAACACCAAACAACACATTTTCATAACTTGAAGAAGCAGCGTAGAATAGGCCTGACTGAGAAGCTGGAGAGAAAAGAAAAAACCTAAAGAATAAATTTTCCCCAAGAAGTGAAAACAAGATCTATAGACAGAGGGTCTGACAATAAACTGTGGGTTTATTGAGAGAATGGTTTTAACTTGAGGGTTCACATATGTGAGCAGCATAAACCAAGCACCACTGTAACCTGTCTCCAGATCCTCAGAGTTAGGGAGGAACAAAACAGGATGCTTTCCAATCCTTGGCCCTACCCAACCCCAAAGCACTAGGGATTCAGCAGTATTTATGAGGTAAGGAAAAGAGAACAATAGACTACTCCACAACATGCATGCCACTGCGTAGGTATTCAGAACTACATCTGTGTGAATCTATCTTCCACCATACCCATATATATGCAGCAATTACAAGGCGTAAAAAATACTGTATGTGGAACTTGGAATGCCAATTAGGAGCTATAATCAGAGCCTTATTGCCACTTTTTGCTTATCTATACATTGAATGGCTCATAGATTTAAGAGGGTTTTTATTTTAATGTAGGTATTCCTACTAAATGCACTTACCTTTCTCTGTGTTTATATATTTTGATAAAATTGATTTATTAAATATTTAGTATTTTAGTAAGCTAAAATCTTCTCAAATGTTTGGTTAATGCTTTGGTGTGGAGACTGCACTTTTTTTCTTTTTTTCTTTTTTTTTTCTTTTTTTTTTTTTTTGTATTAGAGCTCAGAAGACATTTATGTAGCTTTGGGCATTTTCAATGGCAGACTACAGTTTTCTTGGCTAAAAGTTGCACTGTGTGTTCTTGTGCATTGGCTCACACTTCCAAAATGACATAATCAGTAGCTTTAGTTACTAACTACTGGCTCTCTGATGGCAGTGTTGCCCTCACATGACCATTTATTGACTTCTTGTGCCAAGTAATGGCATTTTGGTCATCTCGTGCTGATAATGGCATTTTGATTGTCACCAAAAATAATGCAGGTGGTTCTGAATATATATTGTTGGAAGGTGTACATGTCAGTTTCTTTCAGCTCTTTTATTCATACATCCAGGTTTTCTATTAAGGATGTGATCAGTCGACTGTTCATGAAAGAACAATTGGCCAGAGATAATTAAAAGTGGGAAGAAGCACTCCAGCTAGATGACACCTCCCAACAACATCAAACTGAGTTAGTGCTTGGTAAAATTCCTTACATATATATGCGGATGCTTCCTTCATTATTATTTGATGTCACAACTACTGCTCTTGTATTTTTAATGGTGTTGCAGTCAAACCACTAATACACCTGCTACATATTACAAAACTGGGCAGCTGAAAAATGAAAGATAATAAAGTCTGTTCTCCTGTAAGAATTTGATTCATTTTCATCTTTCTTTATATATCAATAAGAAAAAGTTGTTTGAAAATAATTTTGAGTCCAGCAAGTGTGAGTAGCATGTTACCTGAAACTTTTAATTTGTATATTTCGATGTCTATTCATTTATTTGCATGGAAGAGACAATAGTGCCATGTCTGAATTGTTCTCTTGTGCTTGGTTAATATGTACTGTTTCAAATGACATTCCTTACTCTTTGGTTTTCAGAGGCATTCAAAGCAAAATATAACAGTGGTCCTTTGTTTTCTGACCAATCTAAAAATACCTGTGTTAAATTTAATTTGTTAGTGTAAATAAATTTCTTGCCAATGAGTATTATTGTTGTTAAACAACGAATGCAATAAAAAGAAATACTGAGATCGGTCGCATAATTTTTTTCTTCTTCTTCCATTTTCACCTTCGACTAAAACAAGCCTTGACTGGGTAAACCTGTATTAACTGTCAAAACACATCTATCAATCAAGAGCAAAGTGCACATTTTTCATGGAAATGAAACTAAAAATAAGGTTTAACTCTGGTAAAGTGTAAATTGGCAGCTAGAATTACATTTGAAAGCCCAATTATGGAACTGGGCATAAAGTTAAAAGAGTGAAGCCTCCAGTCAAAGCTCCCTCGCCCATCTTCCTGTTTCCCTGTCACGGCTTCACCATCAAGGTTTCTGATACGTCTCAGCCATAGAAAGGTCTGTGACAATCCGTTAACCAGTCAGCCGCACACAGCAAGGAGCACACTAAGCAGGAATGAGCCTGTCCTATAGTACAGGGTGATTTTAAAGTTTACTTCCAAGACCAAGATTCAGGAGACTGGGCTGTAACAAATGAAGAATATTAAAGTCATTCTTTCTCATGCATATAACCTATCCAGAACTAAACCTTTGGCAATACAAATATTTAGATGTGGGCATCACAGAACAAATGAGAATTAGGCAGTTTTCCTCTTTCTATGAGTGTGTGTTAAACCCCTAACCAAGGGGTGTCCCTTTCTGAACTTGAATCTATGCTATGTGATGTTTGATAGTTGTTTTTTTTTTTTTTGGCAGAATCTTCTTATTCCATCAATAATAAAAAAGAACAGAATATGGTTATTTTATTGAAGATGCATGGAGGCTAGGTAAGAGATTCTTTTTGAAGGAAATATGTGAGGTTCTTATTTACTTATTTTTTTCCTAAGCATCACTTGTTGACTGTGACAAGCAGTACTTCCTGGGTTGTGAATAGATGGTATCACTGAGTAATTGAGCACTCATAAGGCACTTGGTGTTATGCTCCCTGAAATGGTGGCCAAAATAATGTGAATCCTGATTAAAGTTTTTTTGTTTTTTTGATCAAAACAAAAATATTTTTTTATTAAATCAGAGGATCAATGGTTTCAAACTGTTGACAATTCTCAACTTATTGGCAAAACATTTTTCCCAAAATGCTGGACCAAAATCACAACACCAACAATAGGACAAGTGCCTTAAAAATACTTTAAGTGACTGCCTTAATGTCCCAGAGAAAGAATCTGGCCTGAAAGTCCTATCTTCAAAACAGACAAACAAATGAGGTGTGTTAACCTTTATGTCGGCATTCACAACAAAATGATAAAGTCATCTTTTATTCCTAGCCGTGTCCTTGAATGATGACAAAAAGTGGTGGTTGATCTTTCCTGATTTTTGTTTGTTTACCTTTTCCTTTTTTTTTTTTCTTTCTCAATTTCCATAGCAAGTTACAATAGGGAAAAATAACAACAACAACAATAAAAAATAAAAATTAAAAAAAAAAAACCTCTTCCACCACTGAATAGCAGTATTGACTTCAGGACACTTAACATTACTTGAATCAATTACTACATTCTGTGCCCAGTCTTTGCAGTGAGCAAATTCCCTCCTTCTCCAGGGCAATGAAATCTAAAAGATACTACTGGTGCCAAGATAAAAGACACTCATAATTTTAAGGTGTGATACCACTCCCCCAAATTTTAAGATTTTCCTACACGCCATTGCCACAGGAGAATTGAAGAATAAAAGGAGAACACTACTAAAATTGGCCACTGTTTCCTGAGAAAGTCACATGCAGAGGGGAAAACGGGGCAACTCTGTCGGTGCAGGTTCCCCAGCATGTTCTGGCACGTGACCTGGAGTCCCTGAGAACTGGAGTTGTGACATAGCTCATCCTGCTCTCTGGTTCTCTGAACATGAATTAGCAAAGCAGCAAGACACTTTCATGGAATCCGTTTTAGGGAAAGTTCCTAATGAGTAACATATAGTAAAATTATTTAAGACCTGACAATTGGTATAATAAATTTAGCCATTTTAATAATTTAATTATTATTAAATTATTATTTAGTAATAATTTTCCACTGGTAAATGAGATTTCCAAGTATCCCAAGACTAATTGGATCATGTATTGTCAAAAGAACCTCACTCTCCAGATTTGCTCAGCCTCATGATATGCAACTGACATCAACGGAGATCGCTGCAGCCCCTTAGACTGTGGCAATTGGTGGAAATGATGGGCCTCCTCATTCCATGACTTTGGCAAGTCATCCTGTTAGAGTTCACAGTAAAGTGCTTTCTGATACACAGTGCCGATCAGCAGTTTCCCCTTGTACACGGAGGCTACTGAGCTGCCTTGCAACACTGTGCCATTTTCTGCATAAACCAGTTTCACTTTGGGTTCTTCTGTTAAGATGTTCTGGATTTGAAGCACCTATCAAAGGAATAACGTGAGCTTAACATTTTTTAAAAGTTACTTAAAACAACTCAAAGCACGGAGTCATTTCTCCACAAGAAACCATATTACCTCATAGAGTTACATATATTGTATTTTGTACCCAAATTACTCTATATTTATGATACCTGTTTCCCCATTTGTAAACTGTCAGTTTGGGATCATGTGATCTTTAACAAGGGTAGTGAGCACACAGACCTACAGGGACTAGGCAAGAAATGTGAAAGAGAAGCATAGCCTGAGTGTGAGGTGTTAGGGAGAAGTGGAGACCATTACTCAGCAACAGCTGAATGGTTACCATGCTGGAATTCAGATATGTGTTTATATAGTTTTAGATGAGCTAGGAATTTGGATGCTTACCCTTAATTCCTGGCTTTTAAATATAGGCAAGGGGCAGAGGATAATATGACACCCTCCGCATACCAAACCACCTTTCTGTACCACACTGAACCATTCTTCTGAACTTAAGGTCCAATCTCCAAATGTATAAGATTTTATAAGTTCAGCTTCCTTCACTTAGTTAAGAATTTGCACCATCAGCACCACTGCGGTGTTGTATTAGACTCACATGAAATACAAACATTTGATCATTCTTGCTGGCTGACAAAAATAGCAATTTTATATGATTTGATCTAATATGGAAAGCATTACATTGAAGGGGGAGACCTGGATCATGTCTTGGATCTTCTGCTTACCATTTGTTTCTCAACTATAGAAGGAGATGGGTGAGACTAGATTATTTCTAAGTTCCCTTTCAACTAAGATAAAGTACGATTACTTGAAGAAAGGATGTCTACACACAGAACACCAAATATGGCTGTCCAGGGAGGCCAGTGCCTGAATATGAAAGGATCAATGGGGGCATTCAAAATGACTCCTTTAGAATAGCTGGCACCAAAGACAGATGTCTTAGGAAATTGCCATAGTGTTTAAAATACAGTGTCAACTTCAAGGAAATGGTGGTGTACCCTGGCTTAACTCAGCTTCTTGTTAATAAGACTAAATTGCTTTTCGGTTGGGAAGAACATTAGATAATGGATTGTTATTACCTTTTGCTATTCCTCACCAGATCCATCATTAGAAAGGAAACACTTTTTTCCAGGACAACAAACCACGTCCATGGTATAGCAAATGCCCCGAGTTCACCAAATGAGCTAACAAGCAAGAACATATTAGAATCTAACATTCTGCTCAGTTCTAAACAGTGAACACTCCCCAGCATACATTCCTTCAATTCTATGTAACACGCCACTCAGCAATCCTAATAGCTAAAAATGAGTAAAAGGCACAAAGGACTGACATTAACCATGATCAGAATTTCCTGTAAACCTAGAAAGAAAAGATAGGAAATTGGAAGTCCACTTTTTTTTAATGTTTATTTTTTAGTTTTACGTGGACATAATATCTTTATTTTATTTTTATGTGGTGCTGAGGATCGAACCCAGTGCCTTACGCATGCCAGGCGAGCGTGCTACCACTTGAGCCACATCCCAAGCCCTGGAAGTCCACTTTTTAATACTTTTCTTAGTTGTCAATGATCTTTTGTTTTATTTATTTATTTATATGTGATGCCGAGGATCAAACCCAGAGCCTCACTCATGCCAGGCAAGCGCTCTACCACTAAGCCACAACTCCAGCCCTGGAAATCCACTTTTGAGGTTTTTTTGTTTTCTTTAAATCGAGGAGATACAGTCATTTTTCCTTCCTTTTTTGATTGGGAGACAGACTTAAACCTAAGCTTTTAAAACACTGTGGTAGATAAATGTCAAAAAACAATATCATGTATTCGATATAAATAATAATGACACTTAGTATATACTGAAAACTCAAAATAGAAAACACCAGGTAGGTGATAGTCAATGTCCAAATGCCTATGGTAAAGTGAGCTTCAGATTCTTATTATTTGCACTGCAAAATAGTCTGCTAAATAAAGATCATGGACCAAAAAAAATTGGAATCTTTCAGTATTATAACAAAAGTGGAAGAGGACTTCTAAGCCAAAACAAATTCTAGCAAATGATTTATGTCCCTAACTTTAGGGAATATTCTGAGAGGATGGCTAATTATGGTTTTAGGACTGGTCTACTACATTGACTTGTATGTATACAGCCCTCCATATACCTGGATTCCATATCTGCACAAATCCAATCAGCTTCATATGAAAAATATTGGAAAAAAATAATATGTCTGTAATAAACACATATAAACTTTTTTTCCTGTCATTCTTTCCTAAATAACATAGCATAACTATTATATGGCATTTATATTGTATTAGCTATGATAAGTGATCTAGAGTGATTTAAACTACATGGGAGGATGTGTATAGGTTCCATGAAAATATTTTTCAATTTTATATAAGGGATTGAGCCTCTGTGAATTTTGTAACCACAGGGTCCTGAAGCCAATCTGCCACAGAATTGAGACAGTTCTGACACCCAGGAAGGGGGAGTTGAACAGGAAGGCAGGTAACAAAGAGTTAAACCATTGTAGCGTGGCACGATTATGTTTTTAAAACAATGGAGAATTTCCAAGTTGGAGAAACTCATGACTGAAATAAAGATATGGACCCGTCCGGGGCTGGGGATGTGGCTCAAGCGGTAGTGCGCTCGCCTGGCATGCGTGTGGCCCGGGTTCGATCCTCAGCACCACATACCAACAAAGATGTTGTGTCCACCGAGAACTAAAAAATAAAATAAAATAAAATATTAAAAATTCTCTCTCTCTCTCTCTCTCTCTCTCTCTCTCTCTCTCTCTCTCTCCTCTCTCACTCTCTCTTTAAAAAAAAAAAAAATGGACCCGTCCAATGCTGGGGCTCCTCAACCCAGCCCTACAGGCCACACCCCACTCTGCTCTGACTTGTACCAAGGCCTACTTTGAAGAAGACTCCTGTACTCTCAGCCTCAACGCAGCAGCAGCAGTGGTCAGACTGAGAGGGAGCTGAGGTAATTATGCTCAGCAACCTCCCCGTGGTGTTGCTGCTGGTTGACTACATCCCTCAACCACAAGCCGTTCCTCTCAGATGACCCTCTCCACACACCACACCACACACCACTCCTTTTTATTTTTATTTTCTTGGCAGTGCTGGGGATCAAGCCCTCTACCACCAAGCTACATCACCAGTCCACTGCTCCTTTCATCTTTCTTTTTTTAAAATAATTTTTAGTTGTAGATGGACACAATATCTTTATTTTTAGTTATTTATTTATTTTAATGTGGTGCTGAGGATCGAACCCAGGGTCTCACCTGTGCAAGGCACTCGCTCTACCACTGAGCCACAAGCCCAGCCCCACTGCTCCCTTCTTGTTCTTGATTTTTAGTCATTTCCTTCCCACTTGCTAGCCCTGAGGTTATCCCTGGTTAATGTCTCTACACTATGCCCACCTCTTTGTAAACAACACCTTTATTAAACTCCCCTCAAAATAACCAGTTTAAATGTACCATCTGTTTCCTATCTAGACCCTGAGGAAAACATGTCTGAAAGTCCTTTTTATTTCTAATCAGTTGGATTACCTATCCATGTCCCCTTTTTTATTTGCACATAGAATTGAGAACTATGTTTGCTGCAAAACAGTAGCTGGAAATAAGGTCATTGATCTACTTCGCTTTTCAAACTAACCTCTGAGGCAGGAGGATTCTCTGGGTCGTAGAAGAAAATCTTCATGCCATTGGGATGGCAACCAACCCAAAGGTCCCCCATCACAGGATCCACGGATATGTTATCCACAAGTGTGTCAAAGTTGAGGGACTTCCAAGTTTAAGAGCAAGGAAAGAACAAAAGATAGGGAGTGAGAAAAATTGAGAAGTGGTGCAGCAATATGCCAGGGAAAGGCATCCTCTCATCCTTGGTCACTACATGGCTGCTTCTGGGGACACAATAATTCTATACCATTCTAATAGCACTCAAGGAATTCTTCTGATTCCTCTGGCCTTCTATCTATACTAGTATTTTGTTGGTTTCCAGGACAGATGGGGAAAGATTCAGAAAGCAAAAAAAAAAAAAAAAAAAAGACTGTTAAAAGTTAAATAAAATCATTTGTACTAACATCTGTGCCGAAATCTAAAACTTTTTTTTCAAGTTTTAAGTGCAGCATAAAGCAATTCCTTCTAAAATGGCATGTGCAAATGATATTTTTGTAAAAATTCATAAAACAACCAGGAAATGTAGATCCATTTCTGATGTGAACATGGATGAAATGTAGGGTCTTTCATGGCTAATCACAGGCTGTGCAGCCGGCGAAGAAATGATCACCCAGGGTCTAATTTTTGCCTTGGAGTTGAGGAAAAGTTTGTTCTTCAGTTTCTTAATGTTATTCAACTCCCTGTTCTTCTGCTGTTTATTCTCTAAATATAAGTTGCAAGCGTGTGATGACTGCCCAGATTGCTGTCGAGGCTTTGTACCAGTATCATAAATAATAGCAACGATTCTTAATTCCACCATTCATCATCTTGGCTGCCTTCTACCAGAAAGAAATCCCATCTATTTGTTTACCTCTAACTCTCATCAGAGAAACAATATCTACCGAGTACCTTAGTGCCCAGGGACTCTGTAAATAACTGGTCGTGACTCACTGCAAAGGCCAGAGCGTGGGTAGGCAGCTGCAGACAGCCACCGAGGCCCTCCGCTTCCTACTGAAAATGAGAGCTGTCCCCACATGTCCTCAAAGGGATTAGAGGGCTCAGCAGAGCTTCATTCTCACTGCCACGCAGGGTCAGCACTCCCTACTTAGCCTGGAAACAGGCAAGACTAGCCAGAGGAGATGGCTGAGCAAGATCAGCTCCAGACTTCCTCTTCCACCCTCCCTGCATCTGTCCCAATGTCAGCACTCTGCCCTGACACATTAGATTGTTTAAGTAAGGAAAACATGAGTCTCGGTGATCCATTATTGTCTTTGGATGGGGTACAGCCAATTGGCAAATTCCACGGTGCTTGAAAGCCAGGTGAAATGAGAGTTGGAGGTGAAAGTGGAGACCCAGGAGCCTGGGGTCCCACCCATTCCACACACAAGGACTGAGCTCCTACCGCATGCTCTGTGAGGAGCTCAGCACCTGGAGAGTACCCACCAGTACCCAAGAAGAGCTGCCGGTCCAGCAGGAAGCCCCTCCTGGGTCTGTAAATAAGGTGTTACTTTGCAAACATGTAGCCATCCCAACTAGCCATCCCAACTCATCAGAGTGGGCATGTGTATCACACCTCAGAGTCTTATAAAGACAAGTGGAGAAGATTTTCCTCTCCTTAAAACAAATTATTCTCTGTGGGAAAAACTGTATTCTTTGTTAATAAATATCTCGATTTTTAGAAAATTGAAGTTTATTGAGGTAAGACTAATTCATTGAATCTTATAATCTTTTTTTGGAGGAAAAGGAGAATTATTTTTATTGTTATATATATACATCATTATATCTATCTATACATATCATTATATCTATCTATCTCTCTCTCTATATATATATAATCATAAAATTTGCTATCTTGACTTATATATATGTGTACAACTCCATGACATACGTACGTTTACAATGTCATGAAACCATCAGCACCATCCATCTTTAGAACTTTAAAAATCCCAAACAGAAACTCTGTAACCATTAAACAATAACTCTCCATTTGTCTTCCCCCCGAGCCCCTGGTAACCACCATTCCACTTTCTGTTTCTATGAATTTGCCTGTTCTAGGTACTTCAGATCATTGGAATCACAATATCACTCCTTTAGTGTCTAGCTTATTTCACTCAACGTCTTCACAGTTCATCCACAGTGTAGCATGTGTCAGAAAATCATTCTTTTTGGTGGTGCAGCAGGTACCAGAGATTGAACTCGGGAGCACTGACCACTGAGCCACATCCCCAGCCTTATTTTATACTTTTTATTTAGAGACAGGGTCTCACTGAATTGCTTATTAGCACCTTGCTTTTGTTGAGGCTGGCTTTGAACTTGAGATCCTGCTGCCTCAGCCTCCTGAGCCGCTGGGATTACCAAATCATTCCTTTTTGAAGCCAAATAATCTTCCATTGTGTGGGTATAACACATGTTGGAAGGACATAAGCATAAACATGCCTCATCATAAGCTTTACAATTGGGCTCAGCTACTTTATCAAATTACGTGGCATATGATCGTTCAAGAGAAAGATCAGCATTATATTTGAAGGGTTGGCCTCTGCTGGGTTGGTTGCTCTGAAGTGAAACAGGCATGGTCTGTTGCCCAAAGTGGGATCCCAATCTAAAAACAAGGCTTGCCTTCAACCTGGACTGGGCAGGAGCAGGGCCCAACACTCTGTGTGGAATGTGTCTTGGATTGGGTTCTGCTACAAAATTCTTTAACTTTCAGCTTACAGAAGTACCTACTGTTAAACCACAGTCTGCTTTTATTCCCTCAGCCAGTATAAGTGTGCAAAGTTCCATTTTACTTCAGCTAATACTGAACTAGTCCTGCCAGTGATTTTTAATGTCAAACACGATGTTACATTTGAAGTCGTTTCAAGGTAATTTTCTCGGAGTGAGGCCTGTCATGACAGTACTTGAAAGTGTTGATGGGCACAGTTCTAAGACTGGCGGTGACAGTGTTTCACTCTGCGTGGGCAGCAGGACAGCAGTGCCAGGTGGTTTTTCAGGGCTAGAGCTGCTGTCAGAATGGTCCACCTTGCTCATAGCTTTTCTTTCCTCTCCTTTGTGTTTTTTACCCCTTTTGACCCAAACCTTCAATCTGGACCAGAATAGATGGGGGCAGCGGGTGAACCCCTGACCCTCACCCAGCCCTACCATATTAATTGAACAGGTATTTGTGGAATGTCTACTGAGTGTTGAAAATTGTTGCAGAGAAAGAAAAAAAAAATCGGTCCTGGTGGAACCTACATTCTGGAGTGTGGGGCAGGGGGTGGGTCAGATAATAAAGAAGTCAAGCCAAATGTACCCTATGTTGGTAATAAATGCTGAAAGCAACGATAAGCAGTAGAAGAGTTAGGAAATAAGTGGGGGTGGGTCCCAGGTAGACTAACTGGTGAGGAAGGGTCTTGCTGAGATGACATTTCAGTAAAAACTGGGCAGAAATGACAGAGGCAGCCATGGAGATATGTTCCCAAGCAGATGGAACAGTGCCCTGTCCTGAGGCTGTTTCTTGGCTTTTCCATCAACAGAGAGGAAAAAAAGAAAAGGGGAGAGAAAAAGAGAAAGAAAGAAGGAAAAGGGAGAGAGAAAGGACCTGCAAACGCAATCCAAACAAATTCACTAGAACAGAAAGAATCAAAGTCTCCCAGGTGAGGTGCGGCCTGCTGTTCCCGCTCTGCAATTGAGTCAAAGTGAACAACAGACACAAAATGATGCAGACGGCTCTTAATAAAGAAGTGAAAAATGGGTTCTCACCCACTTCAATTAGACAATTCTTTTTTTCCTCACTTTTAATTTCACAAATCAATTAGAATCTAATTATCACTCTGCAAACTTATAGTGTTAATACATCTTACCTTCAACAGAGTTAAAGTCCAATTAGCGTGCTTTTCATACACATGAATCTTATGAGCCAGCAACTCGGATATGTAGACATACCTTCAAAGAAGCAAGAACTGCATCAAAGTGCTTGAGGTAATGCAATTCAGAAGGTTACGGGAGTTGTAATAACTCTTCCTAGGGAAGAACTTTGCCTAGAGACTGGAAAACAGCACACATCTCAAAGCACTAAATTCTGAAAGAGCTCAATGAGTTCACAGCACACAAAGGGGTTTAATCTCTGAGAAGTTAATCCTAAAAGTGGAAACCTACTAATCTCTGATCAGCCCTAACACGAGCTCTCAATTTCTGGGAGCAACAGATAACTTTCAATGTAGTGATGAGTCCCAAGTTCTGTATTTTTAAACTTTATTTTATTTTTTTAGTTTGAATAACCATATGTATATTTTCACATATATATTCATACGTATGTTTATATAAATTCATATGTCTATGAGTATACCCCCACAGCAACCAAATTCCTGCTCAGAAATTTTCATATATATTCAGTTGCATAATCATAAACTATAACTAAAACAAATTGGAAACATCTATCTCAAAAGAAAAATAGCTATACACAAAGTTATATCCATTTAAATACTTTCATGTATATTTTTACATATATTCATATTTATATTCCTATATATGGATGAAAATGTTCAATTCCTAAACTAACCCTATTTTTCTACATTAGTGCTATGCCTACCAATTACACCGCAGAGAAACTAGGTTCTGCATTTTAGAGGACAGAGAGTTGTCCCTCCAGGAAGCTGCAGAAAAGCCTCTCAGCAGCAGTACCTTGTTTCAGGCCAGAGAAAATATGAGAGAAGTCAGGATGCTTGGTATGGATGGAGAAAAGTCCTCCACACCCTTTGTCCTGAGCCTGTCCCAACTCTGCGGGCTTAGTGTTTTTCAGAATGAAACACCACATACCCAAAAGACTGCTGGTTAGCGAAGCACAGTGCATCCCAAAACAAGAAGAGATATGATGGCATAATTATCTTTCATTGTTAAAGCCAGGGGACAATATGAATAATTGAAAGCGTCCCGTGCTTCTTCTTCTAAGTATATGTTACAAACACTCTGAAATCCTTGATGATACAAGATGAGGAAGGGTATAGATGGCTGATGTATTTTATATATTTATAAAATATATTGGATGTGTGTGTGTGTGTGTGTGTGTGTGTGTGTGTGGGTGGGTGTACACACACACACACACACGGTTAAGATATTTTACTTTTTTCCTAATTTCATGTATATATATCCATACTGTGGATGACCACAGTGTGGTCCCTAGACCTATGCTGCTTTGTGCATCATTGCAAGGCTGCCATGGGATAATATTATAAATCAAGCACATTACTAAGCAAGCTGCTGAGTTAAGAAGACTCTTTCCTTTCATTGAAAACTCTCTTGTTGAAGAAAGCAGTGCTTAATTTACATTTTGATGTTCCTCATCTTGTCACAGACCAATACATACACACACACACACACACACACACACACACACACACACACACCTATGTATTGTTAATTTTGTTATATACTCAAAAATATTCCTTCAAGCTGGGCAAAGTGGCTCATACTTGTAATCCCAGCAGCTTGGAAGGCTGAGGCAGGAGAATTGTGAGTTCAAAGCCAGCCCCAGCAAAAGCAAGGTGCTAAGCAACTCAGTGAGACCCTGTCTCTAAATAAAATACAAAATAGGGCTGGGGATGTGGCTCAGTGGTCGAGTGCCCTTGAGTTTAATCCTAGTACACACACACCCCAAAAAATCTTCCTTCAAAACAAAGCTGTTTGGGTAATATTAAATGTTTATTATGGTTTCCTCTCTTGAAATGTACTTTTTTTCCCTTAAATAAAACACAGTACATCTTCACAAAATGTAAATGTTTGATCTGATAAATTTTACCCTTGAAGGATTAAGATATTTTACTTTTTTTTCTAACTTCATCTTCCTAAGACAATATGTATCAAGTCACTTCAAAATAACTACAACATTCTAAAGACATCTACTGAGAACCCAGATAAATCCATTACGATGTAAAGAGTGCACATACTTGCCATCAGGTGAAATGTTGATTCCATTAGCAAAGTCAAATCCTTCTGCCACCACTCGAACTTCATTGGGACTATAGTAAACCACATATGACCAGGCTAAACCCAAGTACATCTCCCAGGATCGTAAGTATGGGTCAATAAAATAGTGATCATTTGTGGCATAAAAATGCTCAGGTCCCACAGCAACGATATCATTCAAACTGCAATTAAAACACATAATATATACAGGTGAAGGTGTTGTACAGTGCAGGCTTGGGAGCTGGCATTCATTCATGTCTATTCCATATCTATCAAGATATGGGATGAGCTTTCACTCTAGCTATAATGGCACAGAATCAATGTGAAAGCAGTTCTACTTCTGCCATCCTCAAAGATAAGAAATTGTGGGCTGGGGTTGTGGCTCAGTGATAGAGCACTTGCCTGGCATGTGTGAGGCACTGTGTTTAATCCTCAGCACCACATAAAAATAAATAAATAAAACAAAAGTTTGTGTCCATCTACAACTAAAAACTGTTTTTTTTTTTAAAGATAATAAATTGTTCTATGAACTCTTAAGAGGTCATAATAGCACTGTAACATAAAAATCCTATTAGCTATATCTTAAAAGAGGAGGCATGGTGTGGGTATAAATTCAGTGATCATTTAAATTCGGCCATAGCATAATTGTCAGAGCAAGATGAATCTGTGCTCACATGGAACTGGCTCCTATCATTCCTTAGATTAAGGCAATGAAAAACAAACAAACAAACAAACAATAACCCTCCAAAAAACAAACAAACAAACAAAACCACTGAACTGGCAACACATTTTAGTTAAATCTTTGCTACCTTAGCTTTGCAATCTAGGGAAAATCAATCCTTCACGTGTCAGGGCCTCAGTTTTCTTATCTGTAAAACGAGGATGATACACTGGTTTATCTTCCAGCCTTAAAGTTTTATGATTCTCAATGGAATAAGATGTCCATGAACAAGAAAGTTTAGAAATAGGATGCTTACCTATTTTCTTTCCTATTAGGATTCTCTCTCTGTTTCTGAAAATGTAAGATATATGAGTCTATTTTTCTGCTTTAATAGGTACAATAGCAAACACATAAGTGAGTCATTCTTTGCTGATTGAGGTGATGGAAGTTCCCCGGGGCCATGATCTGAGAGAAAATTATCCTTGCTCTATTGCAGGGTGCGTAATGGCCAGTGTATCAGCTCTGACGCAGAGCTGGGCTCTGGGGCCAATGAGACAAGCATGCAGAGCCTCAGTTTTCTCATCTGTTAAGAGAGGTTAAGTGATTTTCCCAAAATCATACAGCTCATTAGTAGAAGACCAAGGGTCAAAATCTTAATTTGTGGAGTTGCAGTGGGAATTACAATGAAACAATGCCTGTTGTGTGCTTTGCCAGGAGCCTAACACCCAATAAATCCTCAATCAATGGGAGTCACTATTACTACATGAAAACAGGTCTAGGGGTTTAGGATTAGTACAGGCTCCAGACATAAATCTGCAAGCTGGTTCTACTTTCTCTTTTTTTTAAAAAAAGAAATTTCTGAAATTAGTATGCTTTCCTACCGTTTGCCTGCTTTTCATAAACAGCAGCAGAATGGAATGGTTTAGAGCAAGAGCTTTGAAATCTGATAAACTCTGCTTGAGTCCTGACCCTGCTTGCTATCGTCACAACAGGGCACCAGAGCGTGTCAATAAACTTTGAGCCACTTCTCTGAATGTCAGTTTTCTCTCTGTACCTTGAAAGGCTAGGGTAAGAGTGAAATAAAATGAGTATAAAGGCCTTGTCACCATGCCTGGCCTATGGTAAGTGACCAACAATAATAATAGTTGTGACATTGTTAATAATAGCAGGCTGAAGTAATTGGAATAATAGCATAAACAACCATCAACCACAGAGCAAAAGTACATGTGGCTAAATTCTATTTAATTGTGGCAATAGAGTTACTTTTAGTCAGGTTCTATGCTGCCGAAGACCAATATTTTTGCAACTTGACCAGAAAAAAAAAAAAAAAAGAAAGAAACAAAGAAAGAAAAAACTCCTAATCTGGAAAACTGGACAAACATGAGGTTTCCAAAATTAAATATTGAAACAAATCAAATAATTTTTCACTATTTGATAGTCATTCAGGAAAGTACTTTAGAACTCACACTGTCAGGACCATAATCTCAGCTCCACTGTTGACTAATGGTGTCTTTGGAGGCATCTTAACAAGTCCTGTAGGCCTCAAAGTTTTTAAATCCACAACAGGAATGATAATAGCACCCAATTACAGAGAGTTTCATAAAAAGTCACTAAAAAATCAGTTCAAATTGGTTTGCGCGGGAACTGATTTAGAGCTAAAGTTTATTAAGTTGTGATTGCTATTATTGTCATTCAGCTTTGCCATCCTACTTATTTTCCTTATGTTAGATCTTGGCATACTTTACATTCTTTAAATACCCAATGATCTCATTTATTTCCGAAATATCTTCTCTGAATGATCTCTTCTACCCTAAATCTGTTCTCTTAACTTGAACTCATCTAAGGGTTACAGAAGAAGCCCCTGGCCTTCCTTTCTACTTGGCTGCTAACTAATTGGCCAATCTTCATGCAGTAACTAAATTTCTCTTAAGTCTCATTTTTCTCATCCTCAAAACCATCAGATAAGAAAAGAGAGGAAGAGGCCCTGACAGGTTTCCTATGTGCCAATCCCTTTCCTAGGTGCCTGCAAAGAGTACCACTCTAGGTTTACAAATACTGAGGAGGTTGAATGCTCTACTTCAATTATGCAGGTAGGGGCTGGGATTCTAAAAAATTGTAATAATTAGGAAGTAATCATTACTTTGGAAGGTAGTGTGAGATTGTTGTGCTAAACCCATATTAGCCTCAAAAAAAAACCACAAATATTCATAAGGCAAGTGAGGAAGTTGACTTTGGATTGGGTTGACCAGGATTGAGAATCTGTGGGTGTTTCTCTTTCTCCTGGTGTTATATTGTGGAGGAGTCTAGTACAGTGCTGAGTGTCCCCATAGATCTGCTACTGCAGGAATTGGGCCCAACCAAACAGCAGTTGAGCCAACAAAGGCAGGATTTAGATGCACTGGATTTGGGGTCTTCTCTTAGATATGCATTTTGAATTTGTAGAACCTAAGACCATATTTTTTAAAAAATAAAAATAAATAAATAAGCTCAAGATGTGGAATTCATCTATAAAGCCTCTTTGGGTTTGGAATACTGAGTCTGGGCTTGGAGAGGGGCAGAATTTTTTCTTTGTAAAAGCTTAGATGGAGATCTTAAAACCAGGAGCCAGGAGCCAGCATCCAACCAGCCTGAGAAACGAGCTAATGAGAGAATGGGCTTCTCTGAGAGGCAAGAGTTGTTAGAATATTCTGCAGAAAAGCACTCTTTGTGGTTATGGGAAGGGAGAGTTGAATGTGCCCTGGCCACAACAAAAAAGTAAACATGGATAAAGCATTCACTGCTGCTAAAGGAGAAGACAAAGATGAGCTATCTCAGCACCTAGGCAGAAGTTTGTGCCTAATGGTTTTCAGATGCAAAAGTGATTTTTCTTCTTCTTGAAATTTAAACACCTCCACCGTGGACTTGAAATCTGGATGGTTCACCACCAGCAGGTACACAGCATTATCTGAGAGAAGATTAAAAACAAAAATTGAAACATTAACTGAGCTTTCAGCTGACAGCTCTGTCTCCAAAAAGCAATTTCAACCCACCTCCAACTAGTACTTAGGATGTCAGGCAGATGGAATATTTTCATCTCTTGGTAGAGAGAACATTCGTGATTGCTCCAAAGAAAAGTGGCTAAAGGAGGAACAAGTGACAGTCTCTAAAAACTCCAAACTCTATTAGAGGGGGAGAAAACTCTCAATTTAAGAATGAGCATCACTGACACTAAAACTCCAAAGAGCGTAATAAGCTTTCTAGTCCAAATGGCCTCTGCAAAATACAGAGTTGACATAGAAGGGATAGAGATGTGGAAACTGTCTAGGAGAAGATGAGCCCAGGTATAGTTTACACCGTGAAAGAATAACATCACAGAGATGGTAGGAAATGGAAGCAACTTCTGTGCCTCTGTGGGACTATGGGACATGAAGGACACTGGTCTAAAAGGTCAAAGAAGTGTGATCAGAGTCGGCAAGTGATGTGAGATTCTGATCTCTACCTTATGAAGCAGTAGTAAGTCTTTGGAAACCTCTGACATGATCAAATTGGTTGAACTGTAGAGATCTGAACAGAGAAGCCAGCTAAAATGATGTTAACTATTCAGCCAATAAGTGTTTATATTCAATGCTAAATGTTTACGTGAAATGCTACAAAGGAAAAATGAAGCAGGATAAAGAGATGGGGTTATGAGACGTGTTCTTCTTAGGAGTCAGGGATGTTGTTTCTGATGAAGTGATGTTAGAGCAAAGACCTAAATGACATAAAAGAGCAAAACACAAGGATGTCTGGGGAAAGTGTGTTCCAGGCTGAGGGAAGAGTGTGTGCAAAGACCCTGAGGCAGGAGCTTCTTTGACACATTAACTTAATAGTGAAGCTATGATTGGAACAGAGAGAAAAAAAAAAAAAAAAGAGAGAGTGGCAAAGCTGAAGCCGTAGAAGTAGAAAGGCAGGATAAGCCTTGTCAGAGATTAGGTAAGGATTCAAGGTTTATTCTTTGGAGGCTTGGAGTCAAGGAATAGCATGACCTAAGGCTACAGCAGTAATTCAGGATTGTAGAGAGGAGGGGCTGGACTAGGAGGTTGAAACTGAGAGAGAAGAAAGGAAAGCACATGAAAGGCATTTGACAGGAAGTATCAGAACACCCTGGTGAGAGCTAGTGAATGAGTTGGTCAGAAATCAAATATAAAGAAGGGTGAAAACCGGGATTCTTATTTCTTGCAGCAGATTTTACTTCTAGAAATTCATTCCAAGGAAGGAGTCAATAGAAGATCCATGTATAAGAATATTTCTTTTGCTGGGTGCTGTGGCACATGCCTGTAATCCCAGCAGCTTGGGAGGGTGAGGCAGGAGGATCACAAGCTCAAAGTCAGCCTCAGCAAGTTAGTGAGGCCAGGCAATTAGCAAGACCCTGTCTCCCAAAAAAAAAAAAAAAAAAAAAAAAAAAAAAAGAAAGAAAGAAAGAAAAGAAAAGAAAGAAAGAAAGGGGGGTGGCTAGGGATATGGCTCAGGGGTTAAGCATTCCTGAGTTCAATTTCCAATACCAAAAACCCCACAAAGTTTCTTTCATCACTGTTTGTAATGAGCATAAACATGGAAATGAGCTAAATAGCAAACGGACTGTATTACTGTTCTTCCACCCATTTGGATCCTGAGTGGCCACAGTGAACTAGCTCTAAATGCACTGGCACAAAAAGGAATCATGATGCAGTGTTTAGTGCAAAAGCAAAACATCACCCCCATTTTATTCTAAAAAGCATACCCATATCAAACATTATATTTCTTTGCACCTGAAATTTTTTTTTAAATTTAATAGTGGTGATGGGTGGAGAGACCATAGAAAGACCATGAGTATGTATATTCATTTTTCAACACTTTGAATTTCAAGTGACTGCAAGAAAGGAACCCAAACAAGTATGTATTACTACCTTCAGTGATGGAATTGAAAACCTGATAAGAAAATAGCAATAATAACCCATATTTGTAGATATTCTCCTAGAATGGCCCTGGTCTAAAGTTTTTGAAATAGAGAAAGTAAAGAGGCAAGAAAAAAATGAAATTGAACCTCTGGAGGCAACTGCCCAAAGAACCAGCAACGAGTGGCAAAACCAAGAGCAAGAGAGGAAAACCCTAGTAGGACAGAGCCAGGATAGGTGAGTGGCAAATCAGGGAGGGACAATTCTTTTGAAGGAGAAAGCGGTCAACAGTGAAAGTGAGGTGGAGGAAGGAAGGAAGGAAGGAAGGAAGGAAGGAAGGAAGGAAGGAAGGAAGGAAGGAAGGGATGGAGGGAGGGAGGGAAAGGATGTTTGTTAATAAGGACCTCACTGATGGATTTCAAGGCAGCCATTTTAGCCACCCACAGTGGGGACAATCAGGAAGGGGCCATCTGATGAGGAAATGGAGGCAGTGAGTACAGATGTTGTCATCACCTGGACATTTTTTATCACCTGGACAACTTTTAACAAGTATTCCTTCCCAGACATCCCTCAGACCAATGGACTCAGAATTTCTGGGGCTGGGGCCAGGGCACCTCGACTTTTTTTAACTCCCCAGGTGCTTCTGGGTTCAGCTGAGGTTGAGGATTATTACAGAGGTCAAGGATATGGCAGCACAGCACACAGGAAGGAAAAATGGGATAAAGTCACAAGGAAGGGGAGAACACGCTGTGCTGAGGAACAGCGTGAACAGAGTCATCAGAGACAGAGGGCACTGAGGGTGGCAGGGCTGAGGGAAAGCTGGCCTTGGTGACCTTGTGTCCCTGGATCTACATGTCACAGATGACGTCAGACAAAAATCTATTCCTGTAAATAACCTGGGCCTTTCAAATTGTTTAAAATAAAAAAAAAAAACTATAATGACTAAGGCTGAATGTTATAATAATTATGGATAATGTAAATGTTGGTGTTTTTTAAAATTAGGAGCTTTGCAAATCAAATATTTTAGCATTCTCAAGCATGTGTCTTTCATATATTTAATTAACATAGAGAAGTGGTTCAAAAGCCCAAATATAAGAACATTATTCATAATTAAGCTTTGGTTGGATGAGAAGAAATATTCATTCGCTGGCATGGGGTTTTGTTTTTTTTTATTTGCTTTTGATTTTCAGTAAACAGTAAACATTGTTACCTTCATCTGTGAATGTGCTAATCCCATGAGGGTTAAACGAAGACAAATCTGATTTACTTCCTGTAATTTTCAACTCCAACACTGCTGGATCTTCTTCATTCAGGTTCATCAAAAGTATTTTTCCAGGTTTATCGGGCTCAAAATTCTTTATGCCAGGATATTTTAATCCCTTAAAAGCATGGTGGAGAAAAAGCAGGCCCATTACTAACATCAAATACTGACAGAGGTGGTGGGAGGCATATGGATTCACACTCTCTGCTCTGGGCCACAGGGCCACACCGGAAGCCTCTTAACTGCCTGGTACAATAGGTCCACAGAAGACTCTGGAAGCCACATGTTCCACCAGCTCACCCCACACAAAACCTCTCATCACCTGTAGCAAATGCATATATGACCATGACATCTGGGTGGAAGATGTCATCTGGGAAAGCTAGATGACTCCATTTTACTTGAAAGTGGACACTGGTACCTAGAAGGCCTAAGTGAAAGACTTCAGTGACCAGTCCTAGAAATTGTTCTAGAACATAATAAGTGAAAGAAAACACTCACGGAGCTGATGAAAGCCAGTCCATTAGGCAGTATCTCTAAGTCTTCAGAGCCCGCTTCTGCAGAAGAGAGTACAGTTTGCTCATATTATTGCAGAAATTTGAAGACACATTTCTTCAACACTTCTGATTCCAAAATGAGGATATATATTAGATTTTCTTTGATAGGCTCAGAATAATTCATCCTTTCATTCATTTCATTCAAATTGGTGAATTGATGCAATTGTATGGAAATTTATAAAATGTTAATATTTGTAACAAGTGTAACTAAAATTCACTTGATGTATTTATTTCAAATGATGTCCTAGAACTTTGTCTTCAGAATCTGAAACCTCTTAAGTAAAGCTCATGAACATTCACAAAATGTTCAAAAGATGTGATTATTTGAAAAAAGCCTGTGGTCTTTTTAAAAGATGCAAGCTATAAATATATATTGATAATTTATAGCTCCTTATTAATAGCTCCAATACCAATTAAACAGTTTGAGAACCATATTAGAAATATATTATTATATAAATACATTTTATTAGAAATATAGGAAATATTTTACTATATCATTGTTATTAAGTATATTTTAATAATGTAAGAAATATTTTAATATATTACTATAAATATATTATATTAGAAATACAAGTAAATTCCAAGTGTTTGATTAAATTTTAAATGGGGATACATTTTAGATGATTGAGAATATGCAGTTGCAATTAATATGTCAATAAAATATGACTCCCTTCAAGTTTGTCATGCTTTCAATAGATGTAAAATTTTCAAATTTTAATTAATCTAGGGACAAACAAACTACTTGTTTTTATATTCATACTTTTAACAGAGACGTATGCTTTTCAAATGCCTTGTGATATATGATATTAATAACATATTTTTTCTAGAAAAATATTGTGCCCTCAGATATCTGGCCAAGTTTAATGATACTAACTGAATGAGTTCTGGCATTGCCTTCTGAACTATAGTCAACTGAGATAAATAATTCTAAAAAACAGACAAAAACACCACCCACCCAAAACAATAACCAAAGCGTGAATTAAGCAAACTGTCCTCAAATAACAAAGCTGGTTGGTTGAAACCGGATGAGGCGTTAAGCTCTGGGACACTCTGTGGGACGCTTTCTTCTGGCTCTCTCTTTTTGCTGACAAGCTGGCCTCCCACAATGGAGGCCAATAATTGCTTTCCCAGCTTCCTTTGCAGCTAGGGCCCCAGCCTGTCCTTCAACTCTGACTAATGAGATCTAAGGGGAAATCTGCTGAGAGGTTCTGGGGAAATTTTCCTTTCCAACTTTAAAAGAGATACATGAGGAGAAGCCTCATGGTAATTACCAAGGCCTGTGAGAGCTTAAATATATATATATATATATATACACACACACACACACACACACACACACACACACACACACATTCTCTACTCACTTTGTCTTCCTCTTCTTTCCTTCTTTTGTTTTCTCCTCAGGTTATATTACCATAAAATCATACATGGCTCTAACTATTGTTTCTGCTCTATTGTCCAAACAAAAACAAACAATCAAAACTGCCAACACATTGGCAATATGTTGGGGAAGACAAAAGTCAAATGACATGGTATTTTGTAATTAACTACTGACTTAATAAAAATCTCCTGGGTCAACAATGTTTTTTTGAACAAAATTAAACAGGCATACGGACAAAATAAATAGCAAGATGCTATACTAGCAGTTCAAATGAGACACCTTCTCTTCTCACATACATACCGACTCCTTTAACCAAATTACAGTTGGGAAGTTCCACAGGTTTCACTTCACGGAAAGCATTAAGTCGTTCTCTAGGAGGGAGAAAGGAATGAACAGATAAAACTCTCAGAATTAAACTGCAGTCCACAAAGTTCTTCTTAACTGCTCTTCGTCTTGGAGGCAACCCCAGAGTTAGCGGTCCCCAACACCCATAATTCTACCATGCAAGATCAGAGCAGTGGGGAGAGTGGGATACAACATTTAGTTGAGTAAGGGCTCCTATGTGCAGAGATGGACAGATATACAAAGGGGATATGTAGTGTCTGCTCCATGCACTTTTGTAGGAACAGGAACTATTTTAATCGTGTAAGAAATACAAGGTGGATAGTTGGGGTCAAATGGCAACATGGTTCCAATTTCTCCCATGATATTTTAGAACAATTGACAGGTTTCCTATCCATTTGCCCAGCCTGGTTTCACAGATTGGCCTGTGCATCTGCTTTGAGACTAATACTTGAAAAATGTAGGTATATCTAAAGGCTTTGTCACTTCATAAAATCATACCCAAGTCCAGCCTATAAAAAAGCATTTCTCTCTCTCTCTCACACACACACACACACACAAGCCTGCATGTATGAAAATGCACACATTTACACACAAACAACTTATTAAATACAAGCACATAAAAATCATAGGGGGATATTTGAATGAAGGAAAAAGGAAACATGAACAGATGCTAGAACAAAGCACCAGCAGTCTGCCTACACATAGCAAAGATCTGAATGAGGCATTTGAAAAAATTGGACCATGACATTAGCACAGCCAAGAGATTAAACTATATATCTATATCTATATCTATATATATATGTGAAAAAATGATATCATATAGTCACAGTCTCACAGGGTGATGGGCTGGAGGTGACCAGACACTTTGGGTAAAATTCTTATCAACATGATACAGAATGATAAGAATTTGAGGGCAATTGATCTTTCATTTGTTCATTAAGAAAAAGTTTTTAGATGTTCCTACTATCATGCCATTGACTATCAACTCTACCCACCTGCTAAGATTGTCTGGCCTAACAGGCTATGAAGGGAGCCCATAAATCCACTTTGTAAAAGCACCACAGTTATTTTGGATGTACAACTGGTAGAGAACCAGTAGGCCAGGTGCTAGAGATACAGAGATAAACAAATAGGAAAGATAGTTTGGCCTGCCAAGAGACTGTGGCTCCCTGAGTGATAGACATGAAATTAGAAAACAGACTTCAAAGAAGAGAAGTTGGGATCTGCCCTATGACCTGGGAAACTAGAAGATATTTTTTAAAAGGAAATCAGAACTGGTCACAGTGGAGCATGCCTGCAGTCCCAGCTACTTGAAGGCTGAAGTGGGTGGATCATTTTAGCCAGAAGTTTGAGTCTAGCCTAGGCAACATAGGAAGACCTAGTCTTTAAAAAATAAATAAATAAACAAAAACCAGAAATCCCATGTCATAATCACAAAAGTTTGCAATAAAGGGAAAGTTAAAATTTATAGTAGAGACTCACAAACTTTGCAGATTTAGAATTGTATTAAGAAAAGCATTTTACATGGTACAAACATGCATGTGTGTGCATGCTCACACACACACACACACACACACACACACACACATCTAAACCAAGTATCTCAAAATGATACTTACCCTAATCTATGTATGCATTCTTAACTTTTCTACTCAAATCTACTTCATTTATTTAAAAATGTTGATCATGGTCTACTACACTGATTTTGAGAGCTGTCACTATGAAAGACACTAGTCTGGGGGAAACATAATGAATATTCATGGAGTGCCACCAAGGAACGCCAAGGATGATGGTAGGGTTCAAGAGGTTAAGGGTGAAAGTCATATCCAAGGACAACACAGAGAGTGACATAGGAGGAGGGATCCAAGGATATGAATTTGTTGAATAGGCCAAAACTTGTGAAAAAAGCCCAAGATAGCCAAATTAACTTAAAAAAAAAAAAGACTTAAAACCACATAGGAAGGAATAAGCAGGCTGCCTGGCTCACGAGGTTTGTTAACTGTGATTGGTTCACTGAGTATGGAGAAAGGTAGACCTGTTCAGCTATTTTTCTAATTCAGGCTTCCCTCCCCCTCCCCGCAGATGCTCTCTAGCTTGGAAATGGCAATAATCACAATTAGCAGGAGCCCACAGTAGGCAAGGAGGTGTTAAACCTGTTCCCAGTTGCCTTGGGCTCCAATTTGTGGCCCAAACGAGTCATATCACAACAGGATATCACTGACGCCATAGTTCAGGTGCTGTGCATACCCTCATTCAACCTGCAAACACCTCCCTAAGGGGTTGTTTTCCTGGGTTACAGATGACTAACATCAGTGGCTTTCCAATAGTTATGGAATGTCTAAACTGGGATTGGAATGCAAGTGTAATTGCAAATCTATACTCAACCCCCTAACAAGGCAAAATTTACAAATAACAATGGTAAACAGCTGGAAGAAGCCATTGAGGTTCATTGGCCTGTGTCACTGTAATTTAACTCATGTTGTTCTATCTTTTTCTCAAATTATCAGGAAATATCTTGATTAAGTCCAAATGTTCCAGGTCAAAGAGATAAAGTTCAATACTGAGATATGTCCTTGATTCACAAGCCTCTGAACTCTGTCCAGAAAGCACACAACCTTTACTGTGAACTATTCAGTGCAAATATACCCTGGCTTCCAGCCAAAGAAAGCAAGAAGTTTTCCTCGTGTATTAAGAAACCCAATCTAGAACTCAGGCCAGTCACCCTTAGCTGTCAATTTTCTGTAGCTTCACGGCACACTCTCTGTTCATTCAATAATTCCTTTTTAAGACCTACTATGCGCCAAGCCCTGTGCTAAGAGCTCTCGCACACATACTTCCTCATTTAATCTTCTTAGCCACATTTGAGACAAAGATTTGTGTTTTCCTTGTTTTATAGGTAAAAAAACTGAGGTACAGAGAAGCTAAGTCATTTACATGTCATTGCTTTGCTTAAAAGAGCAGAGTTGGGATTTGGAATTAGGTGACATGATACCGAGGACTCTGTTCCCTATGTCCCTTTCATACCCCTTTTCATTTGCTCACTCTTTTCCCTCCATCCAAGGAGGCCCTTTATCTCCTTATCTATGGGGACACCCAGGATCCTCATGACTTTCCACAGCTTCTTCTATGACAGGATTAGTACTCCTAAGTTTATGCTCATGAACCTCACCTACATATCTCTCAAGTCTCTTGTCCTGTTGCTTTACAGTTTTCAGTTTTTGGTCTTGTTGCTCCCCATCCACTCTGAAATCAGTGAGCAAATGCTTTATCATATTGATTTCTATGATTTCCAGCACAATGCAGCACTTTGCAAGTGGGAGGGGTTGGCAGATGTCCACTGAATTGTTTTGTGGCATTGCTAGGCTAGAACATCAGACAGAGAAAAAACTGTGGATGCATTGATAGGGGAGACTGGAGGGTTGGTAGGTTATTCATCCTTAGCCTAGGGTTTCAATGAGATAAGGTAATATTCAGGTATCATTCTTTGGATTTCCTAAGTGAATTTTTGAAATCACATGTGATAAGTATAAAAGCTAACAATTATAGGGCACTTATTTTTTAAAATATTTATGTTTAGTTATAAGTGGACACAATACCTTTATTTTATTTTTATGTGGTGCTGAGGATCAAACCCAGTGACTCATGTATGCTAGGCAAGCACTCTACCTCTGAGCCCCACTTCCAGCCCCTTTAGGGCACTTATTAAGCAGCAGATTTTATATATATGCTACTGCAATGTGGGTTATTATTCCATAATTTTCAGGTGGAGAAAAAGGCTCAAATTTTCTTGGTGTAAAGTGGTAAAGTGGCTTGAAAGTTGGAGAAAGGAGATCTGACTCAGGGTCACCACCCTCTATCCACACAGTGTGTTGCCTGGTACAAGCCTGAGTGGCAGAGATGCATTGAAAGATTCATGCTAGCTTTGTGGATTCCTTCTAAATAAAGGAAACAGTGGATTCATGCATCATGATGAATCATTTAGGAATGAGCGCCTCCAGGACCTGCACACGAGGGGTACTATTTCTGTCTTGTCCTAGGCATTTCCTGGGCTTGTGCAGTATGTACCCCTCAAAGTTATATGCAGCTGACTACAATGATGGGTTAGGGATTTGTGCCCCAGAGGAGCGTTCTCAATTCCTTCTTCTGAGAGCTCCCACCTCAGAAGCTCAAGAAATCCCTGCAGGCATCCCTTGTATGCTTCCACAAGTTTCCCCCTGTAAAATTTCTTGTGAGTCCCTCCCGCTCCCCAACACACACAAACATAGCCATCTCTGAATTTTAAAGGTTGTGCCTTTCTGCGAGTTTGGCTTGCTCCTGGTGAAGGCTTCAGGACAGCGTTGCTTCCATTTTCTGTGTTGGGCAGACTCATGATTTTTCTGGAGACTCAGGTACCTTATCTCTAAAATGAGGATAAAGGTCATTTATTGATTATCCAGGATCTCTGGCTCTGGTTCTAGCATGGGCAATGACAAAATATGAAGAGAAGTGCATAGAAATCTCCTGGGAGTTTGTTAAGTAACGCTGATCAGATTCAATAGTATAAGGGAAGGGGGCACTGAGATTCTGCACATTCAGGAAGCTCCTAGTTACCACCCATGCAGCTATCCCATAGACCCTTCTGAGTAGCCAGGCTTTAGGACCTTCTGGAGAGAAGTGCAGTCTCCTTTTTTACCCTGACTGGACTACTCCAGGAAGCTCGGTACCCACTCTATATCTCTCTGCATAAACGCATTGGCAGCAAACAGTACCGTGATCAGTGAAAATTCACATGCTAATTTTTATATCATCTAAAAGCCTGAACCACTAACTACACTTTTTTCAAATACTTTTCTAATATTTTGTGATTTCAAAAATAGCAATAATTAGAAGAAAATTCCACAATAATTCATAAAAACCTATTCTGAATGTAAGCTTCTGTGTATTAGTCTGTAAGGTGATAAGATATTTTAAAATTCCAAAGGATTCCATTATATTAATGTTTTACTTCAGAGTAAATAAGACTTATTTGACTAAGCCTCTGAGAGTTAGGATGATCTGTAAACTTTGAACACCTGCAAAAATTTACCATCCTCCATAGCACCTTAATGACTTATTAAATAAAGAGAAGCGGGGAACTAACATTTATTGAATAGCTACTATGTCCCAAGCTCAGGTTAGTTGCTTCCTATAGGAGTGTATATTATCAATTTCAATTTATTGAAGCAGCTGAGATTTAGAGATGTGAAGTGATTTGTTCAAGTTCTCATATTCAGAGGGAAGAGCTGGAACCTAGGACATCAATTGCAGCATCAGGGTTCTCTCCTCCCTGCCTGGCACCCACTGGAGCAGGTGGACCACTTCAGGGAGCATCTGCTCCTACCTACTTAGGTCCACGTGCAGATGGTCCCCCTCCACGTGGCTTCCAATTGAGATTCTCCGTGGCCAGAAGCTTTGTGCTATGGCCAGGCAGCCACGGGGGGGGGGGGGGGGGGCGGCGTCCTTTCCCTAATTATTCACAAAACACCAACCCGTATCCCCCTCCACCCTTTTTTAAAAAGCCAGGTTGAGAAGTCAATCTGCAGCCAAAGCACGCAGATCTTCATGACACTGACAACTTGACCCACTCACCACTGCCAATGACTTGTCCCATCTCTCAGACCACGAGCAAGGGTATGTTTACAAGTGGCACAGGATAGCTGGACAAACATTGATGAAACCTCTGTAGGATATGTATCCAGCACAGGTCTGTATTTTCTGTTAAGAGCCTGGACCCTACTTTGGGAGTGGGGGTGTTACTACACTGGGGTTTAGGGGAGGGACAGGGGTTGCAGCCCTCACCAGGACCCAACTTACTCGTAAGAAGACCGGTGATCTCTGAAAAACGCCAGTCCCAGCCCCATGAGGGTGAGCACCGTCAGCTTCGCCATGGCCCTGGACAGACTAACGGACAGATGGACTTATGCACGGACCGCTGGGAGCTCCAACCTGCCTGCTGCCGAGCCAGGTTCGGACAGGCCCGGGATTGGCCGGCCGCGCCCCGCCCCGCCCCGTCCCGCCCCATCCCATCGCTCGCTGGGCAACCGCAGCTGGACTCCTGCTCAGCGCCTGCAGCCAGGAGTCGTGTCCTTAGACCCAGGACCCTCCTGTTTCCTCAGACTTTATGGAGAAAAGACCCGGAATAGAGCAAGAAACCGAAATCAAGCAAGTTAGAGAAAATAGGCGTGGAAAAGAAGAGCACTCAATTCGTATTCAAAAGGTGCTAATACTTGTGGCCGGAAGAGGTTCTGTAACTTGATCATGGCCTCAGGCAAAAAAGGGAGGAGAGACTGCGGTTGGAGTTCCTAAAACCTAATTCTAATTCTGTTCTCACCAACCACCTGTGTCACTTTCCAACATCTGGGTTTCAAGCATCTCATTCTCTCAGTACCCCTCTGAGGTTAGAGATCGCTTAGACACACTCTTTCCCTATCCATTCATTCCCTCACTCCGTTGACATTTAATGAGAATCTGCTCTGTTCCACGCACTGCTCTAGATGCTAAAAGACACGACAAAATTCTCCATCAAGATTATATTCTATTGTCCACAAAAGCAACAGCAAAACACGACGCAATGGCGTAGATAACGCTAGGGGCAATGCATATGTGTATTCTACACACAAACATACACTATGGACAAGAATAAGCAGGGAAGGTAGAGTGGGAGTACTAAAGGTGTCATTTAAGAAGGGCGAGTTAAGAAGGGCCTCACTGATGAGAAGTGAGCAAAGAGGACTGAACAAATCCATGGGAGTGCCTCTGGGTACTCATGCCAATCTTGCACTGTGAAGGAGTGTCTCTTACTCCACTGAATGCCAGCCCTCCCTTTTTCTGGATCCCTTTTCTTCTCTTTTGATCCCAGTCACACTTCTCTTTTGTAATATCCATCTCTTCCTCTTTTCTGTAATATTCCCATTGGTTGCCAATATGCTTGAGTCATCACCCATAGATGTCCAGGATAAAGTCCTTTTTAACCCGACATTCTAGCTATTGCTCTGTCTCTCCGCCCCACCTAGCAGACTTTCTCTTAAACTTTGAGCTTCTATGTAATACATCTGACCACCAGAGCATCCATGCAAAGGCCATGAATTCATGGAGGGAGGAAATGGCTAGCTAAGGTCGAACTCCTAGCCATCTCTGCCAGGGAAGCAGACCTATGACATAGGAACTGTGTACCACTAAGGAAACCTAGTCTACATTGTGTAGAGCAGAAGAGTCTACCTGAGACAGAATAGAATCACAGAATCCGAGAGAGGAAAGTACTTGAAAAAACGGAGTGGTAATCCATGTCCAATGTGATTATGAGTTGAATATGATCAAGACAGAGAGCAAACTGCTGGATTATGAATGACAACATGGCTGCAATGGGTGGTTTGATTTTAGCAAATTCTGTAGTTGAGACAAAGGAACACAAGCCAGTTTAGAATGGGTTAAAGAGAGAAAGAAGAGTGGAGATATTCCCCAAACCATTATTTACTTATGCTCATAAACAATGATTAAGGAATTAGGTCAGGGCTCAGCAGGCTACCTGATGGACATTCCCACTGGGATGTCCAATAGTCTCTTCAGAATGTACCTAAAGAACTTTGATCCCTCTCCTCCATGATTTGTTTCTCAAGTTCTCTACACTTCAGTGAATGGCACCACTACCAGTTGCTGAAGCCACAAATCTAGACATCTTCTTCCATTCCTTCTTTTCTCTCACACCTGTTTGCACATGATATATCAACCAGCCCCACAGATTACTCCCTATTATCTATTGCTGTATAATCTAGCCATTAAAAACAATAACATTTCATGTCTCTGATTAATGTTAATCTTTTCTTCCTGCTCTTCCTCCCTGCTCTATTCATAGTTGCTCTCATTATATCAAAGAAGACATTTGGTATTTGTTTTTTAGGGATTGGCTAGCTTCACTAAGAATAATCTGCTCTAGAGCCATCCATTTCCCTGCAAATTCTATGATTTTGTCATTTTTTATTGCTGCGTAGTACTCCATTGTGTATAGATGCCACATTTTTTTATCCATTCATCTATTGAAGGGCATCTGGGTTGGTAAGGGAGAGAAAAGGGAAATTGCATGGAAATGAAGGGAGACCCTCATTGCTATATAAAATTACATATAAGAGGTTGTGAGAGGAATGGGAAAATAAACAAGGAGAGAAATGAATTACAGTAGATGGGGTAGAGAGAGAAGATGTGAGGGAAGGGGAGGTGGGATAGTAGGGGATAAGAAAGGTAGCAGAATACAACAGTTACTAATAGGGCATTATGTAAAATTGTGGATGTGTAACCGACGTGATTCTGCAATCTGCATTTGGGGTAAAAATTGGGAGTTCATAACCCATTTCAATCTAATGTATGAAATATGATATGTCAAGAGCTTTGTAATGTTGTGAACAACCAATAAAAAACAGACTGTCTTGTAAAAAAAATACAAAAAAAACCCCAATAACATTAATTAGTTCAGAGTTCCTGTGGATCCAGAATCCAAGTGTAGTGTAGAAATCTTTGAAGGTCACACAGAGGTTGATAGCCAAGCTGTCTCTTCTGAGCATTCAACTGGGATAGAGTGGAGGAGGTAAGATCCACTTCCAAGCTCACTCCCCTTGTCAGGCTTCAGCCCTCTGCCACATGGATCTCTCCACAGAGCTGCAGCAGATGGAGGCAGCTGACTTTCCCCAGAGTAAGGATGGAATGAAACAGCATGCCCCCAGATGGAAGCCACACTCTAGTAATAACCTACCTTAGAACTGACGTCTCCTAGCTTCTGCCATATTTTATTTGCTAGAAGTAACTCCTAACTCCAGGCCACATTCAAAGGGAGAGGAACCAAGCTGCACCTCTCTAGGAAATGCTCATGGAAGAATGTGTGCACATAGCTTTAAAACCACCTCAACTACCGAAAAATCCTGATTCAGCTCATTTCTCTCCTTTTCCACTACCATCGTTGTGGGTCGGGCCTGAACATCACCTCTAGGCTCGAACAACCCCTGCACTGTTCTCTCCCTAATTTCCCAATTCTTTCTCACTGCAGCCCAAGTAATCTGTTTAAAATGTAAATCAGAGTATATCATTTTCCTGCTTAAAATCCTCCCTCCCATGGCTTCTCATTTTACTTTCCTATTGTGGTCTAAGAGGGTGAGATCTGGCCTGTACTTAACCATCTGACCTGATTTCCTATCATTCCCTGCACAATATCGCAGCAACATCAGCCTTTTTTGCCACTCTGCACAGATGCCAAACTTACCACACTCTACTGTCTTCACCTTTACTGCTCTTTAGTCAGTTTGTCCTCTTGCTTGCTTCTGTACAAACTGCTCCTTGCATTTGTTTTCCTTGCCATTCAGATTTTAGCTTCTGAGAGGCTGTTCCCAACATCATCATCTATAGTAGTTCTCCCCTGCCTCTTGTCCCCATCCACAGCCATTAAGCCCCTAGTGCTGGTGTCAACCTGTTATGGTTTAGAAATGAGGTATCCTCCCAAAACTTATTTGTGAAATAATTCAATAATTTTCAGAGGTGAAATGATTCAATTATGAGAGGTATAACAGTGGGTTGATCCATTGATATGGATTAACTGGGTGGTAACTGTAAGCAGGTAGGGTGTGGCTGGAGGAAGTAGGTCACTGGGGACATGACTTTGGGGCTTATATTTTGTCCCTAGTGAGCAGAGAGCTCTCTCTCTCTCTCTCTCTCTCTCTCCTTTCTGGTGCCTTTTCCTAGCTGTTTTTCTCTACCATGTCCTTCTGCCATGATGTTCGGCCTCACCCGAGGCCCAGAGTTATGCAGTTGGCCAACCATGGACTGAATGAAGCTTGAAAAACCAGAACCAAAATAATCATTTCCTCCTCTATGTTGTTCTTGTCACATCTTTTAGTCATAATGACACAAAGCCGACTAACGTGCAACCGAATGATTGCCACTGACACCGTTACTAATTGTTAGCTTAGTGAGCTGTTGGTGAATAGCCACTTCCACTGCCCCCCCCCAAAGGTATCCCATAACACAGACCATTCTGTCTGCTGGGGAACCCCCATCACTTCACCATAATCTAACAACTATGAGGTCATGGCCCAGCACAGGAGGGTGTCGGTGATTCCTCCTCCAAACAGTGCTTTGTTCAGCTGTGACTGATGGACGATGCGCTATATCTCGGGTTAAGGATTCTGGCTGTCACCCTACCTTCCTCACACTCTTCACCACAGCATCTTGCTCATGGATTTGTTCACTTGCACGCACCCTACCTTCCTTCGTAGCATGTGAACTATGAGAAGGTACTCACTAATTATGAGACTATGAGACTCTCACTAATTTGCTAATTACCTTGTCTTTAACTTCTACAGCAGTTTCTGGAACATAGTAGTTGCCCAAATATTTTAAGAAGGAATGAAAGCATGAGTGGATGGCAAAGAGTGGGGAATAAAGTAAGCATGGGGAGCAAGGAGTCAGGGTGAGGTGGGGAGTACACAAGAGATGCTACTCTTTCCACCTCTGACCCAGTGTCCTGTGGGCACCAAAGAACCCAAGTTGTCTTTCTGGGACAAAAATTTATGGCATTTGTTTTTTACATGAATCCATCGGCTGTTTGCCTTTTTGGTGCCCCTTTCATCTTTTCCTTAAGCCAACCTGTCTTCCTTCCCTTTTCTCGCCTAATTCTATCTTTCAAATCCCAGAGCAAAAATTTCCCAAGTCAGCCCACACGGGATATGACAAGGTGAGATGAGATGGCAAGATAGAGATCACATCTTCTGTTGACGCCTGTGGTGACCTGAACCCCGAGCCTTACTCAACATCCTCCATCTCCCTAACTGCCCACAACATTCAGAGATTGATCACTATGTGGAGAAGGAGAAAGGTGACTGCCCAAATAAAAATGTGTTTTCTGGATCCTGATCCCGGTCTCTTATTGGGGAGAAAGAAATTTCTCAGGATTCTAATTTTAGTTGATCTTGAAATTTGTTCCTCTAAATCAGGGCCTTCAAGTCTCTGTTCCTTGGTCCATTCAGAGACATATCATAGGAAAGGCCCTGGAGGAGTAGGGATGTCTCATTATTCCCCATCCTTCTTCCCATCTTGTTCTCTTTCTTCCCTGAGGTTCCCAAGCTAAATCTATCTATCTACTGCATATGAGGTCCATAAAATGTACTTGCTTCCAGAATCATAGGAGATTGTGTCAAGTGTTCCTTAGAGGAGCTGGAGTTCCTAAAGTCAGGGATAGAAGAGGTAAATGGGGAAGTTTGAATAATGTTCAGGGTGAACTTGGGCTCTGGGGCTACGTGGGATACAGTAGATGAGGTGACCAAGTTACTTTAGACCGACACTTATTTTCTAAGGGAGAGTTATGCCCAATTTTGGATGGAAGAAAAGAGGAGGCATTACTAATTCAGTAATGGAATACTTATTGCTTCTAAGAGTAAAATATACAGAATAGCACTTTTAACATCCAGAGGCCATTGTCAAGAGCCAACACGTGACCAAACATAGGCTCATAATAAAAATGCAGTAGATATACATGATAGAATAAGAAATTAGGAAAACTACCCCATTCACAATAGCCTCAAAAAAAAAAAAAAATATATATATATATATATATATATATATATATAAAACAACAACAACAACAACTTGGGAATTAACTTAACCAAAGAGGTGAAAGACCTCTACAATGAAAACTACGGAACACTAAAGAAAGAAATTGAAGAACACCTTAGAAGATGAGATGATCTCCCGTGCTCTTGGATAGGCAAGGTTAATATTGTCAAAATAGCCATACTACCAAAAGCACTATACAGATTCAATGAGATTCCAATTAAATCTCATTGTCATTCCTTTTAGAAATAGAAAAAACAGTCATGAAATTCATTTGGAAAAATAAGAGACCCAGAATAGCCAAAGCAGTCCTTAGCAAGAAGAGTGAAACAGGAGGCATCACAATACCAGACCTTAAACTATACTACAAAGCTATAGTAACAAAATGGCATGGTATTGGCACCAAAATAGACATGTAGACCAATGGTACAGAATAGAAGACACAGAAACAAACCCACACAAATGCAGTTATCTCATGCTGAACAAAGGCGCCAAAAACACACATTGGAGAAAAGATAGCCTCTCAAAAAATGGTGCTGGGAGAACTGAAAATCCATATGTAGCAAAATGAAAATAAACCCCTATCTATTTCTCACCATGCACAAAACTCAAGTCAAAGTGGATCAAGGACCCAGGGATTAGCCCAGAAACCCTGGGCCTAATAGAGGAAAAAGTAGGCCCAAATCTTCATTGCATTGTATTTGGCCCTGACTTCCTTAACAAGACTCCTAAAGTGCAAGAAATAAAATCAAGAATTAATAAATGGGATGGACTCAAACTAAAAAGATTCTTCTCAGCAAAAGAAGCAACCAGTGAGGTGAACAGAGAATCTACACTTTGACATCAAATTTTTGCCACATGCATGTAAGATGGAGCACCAATCTCCAGGATATATAAAGAACTCAAAAAACTTAACACCAAAAAAACCCCCAAACAACCCAATCAGTAAATGGGCCAAGGAGCTGAACAGACACTTCTCAGAATAAAATATACATTCAATCAACGAGTATATGAAAAAATGTTCAACATCTCTAGCAATTAGAGAAATGCAAATCAAAAACTATGCTAAGATTTCATATCACACCAGTCAGAATGGCAGCTATCAAGAATATAAACAATAGGTGATGGTGAGGATGTCGGGGAAAATGGCACACTCATAGTTTGCTGGTGGGACTACAAATTGGTGCAACCACTCTGGAAAGCAGTATGGAATCCCTTAGAAAACTTGGAATGGAACCACCATTTGACTCAGCTATCCCACTCTTCAGTCTGTACCCAAAGGACTTAAAATCAGTATACTATAGTAATGCAGCCACATCAATGTTTATAGTAGCTCAATTCACAGTAACTAAACTGTGGAAGCAACCTAGATGCCCTTCAATAGATGAATGGTTAAAAAAAAACTGTGGATATACACAATGGAATACTACTTAGAATTAAAAGAGGATAAAATTATTACATTTGCAGGTAAATGGATGGAGTTGGAGAATATCATGCTAAGCAAAGTAAGCCAATCCCCCCAAAAACCAAAGACTGAATGTTTTCTCTGAGGGGGGTATGGGAAAAGTGGAGGAACTTTGATTGGACAAAAGGTAAGGAGGAGTGGGGAGGGTGCATGGGGGCAGGAAAGATGGTGGAATGAGATGGACATCATTACCCTAGGAACATGTATGACTGCACAAATGATGTGAACCTACTTTGTGTACAACCAGATAAATGAAAAGTTGTGCTGCAGTTGTGTACAATGAATCAAGATACATTCTGCTATTATATATATCTAATTAAAATAAATTAATTAATTTTAAAAAAAGAAGGAGATCTTGTCATGAGCAACAATATGGTTGAAACCAGAAGACATATTAAGTGAGATACGTCAGGCACAGAAAGAGGAGTACTTCATGATCTCACTTATATGTGGAATCTAAAAAGTTGAACTCACAGAAGTAGAATGGTGGTTACCAGAGACTGGGAAGGGGATTTGGGGAGATGTTGGTCAAAGATATAAAATTTCAGTTAGGAAGAATAAGTTCAAAATATCTGTTGTATAATGGTGGCTGTAGTCAATAGAAAGATACTATTCCCCTCACCCCAACCCTGGTTCTGGGGAATGAACCTAGAGATGTTTTATCACCAAGTCACATTCCCAGCTCTTTTTAAATTTTGCACTTTGAGACAGGGTCTTGTTAAATTGCCTAAGCTGGCCTCAAACTTGTAGTCCTCCTGCCTCAGCCTTCAGAAGACCTGGAATTACAGGTGTGTACCACTGTACCTGGCTCAAGATACTGCTTTTGTTCTCACCTGCTCTTTTGTCTGAAACCTTTTTTTTCCAAAATTTCTCTATTCTTCATTTTTGACATTACTATATCTTCCTTGTTCCTCCAGATACCAGTTGGAATTGATTTCAGCTGGTATTTACTGATACCTTTCTCATATCTCACATTGTGATATCTCCCTCTTATTATTCTTAGTACTCTGCATTGATAATACCTTATTATTTTCTGTTTCTTTCTAGATTATTCAACAATACCTTGTTTATTGTAATAGCTGATGCCTAAACAGCTCCTCACAAAAGCTGGGTGCTCAATAAATACTGTTGAATGAATGAATGAATATTTGAAAATCACTACTACAAGAGCCTGCAGAAAACTTTAATATACCATGTTTCATTGACTTTAAGATATCTTTAGGTTAAAGGCACAATTATTTATTGTTATTTTATTTTATGTGTAATTGGGTAAGGAAAACTATCAATTGGTCTATAACACAATTTCCTCAAACTATTACACAGTTTCATATTACAGAGGTGTTAAAATGTGCAAATAAGAGCATGAGTCCTTAGAATATGAAAATTTAAAATATATGGAAAGTTACGGAGAATGTGTAAAACTTAGAAATTCTTTTTATCACCAGAAATTTATAACCCAACATTAAAATGTCATAAAAAACCTGGATGTCACCTTGATTTTTATAATTTCTCCTTTATTTCTTTTCCTCTCTCAGTCCTAATTTCCTTTCCTCCCTCAGTCCTCATGTGCCAAATATTTCTTTGCATGTGTTCAAATATTAGTTTCTAAATATATTGGGCAAAAAGCACATCTACTCATTCTTTCATTTCCCGCCCCCCCCCAAAACCCTGAAGGCACTGAGCATTCAGTAAAAATTGTCACAGAATTGATAGAGAGCCAGAACCAAATTTGCCAAGTTCAATCCTGTGCAAGCAGGGAAAGGCTAAGTTGGTGGCTTCTCTTGGGATTGTTCTGCAGCAGATGCTGAACCTTGTTGGCAGAAGTTGCAACATTCTCAAGTTTCTGAACATGTGAAATTCTAGTGCCCTGAGAATGTCAACAACACTGTCCTGCATGAAGCAGCTATAGTAAGAGTTGGAAGAAAAACACTGGATTTCCTGAAACTCTATAGTAGCAGAAATAACATGTGTAAACCGGAGATCATTCCTGTGGGTTTGCTTTATGAAATAAAAGAAAATATCTGTGAAACCACCATGCAGACATGAAGCAACTACAGTGCAAACTAGGAAGTTTTATCCAAACCCAGAAGTAATTTGCAACATGCATTCACCTTACATAATCAAACAGCCTGGAGAAAATAGGACCAATCTTATTATCTTTGTTTTATACAAAAGCATCCATTCAGAAAGTGTAGGAGCCCCAGGTTTGTCTGACCAGATCTGGTGATCCCAAATTGATATGTACCTAAAAACAGAACATTGAGTACATAAATCAAAACTAATGAAACTATACTTCACTTCAGTTATCTAAACATTTATCTCAAAACAAAAACAAAACAAAAAATAACCTTCAAAAATCCAAAGGAAGCAGAAGGATAGAAATAATAATGGTAATAACCAACAATCAAAGAAAAACAAACTTAGAGACCAACAACTCTGTGGAATATTATGCAGCCATATAAAGAATGGAGCCCTAACACATGCTACAACATGGATGTACCTGGCAGTCATTATGCTAGGTGAAAGGAGCCAGACATGAAAGACAACATATTCTAGGATTCTATTTACCCACTTAGCTAGAATAGGCAAATCATGAGAGTCAGAAAACATTCTTAGTTGCCAGGGACTGGAGGGAGGAGAAAATGGAGAGTGACTACTCAGTAAATGTGGGTTTCCTTCTTGGGGTGATGAAAATATTTTGGCATAAGTTAATGGTGAGGGTTGCCCATTATGAATGTTATTGAGTTGTCCACTGGGAAATGGTTAAATGATGAGTTTTATGTCATGTGAATTTCACCATGATAAAAAATTTAAATGGAGAAGACAAAACATTCAAAAGTTGATCATTGAAAAGACTAATACAATGTATAAATAAGGAAAGCTGAGAGATGGAGGAAAGGAAGAGATAAAACAAATTCTACACCTAAAAAATGAAGAGACTATTACCACAGATTTTAAAGCCACTTAAAAATAAGAGAATGATAATATTAACTATCTTATTTCACTAAATTTGCAAATGTAGAAGATGAAAAGAATGAATTTCTAAACTTACCAAAACATACACAAAGGAGAAACATAAATTCTCAATATTGTAATATTTATTACAGAAATTGAATTCCTAAAAGAAACCTTCAGTCCTAGATAGCTTCATGATTGGTTTCTTCCAAATATTTAAGGAAGGAAAAGTACAAATTTTATATTAACTCTTCCAGACAATAGAAAAAGAAGGCATACCTCTTAACTCTTTCTAGGACAATATCACCTTGATGCCGAAACCTGATTAGTTAGTGAGAAAAAAGAGGAATTAAAATTACACACAAGTCTTTATCATGAACATGGGCATTAGTATCTCAAGATATTAGTTGATTGAATCTATAATCTAAAACAACATCATAACCAAGTGTGTGCCTAGTATGCAAGTTTGGCTTAAGGTTTTAAATCAACAGAGAAATAATTAACAGAGAAAGCAATATGATCATCTCAATAGATGCAGAAAATTATATTTTAAATTTCACACTCATTTATAAGAAAAACTATTATTAAGTTAGAAATAGAATGCAAATTTCTTAATTAGATGAAGAATATCTATCAAAGGAAAAACTAGCAGACATCATACTTCATGAGAAGCTGAAGGCTCTCATTAGTAATTGAGAAAGAGAAAAAAATATTCACTCTGATAACTTATACTCAATATTAAACTAGAGATTAGAAAAAATAAAAGATTTCAAGATGAAAAAGAAGATCTAGAACACTCACCATTCACAGAAAACATGATTGATATAAAGATAATCCACAAGACACTATAGGTAAAGTATTAAAATTAACGTATCAATTTACCTACATGGCTAGCTACAGGGTAAGCATATAGAATCATTTGTTCTGGAATAATAAATAATTCTAAAATGAAATATTAAAAAAGATACTATCTGTAAGAGCATCAGAAGTGCCAAATGCTTAGTATCTGATCAAAGATATAGAATTCTGTACCCTGAAAACTACAAAACTTTACCTGGAGAAACTGAGGGAGATGTAAACAGACATATACACCAACTTCAGATGTTAGAACACTCCAATTTTAATGTCTGTTTTCCTTGAGCTGATCTATACATTCAATACAATTCCAATGAAAATCCTAGCCAGATTTTGTATAATTGACAGGTTGATTCTAAATTTAAGTGGAAATGCCAGCTATAGATAGGGAAAGGAGAAAAATTTCAACTTGTTAATGGAGGATACATGTGACTTTATTATTTACAATATTTATGTATATATTTGTGAGAGCATAACTTTTAGTACATGATATGATCATCTTGAATACCTGTGGGCTTCTCTAGAATCCATTCATAAACAATTTATTTTCCAAGATCTCCATTGGCATTCCACCTTCAGACAATATTCAGATTCACTGCAGATGCCAATATTTTTTTCTGTAGTGAAAATTGGTAACAGCTCACAGAAGGCACCATCTGCACTTCATTTAGGTTTCACTTCTTGATGGAATCAGTCATTCTGTGGTTTCTGCGATTCACCAGTTAGCTGTTAGAAACCACAAAACTTCTCTGATGTGCAAAGCCTGAAGCTTGATGACCAGAATTTTGTGCTAAGTATTCATTTCATCATTTCCCAAGTCATTCCCCGTGGACTGAGATTTTTCTGCTATGGAAAATGTAGAGAGAATGAAGCTGAGTATGTTTAAAATATCCATTATATTCTCTGTTCCTACTTAAGACCATTCTTATTGGTTTTCCTCAATCAATGCTTGTCCTTGGCTGTACTAATTATGGTCTTTTACATCTCCAATGAGTTATTCTTCTGAACAACCACATTGCATGGTAAAAATGTTGTGACAATGAGTAAGTGATTTGTTTTCTTGCTACAGACAAATTCCTACAGTCTTGTGACACAAATGTGCCAATAACAGAGTGTGCACCCAGGTCTTCCTTCTGGGATGTGAGGTGAGACACCAAATCAGCACCTTCAACCTTTATTCCAAAATCCTTTGGGTGCAGTGTTTCAAAACCCTATCAACATATTAGAATCACGTAGAGAGTTTTTATAAAATATGAGTACCTGAATCCCAACTGAAGGGTTGGAGTCCACTCTTGTATTGTGTTTATGTACCTTGCAGAGGTAGGAAGAAGTTGTATTCTCTAAACTCTCTTGAAGCCAGAACACAGGGTATAGATTTGTGTCTGTAAGTCAGCAGGGCTTGAGCAAACCTAACACTTGGAACTACTTGAGTAGGGAAAGAGGCAGTTTATTAAGCATCTGCATTTTGGGGGTAGACTGTGGCTGCAGGAATACCCCTAGAGCCTTTGATTCTTGTGATCCTTGGAGCTCTGGATCTTGCCTGTCAGGCCTGCAACTATCTACACTTCCACCCACGAAGGAAGAGGTTCCCTGTATCTCCACCTTCTCATCAACACTTGGAAATATCAAGCATTTTAATTTATGCTAGTCTAATGGGTGTAAGGTAATTTAAAAGTGCTGTTTTAATTGGCACTTCTCTGATTACTGAAGATTCCAAGCATTTTTCATGTGCTTCATTTTTTTTCTCCCCTTCTGAAAATTGCTTCTTCACACCATTTGCCTGTTATTCCTTGGGGTTAATATCCCCACTTTGTTATTTTCAAATGTTCTTAATACATTCTATTTATTAATACCTTGTCAGTTTAACATTGCAAATTTTTTCTTATTGTGATGTTCATCTATTCTCTTGGCCAATGTTTTTCTTCACTAAATGAAAATCTTTAAATTTGATGACTAAAATTCAATCAACTTTTTTTTTTAAAATTTAATCTTAGCTTTTGTGCTTTTAAAGTTTAGTTTCAGCAGTCTTTCCCTACCCTGGTGTCATAAAGATATCTCCTACCTTCTCTCTCTCTCTCTCTCTCTCTCTCTCTCTCTCTCTCTTTCTCTCTCTCTCATACTGGGGTTTGAACCAAGAGTGCTTAACCACTGAACCACATCCCAAGCCCTTTTTTTATATTTTATGTAGAGACAGGGTCTGGCTGAGTTGCTCAGGGCCTCTCTAAGTCGCCAAGGATGGCTTTGAACTTACAATCCTCCTGCCTCAGCCTCTGGAGCCACAAGGATTACAGGCTTGTGCTCAGCACCCGGCTCCTGCTTTTAAGTCTACAGGTTGTTCTTTTCCTTTAGCTCTTTAACCCACCTCAAGTCCATCCTGCTTAGGTAATGTTAGGTAGAATATAAGTTCATATCCTCCATACAGTAAATTCATTCTCCTCTTTCCTCCTGCTAGGCAAAATACCCTTTTCCTATTGATTGATAATATAAAATCTTATGTTAATTTCCCATACACAAATATATCCTTTTCTGAGCTCTCTATTCTGTTCCATTTGCTTTTACTTGTAAAAATACTAATTTTTTTTCTTATTAAGCCTATACCTGCCCTTTATTTTTTTATTTTTTGAAATTGACTTTGTACTCACATATGTATAGAAATACATGATGAAATAGATATATCTAAGAATGTACAAAACATAATACATGCAGTTGTAGGATAATTATAAGACAGACATCAATGTAAACCAGCATCCAGGTCAGTAGATATAGCATTACTAGCGTCCCAGAGGCTGCTCCCTTTCCCCCTATCTGCAATCCCTATTATCCCTAGAAGGCAACCAATATCCAAATTCTTGTGATAATCATCACATACTTATTCTGTCTAGTTTAACCACCCAGGCATGCATGCCCAACAACATGGTTTAATTTTGCCTGTTTTGGAATTCCCCCACAAATCAAATTATACTACATGAATTCATTTGAATTTTCCTTAGTTCAACCATATTTGTGAAATTCATCCATAATAAGGCACATATACAAATTTCCCATACGAAAATATATCATTTTTTTATCGATGTACATGTGATATACATTGTTGTATAGGATTTCATTGTATGAATTTACTACAGTTGATTTAACCATTTCTTTGTTTATGGGCATTTGGTTGTTTCTAGTTTTTAGCTTCTTTTAATGTAAATTGTTTTATTGCTTATTAATTCAATGTCTTTAATGGCTGTAGAATTATAAAGATTTCTAAACTCTTTGAGTCATGTTTAGGAACCATGATAGGAGTGCCAGCTATGTTCCTTTCACTTCAGTAATCATATGACTGCTCCTACAGGCAGAACGTCAGGGTAATTTCCAGGTTGGTCCTGAAGGCATGTTGCGTATCTCCTCACTCTTTCTCCTTTCCATGGAAATCCAATGTGAGGGTGAGTGATTTTAGACCATGAAGAGAATAGCAAGGTACACAGAATGTTTGCAGCTGAGCAGAGAGCCCTTTGCCCCTTGAAGTACCACAAGGATCACAATTTTCACTCTGGGTTAGAAAACTCATTTGAGATCTTTTATGTGAAAAATGAAAAAGTTTTTTAAATTAGCAGACACAGCACAGTCATGTAAAAAGCACTGTTCTAAGTTTTACTGGAAACAGCATTTAAAGAGGGAGTGAGACATGGATCAGGAAGTCAAGTTAGCTTGAAAACCATGCTCCACAATGATTCCTGAGTGTGTTGCCGACACATGGCTTTTAAAATCCTCTTACTTTTAATCCTTTTTTAATCTTCTTGGATGATAGTTATATTACTACCTCAATGTTAAAGATTGACTCGAGTCTGTAGGTAGCAGTTACAATTATTACCTTAAATTTATGTAAAACTGACGTTTAGAGAAGTTGCACAGTTAGTAAGTGACTGAACTGGAATTCAAGTGCAGAAAATTGGTCCCCACCATTTGTCCTTTTACCTATTATGATGTAAAATCTTTCATCAATGTCCATATTCTTTAAGTCATAATATTTGAGGTCTCTGTTTCAACCACTTAGTGCAGCTTTAAGCATAGAATTATTTGGGCCAACGATGCAGCTCAATGGTAGAGCACTTTTCCAGCATGAATGAGGCTCCAGGTTGAATCACCAGTAACATAAAAGGAGAGAGAGAGAGAGAGAGAGAGAGAGAGAGAGAGAGAGAGAGAGAGAGCGAGCGCACCAGGCACCATGGTGCATAGATATGACATAAACTGCAGGACTGGGCATTTTTGTAATGCTATCATAAAACCAGTTTATTTGATAACTTGAAAGCTTGATCCTTTATCCAGAGAACAACCAGCATATTGGTGTAGGTTGGCTATTCCTTGAGGCTTTATAGCAGAGGTCAGTAAGAAGATCATGTGCTCAGGTAAAGAACTAGGGGGCATAAAGGAGAAGACTATAGGGAATGCATAGAGATTTGGTGGTGGTCCCAACAGCAGGAGGTAAGTGTTATAGCTCAAAGCCTTCCCCAATGCCCCCTAATCAGCAAAACTAGAGGATATAGCTCTACAGAAGATCAAAGAGAGGTGTTGCTTCCTCCTACCCATTCATCGGAACAGCCTCAAAAGAAATAGCATTGAAAGAGGGAGTGAGACATGGATCAGGAAGTCAAGTTAGCTTGAAAACTATGTTCCACAATGAATTCTGAGTGTGTTGCTGGCACACAGCTTTAGCTGGAAGTAAACAGACCCAGAAGCCTATCGAGTTTCCAAGGTATTTATATTTCAAAAGCAGCTACAAGCCTGGCCTAAAATGTCCTCAGACTCTCGAACTGATAGCTGTAGGAAGCAGCTATTAAAATTACATGGTCTTTTCAAGACCTAATTCAGATATGGCCTTAAAGCATCAAGGACTAGAAAGAAAGCCCAAAGCTCAACTTTTCAAATAACAGGACATGGGAAAGTACATCACTGCCAGCACAGAGAACTATCTCAATGCGCCTCTGGTGAAATAATCCAATTGCTATGCACCAGAGGTTGCTGAGTGTATTCTATTCATCCTTTCTCACCACCCCCACCTGACCCCACCCCCTCCATTCTTCCTTTCTTTTACCAGGACTGATTATTGTAACTATTCTGATTATATTCAATTATTGTAACTTGGATATGTTGGAGTCAATGATTTTATTTTCTAGGCTTCTTCTACACACAGCCGTATCTGGACCTAATGTGGAAGTCAGAACATAACTGAGAGATCTTGTACTTTGATCTGGAATTAAATGGGGCTTTCATTGATATTCCTTAGTGAGGAGTAAGGGAGACAATGTATGGGAGAAGGATGTAGATGCATATTTGGTGGCCAAACAGTGGACTGCAGCACAGGCTGATAGTTATTCACTAAGATTTATTCTCTTTCTCCTTGAACATGTCCCTCCAGTCATTTAACATGACTGGTTTCTCTTTGCAGTTGGTTAGATATGGCCATGTGACTAGTTGACCATTGGAAGTGCGGCAGAAGCAATGAGTACCATTTCTGGGCCTAGGCCTTACAACATAGAGTATTTCTCTGCGTCCTTCATCTTCTTTCTTCTTACACTTTGATGGAACATAGGCACGCTGGCGGCTCTTATGGTTTAGATACTGGGTATCCCTCAAAAGCTCATGTGTGAAACAATGTAAGAAAGTTTAGAGGTGAAATGATTAGGTTATAAGAGGTTTAACCTAATCAGTGCATTAAACCCCTGATAGGGATTAACTGGGTGGGAACTGAAGGTAGGTAGGGTGTAGCTGGAGGAGGTGGGCCCATGGGGGCCTGCCTTTGGGGTTTATATTCTGTCCTGATGGGGAGGACTCTCTCTGCTTCCTGATGTGATGTCTCCAGCCACTTCTTTCCACCATGCTCTTCCACCATGACAATCTGACTCACCTCTGAGGAATGGAACCTCTGAAACCATGAACTCCCAAATGAACTTTTCCTCTTCTAAAATTGTTCTTGTCTTGGTTTCATCAGTGAAAAAGCTTCCACCCTGCAGATAATAGTCACCCAGTAGGTAAAGCAACATGGAAAAGCCATTTGCTGCTCAAGATGTACTCTCTTAGCAACTCCCCATTGCCATGTGCCCTTCAGGCTTTGTGGACTGCACCAAAACCTCACTTGTCTTCTGGCTTCCAGCTGGGAGAGTAGAAGGAGAGTTAAGTCAAGGTATTTATTCCTGTGACTTTCTCTACTAAATTGACCCACGTTGACTGCATCTTCTTACCTGTGAACACAGCATCTATTGGGAGAGTCTCCACTTCAGTTGCTCTCTGTTCATTTAATTAACCACCTCCACAACTTGTTTTTTTCACATCTGGGAGTAAAGAATTCCTTGTTCCCCCAGACTTCTTTTCACTCACTCCATTGCTAGCACTGGAGTATTGTTCTGTCTTGTTAGTTTCCCTGCACAGACCTGCTCTCAAATCAAGCAGGTGTGCTGACTGCACCCGGCTCACCAGTATTCCTTTACATTAACCTGCTTTATGTTTTATGCTAGAAATATCAGAAATGAGCTGGGTGCAGTGACGCACACCTGTAATCCCAGCAGCTCAGGAGGCTGAGGCAGGAGGATTGCGAGTTCCAAGCCAGTCTCAGCAAAAACAAGGCGCTAAGCAACTCGGTGAGACCCTGTGGTTAGAAATAATGGTAGAATGTGAGGGACATTATTATCCAAAGTACATGTATGAAGACACAAATTTGTGTAAATATACTTTGTATACAACCAGAGATATGAAAAAATTGTGCTCTATATGTGTAACAAGAATTGTAATGAATTCTGCTGTCATATATAAATTTAAAAATTAATAAAAAAAAGAAATAGGATTAACAGAAAAAAAATACAAAATAGGGCTGGGATGTGGTTCATTGGTTGGATGCCCCTGATTTCAATTCCTAGTACCAAAAAAAAAAAAAAAAAGAAAAGAAAAGAAAAGAAAAAAGAAAGAAAGAAATATCAGAAATCAGTAGGAGAATATGTCAATGGGTGAAGAGAGGAAGAGTTATATTAGTTGAAATGACACTGCAGTTTACTAATTTCTTCTTGCATGCACACAGGCACATGGAGGAGGTTATAACCTTTTATAACAGACCCAAAGAGAAGTACTAAAGGAATGAAAACAGCCCAGTTCCACCTATTTCAGTACCTCCAAAATTCAGGTCTTAGCTCTATTACCCGATTATGCAGTTTTATGGTTTCCAGAGGCAACACTTCTGCTGACTTCTTGGTATGTTTTATATTTTCCATAAAATTATCTGGGGTGTTGCTGAGGTCTTCATTTACCCACAGATCCTTGTTTGGGCTGCATTGTGTCTTCAAGTATTTCTGTTTCTCTCTGCCAGGGTAGAATGTGCTGAGGTTAAACTTCGGGTAGACTCTGAATGATGTCTTTGTAAGGGGTCCTTGGAACAAACTTTATCACCTAGCACTCAGGGCTTTTACTTGAATCACAAACCAAAAACAAGCCCACACTTTATTTAGGCCATAAAACAGACCCCTAAAGTAATTAAATATCCAAGGACTTAGCTGTTATCTTGGCTGATGGAATTTTATATCACAACTATTTTAATTTAGGCCATTTGGAAGGGGTGGCTGGGTTGCTTGTGTTCTATCCAGCCCTCAATGTTCTTAGTAATAAAATCTCAAATCTCAATCTCTCTCTCTCTCTCTCTCTCTCTCTCTCTCTCTCTCTCTCTCTCTCTCTCTCCCTCTCCCTCTCCCTCTCCCTCTCCCTCTCCCTCTCTCCCTATCTTTCTCTCATTATTGGCATATGCTCATCCCTCTTACTGAGAGGTGGCCAAGGAACTGAATTGGAGCCAAGGGTTTCAGGGTAGAGGTCGTGCTTCTTTGAGAGATCCTTAAAAGAGGATGTTGAAATAGCTGGGAGGCTCTTACATTCCTCCTCCTTCCTTCTTCCTCTTGACTGGAACATGGACTTTGGAGCTGGAGGTACAGCAGCTATCTTGTGACCAGAAGGCAATGTTGAGGATGGAACAATAGAGAATAACAACAGGACACTGGGGTATGGGTGGCATGTTTAAGCTTCCAGATCAGCTTTGTACAGCTACCATCTGAATTCATTTACGTGAAAAGAAAATAAAATCTTGTTTCATTTAAAAAGAAAAAAAGTCACCTTAAAAACTTCCCTCAACCCTCCTTTGGAGTGTGACTTCTCTTGCCTGCAGCATCTGACAACTGGGGTTTTTGGACCCATTGGAAGTGGTTATTAACTCCCCTAACCACTATTACATGAAGGCAAAATACGCATCCATGTGTTTTAGTCACTGAATTTCATTCTGCTTGTTATGGTAACTTAGCCTTACCCTAACTAATGATATAAATTTCATTTTTCTAGTTTATTCATAAAATTTTCAAACTTTGTTGCCATAAAGTAATTTATCATCTTCTCTTTATCTCTTTAATGTCCATATTTTCTGTATATTTTATTTCTCTTTTCTGATGTTGGATGATTGAGCCATTCTTTTTCTTATTCATCTCATTAGATGTGAATTATTGTTATTAATCATTTTAAAGAGTGAACTTTTAGCTATTGTTGAATCTTCCCATTATATGTTGGTTTTCTGTTTCATTAGTTCTACTAGTTGTAATTAACAAATTACTCCACAACATAGCATCATAAATCAAAACTTTTATGAAGCATGGTCTTTGTGAGCACGGTAAAAATGGCAATGTTTTAATGTGACCTGGTTTCAACAGTCACACATCATCATTTCTAGAAAGTTTTATTAGTTGCACAGATCAACCATATTTGGCCTGAAGGGAATGATGTACAGTGTGAGTACTAGGAGGTAAGGGTCAACAACCAGGGCATCTTAGAGCTGTCCACCATATTCGTTTTTGGTCTTATCTTTATTATTTTTCTTCTTGAACATTTTGGGGCTTATTTTGCTGTTCTTTTCTACAACAAAACAATGAATGCTTAACTCTTTAACATCAGTCTGTCTTTTTCTCTACTACATGCTTTTAAGAGTATCAATTAAACTTAAGTTTAATTTTAATAGCTTCCTTTAAGATTTCATGTGTAAAATTTTTTTTTCAACTGAAATCATTTTCTAATTTCCATTTTTTTCTTCTTTGACTCATGGATTATTTAGAAATGTTAACTAATTTCCATATACATGTGAATTTTATTTTAAAAAAATTAAATCTAAACTCTATTGCATTGTACCCAGCTACCATTAATACACTGTTATCAAGGTTTGCTTTATGGCCCAGTTTAGAATCAGTTTTTGTAGATATTCCTTGTGAACTTGAAAGAACGTATGTTTCCAATTTTTCGTACAATATTCTATATAACTCATTAGATCAAGTTTGCTAATTGTTTCAATTCTCTCTGTAGAGAAAAAAAAATAAGTCTCAATATAAAACTGCAGATGATATCATTACATGATGAATACAAGCTAAAATCAACCACTATGATAGTTTATCTGTATTTTTATCCTTATAGTTCTATAAATTCTTGCTTTATATAGAGGTTGTATTAGAAATAACATACACTTAATGCCATTATATTATCTGGGTGATCTTTTCTATCTGTAGCCATATTTTTTCTCTAATATCTATTTTTATTAATAAGAGTGTATCCCTTTCCACCTTGGTCTTTGAATTTGATGTTCTACAGTGTCATTAAGATGTGACAAGGTGTAAATTTCTATTTCTTTTCATTATTACTTAAAATAGTTCTCCTAACTCAATTTTTCCCCTTTCCTTATGGGTTCCCAATTTTTCATTTGTTAGATCTTTTCACTTTAACCTCCATGAGCCTTTTAGATTTTCCATCCCTCAGTTTCTCTGATTTGTATTGAATTTACTTTCTCATGAACTCTCATTTCCATAATGTATCTCTTCAGATCTGCCTTATGTATTAAATCCATTAAGTTTTGCCTTTTTCTCCCTCTCATTTTTCCTCCATTCTTTTTGTCCTTAGTGCCCTAATACAAGGTAATGGATTATCCACCTTTAAGAAGTGCATTAATAAGCGTTGAGTAACTACCCCTAGGCATTTGACTGGAGCCATCAGGGTTTTAGAAGTCATCCATCCCTACCAGCCTTTCCAATGGAGAAATACCTTGTGTTGCTTTCCAAGTAAATAATGAAAACTTTCTCTAAGACTGTGAGACACTTTGTGAATGCACTTTTGAACCATTTTTCAAGCTGATATGCCTCCTCAAGAAGTTTCCTGGTTATCCATTAAATTTTCCATTTCAATTGCTTCATTTTCATTTCTGAAAGTTCAGTTTGATATTTCCAAATCTATCAAGTCAGTTCTTAACAGTTTACTATTCCCTGAGTTTAAGCTTATCATTTATTTCTTTAAATGCTTTAAGTAGAGTTGTCAAATGTATGCACTGTCATCTCAGAATCTGGAATGTTTGCGAGTCTATTTCGGCTGTCATTTGTTTTCCACTGGCTCTCTTTTATGTTACCTTATTTCTTTGTTTATTCTTTGAAAACTGCTGCTCATTTTCCTTGCAAAATTATTTATAGGGGTTTCTTGAAACCTAGAATAAAATCCAGAGAGGATTTGTGTTCATTCCTGTCAGATGAGTAGCAACAGTACCAACCTATCATAGTTTGACACTAAATTCACAGCTTGAGATTTAAAAAAATTGATATGTAAAAACATAAAAACTGTACATATTTATGGGGCGCCATCTGATGTTTTGATACACATATACATTATGTAATATTTAATGCAGGGTAAAAATGTCTCTGTGCTCAAACATGTATCATTTCTGTATGGCAAAAGCATTCAAATTCCTTTCTCTTACCTTTTTGAAACAGAGGGTGCCCTGTTGTTGTCTAAGGTTACCCGTCCGTGCAGTAGAACAAAGAACGTCTTCTAATTAATTGTAACTTGGCACCATTGACCAACCTTTCTGCATCCCTCCCTCCCTGCTACTCCTTCCAGCCACAACTCTCAATTTCTCAAAGCTTGAAATTCTTTTTTGACCAATTAGTGGGAATTTGGGCTCAAAGTTTGAGTGATGATAGGCACATGGTTGTCACTTTTCAGAAATATTAAATATTTTTCTTCTGCTTTTCTCAGTGCCAAGACACCTCTCTTTTTATGCTTCTGAGAGTAGAATATGGGGCTGGTCTACACTTATTTCAACCTGAGCTGGATATTTAGTTCTTTAGGGCCACAGGGTTTTGGGGTAATAGAAGGTGATCCATTATTAGGCTCTTCAGACTGACTTAGGATTTAACTTTTGATCCCCTTCACCCAGGAGACCTTAATTTCCAAAGCTTGAGTTTAACTAGTTCAGAAGAAGCTCGCAAGGTAAAGTCTACATGATTCAAGTCTATTTGAATTTCTGAAATTTTTGCTTTCACTCAAATTGTGTCTTGGTGATTCCATTTAATCTTGTAAGATATTTAATGCTTTCTAAAATACTTTAAATTTTTCTTATCTATTATTTTTTTTGCTGTTTTATTTTATTTAATTTACTTATTTTGGGTACCAGGGATTGAACTCAGGGGCACTCAACCACTGAGCCACATCCCCAGCCCTATTTTGTATTTTATTTAGAGACAGGATCTTATTGAGTTACTTAGCGTCTGGCTGTTGCTGAGGCTGGCTTTGAACTCGCAATCCTCCTGTCTCAGCCTCGTGAGCTGCTGGGATTATAAGCATATGCCACTGTACCTGGCACATCTTTTGCTGTTTTAATCAGGCAGTTTGGTTTTTAATTGTTTAACCTACTGTATTGCAAGAAATAAAAATTTCCTTGTAAACTATAAATAAGTTTATCCTAAAAATTTCCTATTGGATTTTGAATTTATAGACTAATTAGGAGAGAATTTACATCCTTACAAGTTTACTTTATCCAAGATCCTAAAATATATACCTGTGTATTCAGAGTATTTTCTAGAATTATTATGGTTTGGATCTGGAATGTCTTCCAAGTTCATTGTTGAAGGTTTGCTCCCCAATGCAGTAGTGGGGCCTTTGGGAAGATGAATGGATCGTGAGGGTTCCAGCCTCATCAGTGGACTAATCCATTGGCTAACTCATAGCATGGACTACCAGGAGGTGCTGTAAACCCTAGGAGGGACCTAGATAAAGGGAATGAGTCACTGGGGATGTGCCCTGTGAGAGTGTATCTTGCTTCCAGGCCCTTCCCTGTCCCTCCCTTTCTTTCTGCTTTCCAGGCACCATGAGGTGAGCAACTCTGCTCCACTATGCCTTCTCCACCAGGCTGTTCTTCCTCAGCGTGGGCCACAGCAATGGAGGCCACTGACCATGGACTAAAGTCTCTGAAACCAATCAGCTAAAATAACTCTTTCTTCATATAAGTTGATCTTCCCGGGTATTTTATTACAGTAATACATTTTGAGTAACACAAAACTTTTATTAAAATTTTGATTTTTCCCCATAAGTTCTTGTACACTCTTAACTTATTTATTTTTGGATATTATATAGTTTTTGTTTGTCATTTTGACTGATAGATTGTCTTTGATTGAAATTTATAGTTGTCATTGCTTGTGTAGGTTGACTTATATACGACAACACTATTGAAATTCTAGTGTTTTATCTCTTGATTCTATTGTTTTATTTCTAAGAAAATGATCCTGTCACCACAAATAATGAGTGTTCTATATCTTCCTATACAATATTTATGGTTCTTAATCATTCTCTTGTTTTACAGCTTTGGCCAGGACTTCTGATCCTATGTAAAACAACAGTCAGGATGAGAATCCTGTCTTACTCCCAGTCTTAATGGGAATACTTAGGCATTTTGTGAACTTTCTGCTGCACTTGATCACTTTTTTTCCTTAAACTAAGTAGAGTGGTTTCTGCCACCTGAAACTGAAACCTCTTAGCTATAAAATGAATGTAGAATGAGAATGTTCCTATGGTGATAGCATCAAAGATAAAAAACAGCATAGCACCAAGTATATCCCATATCCTAAAATTAGTTGAAATCATTTGTAGGCAAATATTGCACTCATTATGCAAAGCTCCTGAGAGAGTTCAGCTACCTCCAATCATAAGGCTAGTATCACCAACCTAAATCTCTGACAATATGCAGAAAGACTGGGGAAGGAAAGAGAAGGAACCATCAAACTAAGTCATTGTTTGCATGGTGAAGTTCTTCTCAAGCCTAATAAAGAGGCTCAGGACAAAGCAATCACATGAAAGATGGGACTGTTCACAAGAAGGGGAAGTTGGTTTGGATGACTGTCCAGGCAAGAGGACTATTGATAAACATGGTGCCTCCTCCTCAGAAGGAAACAGAGGATGATAATGAGGCAACCTACACTCCTATCCTTTGGCAAGACGAGGTAAGTTGCCTAATCTAGGTGAAACCCAAGCTTTCGTCTTGCCAGGCTCTCTTCTGAAATGGTAACACATGAGTGAGAGGAACTCAATGCCTCAAGAGTGAGAGTGAGTCAGGGGCAAAGTGTACAAGAGGTTAACTGGAGCTGGGTCTTCCATTGGCATCTCAGGAAGCATCCAGGTTAGTAGCCAATTGGTTTTAGCTACAGAAAAATCAATGAAAGGTTGCAACCATGTGTCCATTAGCTAAAGGCTTCTGTCTTTTCTCCTCTGTACTGCTCCAACTCTGAAAAAGCTAAAACCATAAAGTATATCAGAAATTACTTTTTTTCCCCATAGCCTCATGTAATTTTAATTTTGAGTCCCCATACTGAGTGGCTGCAGAAATCAATTTATAAGACAATTCCACAGTTCCCTGCCAATCCTTAGAGTTTTGTCTAAATCCTAGGAGGCTTTGTGGAGCTGTAGCTTCATAGGAGACATTTGATCCTTGTTGTTACCATCTAATTTCCTGTCTTCACTCTAATCAAATGCCTACCCATCTTTGCCCTGATAGGAAGTCCTTTATAGATCCTAGTTCTCTCTCTGCTAATACCCGTTTCCCTATTGGGCACATGGAAACTTGCTTGCTTCTGTGCCAATCTGAGTGCAGGTAATGTTGTGATGCTTTTTCAGAGCTTCTCTGCCATGCCAAGTGAACTATACTGGCATTTCTTATCTGCTTTAGCACTGGACTAGTCACAGGGGAACCCCAGGACTTTGTTACTTCCCCAAGTACTGCCCAAGGAAGGACATAGTGACTTTCAGAAATCAGATCCCTCAAACTTCTGGGGAGATTTTTTTATCACCCAGATTTTCCTAACTGGGGAGAAGGCAGGGCAGAGTCAATTGACAGGAACCCACCAATATCTCAATTCTCTTAGTCCTCTCAGTGCTCATACTCTACATTCTGTCCTAATCTGGTAAGCTATGTAATTTAGTGGGTGTGAGGATAAGGGACAAAAACAAACAAATAAACATTATTGTATATATGCCCTTAATTTCTATTTTTTCTGTGTCCCCTGGTGGCTATGATTTTGAAACTTAAAATATTATGACTCACTATAATATTATGCTGGGCCATTCCTCTCTTAATGAAAACTACAAAGTCTTACCATCTACTCTGCTACAAAATTTTTCAGCAAAACTTATGTCTAGCTGAGCAATGTTCTTTAGGATATAAAGAGGTCTCCACAACTCCCCATTCCCAGGGGAGGAGAAAAAAACATCAACCAACCACCTGCTTAATAAGGAGCTTGAGTGCACTGATTCTCTTTAATGATTTGTCAAAGGTTGTCTTGGTTTTTGTTTTGTAAACAAGAAAAGGGATGCTTGTGTTTACTGTTATCAAACTAAGGTTTGGGCTGGGGATGTGGCTCAAGTGGTAGCGCGCTAGCCTGGCATGCGTGCGGCCCGGGTTCGATCCTCAGCACCACATACAAACAAAGATGTTGTGTCCACCGAGAACTAAAAAAATAAATAAATATTAAAAATTCTCTCTCTCTCTCTCTCCTCTCTCACTCTCTCTTTAAAAAAAAATTCTCTCTCTCTCTCTCTCTCTCTCTCTTTCTCTCCTCTCTCTTTAAAAACAAAAAACAAAACAAAAAAAAAAAACTAAGGTTGGATTGGTTCTTAAGATAGGACTTTAGATCAGAGATGTTAGTGCCAAGTCCGTAGGAGGATGCTTAATAAGTGTTTATTGAATTAACCTGTAGAGCAAGCTGAGAGCAGTGGAAAACAAGTGCCCTGAGATCTCATCTCATGGTTCAGAGTTAAGCAGCTCAGGAACACTTGAAATACAGGTATCGGCACAAATAGTGACCTCATACAGGTAAATACATTACCCCTGTCCTTTCCCTAAGGTAGCCAGTGAGGCTTTGCTCTGTCAGATTTCCCAGAATCGGATTCCCTGTGTGTCTACTGGGGAGAATGCATGTTCAAGCAGGGCCTTGGGTAGTCTCATGATGCAGTTCTTGCTTTTTGCTGTAGACTGGGACACTTGAGTAGTATTTGGTGCCACACACAATTGGAGGAAGAGAACAGGAATTATAAATGCTTGAACATTAGCTTCTCTCCTGATCTGGACTGCAGGAGACTCAGAATATCATAGCTTGTAGGAGGCAATTGTGTTACACAGATCCTAAGGGGCTATAAATGAGCTGGAGCCCTCCATGGCCACAGCCCATGCATTTTACTGTAGAATGATATTGGGGATGCTTGAAGAAGAGTGGAGCAGTCTGACTTCTAGCTGGACTGTCATTAAGGTGGCTTGAGATTTGGTGGATGTTATGTAATCAACCTCTGTTCTTTCACCTCTAGCCATAAGAAAAGCAAGGCACACCTTTGATGGTATGTATTATTTGTTTACAGTTCAACTTATTATATAATGGCAGGTTTACTTTCATCAAACATGTAGATCCTTTAGAATACCTGCAATTTAGAGTACACAGTAGAGAGCTTTGTGAAACACTGTGCCTATGAGAATTTTTCCATGGTATACAGAAGCCACTGAGGTCCCTTGAAGCACAGAGCCATTATTGGCATAGATGGTGCTCACCCTGGGCTGATCAGACAAAACATTCTGGATGCGTAGTACCTGTCAAGACAAGATCACTCATTAGCATATTATATGGGCAAATGGTTATCTAGTGATATTTTCTTTTCCAAATATACCAGGAAAATTTTTTTTTCAGAAATTAATAGGCTCAAATCTGTATATATTAAATAATCTTCCATCTTCTGACAATAGCATTAATGTCCTAAGAATATCTAGGCAAAAAAATGGATTGCTTATCTGACATTAGCCAAATTATTCAATAGAGAGCTTGAAAAATTGTGGTAGTTTAGTCGTCCCCTATAGAAGGAGGTTAGACCCAGCGAACACTCTTATCTAACTTGCAAGTGGGCAGTGATTTTCCTTCTGTTGGGGAGGGTCTTGCCTTTGATCCTAAAGCATGAGGAAGAGAACATGGGACAAAACAGAAAAGGAAACCCCAGTCGGCCACCGAAGTCAATCTGGTATGGGGGTGGTAGGTGGTAGTCATCATGGCTGGACCCCTTCACATCTCCCAGGTGGCTAGGGAGCACAAAGAACACAGACTACTTTGGAATCCCACCTAATATATTAGTGACTAGTGCTGTTATTGATCCGCAGGGTGAACATCCTTAACTTTGCTAATCAGTAAATAAATAAGCACTCAGGTTTCCAAACAGCCTGGATAAAGTTCATTTAAGCAGAACATGACAGAAACTAAAGGAAAACAATCAGAAATTTGTGAGTGAAGAGTCTACATAGATACCTCCTGTTAAAACAGAGTTTAGGGTTTTGTTTTGTTTCATCTTAAGGAAGATCCTGCAACTTCATCTCAAGTTTATTACACAGCACTCACTCAAGCTTGGATTTTTCACAGAAAAAAAAAAGGGGGCTCTACTGAAAGGAAAGGGTGTCAGCAACTGTGAAGAAATAAACCTTATCTAAAATAAACAAGTGCTCAAACTTGAAAACAGATATGGGAAAAAAGATCCTCCTTCCCAATCATTCTATGGATTCTATTTGCACTTCCTTAAGGCAAATGTTGTGGCTGGACTTTTGTCACAAAGTTATTTATATCTGTCACTTGGGCGGGAGTGGCACGGGCACAGGACACACACCTGAAATAAAGATAGCTTGCTAGCTCAGTGTAAGGATTCTTCAGATTTGAAGCTCAGGCTGGAATTTAGTTTCTTTTTATATTTCTTGGTGCTTCCTTCCCCCCCCCCAGTTGTTTTATTTTATTTATAATTTTTAATTTTTTGTATTTTCTCCATGTTTTTTTATTGCTACATTATAGTTGTATCTTGGTGCTCTTTTTAAGAAGCAGTGATTAATGTTTTAATTTAAAAGAAAACAATTTTAGCTGAAAAACAGCAATATTCTTTAGCAGAAGTAATTGTATGGTCTAATTTACCCACTGGGCCAATTACCAGGCTAGGATTTAAATCTCAGTTTCCTAACACCCCAAACCTGTATTCAAATGTTGTATCTTTCTCCAAACCATACCTTCTCAATGAGGTCAATTCTGATCTCTGTATTTAATATTCTTAACAGTGGTCTACCTCATGCTTTGAATATAGTCCTTGCTGCTCTGCCACTGAGACTTATTTTAAAATGGACATTTCCCTCCCCCATTTTCTCTCTTTCCCAAACTAGCAAGTGAATTTCAACCCTCTTCCCTCTACCATCAGGGAATACCTGGAATGTAGCCTTTGAATCACCTCTTTAAAAATTCTCTGTCCCCTTTGATGAGCAGAATCACAACCTCTGGGACTAGAGTTCCCTGTGTTTCTCATTTGCTAGCAAAGCAAAAAATCTTTTTCCTTTTTCTCAAAACTGTGTCCTGGTTATTGGATTGGCATCAACCCAGGCCTTGTTCACAGAAATCCTATCAAACTCAGTGCCTTTAAAATGAGACATCCTTTGACATGATTGTATCTACAAGCAAAAAATTCATTTAATTTTGAGACTTTCATTTAAACACTCTTATTTCAGTCTCATGTAAAGGAGTCTGAAAGAAGATACTTCCATACTCATCTCTCTCTTTGCCTAAACAGAGGACCTTTTCAGAGCCCACCTTTTGGTTGGAAACACTATACAGCAATTTGGATCTATATGAATAATTAAGCTCATGTTTTCTCATTACTCCCAGCAGCAAATCAAACCCTTGCAAGGATGAAATACGTTGCCTGGCATTGATGTTATATTGGTACCTGGTGATGTGAAAGGACTATTCTGCCCAAATCTCTACACTTTTCATTTGTAGAATTTGTTCAGTTTTGGAACATCAAGTATGACCCACATCACCTCAATAAATTGTTCATTCTTGCAACTTTACCTGTGAGCTCAATGAAATATAAGCACTTACTTCTGACCCTGGGGGATCCTCAGGGTTATAGTTCAGCAACTTCATGGCATTAGGATGGCATCCTGCCAAAATATCTCCAGTGTCAGGATCAACAGTTAAGTTATCCACCAAGGTGCCCAACTGTATTACCTATCAACAAAGAAGAAGTTGTGGAGACAATTTTCAGTGTCATTCCTATTCTCCCCACCTCCCACAAGTTCTTCCTGAAACTTGAACCTGGCATTGGCTTTGCTATTTCACTTTCAAAGCAAAAGCACAGTCTCACCAGCATTGCTCTAAAATAGTCATAGATGCTTCAGTCAAGGAGCACACACCTGGGTGGAGTGTGAGGGTTAAGCATGCCATGTTGTAGGGCAAGCTAGGGTATTTTACCTTCAGTTGAGTTAAATCCCAGTCATCATGCTTTTCCAGTATGTGAATGTTCTTATCTGTTACATCAGCTACATAGATATACCTTTAAAGAAAATAAAAATTTACATTTGAGCAAGTAGTAATGAGATATGACACTAACTCTTTTTTTGGAGAAGAGATGTAAACATTCACATTAGTTTGAAGTACCACTGAGATGCCTTTCTAAATTACAGTAAAAGAAGATGATGAAGTGGTATTTTTAATATTCTTGAAATGTTTTAAAACAGGCTTTGAATATGAAATAACAAAACTGGTGTTTTAGATGATATATGGGCTCAATTTTCATTCTGAAGAGTTGCAATTTTTTCCTTACCTCAAGTAGAGGTTAAAGGACCTCTTATAAGACTACAGAAAGACCAGTGCTTGAAAAAAGTCTCAGGTGACCATGAAGCTCAATCATAATTTTTTTTGAAAGTGAAAAAATACTTAGAGGTATTTTTCCACTAAAATCATCTCTGTTTATTATCTCAAATTTATATCTTCTTATATTCTTGTTACTTCTCTTTTTTAAAGTCTTCAGTTGTGGGGGCTGGGGATGTAGTTCAGTGAAAAAGCACCCCTGGTTTCAATCCCCCAGTACCACAGGGAGAGAGAGAGAGAGAGAGAGAGAGAGAGAGAGAGAGAGAGAGAGAGAGAGAGAAACCACTTCATTTTAAAAATGCTTATAAAGAGTGTTTCCTCATAAAATTTCATGCTGCTTAAATTAGTCATTGAACAGTCCACTGTTGTTAATCAGTAATCCCGAAAATTACATAATCATAATGCCCAATCTAAGGTGGACCTTCTTCTCTAATGAGAGCTTTTGGGTAACTGGACATAGTATTAATGGTTAAATACCTTCTAGCCTCATCAGGGACAGGAGTATTGCACACTTACTCTGCTTTACAGTGTATTAAAAAGTATATTTCTAAAGCCATGTAAGAATTTGGAACAAGAAGGAGTCTTTTTTTTTTTTTAATGCTACTCCTCCTCTAGTAAGAGAGAACTTGAAGCACAAGAAATATGGTTTGCTTGAGATTACACATTAGTGTGTACCCTGGCTACACCTGATCCCTCCATTCATACACTAAATCTTCAAGCCTGAAGAAACAATTTCCTCTTAAGGGAAGAAATTTGGCAAAATGTCAAGGGCAAAGGGTAGAAAAATTATAAGAGTGCATACTTATGGTCTAGTGAGGCTGTGATTCCATTGGCAGAATTAAATCCTTTGGCTACCACTTTGACCTCTTTGGGGCTGTAGAAAATAACATGAGTCCAGTGCAGATCCAAGATCATCTCCAAAAGTGCCAAGAAGAAGGTGGTGAAATAGTGGTCTCTGGTGGCATAGAATTGTTCTGGCCCAAGAACCACAATATCATTCACACTAAAAAGAGAAACAAAAAAAAGGTGGAGGGATGCATGGAGTACTTGAATATCCTGATTATTGCTGAAATTGCTAATATCAACAAAGATCAATATGTTCCTCAGTTTCAAAAAGTAGACATGAATTACTATGGATTACAAGAATCTCACAAAAAGTACATGATTTTGCATTGCCATGATAGTTTTTTTTAAGCCATTTATTATTTTCTCACCATACCTTCCATTTCTTTTGGTAAAAAGAAAGAAAATATACAAATAAACTTCAAACTCCAAACTCTATTGACTTATAAGTGTGGATAATGATTATCTGTAGCAGCAATAATTGTCATGGTTCTGCTCCTTTAGGAATTAGACTTCTTTGCATCCCTTGAAGTTAGGCACAGACATATGACTTGCTTTGGCCAATGAAATGAAATATGTGTGGCTTCCAGATGGAAGACTTTGGGAGCCAGTGGGTGATCCATTATGTTTCCATAGTAATGAGCAATTTTTCTGATGATAGAGAATTGTGATCCTCCTACAGTCCTAAATAAGAACAGTATGAAACTGAGTCCCTTAATCAGCAACATTGGGTACGAAGCATGAGGAGTTAGGAAACAAAAATAAAACAAAACTATGTGGTTTTGAGCCTAAGTTTTTCTTCCTGTTATCATATCCCAACAGAATCCATCTTGGTCTTTATATTTTTCCCTGAATAGAATGAGTTGCAGGTGATATTCCTTCTTTTGACCTGCAATATCATTAAAATTCTTAACTGGAGCAAGCCTTATGCTTATAACCAGTAAAGATGGTAAAACCATTTCCATTTTGGAAAAAGAAAAAAAAATAGTGACTTGAAAAAAAAAAGAAAGATTAAAGATTTTTAGATTAAATTTTAGGACAGGAAATTTGGGAGGAATTGAGAAATTCTTTGAGGTTTTGAAGTATAATAACTTTTCCAAGGTCATTAGGCTTTTCATCTTTTATGTCTCAGCTTACAGGGTCCTTCTTCCAAAAACCCTTGTCTGACACCATAAATTATGTTAACATCTTACCTGACACCATAAATTAAATTCCTTCACAATTTGTTTCCATAGCTCTCTGTTCTGCCCCTTTTACTTACTTGGTCTGTGTGGGTATCAGGGTACTTCTCATACTCCTCTTTACCTGCCTTGTTCCAGCAGCAGAGCTCTACTTCAACCAGTTCTGTGTGGGATCTTACAGGTTCCCCACAGGGACAGCCTAACTACCTCATGCCTATTGTGGGCCTCTTGCCTCCCACTTCTGGCCTTCCAACATGACATCAGAGCATAGGATATCACCCGACTAGACTTGCATATGCACAACAGGGAAGGTCATGGAGGTAAAACCCCTTAAACCTATGACTAATGGGAGATGAGGTGGGTGGATAAGCTCTTTCCTTTCTAATCTTTGCCAGATTGTTCTAAAATGAGGCTTATGTTGCTTACTAGAGATAAGCCTATCTTTTCAAGCAGTCCATTGTATTTAGCAGAGGCTGGATTGAAAATGGATTTGCTACAGTTCTCCCCATATATAAGTTTCCCAGTGCTGTCATGACAAGGTACTACCCAACTGGATGGCTTAAGACAACAGAAATCTTTGCCTCACATTTCTGGAGGTTAGGAGTCTGTAATCCAGGTGCTGGCAGAGCCATGTTCCCACTGAAGTTTCTATGGAATGATCTTTTTCTGCTGACTTCAGCTTCTGGTAGTCCCTGTCATTCCTTGTGTATCTGTCTTCTTCCAAGGATACCAAGAGTACACCCTACTCCAGTATGACTTCACCTTTAATTGCATCTGCAATGACTCTACCTCCATATTCTGCAATCCAGTGGATTAGGATTTCAACCTATCTCTTTTACTGAACATGATTCAGCTCATAACATTCCCCCTGTCTTGCTTCAGGTGGGTCTTTGACATGTGCATCCTGGAATTGAGCTCCCTAATAAAGTGGTCACATACCAGGTTTTTTTCTTCAGGCTGTGCTTTCTTGAACTCTTCCTGTGAGTTCATTTGCTATTGCATTTGATCCTTACAATCCACAAATTAGATAAATCAGGTCAATGAGAGAATTCTCATCTTATTAAGAAAATTGAATCACCAACTAAGTTCCTTGTCCACAGTTTCCCAGGGACCCTGTGAAAGTCCTGGTCCACTGTGGCTCAGAACCTTGCCCAATGCATTATGGGAAAAGTTTAATAATCTCAACTTCTCTAACTTCTTCTGGCCTCCACTTTTATTGCCTTCAAATTCCATAGGGAGAAATTCACAATTGATGTTGAGAAAAGGAGCAAAGGAGAGGAAAGTTCTTCCTTTCCTTTCCTTGTTCTTCTGTCTCATGGAGAAGTCAACCTTTATTATTTTAAAACCAGTCCTTTAGCACTGAACCTATTTTACATAAGAAAAATTCTTCATTGTTTTGTAGCACACTTGAAATAGGTAGCCCATCCACAAAAAAAAAAAAAAAAAAAAAAACAAAACAAAAACAAAACAAAAAAAAAAAACACCTATTTTTCTCAATGTAATGAGAAAGACATTCATTGCTGCAATTGAAAACTTTGCTTTGAATTCAGATGGATCTAGATTTGCACCATGGTTATGACAGCTTTAAATTGTATAACTTGAGAAAGTTACCTATCCCAAAACTTCTTCAAGACTATACTCAGTTTCCTCATGCCTATTACTAAAAGCTATTAAGCTGTTGAGAGAATTAAATTAAATCATGTCTGGTACACAGTCAACTCTTAATAGATATAATTTTATAAGTGCCTATGAGCTTTTCTCAAATTCTACTTGAAAGCTCTGATTGAACAAAGAAATGGCCCATCTGAAGGTTGGTTATAACACCCAGTGGGTGAGGCTCACGGAATGCAACCTACCCAGACAACTGGAGAAGGGAGTAGGTGTTTAAAGAGAGCACAATGGAAGGTATTGAGTTGCTGTGGTAAAGAGGATGGAATTAGAGCTGGGAATCTAATTGAGCACCTTTATGGGATTAAAATTCTTTCAAAAAGTTGGAAAATATAGGGATATTCAATACTGAACACAGCAATTTCTAGCGAGGTGCTGGGCAGTGTCACCATGGGAATCTTAAGAGAGCTTTAGAAAAAAATGCTACAAAACAAAAGTTTAAGAAATCCTGCAGAATCAAAGAAAACAAAGCATACGGCGGAGGTACAAAATAAATAGAAGTATACAATACTTTAATTCTATACCTCTTGAGAAGTTCATGCTTTATGGTTTTCAGGTGTATGAGAGAACGTTGTTGTTCTTCAAATTTGAATATCTCCACAGTGGACTTCATGTGGGGATGATTCACAACGTAGAGATACACCGTGTGGTCTAAATGGGAAAAAAAGCATAATTTTCCAAGAGGTTTTCCTCTATTGCAACCATTATTTGACTTGTTTTAAAACTTGGTCACCTCTGAGGGTTTTTGTTTTAAGTTGGGGTCTTTCTATGTTGCCAGGCTGGTCTTGAACTTCCAGCCTCAAGTGAGCCTCCTGCCTCAATGTTCCTCATAGCTGGGACTTCAGGCATGTACCACTGTGCCTGCTGCAAGGTTTTTCTTCATGATCTTGTTTTTGGGCCTCACAGTATCTGATTAGTAATTAACACAAATACTAGAATCTCTACTTTTTTTTTTGTTATTTTTGATTTTGGAAATGAAGCTCAGATAAGGAGTGACTCAGCAATTTCACCATCATCAAGTGGCAGAGCCTATCACAGATATTTGTGCAATGATCTCTTGAGCCTCACATGTATATACTAACAAGAAGGTACAGAATGACAATGGTGCATAAACATGGATGTGGTTTCTCCAGGTGACCCTTCAATAAGTGAGTGCAAGAAACAGAACTTTACTGAGAAATTTCTATGTGTGTGGCAATTGTTTATGGTACGATGCAAGTTCAAGAAATGTTGGGGCAGTGTAAACACCTTCAAATAAGCAACATTTCCCATCTAGACAATGACCTTCTGTTACAAGTCAACTACCTGAGGTTGCAATAACAACATTTAGTTAACCCAATGGACATGGAATGTAAATATGAAAGTCAAAGAAAAACTAGCCTATTCCAGGTATTACCAACCTCAAGAATGTTAGCCTACCTGTTTTCACTTTGGAATGTATAAATGAGGGTAGAAAGCTGACCTCAAAGAGCACTGTTATCTGACCGTCAGGAGCTCTAAGTCTGATGAGCTCTGGAGTTTTAGAAGGACTGGCTCCATTCTCCCATTACAGGACCTGTTATGTGTTCATCTTCCCTATTCCCTTCCTCAATGCAGTTTCCAGTCACATGATGGAGCAAGTCTAAACCTGAGATGCAAAGTTAATACTCAGGGTCCCTGAAACAAGTTGGGCTCTCTTATGCAAATTAAGGAAAGGTGCTCCCTCACAGGTGAATCTTTTGGTCTGACCCAGATGTGTTTCAAGACTTGGCAAACAGAACATGGATTGGATTTCAACCCCCAAACAATCTTTGGTTGAATCTTTGAACCAGACTCTCTTGTTGGACAGAATTATGAATAACTATTCATGCTGTCTTGGTTTTACCCCTTTTAGCATCTCTACTTGAGCCCTCTTTCCATATGAGTTATGCTTAGTGAGGATACTTTTGTTCTCTCTCTCCTCATTTCATCCCTAGTTCTATGTATAACATTTTGGTCATATGAATTAAATACAAAATTAAGGTAGGGGACTAATAAATAATATAGGCTGTTAATCATAACATACTTAACTTCTGGAAAACTGATTATATAACTGAGAGTTAATCTATTCACTGGTCTCATAACAAAACAAAACACCCCTTCCCCCCTCTTTCTCCCCAAAACCCAACCTCTAACACCATCCTATGCAGTAAAGTAGCTCCAGGCTAAGTTCACTTAAGACATCTTCTCCCATGAAATCTCTCATGAAACATCTTATATGTAGCACAGTATCAGGCAAAAGTGTTATGGTTTTTGGATTATTTAAATAGAGCTTGATGCCCTAATTCACCCCAGTAAGATACAGGATTATGTATGATTAAAACTGGTCCCCAGTTTTCGATCTGCCAGTTACTAACAATAGAAATGAAGTCGCACTTCATTGCTCTTCTCTCAATTCCATTTTATCCATCTATAAAATTGAGTATTAATATCTGCTCTACCTGTCCTGCAGGATCCATTCATTTATTCTTCTAACACATATTCACCGAGTACCTGCTGTACATCAGATAATGTGCCAGAAATCCAACAATGAACAAGTAACCTGTGTATTTGTGGTGGTGGTGATTATAATTTAAAGAAAACAAGGAAAGACAAAGATAAACTAAAGACAAAGAACAGGGCTGGGGATGTGGCTCAAGCAGTAGCGCGCTGGCCTGGCATGCGTGCAGCCCAGGGTTCGATCCTCAGCACCACATACCAACAAAGATGTTGTGTCCGCCGAGAACTAAAAATAAATATTAAAAAAAAAAAATTCTCTCTCTCTCTCTCTCTCTCTCCTCTCTCACTCTCTCTTTAAAAAAAAAAAAAGACAAAGAACACTAGAGTGCCTTCATTTATAGTGTTGAAGCCAGATTTAAAGTTAGGCAGTCAGTGTAGTTAGGTAAATCGGGTCTAATACCGAGTGAAATCTAAAATGGAGGCCATGCTGAGAATGACTCAGGGAAAACAGGACAACTCATGGAATGTTAATGAAGTCCCGAAAAGGCCCTAGGCCAAAGTCCACCTCAAAGAAACAGCCCCCAACAGATTTGGAGATAGCCCATCCCAGAGAAGTGATAAGCCCATCCCAAAAGTCCTTCCTGCCCGTTTGACCCACCTGTGTCCTAACCCTTCCCACCTACATTCCATCACCAAAACTATAAAAAGGGGAAACAACCGCACTTCCACGGATTCCACCTCTTGGGTGCCCTTCTTCCTCCAGGAGAAGTCTTTTCTGCTGTCCTTTAATAAACTTCTAATTTCTACTCTGACCTTGCCTCGGCGTGCTTCTTTGGTGTTATTCTTCAACATCGGGGAAGCAAGAACTCACCGGTCTACAGCGGTAACAGTGTCACCCACTCAAGAGTGACTATTAAGCTTGGATCTGAAGATGCGAAGAGGTTTCTACAGAGCAATAGCAGGAGAGGGAAAGAAAGTGTCTTTGTTGTTGTTGTTTACATTAGTGATCATTTTGATGACCTTTGAGAAGAAATATGATAGGTATGCAACCTGAACCAAGATGGTGGAAAGGCTTCTCTGGGAAGGCAATATAAGCTGAGACCTGAATGATGAAAAGGAAAAAAGCCGGAAGTGCTGAAAAGACATTCCTGGCAAAGGGAACAGCAGATGAAAAGACCCTAAGGCATGGATATGACTAAAAGAAATTCAGCTTGGCTGGTCCAGAGAACCTGGGGACAGTGGTATCCAGTGAAGATGGAGAGCACACAGATGCCAGAATGTGTAGAGGAAGCACCCAGGAACCCAGATTGTTCTGGAGATTTGGGATTTATCCTCAGAGTAATGAAAGCAATATGGAGAGTTTTAAAAAGGGAGTGACAATCACATTTGTATAGAAATAAGTCTTGCTAAATGGATCAAGGAGGTACAAGAAGAAAGGTACAGAAATGGAGTCAATGCAAAAATCCAGGGAAGTCAAGTTCAGGGCTTAGACTGGACTGATGCAGCAGGATGGGGAGAGGTGGGCAGATTGCAGAGATATTTGAAAGGCACATCAGCCAGAACATTATAATGAATTGACTGAATGGGTCAGAGAAAGACAGAGTGTCAAGGTTGGGCCCAGGATCTTATTTTTAAAAATAAACTAGAATAGATGAAAATGCTTTGTAAACTATAAAGCAATGCAAAACTGTTGGGCACAATTATCTTTTAAAGAAAGGCTTGTTAATCAAGTAAAAAGTATACAGAAGATTTCAGGGATTATTTAGCCTACTTACTAGCCTAGTGTTCAAACATTTTAGAGGTCTCCGTTTATTTGAAAATGAACAAATTTAGTCTGGGTTGTGGCTCAGTGGTAGAGCACTTGCCTAGCACATGTGAGGCACTGGGTTCGATTCTCAGCACCACATTAAAAAATAAATAAATAAAAATTTAAAAAATGAACAAATTTATGTTAGTGTAGACCAAAGGAATTGAACAAAGATACGTTGAATGCTGAGGGCCATTGCCAAGTAGGAATGACGCATCAAAATTTCCTTGCCAGCATACCCCATGTTGCTTAGAGGACATTCGCTGTATGCTTTAGTAAGGTGACCTTGCTCAAGGACCAGGGCGGATCCGGGTTTAGAGCTGATCAGGTTTTAGGGAGTATCCCGTCCTTGGGTTTAGGGAAGTTCCAGGTTTAAGGTGTACCCTGCGGGGGGGGGGGGGGGGGGGTGGGGGCGTGGGGGGGGTGGGGGGGTGGGGGGGTGGGGGGGGGTGGGGGGGGTGGGGGGGGGTGGGGGGGGTGGGGGGGAATAGGGCATATCCTGCTGCCTCAGGCACTCCGGATCCTTGAGTTCCCGTTCAGTTCTCGTGAGATTCAGAAAGTATTGGAAAAGAAAGCCTCGTGGAGTAGGTGAATTGGGCGGTGGCAGAACTGGGATTTCCCCAGAACGTGTGTGGAGGCCGGTGTGAGTTCGGGAATAAAGAATTGCTGTTTGAATCTACAAGGTGTGTGGTGGCTCGTGATTCTGTGCCCAGCCAAGACTGCGGCAGTTGAATGAGTGTGTAGAAACAATCTTTGATCATTCTTTTTTATTCATTAAAATCACCCTCAGCAAATTTCCACTTAGCAATTCATTGGAACTCCAGTAGATATTTGGAAAAATGTTTTTTAAAAATTCTGAATTATAACTCTTCAATTTGGTCTTCTCTTCATGCAGACACTATTAGTGATTTATTTTTTGTGTGTGGGGGGAACAGGGATTAAACTCAGGGGCACTCAACCACTGAGCCACATCCCCAGCCCAATTTTGTATTTTATTAGAGACAGGGTCTCACTGAGTTGCTTAGCGCCTCACTGTTGCTGAGGCTGTCTTTGAACTTTTGATCCTCCTGTCTCAGCCTCCTGAGCTGCTGGGATTACGGGCATATGCCACCGTGCCCTGCTTGCTAGTGATGTTTCACCATTCTTTTTTCTATCGATTAATGGAAACACACATACATAAAATTTAAATTAGTTTGAATTATGAACTATGAACAAGTCAAATATAATATTGAAGAATGCTATTTTTAAAGTATCACAATGTTTTAACTATGCTGTGTTTTTATAATTATAATTCCCATATCATTAGATTTGGTCTTTTAAAATGTAAAATTGAGTGTGTTTTAGTACATTCACAGAATTGTGCAACTGTAATCACTATCTATTTCTAGAACATTTTTTATTACCCAAAAAGAAACCACATACCCATTAGCTGTCACTCCCTATTCCCCACTCCCCTTGCCTCCTCCAACCACAATGTAGTTTCTGTCTCTATGAAGTTGCCTATTCCGCTGGGATTGTAGGCATGCACCACTGTGCCAGCTGGGTACAAGTTTTTGTGTGGATGTTTCCACTTCTCTTAGGCACACACTGAGGAGCAGAGCTGCTGAATGGTAACTCTATGTTTAACATTTTGAGGAACTGCTAGATTGCTTTCCAAAGTGGCTGCACCAGCAAAGTCCCAGTTTCTCCACAGCCTTTCCCATACCTGTTATTGAAGTTCTTTTTATTATTATTATTATCATCATTGAAGTGGTTGTGAAGAAGTAATTCATTTTAATTTGCATTTCCTGAGTGACTTAGATGGTGGATATCTTTTTACATGCTTACTGGACATTTGCATAGCTTGTTAGGAGAAATGTCTTCAGATCTCTGTTCTGTCCATTTTTTTTTTTTAACAGAGCTTCCTTCATGTTAAGCATGTGTTGTACCACTGAAGTACATACCCATCACTTCTTATTTTATTTTGAGACAGGATCTTGCTTAGTTACCTAAGTTGGCCTCAAATTTGCCATCCTCTTGCCTCAGTTTCCCAGATAACTGGGAGTATAAATGGGCACCACTGCACCCGGCTCTGACCACAATTAAATTGTGTTGTCTTTTCGTTGTTGAGTTGGAAAATTATGTATTCTGGATACAAGATTTTCTTCAGATATATTATTTTGCAAATATTATTTTTCATTCTTTTCACTTTTTCACTCTCTTGATAGTATTTCTTTTTTTGCTCAAAATAAATAATTTAATGTTTTCTGAGAACATCATAGATATTATTACTACTTCCATGCCTCTATTCACACCCTTTTCTCTAACTTCTCAAATATTTCCTTTATACAGTCCTTTTTCTGAGAAGCCACCCTCAGCCACAAACTATCAGTTAAAAGCTCTTATTTAATCCAAAATGTGTCAAATGCCATTTTATATATAGAAAATAATGAATCACTATTGAAACTCTAATGAATATTATAACTTACCCAATATTTATTTTCAGTTTTATTTATTAACTTGCTAAATGTTAATTATTTAAGAGAAAAAAATCTTGATGGTGTTTTTGAGGCACAAAGGTTTTTAATTTTCATGAGTCCAATTTATCTATTCTTTATTTTATGTCTTTTTAATGCCACACAATTGTTTTCAAAAGGGATTCAGTTTATGTGTTAGATTTCTGAGTACAGTATACAGACAGGTCATGGTAGTCAGATAAGTAAAGAAGTGGATAGGTGAGAGAGTCAAGGACCGGAGCCCTAATACTAGTCTTTCTTCTTTAATGCACTGTTTAAAAATGTTTTTGTACACATTTAGACTTTTACAAATATTGTATAGCATTTGCCCTTTTCTTTAACATGAATGTAGGTAATGAATCATTTCTAATTCCTTAATTTCTCCTCATCCTTAATCATTCAGGCTTTACCTTTGTCGATGAAGGTACTGATCCCATGTGGATTAAAAAATTTTTCGTCAAATCCATCACTGATTTTCAGTGCTTGTGCCCTTGGGTTTTGCTCATTCAGATCCATCAAGTAGATTTTTCCTGACGCATCTGGTGCCAAATCTGGCATGCTTGGATATTTTAATCCCTTTTAAAAATAGAGAATAGGTATGCACACATAAACATATTAAAATAACATTTTCATGTGGAAGCTAAAAATCTCAAAGCCAAACAAAAATTTTCAGAGTTCTACATTCATTTAGATTTCTGGGGTTTTCAACATGGTCAGCTCTTGCCATTATCTGATCTGGGGGTTACCAATGACATCTCAGCATTGGCCATGGATATGGGAAGAACTGTGTTCAAGATAAGGAAACATTTTTAATTTAGAAAGGGTAGGACACAAATTATAATGCAAAAGGCCAGACTGCTTTGTTTTGTGCATGTCCCTTGGCAAGCCTACTGCTTAGTTTCCTCATTTATAGAGGAAATTGAAATTTGTGGTTGCTAAATATTCCTTATTCCTCTTTATTTTGAATGGATAGTGTTATCTCCTACTCTTCTAAAAAGACAACACCACTTTTTCCCAATTTCATACTTTTTCTCTCAGTTTCTTTAGTTTTACTCATTCTCTTCTTTTCTCCCTCTTTTCTCAAGGAAGAAGCCTCCTTCTTCTGTTGTTACATTGACATCTTCCACCTATTTGCTTGTTCCCTGTTCTCTAGGGCCTGTCTTTAGAAATCATGACTTCTCTCTTTCTCTTGCTGTATTACTCATTTTTCACCAATAGCTTCTTCTTTGGCCTGAAAAAAAAATTCCCATATTTCTCTTTCCTTGAAACAAATCTCCTAAATTTACTCCAAATACATGTTTATTTCTCTTCCCTTCACCATCAAATTTTTCAGAAACATCACCTGATTTGCTCCAATCCTCAATTCCCTGAAATCAGCATTCTGCTCCTGCCAGCTGTAAAAATGTCTCCATGAAGTTCTACCAATGGTCTCCAAAATATTTTACTTGACAGCCCTTCTATCTTTCCTTCCTTGCATCTCTGAGGTACTTGACACTATATGTCAAAAAGTCAAATAGAGTTTAGAGATAGGAATACTGCTTCCATTCCTCCTCCCTTGGATTTCTTCCTCCTTCTGTCCTCTTCCATCTCTTTTCCCTTCTTGCTCTCATTCATAAGATTTCAGGTATCTCCTCTGCACTAATGACTTTCAAATGCATGTTTACCTGTAACCTGTCTTTTTGGTGCTCTAGCTTATGTTCCCAAATACCATGTAAGGGCAGCTCAAAATCAATTTGTCAAAACCCAAGTAAATATCCTCCTGTTAAATTCTTTCTCTCATGGATATTTATTCTTCTCTTACGGACATCACCATTCTTACAATATCAGGCATTCATAACATTCGATCTTCAAGTCTATTCTATCTCCAGAGCCAATTGTCTCCAGGCCTAGTAGCTCCTAGAATGGGAGCACTGGAAGAGGAAGAGCATGAACATCTAGTCTCATACGTCCCCTTTCACCTGAGGAAAATGAAGTGCAGAGAAAGAATTTGCCTAAATCATCCTGATCATTCACTGTGCTGCCTTTTTCTGCCAGGAAGAAAACTTCTGCCTCTTTCTGCAGGAGGAAAAAATTGAGAGTGGAGAATATTTCTCAGGAAGATACCTCAAGTACACCTCTGTAAATACCTTGGTAGCCTGGAGACAGACAAGGGCACTGCCAACTCAGGGAAGGACTAGGTGCTCTAGAAATGGAAATGATGTGATGGAGTCAAAGGTGAGGCATTGTAAACAAACTCAGCCTGAATTAAGTGTAACAATGAATAAAACCCTTCTGATAAAAGGCCTTACACCATGTTTTCTGTTTAAGTTAGGTGAGAATTAGTGGCAGCAGTCCTACTGTGTGCTAGTGATGAAAGGTAACTCTTTGCATACCATAAACCCATGGAAATGGTGACAATCATCTGGAGATGCAGGCAGCTTGTTTTCCCACAATAGACTACAGGTATGTGTGGACAATCATCGAAATCCTCCACTATTCTCATTAACCACCCCATGCATTCAGGAAAATTCAAGTACCCACCTATGCCAGGGGGTGTGTTAGGTGCTGGGCATGTCAATGACCACTGCAAAGTCCCAGTTCTATGAAACTTGAAGTCTAGTGATGCAGCAACAGGCAAGTACATCAGTATGTAAGGCATATGAGAGCATTAGAGTTCAGAGGACATGGAGGGCTATAGAAGAGACACTCATCCAGCAAGGGAGTGCTATGGAAGACTTTCCTGAGGAGGTAGTGTGTCACCACAGTGAGGTCCACAAACAGGAGTTAGCTGGCAAAGTGTGAAGGAGAGTAATCTTGCCGGCAAAGAGAAGCATGCCAAGTCCCAAGTCAGGGAAGAAAATATCTTGTTTGGCACCTCTGAATAGACTAAAAATATCAACTGTGCAAAATTACTCCCTAAATCTGTAGCTTCCAAACATCTGGGATGACAAGAAGGGGTGAAAAGGAGAGACCAACAAGAACAAGGTCTTGAATGTGTTACAGCACAGAAAGATTAGAAATAACCAGAGCATGATCCTTAGCCTCTAAGAATAAGTTATTTGTTAGTGTGGAAAAAGAGACTCATTATTCAGAACTTCATGTTAACATTCCTCATGTAATATTTGAGATGAAAATATCTTCTTTCTGCCCAGTAATAATTTTGAAGCTTCCTTACAGTGAAAACAGAAAAAAAAAATACAGACAATATGATTGATGCATGTACATTCCATGTATGTATTTTTTTTTTAAAGAGAGAGTGAGAGAGGGGAGAGAGAGAGAGAGAGAATTTTTAATATTTATTTTTTAGTTCTCGGCGGACACAACATCTTTGTTGGTATGTGGTGCTGAGGATCGAACCCGGGTCGCATGCATGCCAGGCGAGCGCGCTACCGCTTGAGCCACAACCCCAGCCCCATCCATGTATGTGTTATATATCAAAATTCATTCTGCTGTCATGTATGACTAAAAAATAAATAAATAAATAAAATTTTTTTTAAAAATGAAAAAAAGAATACAGGAGTAATAACAAACATTATTTCCTAGTAGCAAAGAAATTTCCTAGCTACAGAATCATTATTTTTGAAGGTCTGTTTGGCAAAACACTAAAAATTCAGCTTGACAATAGGAAATTTAGGTCAACAAAGTAAAATCTTTTCTTTTTTGATTTTGGAAGAAAAATAAAGAAATAAAATCCCAACCATAAATGCCACCACCAGCAGTTTAAAATCCAAATGAGACCTCCCCTGTACTTTACCATGCATAATTCAGAATTTAGAATTTCAGGACATGGTTACATAGGTGCCTCGTTTTTGTCCAAATATGTTTAGATTTAAAATTCATGTTCTCTTGTGATATTTTTAATGGCCAAATGGAATATCAGACATTTAATTCTAGCAATAAAAATTCATTCACATTAAAAATATGATAAATCCACTTATTCAAAATCTTAAACCCAATTCCAATATGTACAAGTGCATGATAATCTTAAAACCCATTCCAATTTAACAAATACATGATAATTTTCAACATTTCACAAGGAAACAATGGTTTTGTTTATTGATTTTCAGTCGCTGGCATAATTTCGAGATCATTCCAAACTCAGAACAGTGGTATTAGAAACAAAATGTAGGTTCTTCTCTACTTCTGTTTGAATGACGTGGAAAGAATAGCAAAGACTCTAAGATGAAAAGTGCTCAGGGTTTTGAACTGAGTTAACGTTCAATCCACTAACACAGAGCTCTAAACATAAGCAAGCAAAAAGAATACGAGTTCGTGAGAAGATGACTACCGGAAACAGACCCAATCCATCAGGGCAATGATGGAGACGGTCAGCAACAGGACAGATCTGAAGATCAGCCTGGGAATCAAATGGAAATCAATATACATTTATTGAGATCGTAGTGAGTGTGCAGCTGACCACAGGGAACTGCCCTGCATGGGGCAGTCAAAGCTGGGCATTCCTGTGGTGTTCTAATTAGCCCTCCAGATTCCTATTTGGGCTTTTTTAGTTGACTTGTCTACCCAGAGGCGGGATGAGAGTATGGGGTCCATCTGGCAGCCCTCGCTGACAACATTAATGCACTGTCTATACAACTATTGATGTGAGCATCAGAACAGCCTGGATATACTCACATTGGAGATAAAAGCCAGCCCACTAGGAAGTATATCAATATCTTCAGAGCCATTTTCTGTAAAGAAAAGAAAAGAAAAGAAAAAAATCAGAAAGATGCATATATGAAGGTTTAAAAATAAATCTCTTAGTCCAAACCTTGAATGTCTTTTAGAAAGTACACTGACTTTTCAACCATTTACTTGGGAAACTCTAATATAGTTTTAACTTGCAGGAATCCCACAGGCATGCTACTGTAGAAGAACGCCTGAGTCAGACTCCTCAAATACTATTCTTTTTTTAGAATTCATTTTCAAGATAAAAGGTAAATAACTAGAAAATAAATTTCTATCTTAGATTTATCTTTGAAATAACAATTTTCAGGCTATGTCCTGAGAGATTCGGCTTTATTCCACATAGAAGGCTTGTCTACAGACTGAATGATAAAATCTGGAAAGTCATAATTGAGAAGTTCTCTATGGGCCTCTCTCTGAAGCATTCCTCCTCTTTGAGCTTGTTGAGCCCCCCCAAAATCTATCATTATACAGCATATTGAGAAATTACTAAATAATTGTTTTCTGTTATAAACAGCTATAGGTCTTAGGATAAACTATTGAGTAGAAATGAATTTGAAAGGATTTAATCAGATAGCTCATTGAGAACTGCTCTTGAGCATTTTTTTCCCCCCATGGAAAGAAGCATATAAGATAGAAATTTTGGTTGAGAACAAGATGAAAAAGGGGATGGCATGGTTTATGGTAAGGAGATAGATTTACTCAAGACCTGGTCCTAAGCAAGCAGGACTGATACAGAAGGCAATAGGCATCTAGGTTGGTGAACTATATTCTACAAATATCAGAATCAATGTGTACCATGGGCATATGTTCTTCTTAAAAGCGTGAGGTACACCCTCTTCCACTAAGAGATAAGATCTATCATCTCTCCCCTGGAGCCTAGGCAGACCTTTGTAACTGCCCTGACAAACAAAATGAAGCAAATATAATGCCATATCCAAGGCCAAGTGTCCTAGCCGTAGCTGCCCAAGGTCATACACACTCATGGTCTTTCTGTATCTGTATGTCTATCAATTCTATCTCTTTCTCTCCCAAGGCATCTTGGGATCCCTGAACTGAAATATAGGAAATATGTTTATTCTAAAGCTACAGAGGAAAGAATGCAGAGAAACCACACAAGGTAGAGAGAGAGAGATACCACAGGAGCCTTAGAGGACTCCTGTTCCCAGCTCTTGAGTTGCCTTCGTAGATGCAAATGGAGCAGGTGAAATGTCCCCATCAAGTCCTGTCCAAACTGCAATCACAGGGCTGGGGTATAGCTCAGGGAGCACCCTGGGGTTAATTCCTAATTTTTTTTTTTTTAAAAAGAGTCAATTTTAAAAATCACAGATTATTTACTTTTCTAGGGTTTCTTCGGCATCATCACATACCCCTACTTGGTTTGTTTTACCTTAATCTCCTCCCCACCTCTTTCCTAAGTATCCAGGATCTTTGATTCTTTCTCATGGCAGATCACACATGCTATTTGCATGGTTCACTCCAGCCCCATGGCTTCAACTTCCACCCACCACATGCTCTTGGTTCTCTGATCTCTACATCTAGTTCATCAAGTCCATCAAGTCCAAACCATTCTGTAAAGTTCTGTGGTCATTTGTATGTTGAATATTTCTGGGGTTTCTTTTCTTTTCTTTTCTTTTTTCTTTTTTATTCAACAGGTTTCAAAATTATTTTGAATAAGTTCCATTTACTGTTTTTTGTTGTTGTTGCTTGTTTTGTTGTTGTTGCTTGTTGTTGAGCACAGGAAGTTGGTGCTTTGCATTCAGAAGTATAAAAGAACTACCAGTTCATCAACTACCACCCTCCTTAGCTCTGCCTATGCTGCATCTGCACGATGGGCCCAGTTCCTATGAGCAACAGGGGCTCCTGTGGGAGTAAGAGCCCCAGAACAGTCTCCTCTGAGTTCTCCCCACACACTCATTAATCTGCACACAACCATCATTAAAACCCCACTGCTAAGCCAAGAAAATCTGTCTTATGAACAGTAGGGTACCCACTGTTTTCTAAGCTATCAATCCTACCACGACTTGGCATGATCTTTAATCTTCTTCATGTCTTTACTCATTTCCTATAGGCACCCCGAGAAAGGGTCACAGCAGAATTTATCATCACTTAGTTTTATAATTATTATTCCTCTGTTTGGAGAGAATGTTATGATAGCTGGCTAAGAAAACAAATGGAATAACATATAGAGTAACAGCAAATCTTGGAGACGGGAGGCTACAGAGGAGAAAAAAAAGATGGAAGGGAAGATGGGAGGCCCCAAATTAAAGGCTGCCCACTCAGCCCTAAGAAAGCTTGTTATTTTTCAAGTGAACCTTTGATCAGATGCCAAGGACAGTCAAGTTACTTCCTGATTAAAATAATCCTTGACCTTCAAAGCCATGACGCAAAAAGATCAACAGTACAAAAAGAACTATGGGGTATACTTTCTGGAGGAAGAAATATTTCACCTTTCAGTCTTTCCTCCAATAAAGAATATTAGGGAAGGAAAACAAAAAAGGAAGAGTTTCTCCCATATATAAAATTAACCTCCAAAGTCTAGTCTTGAAAAAACACATATTAGTACTTCCTTGAGCTCTGTTATTCCTGTCTACATTCTACCTAAAGTCCATCAATAGTTCTCCACCACTTCATAAAACCTACATCAAAGAATTTTGTAACATTTCTGTTACAAAATGTGTTGTGAGTCAATAAGACAGAATCGGGTCTCAGCTGGGCATGGAGGCACACGTCTAAGATCCCAGCGGCTGAGGAGGTTGAGGTAGGAGGATTGCCAGTTTAAAGCCCAGCCTCGGCATTGTAGGGAGGCCCTAAGCACCTCAGAGAGACCCTGTCTCAAAATATAAAAAAAGGGATGGGGATGTGGCTCAGTGGTTAAGCACCCCTGGGTGCAATTCCCCAGTCAGCATATATTTAGTAATATTCCAGCTACTGGTATGTTCTGTTTTCTTCTGCTGCAACATTTTCTTGGAGCTTCTGTTACAAAATGTGTTGTGGGTCACTAAGACACGTAGCGTCACACGATATTGAGTATGAAGCCACAGAAGAAAACCATCTGATTCCCACTTTAGGTCTGTCACCTTCTAGTTCTGGACTTTTGGGCGAGTAACCTAATTCTCCCAGGTGTCCATTTACTATTCTGTACAGCGTACACAGCAGCACCTACACTACAGATGAGTGATGAGGATTCCACGGAGTGCATTTAGGCTCCAAGCCTTTGATGAGCCAGCTTTTTAGTTGTAGATGTATATGGGTATTGTCCTAGTGACAAATGACCCATGGTCAGCCTAACTTGTTTATTTCTTCAAATATAACATGTAAATATATACAGTAGATATAAGAAGCAGCACCACGTTATTATTATTTTTTTCTGCTGCTTCTACCCAGCTTCCAATTATTTTCTCATTTTCTTCAAATATTTGGAATATTAACTCCAGTTTTAGTTTCTGGAATTTGGTAGAGTTTTAGAATCTAAAAGTCGGACCAGACCTTAGCAATCATCTAGTCTAATTATCCCATTAAATAACTCGGCAGGCTGCTGTCTTTTGAGAGATTTATGTGCAGTAAGTATGATTATTATTCCTCAAGACAGTAAACAAGTATGTAAATGTCACATTTCTTTGTTCTTCAAATACAATTAAATCTAACTCTGATCCTCTATTTCAAGAAGCTGATGGGAAACTGAATGTGAGGCATTACTGGGTCTCTGGTAGGATTGTGCAATGATCCTTGGTGATGGTTCTTAAAATCAAGCAGAAAATTTGCTCGCTGCCAGGACTATGATTTAGATTTAGACAATTCTGCCACTTGCATGCTGTGCACAGTGTCTTTGGTCTAGGCTCCCTAAGGATACTTTGTATCCCTCCTTCTGAGGTCCTGAGCCTCTCCAGAATGCTGTCAGACAGTGGGGTAGGAGTCGCTGCTACTCAAGAAAGCCACATATTTTCATCCCTTTTCATCAGAACCCTTCAGAGGCTCAGGTTCTCAAAATCAAACATCAGCCAGGGGTTTGTCTTTCATTCTGCCTTTTGGCTGGCAAAACCAACCACTTCTAAGACGGGGAAGAACAAGGTCCCGATGACTCCTTTATAGAAATTCAGTGGGAAGAGAAGTAGAAAACCAAAACCAAAAGAATCCCCTTTTTTTGTTTATTTTTGTTTTTTTAAAAATACATATAGCAAGAAAAATAAAATACAAATTCATATCAGAAAATAAACTTTCCTGTCACATACCAATAAATAAGTCACAGTCCTTGACCTTAGGGGTTTGCAAGCCGAGAGTGAAAGCGAGTATTTGTTTTGTAGTGTTAGCTACAAAATAATGCATGTGGTAGATGCTGTGAATGAATCAGAGTCTCTGAGGGCTGTGAGAGCTCAGAGGAAAGACATGAGTAGCTGATTTCAGGCAGCAGAGACGAAGGCTTTCATTACTAAAGGTGAAGTAGCGATGAACACGTTCCCAGGGAGGTGAGCAGATTCTATCCTGATTTTTAATTATTTTCCAGTAGCCATGTCAGGAAAAATTAGAGGCTTGGATCCCAAATAAACAGCATGAGGGTGACTAGTAGATGAGATCAGCCCCGTAGGGGTACAGAGGAGACACGTGCCCCTGAGTCTTATGGGCATCCTGAGGGACAAGGGGGAAATGAACGGTTCCTGGGTTTTGAACTAAGCCTCTTGAAGATGGGATACCACACACAGAAGTCTAGACGATCTGGCCATGGATGGGGACATGACGGGAAACAACAGAGATGCAAAATAGACTTCTTCTAAAATTGAGTCGAAAGCATAGCTACCCTTTAGTTGATGGGAAGAGAAGGGCTGCTGTTTGAGAAGTTGGGGATCTAACTGTGGATTTTAGAGTAATTTTTTAAAAAGGCATCTAGGTAGGCTGAGGTTCTCAAGGGTAAATGCTAAGTCAAATTCCTCATGGTACTTGTAGGTAAATGTAGAAGGAAATACAAGACTCTCATCAAAGAGACTGAGGGAGGCAGAAAAAAAAAAAAGGAAAGAATAGAAAAGGAAAGGAAGGGAAGGAGGGAGGGAGGGGCACAGGAGGGAAGAGAAAAAAACTAAGGGCAGGTAACAGAAGAAAGGCAAGAGAACAAAATACCACACAAGGGGAAAGAGGGAACATCAGCAAGAGAGCAGGCAGGGAATAGTCAAATATATTCTTCAAACGACAAGAGATATGTCATTAAGGAAACAGGCTGAGAACAAGTCGTAGATATTGGTATTTTGGAGACTTTGCATGGTATAGCTTGGGTAAAGTGGGTGATGCAGCAGCCACACCACGAATGTCTAAAAAGTAAGTGAATCAAATCATTTTTTTCAGACTCAGTTAGGTGGATGGTAACCAAGAAACTGTACGAGCCCCTCTGGGTGCTGTCACATACATACCAAGTCCCTCAATGAGATGGCAGTTCTGGAGTTCTACAGGTTCCAATTCTCGAGTTGCATTAATTCTTTCTCTGTAGAAAACAAAACCCAATACAGAAGTCAAGGTACTTCAGGAGTGGTTGACTCTTCGTGCTAGCTTATAAATGACATAACAAACAAGTAAGGCAACTCCTTTTATTTATGACTTTCCCTAACATGGGCTTTATATGAGTAATGTGCCCCATCAGCTAACTTTACTGTTATTGCTGAAAGACTAAACATGATTAAACATGGTAAATACTTGCTGTCCAAATAAAAGACACTGTTGAATGGTATGAGTAACTGAATGATATTATTAATTTAAGTGCACAAAGTTGTATTATTAAATTTTCTAAAGTATTATCTATTATAAGTCTGCATTTCTGCCCTTGCATTTTTGGACCCCACCCCCACCCCCTACCAAATGCTTCCATAATTTCTATATAATTTGTCTCTGAAGAGTTAAACCTCATACTTTCGCTTTCATCATATTATGTTTAAGCTTATACTGACTTAGTTTGCAAAACTGTAAATTTATTCAGCTGACCACCATTTAAACGATTAGCCAAATTATTTTGGGGGTCCTGGGTTCCTATTTCCACATTCTTCTAAGTATTATGTATTTTACTAAATAATATTTGGGAAGACTATACTTGGCTTATCTTTTAATACTAAGTAATATTTGGGAAGACTACACTTATCTTTAAATCACTTACAAAACATACCCCTTAGGGTTGGTGTTATAGCTCAGTGGGAGAGTGTTGCCTAACTCTACCCAGCACTACCCAGAAGAAAAACAAAAATCAACCAAAAAAAAAAAAAAAAAGCAAACAGACAAAACAAAAAAACCCTTAAATCGACTTTATTGTAATTTTATGATTCCATCATTTGTTTCCTCTGGAAACAAATGTAACAATAAACACTTCAACTAAACTAGAAAGTATTGCCCACAGGCACCAGGCATCTCAATAGATTGTGAACATGAACCTCTGAGAAGAACTACTGCTTAGGTGCTGAGAGCCATTGCCAAGTAGGAATGATGCATGGAAATTTCCTTGCCAGCATACCCCTGTTGCTTAGAGGAAGGACTCGTGGAAATGGACTTGCCTTGGACATTAGCAGTGACATTGCATGTATGTTTGAGAAAGGTGACCCTGCTCAAGGACCAGGGTGGATCCGGGTTTAAGGAGGATCCTACTGGATTAGGGTGGATCCAGGTTTAGGGTGTATCCTGCTGGGAATAGGGCGTATCCTGCTGCCTCAGGCACGCCACTCCCAGAGTATTTGGGATTCAGAAAGTGGAGTTGGAGAGAACGTGAATTTCCCCAGAACGTGTTTGTAGAGGGCCGGTGTGAGTTCGGGAATAAAGAATTGCTGTTTGAATCTACAAGGCTGTGAGTGGCTCCTGATTTTGTGCCCAGCCAGACTGCGGCACTTAGGAAAAGAAATGAAAAACAAAACAAAACAAAACAAAAACAAACAAACAAACAAAAACTCCAAAGACAGCTGAAGGCAAGCAGAGGCTTCAGATCCATTCAGGAACATATACCTCCTGTCACTACTTGAAGATTCTTTGGAGCCCAATGCTGACTCCCTGAGACCTTAGAGAAATAGCGAACACCTCTGGTTCTTCCACTTCAAAAGGTCATATCCCTCCAAAATGCCAGTTACCACCGGCAGGTGTTGAACTCTTCTGTGCTGTTGATCTCGCTCTTGGAGCCCGGGATGGGCCCTGTAACCTAGTACTTCTCAATGTGCACTCAGGTGTCCAGTGACTGTGTCAGCACTAAAGAGGCAGCTGGTGGCCTGTCCCCTCCCCCAAATCCGGGTGCGTCCCCCCCACCCCCCGGTTTGCTTTTCCACACGCAGAGTGTTGAGGGTGACCTGGGACAGCAGGACGTGGTCTTCAGAAAACAGATGTGGGCGTTTCTGCCCCATCGCCCTGGGAAAGACAGACAGCTCACTTTTCACAGAAGTGATTCTTGGAGGACACTTTGCTGGATGGGATGGAGGAGTGAGGTTTCAAACCTGCGCCTGCCCTCAGGGCCGCCCTTGACCTAGCTTGGACCACCGGAGAAAGAGAGCCAAAGGCGCCCCCATCGAGATACCCACTCACCTAAATGCCAGTAAGCGCTCCCCGATCAGGGCCAGGCTGGCCCCCAGCACGGTCAGCACCACTAGCTTCCCCATGGTCTCGGGGTGCCCAGTGGCGACCAGCGGGTGCCGCAGATTTGCGCTGGGTGCCGGGGGCAGGCTCGGTCACCGACGGTGATTGGGGCCCGCGGGGCCCCGCCTGCCCGCCGGTCCCGGGGGAGGTGCGCTGCGGTCCCGGGGGAGGTGCGCTGTCAGGTGCTGGGGCTCCGCGCCACGCCGCCCAGGTTCAAAGTCACCTTTACGCGCAGAGTTCAAGGAAACCTTTATTCGTGGGGGTTCAAGAAACTCGTGCACGGGTTCTGGGCGCTGTTCCTTCCCCCAATTCCCCTCCAGGTTTAAGTTGCAGAGAGGGAGACAGGATCCGCCAGTTCAGAATCAGCCAGTTCAGGGTTGTGGTTCTCTTGGCAGCTTCGGCAAGAACGCACCGGTTCCTGGGCAGATGCACTGAGTTTGCTCCTAAAAACCTAGGAATTTAATCTCGGTTCTGGACTGAAGGGGGCTGAAGGAGCCGGGGAGGGTGGGAAGCTAAAATTCATAGCCCAAAACTTGGGGTTTCTGGCAGGCAAGACCTGAGATGAGATGAACAGAATATCTCTGGAGACACTGAGGAGGAGAGAAAATAACTCGAAGCCAAGATCTTAATCTCGTTCTTCTCCGAGACTTGGGGCATAGGACCTTGCCTTCCAATGTCCATAAACGACATCAGAGACCTGAACGTCATGGGTGTCCAGTTCCAGGACTTGGACTGTGAATAACAGTATCTGTCTCCAACGTTGGTGGGATAAAGAAAAGTCAGGAGAAGAGGAGGAAAAGAAATAGGAAATCAGAAGATGAGAATGGGAAAAAAGTTTTCTTAGGAGACTTTCAGAATTTTCTTTGACCCTTGTTTCTAGGATTTCAGTTACTTCCAGGTGAGGAATACACTTTCCCCTTTTCTAAAGATGACTGAGTTGGAGGAAAATGGCTGAAGAAGGGAAAGATGTGGAGTTTGGGCAAAGTGTCATTTTCTGGTGTGATCTTATTTTTATTTATCAACAAAAAGAAATAGTAGTCCTGTTGCATTCAAGTGAGTAAAAAAAAAAACCAAAACATTTTTTTTTTGAAAGATTGAGATTATCTAGACTCAAGGATATAAAGAAGGAATAAGGTGGTCCCTTATCGGTGATACATAAGTATAATATGAATACATGATATAAGATGAATAATGAAGCCTTTCACTTGTGCACCACTTAATTATGCGCTGAGTGTGTGCTTATAACCTTATTTATGTTAACTTTTCAATTCTCAGAATAACCTTAGTTACATAACATTACCCCTCATTTTGCACATGAAAAAACTAAGGCACAGAGTGGTTGTGAGATTTGCCTTAGGTCACACAGCAGATTAAGAGGCTGAGTCTGACAATCTGGTGCCAAAATCTGTGCAGCCTCTACGATGCTGCATCTATTAAAGCTATGGAAGAAGGGGGATGCTAAAAGCACATTAACATCTGGAGTTGTAAAAATAAGACTATTCTCTTTAAGATGAATTATTTACTTATTTAATATTTTTATGTTTCTGGGGATCACAGCCAGGGTCTCACACAGGCTAGGCATGTGCTGTACCACTGACCTACACCCTCAGCTCTAAGATCGATAATTCTAAGAATGCAAGCATAGGAGGGACTGGATGTTAGTTCCACCGGTGACTTGGGAGAAGGAGGGCTTACAGAGCTGAGGACCCAAGGAGTGTGATACAGGTTTGAGTGTCAGGCTTCCTGGGTTTGGACTAGCTTTAGTTAGGCACTTAGCTTATTTTTTTTTAAATTATTTTATTGTTGGTTGTTCAAAACATTACATAGTTCTTAATATACCATATTTCACAGATTGATTCAAGTGGGTTATGAACTCCCATTTTTACCCCGTATACAGATTGCTGTGTCACATCAGTTACATTTCCATTGATTTACAAATTGCCTTTCTAGTGACTGATGTATTCTGCTGTCTATCCCATTCTCCACTGTCCCCTCTCCCCTCCCCTCCCCTCCCCTCCCCTTCTCTCTCTCCATCCCCTCTACTATAAATCGTTTCTTCCACTTATATAATTTTTCTCCTACTCCTCCTTTCCTCTTATATGTAATTGTGTATAACCCTGAGGCTCACCTTCCAATTCCATGCAATTTCCCTTAACTTATTAAAGTTTCAGATTCACCTTCTGTAAAAGGGCATCAGCTTTGTAGGTGGCTTAAAATCAAGGGTGATAATAAATGTAAAGTGCTCAGCACCGTGCTTGACACATTATAGAATTCCATCAAGATCAGCCCCGGTGAAGTCTGAACCGAGTTGAGGTCAGAGGCTTCTGTGGGAAGAGACCCTGCCCATTGACCACTAGATCCTCCAGTGCTTTCCATGAAACTCTGGGCTTAAAAAATTATTTCAATCAATATGACTAAATGGGTGGATCGGAGGAGGTGGATGGAGAAACTTGGGAGAGAGAAACTTGGAAGAACGAACACAAATAGATGATGAAATCGTGATAATCGGACCATGAGCTCAGTGTTTTGCCTGCCTCATCACATGGCTCCTTGTCAACCTCACTATATAAAGAAGAAAACAAGGTTCAGAGAGGTTAACTAATAACTCTCTGGCGGATCCAGAGTTATGAACACAAAGTCTCCATGTGGACTCAGGTCAAGTGACTCCAGAGTTCAACTTCCTTATCTCTGTGTTTGCCACTCGGTCACCTGGCATGAAGACTGGGGTAAGGAAAGAGGCATATTCTTAGACAATTGATTGAGGATGCCTTGTTAGCTATAATTTGTTTTAAATTTTTTCACTTGAAGCAGAGAAGTGTGTGTGTGTGTGTGTGTGTGTGTGTGTGTGTGTGTGTGTTTACATTAACTTTAAACCTTAGAAATAGTTAGTAATTATTTAAATATCATAACTAGTAATTCAGATCATCAGCATGGTAAATTAGCATTACAAACTTCCAAACTTTGGGGCCACCCCATCAAGTGCCACCTTCTAATTCTGTGCCTGGAGAGTTCTCATTAGCACATGAGATAGAAATAATTATTCATTGTGAAGCCAGTTACATTCCAACTAAGTGGGTTGCCAAACATACAGCATTAGGCAGCTCCAGCTCTGCCCTGAAGAAGAACGAACGAGGGTGAGGAAGTCAAAGTCCCAGGGGATCCTGGACCTAGAACACTGCTATGTGCTATGTCTACATGACTAACCCAAGAAGACTCTGCTTTCTGACCTAAGGTGAGTGAATTCTCCATGTAGGTCTCCGTCTTGGACTGAATCTTTTTGTGGAGTGTATGTGGAAATACCTAAAATGATAGAGCTGAGACTTCACTGAGTTTGCAGAACAGATGGTACAATGTTTTTCCATGCCTTCTTGGTAGTAATCATTTGTGGTAACAGATTTGACTGGAATGTTGTGTTTGTTGGACTGTTCCACCTGGCAGTGAGATTATGGGAAAAGAACCTGTCGTCGCCTCCATCTCTAATCCCTGAGACCGCTGTTTGTCAGCAAGCAAAAAGACCCTGGCAATAGGCCAGATGGGCTTGGTTGAAAGGTCAGAGTGCATCAGTGAGGTGAGAGGGGTTTACTGTTATTGAATGAGTAGGACAAGTGAATTCTAAAGTCCTAAATTCTGGTTCTGGTTTCATTTGGCTCTTTAAATTTTAGAAATTAGCTATTGATGCTGGACCTTTTCCCCCCTCATTGTGTAGAGTTGGACATTGTATAATAAGTGGCAAAACGTGTCAGTCCAGTTGCTCCTATACCATTGATAGCAAAACACTATTCAAGGGAATGCCGAAGGCAATATGGTGTAATTCTTCTGTATAAAGAGTATGGGGGACTGAGATTGTGGCTCAGTGGTAAAGCACTTGCCTACCCTGTGCAAGGCACTGGGATTGATTCTTAGCACCACCTAGAAAGAAAAAAAAAAATAAAGTTCCATCAACAACTAAAAAGAATTTTTAAAAAGAGTATGGGCATTATCTATATTATATATCTGTGTGCATACATATAAAAACAATCTGGACACAAGCAGAAAAGCAGTGACTTTAAGAGCAAAAGGTTGGGGTGACAGAGAGTGGGAGGTCAGTGAGTGTGAAAGAAGCCTTTGCTTTTATTATATGAACTTTTGTAATGTTTGAAAAATTTAAACCATTTATCTTGATCACAAAATGTAATAATTTTTTTCTTAAATATTGTTCATATCTGTGATTCTTGCCCAGAAAAAGAAGTAGTGAAGGAGGGAGAGAGCTGTAAATCATGAGAGAAGGTGAGTATCTCTTCATAATGTTGTCCTTTAAAAAATGAATATAGATTTTAGACTATTAGGAAATGTCCAGAGGCCAGAGAGACAGATGATTAAAAGCTGGGTATGGACAACTACATGCCTTGATATGGGTCTTGTGCTGCTTTGGGGAGAAAAAACTAGAAGATTACAGATTTCTATTATTTCAGGAATATGATATGCTTGAATTTAGATAAAAATCCTCATTTCCACTTTGAGGATGCATCTAATAGTGAAGCCAAGCCAGAACAATTTCTGATACATTGTTCACTAAGCTTCCTGCAACCCACCATGATCTGTGCCCACTTGGGACTTCATATGCAGCCTAAAATCTGCTGGGAGTCACTGTGCTGAGTGTATTTAGTAGCAAGGGGCATCAGGGTCCAAGCAGTCTCATGTTTCACTGTCTAAGGGACAAATGAATCCGGGTCACACTTTGCCAGGAAGGACCTTTTCAGGTGAACTCCACTTTAACTGTTCAAAGGGTCCTTCACCAATGTTCTACAGCCCCTCTATGACTCTGTAGTTTGGATCACATCTCCAGGTACAGCCACATATTACACTATTTGATCTAACAGGGATTTATTTAACTAGATGACTCTAAGTAGGGTTAGTTAGAAGAAAGTGTGGTGAGGCCCACAGGAGGCATGTGTGTAAAATTAGTGATGTTTAAAGTCAGCTAAAAGCTAGTAACTAAAAGCAAGGGATGCTAGAGGCTTTATTTAGTTTTCTTCTTGATTTCAGTCTGAGTAATCTCTCACACTCAATGCTTTGAAAGTCTAAAAACTTGGCAGGGGGAGGGAATCTGCAAGCACCGGGCAATCCAGTGTGGTTAAAGGTTCTCTCACCTCAGCAGGCCTAATGGTCACTGGTGTGCTTGCTGACACACATATTGCTGGGTCCTGCACCCAGTTTCTAATTTGTTAGGTTTGGAGTAGGACTTGAGAATCGACATCTCTGATAAGTTCACAGATATCACCAACTGCTGATTCCAGGGCCACACGGGACATAAAGGACCTGGGGAAGAAAGCTGAGAAGTCAGTCTGGAGAGGTAGGCAGGACTTGGTAGGCCCAGCTCAGGAGCTTGAATTATGCTCTAGGGAGCACTGGGAAAACCATTGAAATCACGTGGCCCAGTAGTCATTTTAGGAACCTCACAGCACAAGGGTGAGAATGGATTGAGAAAAGGTGAAGGGCTTGCGTGTCCCAGAGCCTGAAGATAGTTGGAGGCCTTAGTCTGTGTGGGTAGGTGGTGGTGGCTGGAGAAGCTATGAAGATATTTCCTATTGTATGAATTATGGTAGGATTACTTCCTATGGTACAATTGTAGGAATTTGAGAAATGTTTAGGTGGTAATATTGGCAATTTGTAGGATGTGGGCAGGGAGGTGGTAAGGAAGAGGAAGAAATGAAAGAATGTATGTAAGCTGGAAGGATCCTGTAAAGAGGGCTGTCTTCATGGATGTAGAGACCGTAGAGTAGAAGGGTCATGGACAAAATAGGGAGTCCATTTAAAGCTGTGCCTTCCATTTGATGCTCTAAGAGAAATCTTGTAGTTTTCTTCAAAGTGGAAAAGTGCAGAAGTCATGTTGCCATGAGCATTACTTTCAGGCTCAAAATGAAATTTCTGTAATGAGTTTATTTTTCATTATCATTAGTCTACAACCCACCTGGGAATGTTTTGTTATCTAACAAGGCCCATTTTTCTGGCTGTAGAGTATACCAACCATTGAAGTTTTGCAAGAGTTTATTCTCAGGGCCACCAAACATGGAGGTGAGAGAATCTTGAATCTACCTCCCCAAGGATCTGGTTTGGGAATATTTATGGGATAAAGAATCAGGGTGAAAATCGATCAGAAGTGAAATAATCAGTTGTCTGCACACGTGTTATCCATCCTCATGACTTTTTGTGGAATGCATGTTCAGATAATGGCGGCCTTAGCATGATCCTAGGGCAGAGGTTTTGGCTGTCTGATGATAAAAGAGCTAGTGGTTTCAACAAAAGTAGCCTTCAAGTCCCTGAAAAAGTTACCTAGGCAACCATTATCAGGATCTACTCAGTAGAGGTCTGGTCTGCAGCAAAGTTCTTGGGAGATTGGTAGTATATTATTCACCTGTGTGACCTATAAAATTAGTGATGTTTAAAGTCAGCTAAAAGCTAGTAACTAAAAGCAAGGGATGCTAGAGGCTTTATTTAGTTTTCTTCTTGATTTCAGTCTGAGTAATCTCTCACACTCAATGCTTTGAAAGTTTAAAAACTTGTGCAGAGCTTTCAACTCTAGTCAAAAACATCACTTCCTTGTGCTTTCAGACCCTAATAAGAGTGAGATGCTGAGGGTGCAGCTCAGTGGCAGAACACTTGTCCAGATGCATGAGGCCCTTGGTTGATCCCCAGCACTGCCCCCCCCCCACAATTTTTTTTAAAAAGACCAAAAAAAACCCCAAAACAACATTTAAAAACCCCAACGACAACCAAAGAATTATGTAACTGATAATTTGCAGTTATCCATGGAAAAACAGTTCCACCCTTTATGTGTAAAGAACTCTTCGATATTTATAAGAAAAAGGTCAACATCCTTTAAAGGGGGAAAAAAATGCCCACTGAAAAATAAATACCAATCTATATATGTATTGAAAGCGTGTTTAAACTCACTTTAATAAGAGAATGAAAACTAAAACACATTGGGAGAAAATTGAAAAGCAGGAGCAAAGGCTAAGAGAGAGCTACTGGCATCTTCACCTGCCCCCCACCCTCCCCACCGTCCAGAATCTCTTCATGGAAAGCTGGATGAGTAAGTAAGGAAAAGTATTAAATAGCTGAGGGAAGGTGGCAGTGGGTGGTGTGGTGGTGGGTCCCAGTACTTCTCCTTTGCTTTGCTGGATTGACATTCACCAGCCTGCATAGGCTGTGGCTCCAAAGGAGGATTCACACTGAGCAAATAGAAATCTAGAGGAAGGATCATCCTTAGATTAGTTGTCATGTAGGATTAATCCATGCACAAAATGGAAAAAAAATCCACTTGTAATTTATATTTAGTTTTCTTTTCTCCCTGTATTAAGTATTCATATTCACATATGATTATTATAAAATAGCTGGGGGCTTTGTAAGAACTAAAAGGATATTGTTATTTAAAAGGATCATGAATTTAAAAGAATTAAAACACACACCCACAAACACACACACACACACTTGCACACACACTCTCATAAGACCTACATAAACTTAGTGGTCCCATATCCCAATTGTAGTTTCAATTATTTTAAATGACAGCCTCTTAATGACCAAATTGTTTACCTCCAGTATATGATCACAAAAAAATCATTATAAATAAATATACATCAAACTTATAGTTTGATAAAAGAGAATCTTTCATGGTCCATGGAGGCCAAAAATCAGAGTTTAATTTTTTTTTTTGTATTTCAAGATAAACAATACATCTACTTACTAACTTATATCTACTTTTGCCCAAATTTTCCATAAATAAAATAGAAAACAAGTTTATTTTATGCCTACTGTATTCTGGTACATTTTATAAATATGGCTCTTTAGATATTGATTTTCTCCTAAAAAAAAACTCAAAATATATGTTAATTCTTAGTTTTGGATTTCCAGGTGAACAATATTTAATCTTGCTTTATTCATCTGTGACAAACATTTTTTTTCTCATGGATAATGGAGACTGCAAAAAAATAGTCATTATTTTAGTGTAAATAGATCCAAGTCATTATCAATAGACATTTAAACACATAAATAAAAGCTGTCCAAATGGACAGAGGTAAAGTTTAAGAATACTTTTGCCATTTACATTTGAAAGCTATCAGATGAAACAGAACTCGAACTGATATTTAAAAAAAAAAGAAAAACCAACTATATATGTCAGGAAAGGAGAAAATATGAAACACTCATTGGTTCTATGGCAGTACCTTTATGTGGCTGTTAAGGGTCTAGGCTCTGGCATCAGAAATAGATTGATATCTACCCCTTGTTAGGTGTGCGACCTTGAACCTCTGCAAAATGTTAACTATGATGTAATATCAATACCTATTCCCGAGGCTGCAATTAGGATTAAATGAAATAATGAACATAACCTTTTCAGTGCATTCTTGGGCACAATGTAATTAACTCATAAATATCTTAATGATCATGATGAAGATGGGAAGAGAGTAGGAAAAGTATGCTGATAGGTTACAATGTAAAGAAACACCTGAAATTCTCTCTCCAGGGCTTGAAACAGTTTTATAGAAGCGAGAGTGAGTGGGTGAAATCTCCCCCTGGTGATTTAGGCACCTTGGCCCTAAGCCTAGCACTGCTGCTGCTTGACCACATGTTCTCAGACAGCTGAGTGCATCTCTCCTGGCTTCCAACACATTCTGTTCCACGAGCAGGTGAGATGATCTGACAGCTCCAATTTTTTATCTCCCCTTTGAATCCAAGCTGGGCTCCCATTTAGGAGGAGAATAGATACAATAGTCCCTAAGAATTGAGAATTGGAATCGCAGTATTTAGTTGATTTCGTTGTTGTTGATTTATTTTTTTCAAATAAAGAGTCCCTTGATGTTCAGCTCTCAATGAGAGAAACTGATATGGCCATGCCTATCTATCCCAAGGAAACCCCATAGGAAGGCTGCTTCCCCCCCACCCCCAGAGCAGGCATTGAGAATTAAACACAGGGAGAACTTGGATTTCAGTTAGTCTTTAATATAATTCCAAGTCTTTAACAGTAAACAAAGATGTTAAGTATAAAAACTCAAAACACATTATCAATCAGTAGTTCTGAACACTCACAGTGGTCACAATGTGGGAACTGAGGTCACTTACATTTTAAGGAAATAGCACTCACTCTGTTTCAGTGGACTCACTTTCTGCAGATGGAAGGCAAAGGTGAGGCTTATTGTGCAAAGTGTCTTCACTTTATGGAAAAGCAGCTTTCTTCTTTCTTTCTTTCTTGGCATTTAAAAGAACTGTTCATTTTCCTTTTAGGTTAAAAGTGCTATAAGAACTGAAGAGGCCTCTCCTTACTGAACTAAACTATATATGTCACATACATTTATGGGTCAAATTCCCTCAGAATTAGCAACTCATATGGTTAAATTCCCTCAGAATTAGCAACTCATAAAAAATTAATAGGAGAAGTTGTCACTCTTGCACACCAAAAATATGATTTAGAGTTCACAGTACAAAGCTCTATGGTACAAAGTGCCTATAAGCAGCTTCCCATCATGTATTGCAGCCACAGAACTTCCCTGGAGGACAGATCCGTTGTTGGCATAAACTGTAGTGACCAGAGGCTTCTCGGATAGGATGTTCTGGACTCGGAGAACCTACGCAGAAAATACAAAGTATTAATAGAGCCACCACATTTGTATGTCACTCAACCACCAACAATTCCTGTCTTCCACAGTGACTAAGAGGATATGCTGTTGAAAACAGCAGTTACCAATCTTTTTTAATGTTTAAATTACTTTCTCAAACCTTCAAAGAAAGTACTTTTAAAAACCATCCAATTATGCCATGCCAACACCGGATTTAGTGTTATTATTGTAATTCAAGATTAAGAGAAATACGTTCACACTAATGTGCCTACTTTCACACTACTTCACTGTGAACAAAAATCATGTCATGCGGTGAACTGACAATAAATGGGATATTTTAAAAATTTACAGTATACTGCACAAGAAGGACACATGTCTTTATAAAAATGCCTTTTGACTAATTTCCACCATAATTTAATACATCAAAAGATTACCCTTCTTAAAGCATTTGAACAATGCAACATTCTGCCAATTATTGGCTTAAAGCAATTACAAAACCACCACACAAGTTTATTGGATTATTGGTTTAAGAGAACTAACAAATCATCCCTGTGACAGTTCATTGGAGTATTAGTTCTAAAGGACTTGAATAATGAGGGTTGAAAAACTCAAACTATAAACACCTCTGATGAGGGAGGATTGTTGGGGTCATACACAAAGAGCTTCTGGCCATTAGGATGACAGCCTATCCAGATGTCCCCCGAAGAAGGATCAATAGATACATTATCCACCAGTGTGTCCAACTGGAGTACCTAACAAGTGAAGAAATGTCAGTATCTAAATGACATGAGCAACTTAATTAAATAATTTGGAGCTAAACTTTCCTGCCTCTATGCATGTGAGAAAATTATACACATCTTCCCATGAAACACCAATATTGCTTAAAATAAATTTAATAAATTGGTTTGGAACCACTTTTCATCTTCTCTGAAATTAAGAAAGTTAGGACGATGCTCAATCTCTCAAAAAAATGAACTCCTTTTCCTTTAAAAGATGCACGATGATCAGTTAGCTCAAGGAACTCAAAGCAAGAGAGGAAATTCTTAAATCAACCTAAAATATGTGTTGCAGAGCAGGAAGAAAATAATAATGGCGTGGAACCCAATTTCTACCTTCATTTATTATTGAAAGAACTGACACCGTGCATAAATCTTCATTTGAGAATTCATCTATTAGTCTTTTCAATTGTGAAAATTCTTATTGGAATTCATCAAATGCCATCAATACTTCATAGAACGAGCCCTAAGTCTGATGCAAACATCACTCTCAACCGGCTGCTGCATGTAATCAGAGTTAGTCTTTGTGATCGCTGGGAACATGAGATTTCTCTCATAGGGAGGTAATATCTAAAAACACAGAACTGTTACACTAGCATCCATTTGTTCTAAGTGTGGTATTGGTAATAATAGATGAATACTTAACTTTATACATAAAAATAAATACTTACCTTTATTTGAGTTAAGTTCATATTAGGGTGTTTTTCCAAAACATGAATTTCATGTGCCAACATGTCAGCAACATAGAGATACCTTAGTGGAAAGGACATACTGGTTAGGGCTTCCTGCCAATAGATAGCTTCATTAATACAGTATAAAAGAATAAGTCTTAATAACCTGCCAAGGAGTTAATCAATGATGGGCCCTCGAGGAATACTTGATAAAGGTCAATTTTTATTTAAAAAGTAAAGCTTTCAAAATCAATTCAGTGGTACTACAACAATCATGGAATTATTAAATTATTTCTCAAAAGATTTGTAAGGAAAAATAGCATAGGACATCAATTTGAATAGAAAGCCCACGATGTTTCCCACTGAAATGACAATATAACAGATGTTTGGTTTCCTAAGAAAACCTTCTACATTCCACAATGTAATTTGACATTTTTAACTATCACATAGAAATACATGGTACAAAATACATTTTATTAATGCTATTTACTACTACTTATTAATAGTTAATAAAATATCAGTGCATGGAGAACTTGAAGAGTAAGAGATAAGTATCAATTCAGAACAATCGCTCTACACCTGTGGAGTGTGAATTAATGAGCCACTCTGGATAATTTCATTGCCTGAACTGGCTGTTCCGTGGCCACTGTTGCATTGAGGAATCATTACTGCAACTCTGCGGTGGCAGATTCAAAGGTGAAGTAGACACAGCCTTTCTCCCCAGATGTTTGGAATGTGTTGGAAGGATCAGACTATGAAATACCTAAGTTTCTATTTCATGTCTAGAAACTGAAAAAAAAAATAACTCTAATTTCTGAGAAGACAAAAAGACTCACAAAGGATGGGGCACCCACATGAAGCACACAGAAGCAGAGGTTAGATCTGACTCACCTTCTGCCCAAAGAAAACACATGTGCCAAAGAACAGGGGCAGAAGTGAGGAAGGGTTGTTTGTCAAAAATGAGTTTGTTGTCTAAAACATGGAAAGTATGAAAATAACAGAAAGAGGCAAGGTGGGGCAAGTCATTTAAAGAAAACTCAACCCTTTCCTGCCTTGATTTGATGAACAATTGGATTCCTCGGGACTTTTCGAACAACCAAGTGGCATAATAACAAATGGTGAGCACAGTTCAACAATTACAGAGCATTTGCTCTGCTCACGGTGCTGTGCCCCATGTGAGGAGTCAGAGAGGAAGACAGAGCTCCCATTGTGGGAGCCCTTAAAGGGTAATGAACCATGGAGAGACAAAATAGGCAAGAGTGCAAAAGATGGAAGGAGGCTGGAAACTACTTGGAACAAAGTCTTCCTAGGCAGAGAGGATGAGAACTGAGCCAGGAAAGGAGGGATGGGAAAGGAGGGTGAGTGGGGGAGGGGGCATGGGTGGAACCAAGGTGAGTTGCTCATTGGATGGACAGGAATGGTGAAAGGGAAGGAGTCAGAACTGAATTATTCTCCTCCTCCTTCTTCTTTTTATTATTATTATTACTGTTTAGCCTGAGTGTCTGGAAAGTTTGACTGTTGTAATAGAAATATGAGAGATGGAGAGAAAACCAGATTTGCTAGAGAGGTTGAATCAGGTCAGTTAGAGACAATTTAAATTAAATGATTCTACATTTCTTTTCAGTAAATAACAAGAAAGGAGAAATTGCATTGCAAAAATAAGGACATTTGTTGTCAAGGAATGCCAGATTTATTTCCTGTTGTATTGGTGGTAGTTTAAATTGCTCAGTGTGCTAAGGCAGTAGGAGAGAAAGCTGGTAAAGGATTTAATATCCTTTCTTGTAGATTGTTGTTGTGCACACAAAAAGAGTGAGAGAATTTCTGCAAGTAATTTGGCAATATTTATTACAGTTAACGTTTTATTACAGTTAACTGAGCAACTAGTTCTATTTCTAGGGGCGCAATAGAAATACTTGTACAAATATACAAAGAGAGAGGACTCATAATGCCATTTAGCCAATGTCTTAATTGGGATTTGAATGAAGGTCTGTATGAGAACAAAATCTGCAAGTTTAATCATTATGCTTTAATGCTCTCTGAGGGAGTTTTCCCCTTAAAAATATCTGGATAAGTTTCAGTGGTAAATGAGAAATACAGAATGGTCTTTATTCAGAAAAATAATATTAATTAACATGTTCATCAACAGACAATTGGTTGAATTAGTTTAGGATCATCCTTATAATGGCAAAATATATAGTCAATAAAAGAAAAATATATTTGTTTGAAAGGAAAGATCTACCTGATATTTAATATGCATACATAATAAGATCCCAATTTATCAAAATTTACATTTATAAAATTTATTATTGTTACTATTATTATTTTAGCACCAGTGAAAAACCATTAAGCTACATCTCCAGACCTTTTTAGTTTTTACTTTGAGACAGGGTCTCACCAAGTTGTGTAAAGCCTTGCTAAATTGCTGAGACTGGCCTTGAACTTTTGATCCTCTTGCCTCAGCCTCCCAAACTGCTGGGATTATAGGCGTGTACCACCACACCTGGCTATAAAATTAAATTTGACAATGATATATACCAAAATTTATATATTGTATGTATATACATAACCTATTAGCATAAATACATATAATTATGTATTATATGTAAATATGTCATATATTATGCAGACATGAGATCATATAAAAATATCAAAAAAGTTATTTTCATATTGGGGAAAAAACAAAACAAAAGGCAAACTAAAAACAACAAAAAAGAAACCAAAGACTTTGGCTAGCCTTATGACTTAGGAGAAATTAAGATATTCTGTAAGGGGCCATACTTTTTATCAGGGGAAATACTGATCCCATTTGCTGAATCAAATCCATCTGCCACCACTTTAACTTCATTTGGACTGTAGTAAACAACATTTGCCCAGTGTAAGTTCACATATGTTTCCAAATACTTCAAGAAAGGATCAGAGAAGTAGTGGTCATTGGTGGCATAGAAATGTCTTGGTCCGATAGCTATGATATTATTTACACTGAAAGAGAAAAATAACATGTGAGAAAAAACAATAGTTTATTGGTATCCATATTAAATATTAAATACCCATAAGGTTTATACAACATGTGCTATTTTTGATAAGAGGTTTTCTAGGAAAAGATGAGCTAAATTCAGTGGCAACAGTCATATGTAATATACTATATTATCATCAGCAAGAGAACAGTTTTGGACAGTAGCAGGTAATCTGAAGATAGGTCATTTAGCAATTATGACAGAATCATTATTAAAGAACTTGGCACCATCAGGGTGTTTTTGATGCAAGCAATGTAGGGTTTAACAATTACACGTAAAGATAGAACTATCCAGAGTACAGAGCTGGAGAGGGTCTGATTGACTGGTGAGCTGGTTAGGCCGTCAGTAACATTTACCTAGCCCCCGTTTACTCAGTTGCTGGATCTTCCTGATGGCCCATGCTTAGTTATTAGTCAAACTAAGGTTGACTATTCAATTTCTACCTGCCTCACAAAGTCGACATGCTGAGAATGAACAGGCACTCAATAAACACTTGCAGAGAGATGGATGATGAAATTGCCATAGTACAATGCTTCAGGTGAGAGATTGATATGCTAAAAACAATTACATTTTAAAACCAGTTAGGCAAAGGTGTCATTAAATTTAAATTCCAATTACCCTATGCAAAAATTTCTGAAAGAGCTGCTTTCTTCTTTGTCAAATGAAAAATACAGAGCTACAGGGAAGGTTGGTCTCCTTCTTTCTGAAAGAGCCCTATAATACAGAGGCTGCCTGAATAGTATTTATGCTCCTATTTATTATAAAGTGCATCTTGGGGGAAAAAATGATGGGAAGTTACATGCTTATGCCCTAGATAAGGAAGTAGAAGTTAAAAATATCCATCAAATTTAAACTAAAAACAGTAGGTGAATGCAAACTGAGCTGAGAGGATATACATGGTTCTCTTTTAGCCACCTTATCTGCCAGCATTATGTTCTTGACGTGGTAGTGACCCACTTCCAAATTGAATGCTTCCAATTCTATAGGGCCATTAGCCCACAGCTGCCAACTAACCACGTGAGATCACTTTGTAGAAAAGCCCCATACAAAGCATACAAGCCCTGTATAAAACAGGCTATTCTCCCTTGGCAGGACAAGTGTTTGGGTGCTGAGTCATCTAAGATGAGGGTAACAGCAGGAAAAAATGGTAGGATGTGTCTTTATTATCAAGATGTGCCTGAAGAGAATTGCCCTGTAACCTAGCCTTTTGTCATTCTCAAGGAAATCCTCCAGAACACTGATTATTGTAAAGAGGGCCCTCAACCTTCGTATGCCACGTTCTCCATGATCTATAAGGAAACTATACCACAGGTGTGTGTGTGTGAGCGAGTGTGTGTGTGTGTGTGTTTAGTGGGTGTGTATACAGGTGAAGTAGCCCTTATCCAAAATACTTGGAACCAGAAATGTTTCTCATTTTTTAAAAATTTGGAGTATTTGCATATATATAATGAGATATTTTGGTGATGGGACCCAGGTCTAGACATGAAATTTTTTTGAGGTGGGTACCAGGGACTGAACTTAAGGGCACTAGACCATTGAGCCACATCCCCAGCCCTATTTGTGTCTTATTTAGAGACAGGGTCTCACTGAGTTGCTTAGTGCCTCACTTTTGCTGAGGCTGGCTTTGAACACGTGATCCTCCTGTCTCAGCCTCTGGAGCCACTAGGATTACAGACTTGTGCCACCAGCCTGGCAAAATGAAATTCTTTTATGTTTTATATGCATCTTACACATATAGCTAGGAGATAATATGATACAATATTTTTAAGATTTGTACATGAAACAAGTTTCATATTTAGATGGTACACCTGACTCATGTCCAAGTTTCATGCTGAACTTTTACTGGTGGCATCAAATTAGGACTCAAAAAGTTTTGGATAATGGAACATTTTGGGTTTCAGATTGTTGAATTAGAAATGCTCAACCTGTATAAATATACATGCACATATAAACACACACACACACAGGTATAAACTCTCGTATTATAGGTAATATATATTACGTTTTATCTATAAGCTCATACATATGTATTAGCTCTTATAAAATGTGAGAAGACCACTCATTATGGGGAATGTTTGAAAATGCTAGAGAGAAACTAGAGAATGAACAAAAGAAGAAAATAATACCTTGGAAGAAGCTCATGTTTGATTGTTTTCAGGTGCAACAGAGAATTTTCTTCTTCTTGGAATTTAAAAATTTCCACTGTATTCTTGAATTCCGGGTGGTTTACAACAAAGAGATAAACTGTGTCATCTAAATCCACAGAACAGAGTTAATTTGCAAGACATAACCATAGGACCTCTGGGCAGGCACTGACATTTAAATACCACGGGCAAGGAAAGGTTGAATGTACAGCTGCTAGACGACCTAACAGATCATTCTTCTTCCCAGGCTTTCCCATCACTGTCTGGTGTTATTTCTGATCATTGGTCCTCTGACCTTTAAGAAAGAGTGTTTCCTACTCCGTATGCAGAATTCATGCATAATCTGTTTATAGTTTAATTCAGAAATATATCTCTTTTTAATACAATAATCATAAGTATATGAAAAGGTTATGAAATCTAAACAATTTTTCAGATGTTAGCTGTTAGAAATTTCAAAATGTAGCATAATTTACTGCCAGCTGAAGAGGCACGTGAACAAGTTGCTTATAGGAAGATGCGGGAATAATTCATGAGAAAATTGTTTCTTTCCTATCAATAGGATCCAAATCTGTTTTCCACAGTCATCTGTGGGCCACTTGATGTTTCTCAACATTGGTAGCTCATCAGCTCTTACCGTCATCTATGAAGGTGCTAATGCCATGTGGATTAAAGGAAGCCAAGTCAAAACCCCGGCTAATTCTTAATTCCAGTGCCCTGGGTTTTTCTTCTTTGAGGTCCATCATTAGTATTCCTCCAGGCTTATCTGGTGCAAAGCTGTGGAGTCCTGGATATTTCAGACCCTTTCCAAAACAGTAAGAAAAGTTAAATACAAAGGCTTAAGAAATTTTGCAGACTAAAGTGGGAACTGCACATGAATGATAAAGACTTTTTGGTTAAATGTGGTGGCATCAAGCCACAGAGACAAAGGAAACAAGAGAAGACAAGAGAAAAAATTAAAAATTGGTAGTTGGAAAGCTGAACAATAAGTATTTTGCTGAGTTGAGATAGAAGATCAGGGATTTATTCTTTTCAAAAGGTACCAGGAGGTTGGTGGATGGGGAGATTCCAGACAGAGCTGGAATCTCTGCATATTAACTGTGGAGACCCTCAAGCCCCTGACCAGCACTCTGCCTCCACAATGCCAGAAGTCCTCATCAACAGTCCGTCACAATTCCTTTCCTTGTCTCACACCTCAGATCCAATACCTCAGCAAATTCTGTTGGCTTTACCTTGAAAATGTATCCCTTCATATAGACGTGAAATGTTCTTACCACCTCTTCTATGACTTCCCTGGTCCACATCACCACCATGTTATGGCAATCACCTCTTAACTGGCCTGGCTGCTACTGCCCTTAATACCCTATTGTCTATTGTCACCTCAGCTTCCAGATTGTGTCAGATTATGTCATACCTCTAATTAAAATTCTTTGTGGCTCCCCATCTCCACCTGATCATAAGCAAAAATTCTTAGGACACCCAGAAGTTGCCACATGATTAGCACATCTCACCTTTCTCACCCAGACACCCATCTCTCTCCTTCATCTACTCTGACTTGTCCTCAATTTCCTTAATGTTCTTCAACAAGACAGCCGGTTCTTGCTTTGGGCTTTTATTCACTGTTCAATATGGCCAGGAATGCCTGACACCCTACCCCAAGATATAGGGATCCTTTCTTTGGTTTCCTTATTTGATACACATCAAATGTCACCTTTTCAGTAAGGTTGTCCCTAACCAAAATACTCACCTGATCTGGCACATCCTGTCCTCCTTCTCCTGTTTTACTATTCTCCATTGCCTTCCTTGCCATTTGACACACCTACATAAATACTGTTCAGTACTTAGTATAGTAAGGGGTTAAGACAGAAATAGACTGAGATGACTACTGACCTCACTCAGGGCTCACGGGCTGCTCTTCTTTCTGCCTGTGAGTCTCTTCTCACCAAATCTGCAAGATTTATGCCTTCCCTTCCAACTGATCTCTGGGAAATGTCACTTATCAGACAGACCTTATCTGCACCCTCTCCAAAATGGCAGCATGATGTCACCTTCACTACAGATGTCACTCTCCATACTCCACCTTACTTTATTTTTTTTGTTAAAGCACTGTCACTGTCCAATACATACTCACAAAGCCCCACTGGAATGCAAGCCAGGACTTTGTCCCATTTGTTCCCTGCTAGATCCCACAGCCTGGAAGAGTGTCTGGCACGTATTCCATTCTCTTCCCACTTACTGGAAACATTACTTTCATCATGTCCTGGATCCCCATTTACTTACTGGTCTGTTAGGGGACTCTCTATTTTGTTCTTTATCTATCTCATGCCTATTCTTGTGCCAATGCACCACTTTTTAAATTACTGTATCTTTATACATATATTGAATATGTGCATGACATTCATATGGGAGACTAAATTTCTGTTCTGAATGGAAGATTCTATCATTGCGTTTTGTTTTCTTCAACTCCGTGGGAAGCCACGGCATTTGATAAGCTTATTTGAATCCAAACATTTCACTGAACTCTCCTCTGAGTTCTAACGGTCTGTTCATTGAATCTCTTGGATTGTCTAAAAAACAAGGAACCATATTATCTGGAAATAATGACACTTCTGTCTCTTTTTTCCTATCTCACATTTCTTTTCCTTTTTTTATTAGGTTATTAAGAATCCTTAATAGATTGTGGAAGGTTACAGTGGTACTGGGCACGTTCATCCTATTCTGGACATTAATGGAATGTTTCACTGTTAAAAATGATGTTTGCTGCAGGTTTCTGGGAATTTTCCTCCTATTTCTAGTTTGCTTGGAGCTTTTAACCAGGAATGAGTATTGAATTTTATTTAATGTTTCTTTTGGCACTCTAAGTCTTTTTTTTTAAATTAGTTACTTCAGTTATCTATTTATAAAATGCTGATTCATTCTTACATTCTTAAGGTAAAACCTCATGGGTGATAATAAATTTTACTAGAATGCACTCTTTTAGTTTACTAATACAATGCAGTTTTATTTTATGCAAATTTAATGGTACAATAAAAAACAAAGCCTCACTTCATGCACATTATTGGACACTTTAATTTTTAAAAATCTACAATTACATACCTTCAAGGCTGGCAGGCAAAGTAAAATAAATTGAAATTATGCTATTGCTACATGGCAGTGATACTTAAGCTCTTAATAATCTCCATTCTTTAGTAATGTCCCCCACCAAAATAGCATGGTTTACATGCACAGGAAGAACTTCCAGATGGTGATAATTCTTCATAATTATTTAAATATTTTTTTTTAAATCCTTATTTCTGATAAAATAGAAGTAACATAAAATTCAACATCTTCACCATTTTGAAGTGTACAGCTCAGTAGTGTTGGGTACATTCACCTTGTTAAAATCTTTTTAATATTCTATTCTGTGCTGTCCAGTTTCTCATCAAGTGTGATGCTATTTTCGAGGTGACCCTCAAATTCATGCCTGCACAATAGATGGGTTGAATGAGCTAAAATATTAGGAAGAGAAGCAAATCTTACGATGTATGAGCCATTCACTTAGAAGAGCACACTTTGAGAAGTGTGAGACACATCACTGAGTAAATAAAAAATGCAACAATAAGGGAATGTTGTGAGGACAAAGGAAAGTTAATAGAGAAAAGCAGAAAAAAAAATTCTGTAGATGTGGCTACAAGACTATTGTGATTGTAATGTGCCCCTCAGCCAAACTGGCTGTGGATTTATGTGCTTAGAAATCTCACTGTTTCTCCTTAGAATTTATCCCTATGGGGGTAAAAATCCTGATGAGGTAAGTTTAAAGAACACACCCTTGCAAAAACAAACAATAAACAAACAAAAAACCACCCCAATGAGACTGCTTTCTACTTTATCCAGGAATTTTGCATCTCAAGTTATGAATAATTTTGATTAGTGGTTCTAGTGGTTTTTTCCCTAAGCCTCTAGATACATGCTTCCAAACAAACCCAGAGCCCTACTATAAATGACACTTGATTCATTAAATAAAACTTTTCTTTTAAAGCTGAATATACATTTTGGTGTATATTAACATCCATGGTATTTCCTTTTCCCTCAGGGGCACTAACAGTGGCTCACAATTTTTCATATAAAATCATCATTAACCTGAGGAGTGTTCCAACCCTTATTCTCTTCCAAGCTGAGTTCTCTCACCTATCCCGTAAGTCTGACAACTTTTTATTAGTGTTGCATCTCTCTTCTAAACTACCTCCAAGTTTTCACATGCCTCCTGAGTCTCAGAGCCTGAAATAATGGATATTGAGGGGGAACAAAATAATTAAAGTTAGTCTGAAGAATCAGATACTTCTTCTTCCAGAAAAACTGGACCCATGAAAGTCTTCTCTGCCCAAATTTGAGAAGTGGGGTCAGAAGCGCTCATCTGCCTACTTGTCTGGATTTCCAATTACAATGGATAATGAAGAAGGCCAGCATCATGAAGGCTAATCAGTTTTAAAGTCTTTCTATGATGTGCTCAGAAGGGATATTATTTTTCAGATGATAGGAATTAAGGCAAAAAGGAAGAGTATAAATAAACTCAGTCAATGATTTTCTACTTAGGATAGGCTCTTCAGGGAAATAAAGAAAGAAAAAGCACTGGCCTTGTTTGGGAAGTATATTGCTTGAAATAAATAACAAATATGAATATGTAAGATTGAAAATGCTTAAAACTGAATATGTAATGGAAAGAAGGATAGATCCTGTGTTTAAGACAGAAAAATGGTAGAATCTAACATCCACAATGATACCACAAATATCCTTTTTAATAACACACTTTAAAAACATACACTGCACTGGAATATTCTAACGTGATCAATCTTTTTTCAGAACATATTTTGAAGAGTGAGGCATTTTTAAAGCAAGCTATTCCTCTATGGGCCTGAACAAATGCCCTGTCTCTCCTCTATTGCACGTGGAGAAATGAGATGGTACTCACCACACTAAAGAAAGCCAGGCCATTGGGAAGAATGTCAATATCTTCAGCACCAGCTTCTGTAAGTTCAAGCAAGTGGAGAAATATCATTTTCAGATTGTTATTCATTACAGATAGCATCACTGGGACTTTGTTTATTCTATGAGAGTGTCTGTATCTTTATGGATGGTTCCAGTTTATTCCAGGACCCTATTCTCTTTAATAAATGTCAGTCTAAAACCTTTCCTAAAGTGAACTTCTGACTTTAAATGTTAGATGTTTTATGTTTACTCAAATCAAAGTCAAGTTATCACCACATTTCCAGCTATGATATAGAACAAGCTGACATCTGTACACACTTATGATAAACATCCAGATGTCTGGATAAAAAGTAATCGACATCAGGGGAATATTTCCTTCAGAAACAAGGGCTCATAGTCATTTAACCATGCAAATTTCCTTGTCCTCTTCTCTGCTCATCCAATCTGCAAAAAAAAAGACATCTTTCTCATTAACGGAGATAAAACACCTGGGATTACATATTCCTTCTTTTATTAACGGAGATAAAACACCTGGGATTACATATTCCTTCTTTTACAAACAGTGCCTACTTGTTCTCATAAGCAAAGAAAGCTTTCTATTTAGGCTTTAAATTATAGGAAAGACTAGAAAAAGAAAATTAATGAAAAAATACCATGCACCTAAGCCAGTTGAAGCTTCCAACTCCCATCTCTGAGGCAGGCTACAATTACTATTGATTGTTTATTGATTGTCTGCAGTACACTTCACATAGCACTGCAAATAATTAGACATAAGGCCTTCCCAGCGGTCTCACTGTATAAATTCCAGAGACAGATAATAGACCCAAACACAAGAAAAGAGAAATAAAAATGGCTTAGATTAAGCCAAATCATGACACATTCTTTGAGTCCACAAAATCCAATCTTCCTGTTTAAGATCTCTCCAAAGGATTTTTCCAAGATTATTTCTAGGTTGTCAAAATCAAACAGCATCTATCTATACAGCCATTTTGGTTTTGATTTATGAGTTTGCTTTTAGGTGGTTACTTCTTCCACTGTTGCTTGTTCTACTATCATTGTACAGAGAAGCAAAACAAAATAAGAATGCCAAGAACTCTACTTTTAAGTGCCTATTGCTCAGAAAGAAGGCACATCTCAATAGCCTGAGCATGATGGAGTGGAGGGGGGCTGTGTGTCCCCAAACAGCCACAGAGAGGCTTCACAGAATCTGTGGACCCTCTGAAATTCTATGCATGGCAAAATGTCTTTTATATGTAGAGATGAGAACTTTTCCTGTGAAAAGGACTATTGAAGATCAGCAGACTCAAAAACCACTAGCTTCTAGTCACAGGGATTCTCAACTGGGAATGAGCAGGGAGCAGAAGAGCTCTGTATCACAGATACACATACACACACATGCACGCATGCACACATACACAATTTCACTCTAAGTTTTGCTTTTTGGGCCCATCTAATAGAAGCTCAATTAATCCAAAATTTGTTTTTCCAGTAAAAGTACTTAAGAAATTTTAATTTCCATGTGAACATGTTCATATATATATATAAACAAGGTGAAATAAAAAATAATGATGTTTCTTTGAGTAGCAGAATTATGAGTGGTTTTCATTCTTTTTTTCTCTACATATGTACACATAAAAACAGAAGAACCTTAAACAAACGCAAAATATAAATCATTTATTTAAAGTTTTCTGAGTATGTGCAAGGTCCTAGGTTCAATCAATAGTAACACACACACACACACACACACACACACACACACACAGCTGGGGGGATATAGCTCAGTGGAAAGTAAACACTTGAGGCCCTGTGTTCAATCCCCAACACTATAAATAAATAAATAAGTAAAAATAAAATAAAAGATAAAGTTTTCTACAAACAATAATCAAACAACCCAATATTTTAAAAAGATATTTTTATTTCAACCATATTATAACTTCTCATTTTATCTCCATTGTAACCCCCCCCCCATTTTAATGAGGAAAAAAAATAAGTCTTATCTGTACCTTACTTTGGCATATTTTCCATATTTATTCACTCATCTTTCACTTCTAAGCGAACACCACAATTGACTTTTATTATCTACATCACTTCTTTGGTATGATTATTGCAAGAGTAGCCAATCCTGGAGAAATTCTTTTCTCCTCTAATTCAATAGTCATGGTAGGAATAACTACTAACATTAAGAACTCACAAGTACCAGGCTCTTTGTAAGTACTTTGCATATAACATTGCATATAATTTTATAACACTAAGAGGCAATGTTATTACCCCTTATTTTAGATCTGAAAATATGGAGGCTTTGAAAAGCAAATTGTTTAAGTTACAAACCAGGAATCTGAGATTTGAATCATCTGGTGTGACTTAAAGCACATGAAAAAATATTCAACCTAGAATTTAATGAATTTTTCTCTGTCAGAACCATCCCCTGGTTCCTCTCTAAAGATACTTCACTTTGTAAATTCAACTATGGTTACTTCCATATGTTGGCTTTGCCATCTCCTCCCCAATTGTTGCTTCCATGTTTCTCACAGAATTTTTCACCAGTCCATATCCTGCACTTTTATTTAAAATCCTTTCTCCAGAAAGTCTTCTAGCTTAATACATCTAATGTTGATCCCTTCTTCTTACTTCAGCAATTATAGCTCCATGTCAGAGATGGCCAAATATCCCCCAGCATCCATGCACCCCTCTACCTTCTTAGCAATAAGCACAAAGCAACTTAGGTACAGATGACACTTCCCACCTTTTCTTGCTGATAGATGGTGACACACATACTATATGACATGTAGTCAATAACTTTTATTTATTAAGTCAGAAAGGCATGATATGACATGATATTTGTATAAAGCTCCCAAGAGTTGCAAAGAGTTCATTTCCAGTGGTGGCAAACGCGGCACCGTAGTATGTGGGTGCATGCATACACGTGTTGATGGGGACAAAAGGCAAGGGGGAAGAAGTCTTCACCTCTTAGGGGTATTAACCTCAAGTGCACAGCCACTACTGTTTCCAAAACAGGAAATAAAAACACAGTTCTCCTGATCCTTACTGCCTACTACAGCCACTTGCCTTTGTCTATATGAGAAGGTATGTTCAGCACATGGTGTTCCTTACCATCAAAGACCACTGGACAAGCAACTGTTGTTAAAAATATATAACCACAAGTTATTATTAACCATTGTGCATTGCTAACATGGCACTCAACAAATGTTCATATGGTGTACTAACCACAGGGCAAAAAAAAAAGAAAGAAAGAAAGCACAATTCTAATTAGATCTAAAAACGTATCCCAAATGTGCTTCTAATCACTCATCTTCTCCGCTCTGTTGCCTTTTGAAGTGCCTCAGAGGCATTAAACACTTCAGGAAAAGGGCCAGAGGTGAGATATTTCCTCCTTCTTTCCAATTCCAGACAGCAGCTCACACACATCACAACATAAAGGTCACAAACATAGACAGACGACTGTTCAGAATACAAATGCTGCAAGGCTTGTTTTTTTCTCTGAGACGCGCTCCGTCCCAGTGAGCTGTAACAGGAATACACTTGGCAGTTTGTCCTGTAATGTGTCTGGTTGTGCCCTATTGTCTACTCTGAGACTTGAATTCACAGAAGGTGGGCTTCATGGGGCCAAGGGCTGTTTAATAATGTGACAATTATTAACTCAGTAGCAAAAGTCAACTAAGAGATCACTGACCCAACCTCCCACTCTTGTCCAACATCCCTCACAGATGCCATCTGGCTTTTGCTGGACCGGTTCTGAGGGTCTCTTCTTGATGGAAGCCAGAAGGCAGGATAAAGCTGTCTAGGTACTGGGGACTCTAGAACTGCCTTAGGCCTAGAGCTGTCTGCATTATCCAGCAGAGATCTAGTTGACCAGACATTTGATACTGCGTTGGCATCCTCCTGGGAAGTGTTGCGGGAACTGGAAGAAAGAGAAGCTCCAGGATAGTCAACCAGTCTAGTGGAGGGAGATAGGACTAGGAAAATAACAAAAATAGCAATGAGAAAAAGGAAGCCGAACACATTGCAAAGAGAGATGTAAAGAACAAGAGGCCAACAGTGATATTACTGGAAGTATTTCTATTGGGTCTCAAAGAGTAACAGGCAGGAGTTTATTAGGGATAGTGAGAATCTGTACCCACCGAATACCTCTGAGTGGACCATCTCTAGAAAGATAGGCCTATCTGTTACAGAGTCTGGGCTTTTTAAGGGACATGGCTTACATAATTCTTGCCTCTACTTTTCATACACTCTTAAGTGATCCATTACCCTTTATATAGCCCTTAACAGAGTTTCTTTCTGAGGGTCATGATGACAGGTCACAAAGGGAGGGCTGTGACTTCCTAGTCACAAGAGATAGTTATGCTATGTTCTTGAAACAATAGCTCCAAGCTGGGTGTCATGGTGCACACTGGTAACCCCAGTGAGTCAGGAGGCTGAGGCAGAAGGATCACAAATTCCAGGCCAGTCTGAGAAGCTTAGCAGAATCCTCAGAAACTTAGTGACCCCTGTCTCAAAATAAAAATTAAAAAGGTCTAGCATTCTTGGCCCTCTTGGTTTAATCCCTAGTACCAAAACAAAAGGAAGAATAAAAAGAAGCAATAGTTTCCTGAAGGGGTTACAATTAACTGTGGCTGGGGGAGGTTTAACATAAGATTTTCCATTTTTCTTATTATTGTCTGCTTGATGAAGTTTTCAGTTATCCAATCCTGGGACTTACAGACTTTCTTTGGTACCTGTGTCTGATGTCCTCCCTATAAGTTAATGCCCTTCACTGTCCTGCTCCTGGCTTACTGTCCACCTAATAGTAACAACATAAAGTGGGGTGTGCTGGCATACCCTGTAATCCCAGTGGCTCCTAAGGATGAGGCAGGAGGTTCATGAGTTCAAAGCCAGCCTCAGCAACAGCAATGTGCTAAGCAACTCGGTGATACCCTGTCTCTAAATAAAATACAAGGGTGAGGATGTGTCTCAGGGACTGAGCGCCCCTTATTTCAATCCCCAGATACTCCCCCCAAAAGTAACCCTTCCTTGTTTAAATCCATGATTTGTACTAGAAACAAATAGTAGGGATCCCAACCTTTAACTTGCCTTAAGTGAAATCTTAAAATCTTAATTCTTCTACATGAATAGTATTAAAGGCTTACAAAGTTTATAAAGTATATCTATAATCCCTTATCTGAATATGGTACATCCATAAGAAAAAGTGAGACAGATGAATGTTATCTGATTGATAAATTGCTAGCAGATTAGTTGGAATGTTCTGTATTCATTTCACTTAACTTCTCTGCTATATTGGTTGATGTTGGAGTATTCAATCAAATGACACAGTGCTTGTAGATCTAACAGAAGTACCAAAGAAGGAGGGAAAGGGAGGGAGAAGGGGAATAGCTAGGATGGTGGAAGGAGAGGGTCATCATTATACAAAATGCATGTATGAAGATGTGAATTTGGTGTTGACATACCTTATATACAAACATAAATATGATAAATGGTGGTATAAAGGTGTGTTAAGAATTGTATGCAAAAAAATAAGAGAGCTCATGTATAATGGCATAATTTGGCATGAACATACTTTATATACAGAGTTAAAAAATTGTGCTGTGAATGGATAATTATGAATGTAATGCACTCCACTATTGTCATCTATGTAAGAAATAAATGAAAAAAAGAAAAAAAAAAGAAGTACCAAAGAAGTCTTTCTATTGAGTAAGAGCTGCTTTGTGAGTAGAGATGAAATGCTAATGAGGGAAAGCAACAACTGCTACCTGACCATAGAAAATCACTAAATTGGAAGGCAAGTTCATCCTCCTTGATGCTTTAAAACATAGTAAAAATAAAATCATCAAATTAATTTTGTCAACACTAGCAGGACTTAACAAGATTACCTCAACTTATCTCTGTGTGTAGATGTCTATTGGCAGAATTTCCTAGAAAGCTGCCTTTTAGATTTTGGGTCCTGAGTCCTCCTTATTATGTAACACGTTTATATATAAGGAGCTTTTCTTCCTCTGACTACTACACTATATGTCTTAAATAAATTGAAGCCAACAACAACAACACAAAAGAACAAGAGGCCAGCAACAGATCTGGAAAGGCACGCCTAAGCAGAAAGACTGCTCTAACAATGAGGGTTTGTTCTTGCTAAAATTGCACAGTAAGCCCTGTCAGGTATGAGTGGAGTTACAAATATGAGGTAGCTAGTTTATTCATGTTCCCAAGTTGGGGAAGTTTACCCATGACTACCAAAATTTTAAACCTAGATCCTAATGACAACAAACTTATTGTTAGAAAAATGTATTCACAGACATGCAAATGTAAGAGCAATGATGGTCACTGATTTGTTTGTAATTGCAACATCTACAACAATAGAATTATAAAAAACCAAGAAGCCTTTGCACAGCAAAGGAATCAATCAATAGGGTAAATAATGGAAGAAAATATTTGCAAACTATCTGTGGGGGTTAATATCCAGATTATATAAGGAATTCAAACACAGCAAAAATACCCCAAATCATCCAATTTGAAAATGGACAAATAATCAGAATACACATTTATCAAAAGAAGACATACAATAACCAACAAGTATATAAAAAATGTTCAGAACACTAATCACCAGGGATATACAAATCAAAATTATAGAAAGACATCATTTTACCCCATTAGGATGGCTGCATCCAAAGACAAAAAAGAAACAAATGGAGGTGAGGATGTGGACAAAGGTAAACATTTATACACTATTGGCAGGAATGTAAACTGGTGTGTCTATTAGGAGAAGAGTATGGAGGTTTTTCAAAAAACTGAAAATAACCCTATCTTATCATATAGTAATACCTCTATTAGATATATATCCAAAGGAAATAAAATTCCTATTTCAAAGAAATAATCACATGACCAAGATCATTGCACCACTGTTCACAATAACCAAAATATTAATTAAACAAGATGTCCATCAACAAATGAATGGATTTGTAAAATGTGGTATATAGAGTCACTGGAATATTATCCAGCCATAAAAAAGGACAAAATCCTTTCATTTTCAGCAATATGGATGGAGCTAGAGGGCATATTAAGTGAGATAAACCAGGCACAGATAGACAATTAACATATGTCTTCACTAATTTGAGGAAGCTAAAAAGTTGACCACATAGGAATAGAATTGAATAGAGGTCATTGGAGGCTAGGAAGGGTAACTGAGACATGGGAAATAAAGGGTTGATAATAGTGCCAAAATACAGTTGAGTGAAAAGTAGTTCTGAAATTCTGTTGTATAGTAGAGTAATTGTAATCTATAATATAATTTAAAAAAACAACTAGAAGAAGAAAATCTGAAGGTTCTTAACACAAAGAAACAGTAATACTTGAGGAGACGGCAATGCTGATTGCTTGATCTAATTAGATACAGTGTATACATGCACCAAATTATAATACTGTACCTCATAAATAAATATAAACATGTTAAATAAAAAATTAAAATTAAAAAAGAAAAGAAAAAGAATCTCAAATACACGTTTGATATAATCACCAAACAAGGCTTTATTTACTGTTCCTTAAATATACTGATAAGACTAAGAGAAGTTAACTATATTGCTTTAAACTCTCATTCCGTTATTAGATTGTACCACCTATGGTAAACCATAAACGAATGTATACTTTTTCACAAATTGTATAATTATCCTGCTTTAGCACAAGCATATTGCATTGCACTTTCCTTCTTCTGTTAAAAGCATTAATCTGGTTAAAATAAATATTCAGGAATATGGCATAACTTGTTTAGACTGAGGGAGATCTATATTGTCTAACTGACTGAGAAGCAGTGCAATGGGAGGCTAAAGCAGGGACTCCTTTTTAGGAAGCATTTACACAAAAGTTTGCTGTCCTTATATTACAATTCACTTGGAGGGATTTGGGGCAGTCTGATAGAGGTCATATGAGAATTAAAGCCTTTGGCCTCTATCCTGGCAGGAAGGTGTGCCTAATTCATATTGGACATTTCTTCAGTTTTTAAAATACTAGGGACCTCCAAGAAAGAAAATATCCTGGGCCCCTTTTGACTTCTGAGATGGTCTGGGGAACCCATTTGTCAATTCAATATGACCCAAAGGAGATTCCTCTTGGAAATACTCTGTTATCCAGAAGAACATTATAAATGTAAGAGAAAATAATTAGAAAACCAAATGCCCATCAACAATGAAGGGATACATAAAATGTGGTACATACATACAAGAGAATCTTACTCAGCCTTAAAAAGGAAGGAAAGCCTGACACATGCTACAACATAGATGAACCTTTAAGACTACAGAGAAAAAAAAAATCAGTCACAAAAAGACAAATACTATATGATTCTACTTACACAAGGTATCTAGAACAGTCCAATTGATAGAGACAGCAGAATGGTGGTTGCCAGGAAAGAAGAGAATGGGGAGTTATTGTTTAGTGGGTACAAAGTGTCAGTTGTGCATGATGGGAAAGTCCTGGAGATGGACATTAGTGATGGTTTCCCAACAACATAAAGGCACTGAACATTACTGACTGTACACTTTAAAAGCAGCAAAATGATAAACTTTACATGATATGTATTTTACCGCAAATAAAATTAAAAACAAAAAACTAACAAGTAAGATAATCCTGCACCAAGCCAAATATGCATTAAGTGATCAGTTACATAAATCATGGAATGTGAAAAATTTTAAAAAGAATGAGGTAAACAGACCTATGCAAAGCTGTTCATGCCATGCTAGGAATAAAGCCGGTTGTAAAACATTTGTACTAAGATGCCATTTGTGGGGAAAAAATGTATTTATATGCATATATGTATTTGCATGTGCACCAAAAAAAAAAAAAAGCTTTATATCTGGGGTTACTTCTGTGGGGGAATGGGGAGTTTGTTGAAAGATTTTTATTTTCCATTTTAGATCTTTCTGTACTGTTTGAACATATAATGTTTATGTGCACTTTGCACAGAACATACTGTGCGGTTACAGAAAAAAGATAACTAAGCTAACATAAGTTTCCAAAAGATAGTATTAAGAACAAAAAGTTAGTTCAGAAATATTATGTATAATTTGACCTCATTTGTGTTTTTTATTTTTTTAAGTCATGTGTGTGAAAGTATTCCTAAATAGGCAGGAAAAGTATGTTCAACAATGTTACTTATTAGGAGGAGCAGACTGCTTCTGTACAATCTAGATTTCAATTTCTTGAAAACAAAACAAAAAACTGAAAAGTCTCTCCCACCTCTCGATGTTGTCACATAAGGACTAGAAGGGATAAAATGTTAGTTTAGTCATTTCTACGCTGTAGTTTACAGAGTCAGATTATAAATAAATTTCCCAAGATCTTTTTTGGACTCTAAAAACTTCTAGCCTAACTACAAACTCATCATTGCAGGTGAAAAATATGAAAGGCCATGCTTTGCACCAGCTCACATTGTATGTGTGTGGCAGGACCACAGCTAGACATTAGGTACTGCTCCCCCCTGCCCCTTTCCTACTGTAACTTATCTCACTGATAATGCAATAACAGTTACTGAGAGTCTACTGTATAGTAGGGACTTCGGTATATGGAACAAGGTAAAAAGCAGCAAGACACAGACTTTGCCTGGAAGAAATTACAGAGAATCCACAGAGTTCCTCAGTGCGAGGAGAAAGTCTGAGCAGATCTCTCATCCTGTGCATCAGAACCAAACCTGTTTGTTCAGTTCTGAGACTCAGGCATTGTGGAGCATCCTGCATGGAGTCATGGAGTCAGGGACACCCCAATCATTGTTCTTCCTTCTGTAGTCACCGCGTAGAAAACTGCTGAGGGCCATTACCAAGTAGGAAATTTCCTTGCCAGCGTACCCCATGTTAATTTCGCTGTTGACATTGCATGTTAGGTGACCCTGCCCAAGGACGAGGGTGGATCCAGGATTAGGGTGTATCCTGCAGTTTGAGGAAGTATCCCAATCCTTGGGTTTAGGGCGTTCCCGGTTTAAGACAAGGCGTTCCCAGTTTAAGACCTTGGATTTTAGGGAAGTTCGATGTTGAGGATTATTGCTGCTGGAATTAGGGCGTTCCTGCTGCCTAAGCTCCTGTTGAACTCTCGTGAGATTCAGAGAGCATTTTGGGAAATAAGCCTCGTGGAGTAGGTGAATTGGGCGGCAGCAGAACTGGGATTGCCCCAGAACGTGTGTGGAGGCCGGTGTGAGTTCGGGAATAAAGAATTGCTGTTTGAATCTACAAAGCTGTGTGGTGGCTCGTGATTCTGTGCCCAGCCAAGACTGCGGCAGAAAACAAATAAAAACAAGTTTGTGTTCAATTTATTTCATGAAGCATCAGATATACATTAGCTATCAGAAAAGATGCTGGTTCCAGAGTAGCAGCAAGATAAATGCTGTTTCTGATTACAAGGAACTTACCTTCCTTCCAACTTCAGTAGGTGGTGAATAGGACAATGAACTCAGGATGCAGAGGCCATCCACGACAAACAGAATTTACAAATGAAATTCAGAGGAGTCATGGAATAAGCCATAAATCAAATAATAAGCAAAGGATTACATAAACAATTAATAAATTACAGTCAGCATAAGAAAAGAGAAATACAGGATGCATAAGATCAAAAGAGATAGACCAAAGGGGGTTCTGTTGATCATGTGGTTTAATTGCTGAAAAACACTAATTGCTTGCCAAAATACTGTTAATGAGTGTTTTAATGTTGGTGGTCCAACACTGTAATGTGTAAAACAAGCATTTTCTCATACATACCAATTCCTTTAATCAGGTGGCAGTTTGGAAGATCTACAGATTCCACTTCTCCCGTGGCTTTAAGTCGATTTCTGTTTAAAACAAAACAAAACAAACTTTGTTTATATGTTCCCTGCTTTGTTCCAGAAAGGGTTTAAAGAGGCTTTTAGCAATACATAAAGCAGCATAAACCTAAAGCAGATGAAAGTGAAGACAGAAAAACAAGTATAGGAACATGAAACAGCACCAGAAAGAAGTTAAAACAAAAAGCACAAGGCGCTGAAGTTCTGCATATGGACAGGGCTCTGAGAAAAAGCCCAGCACTCGACAAACACAACTTGTTTATAATATAACAGAGCACCAGGTCACATTTCTTGCAGCTCTGGTGGGAAAAGACCTCAGATGTAGCTCTAGGAGCCCTTTCCACTGAAGAGCCAAACAATGAAAAATAGCGGTCTCACTCCATGTCTGAAAAAGGCCAAGACAAAGGGCATCACTCAGAGCCTAGCCCTTAGCACACACCCACAAAGAGTTACTAAGGAATACAATGTGTACCAGGGTTGGAAGTTTGGAGAGCACCATCTAACTTTGGCAAATTACTCCCTCTGGTTGTTTTGGGAGGCAGGAAGAAGAAGAAATAACTAGGGAATGTTGAACTCCACTAGGGTATCTTCTCCCATCATTTCCACCCTAGAGGACTACAAGGAAGTTTGGGCCAAAACATGTGGAAATGACAATTTTGAAGTACACATACTGCAGGCTTTTTCTTCTCTTTTTCTCACCTCTCGGTTCTCTGGAGTCATAGGAAACAGAAATTGTATTTGCAGGGAACTTGGCGATTTTTAAAATGGTTCCACACATAGTAATCTGCCCCTCATTCTCCTATTTGAATCCCTGACAGCTTCTGACTTCCAGACACTGAATATGAGAAAGGGTACTGGTTTCTTAGCAAAATAGGGCCTAGGTCATCCAGAACTACTAACTGGTTGGGCTAACTCTATATTCTGACAATTCATATCATAAAGCTTCTAAATAAAGTGTTAACCAGTAAGTATTTGGAATCATACAACTCAAATAATATTAAATTTCTTGAAATAATACATCAATGAAACAAATAATGTACAAATATAAATAATAATAATGTAAAATGCAATAAAAACAAAATACATTAAAAAAATTCAATCAAAGTAACAAAAATACAACAAATCTCACTCTTACATGCCCCAAAAGTAATTTAAAAGGGAAAAAAAAGAGTATATAAATTACATGTAGTGGAATAATGATGAAGACCATGCTGATAATAACCATGGGTGGTGAAGGAAATCAATAATACAGCAGTTATAATTCACTGCTATTTTAAGTCTACTATGGTTTTAAGTGATTTACCTCAATGATTTCATTCAATTCTTCAAAGCAACCCTGCAAATTAGGTACCATCATCCCCACTTGAGGGATGATGAAACTGACTTGAAGAAAAGCAGTTTCCCTGGAGGTCCACTCAGTGAGGAAGCATTGGAGCCAGCTATCACACAGAGGTGGCCCTTGTCCTTACGACTCTGTGCTTTCCTCAGGAGCACCGAGATCCAAGATCCGTGCTGAGTCCCAGCAGGTACACTCCATGATCCTTGGCAGATCAGTGAATCTCTGCAGCCCTCAGTTTGAACCCGAAAGACTTCCAAGATCCTGATAATATGTGGCTCCAGAAACAGATGTACATACAAATCAATGGGTCACAGCTGTAGTTTGTACGTGAAGTATCATGTGTTGACTTGGGTGTCAATTTTATATAACTTATGCACTATGTCTATTTGACTCTACAGAAATAGGGATGATGACGATTACCTCTACTTTTTCAAAGATAAACTATATGATTAAATACAATCTGTTCTACGTGAATCCTAACCCACAACAAGGAAGGGAAAGATAGAAGTTCATTGGACTAGACAAGGAGAATGAAGGGGGAATGGAAATAGAAAAGACAGTAGAATGAATTGGACATATCTTTCCTATTCTTATATATGAATACTCGACCAATATAACTCCACATCATATACAACCACAATAATGGGATCCTAATTGGAACAAGTTATACTTATTCTATGTATATATATCAAAAATAAACTCCACCTATGAAGAACAAATTAAAAAAATAAATAATAAATATAATCTGTTTAAAGAAACATGCTCAGTTGTATTTGAATGGTTTAATAAGAGATATTTATTTCAGTCAACTTAAGTTTGTATAGATAACTGCCTGATGATGCACTTGGCTAAAAAGAGCAATCTTCAACTAGTTTAGTTATACAAAATCACCTTTAGAGATGCAGACTACCTGCTATTAATACTGAAGAGCTACATAAGGGTTGTGCATGATTTCCATTTACTCAAATAAGTTTTTCCCTTGGCTTTCCTTTATTATGAAAGAAAAACAGGATTCTGCTTCAATCCGCTTTGGCTCATCAAGTCTTCCAGACTCCCTTGGTAGAAAACTGCTAGACTTTCTCCCTGGAATCATACAGCTCAAGTTCTGGGGCAAGGTACTTTTGTTCCTGATAAAAATGGTAGACACAAGAAGAGAGAGCTAGTGCTCACCTCCCCTCCTCTCTTCTTTGTAATTTGAACACACACACACACACACACACATACACACACACACACACACACACACACACAGTCCTTGAGAAAACAGGAACAACTGCAGTCATTCCATTCTTGACAAGCACAAGGCTGTAAAGTCAACAGTGAAAGGTCACAGCATGAAAACAGAGAACCCAGTTTGTTGCTGTGATCACTGACTCAGAATATGCCCTAGCTACAGTTTTTGTCATGTAAGAAAAATAAGTCCCTATTTGTATAAGTCACCATTAATTTGATGTATGTTACTTGCAGCTGAAAGCATTCCTAAATAATATCAGATTTAAGAAGCTTGGGGAATAAAGAAAGCTATGCAAACCTCTTTGAATTGGCAGATCAAAAAGGCTATCATTATTCATGTAAAAGTATAAAATACATAGTATAAACACAAATACCATGAGATGTGAAAAGGGAAATCTTTTTACTTTTGTACGGAGTGTTTGCTCTCTAACACTTCATGCCCATAGCAAGCTTATGGTTACTGTAGGTCTGAGATGGCATGGCTGTCGCCACTCTGCTGTCATGCAGACGTCACTAATCAACCACAGCATTCCTTCCCTTCAACCCAGAGCCAGCCTCAGACACTTTGTTCCAACAACCACGACAATGTATTAAAATAGATGCTCAAGATGATAACTCTTTGCCTTCTCTGCTAGAGGTTCCTTTTGTTTTTCTTCCTTTTCTTTTTCCTTACAATTCAATTATTTTCCTTTGAGTTACAAGCCTATGGCAGGATATAAGCTGGCTTCCCTTGGCTATCAGCAATCATTCCCAGATGATCCCACTGGAAATCATGCATATTGGAGATCTTAATCTGGGGGTCCTAGACCTTCAAGGAATCCATGGGTAGAATTCAGAGACTCATGACCTTGGGTGGGGGAAAAATACTACTGTAGTTAAACCTCTAACTGAATAGAGTACTCTTTTGGATAATGAGTGGGAACAAGCCACAGTACCTCTTATTAGCAATACCTGTGACTCTCAATATCAACAATTACAGGTACTGCTGCCATCACATTTCAGTTGCTATAGCCATCTCCAAGTGCCATTTACACTCATCATTACTTCAAATTATCACTGTTTGACATTTACCCACCTCTGGATCTCATCAAAAAAATTAAAATAAAAAAACTTTTTTAAACTCATGTTATTGTTCATAAGTTAGATTTTAAAATAATTTGGTAATAGTATTTAAGTATGATTGGTTCATTTTGTATCCCTATGCGTTTTATTTTATTCTATGCATATAAAAATACAACACCAGGGCTGAGGATGTAGTTCAGTTCGATGTATAATGTTTGCCTAACATGTGTGAGGCCCTGGGTTCAATCCCAGCACTGCAAGAGTTTCAATGATGCTAAGAAGAAATCAAGGCTACTTTACCAGACTACTAATAGATCTACATCCTAAAAAAAGTCTAAGAAATCTTGCACAAACATCATTGTCATCGTATGCAATTTTTATTAAGCTTACTATGTGCTTGGCATTATTCTAAGCATATGATACAGGTGACCTCATTTATTTCTTATAATCCCAGAATGGAGCAAGTAGGTGAAATAACTAGTCCAAGGTATAAGGTAATAAAGATGTTAATAAATTCAGGGTATCTTACCACACAACACATGAATTCTTAACCAACAGTCATTAACATGATATCAACCTCTATTTCTTCTATTTCTAGTATTTATCCAGAGTGGAACACAACAACGACTTCTTGTCACTGGCTTACTCATGGTGGGGAGCATAGAAGGCAAACCATGCAACAGTGTCAATATATCTCGAGCAAAGTTGGAACAGGGTTACTCTGAGCCAGTACTTTGTGCCATATGGCACTGCCTTCCAACATACAAAACATTGGTGGGGCTTTGTCTTCCTTGTGCAGATATATACAAACATGGGCTTTATCTTTTATATGTAGATATAAAAATCTTTGGAATTCAGCTTCTAGGACCTTGCAATGTTTGCACAAAGTAACTAAGAATTTGTGCATAGGCATGCAAACTTGGAGAAAATTTGTCAATGGTACAGAGGGTCGGAAGTGATGAGGAAGTTGGAACAAACTGGAATCAGAAGACCTGGCATAGCTAACAAGTCCAGCACTAATTAATTACCTGATGGCCCAAATAGTTAAGCTCTCCAAACCTCAATATTTACATGTGTAATAAAGAAAAACAAAATATCTGCACACAGATATATAAAATGAAAGCATAAAAACAAAAGGATAGTCTTTCAAAATGTTGATAAATGTACATTTTGGTTTCATATAAAGAACTTTCTACACTTGACAGTGACCAGCACACAGTAGATAAGTGATAAGCAGAATAGTAATTAAAAAAGAAAAAAAAATAGCTGCCTCTTTTGAAGAGTTTCAAAACAGATTCCAGAGTTGCTTTTTGGAGCTGTCATAAAAGTCATCAACCATTAAGCAAAATGTCCAGACACTTGTTTTGGGGGTTTCTGCCCACTCTTGGGTCTCTGATGCATTCAAGTCATCTCATGACTCATCCAAACAAGGCTGTGTATCTTGCAATAGGGAGTAAAAAGTCTGAGAATGTTTGTTTATCTCTATTTTCTTATTTCTCAACTAGGGAAGGGTAGAGAAGATGGGTGGGGAATGCCATCCTCTCCTGGGAACCTCAGTCAGTTACAGTTCCAAAGGAAACAGACAATCTTGATTACATTTATCCACCTGGGACATACTTACACTAAAACTTCCCCATTGTTTATCTGAAACTCAAGTTGAAATTTAAATGGGTATCCTGGGGGAGCCAAATAACTTGGTTGCCAAAATACCATCTGCAATAACTAATTAAATAGCAGACACCAGAGTAGAGCACAAAAAACAAAGTTTGTGTCCTTTCACCTTCCTTTGAAAAGTCTTTCCTTATGGGAAGCTGGGAACATGCTGCTTTTTGTCGAGGTATGACAGGAGAAATGCCATAGATCTGATCACACTGCAGAGTAGATACCACACAGGGTGCCCAGTCAAATCTGAATGTCAGACAATGAATAATGTTTTAGTACAATTACGTCCCAAATTCCATGCTTATACTACAATTAAAGTATAAGAATTCCACACTAATGTTAAAAAAATGATTCGTTGTTTATCTGAAATTTATATCTAACTGGGCATTCTGCATTTTTGTTTGCTAAATCAAGCCACCTCCCACTTACCCCCATCACCTATCACCTCACCCCATATTACCTCACTGCCTTTGGAGCTTCAACTAGCCAATAAAGTTACCAACCTGTGAAATCACTGCTCATTAAAATTTATCACAGTCAAATCTTTGTAAAGAAAAGTTGCATCACATTGTAAACTACTTATTGGGTACAATCTATGTCATTAAGCTTTATTTGCTTTGTCTTAGGTTTGCAATTATAATATGTATCATTCAAAGGGACTTAATTTTAAAACTTGAAGATTAGAAGGGAGGAAAATTGTTAAGAAAATTTCAATTTGTGGGAACACAGGCGATTTGAAAATTAGTGATAACTTAATGAGCCTGTGAATTTTGGTGGTCTTGCTTCTAAAACAGAGTTGGAAAGATCATACAAAGTCATCAAAACTCATTAGGTCTTAAAAGCACAGGCAACAAAAGCAAAAACAGACACAGCAAAGGAAACAATCAACAGGGTGAAGAGACAACCTACAGAATGATAGAATATACTAGGAATACATCTGATAAGGGGTTACATCCAAAGAACTCAACTCATTCATTCATACCACAAAACCCCAACAATTTGAAAATAGAGCAAAAGTCCTGAACAGACATTTCTCAAAAGAAGACATACAAATGGCCAATAGATATATGAAAAAAATAATCGACATCACTGGTCATTAGGAAAATGAAAATCAAAGTTTCAACAAGATACCCCCTCACTCTAGTTGGAATATCTATTATCTGAAAGACAACAAAAAATAAGTGTTGGAAAAGTTTTTTTTTTTTTTTCTTTTTTCTTTTCTTTTCTTTTCAGTGCTGGGTATGGAACACAGGCCCTTGTACCGGCTAGGCAAGTGCTCTATCACTGAGCAACACCCTTAGGCAATAAAGGGAACATTTGTTTACTATTCTGGAGAATGTAAGTTAGTATAGCCATTATGGAAAACAACATGGAAGTTCCTTGAAACAGTAAAAATAGACCCAGAAATCCTACTCCTGGGTATATATGCAAAGGAAATGATATCAGTATGTGGAAACATCTGCACTCTCATGTTCACTGAGGCACTATTCATATCAGCCAAGAAAGAGGAACAGCTTAAGTGTCCAGCAGTAATGGATAAATAAAATAAAATGTGGTACAATGGAATACTATTCATCTACAAAAAGGGACAAAATCCCTGTCATTTAAGATAAACCTGAAATATGCTAAGTAAAATAATTCAAGAAGAAAGACAAATATTGCACGATCTCATTCATAGGAGGAATCTTACAAAGTTGATCTGTAGAAGTTGGAGTGCAGTAATAGTTATAAAAGGCTAGGGAAAGGGAGAGATGGGTCAATGGGTACAATGTTACAAGTAGGGTTACAATGTTATTGCACAATAGAGTGACTAAAGTTAACAAGAGTAAAGTATATTTCAAAATAAGGAGAAGGATTTGAATGTTCGTACCACAAAATTTTATAAATATGTAAGGTGATAGCTATGCTAACTACCCAGATTTGATCACAATAGTATACAAAATATATATTTTATCTCATAAATACATACTTATTATTTGTCAATCAAAAATAAAACTAAACAACAACAAAAAAATATCATTCAACTCACAATGGTTCTGCAGAGAGCATTTACATAACATGACAATTAAGATCAACATGTCCATTTCCTATCAATGAGTATTCTTTCCTCAGTAAAACAAACACCTGCATTGGTTATCAGCAGATGAAACTATAGCTATGGGACATGGAGCAACCTGTGGAAAGCTATGGTGTCACTTTTGATCCTCCTTCCTGGGGTTAGAGAGTTTGAGTCCCGGTTCTCCTCTTCAAACCACTGTAATACCTTAATTAGTTTCCCTATGTTTATACTCTATTCCAGTAGTTCTCAACCCTGAGAATTATCAGGAGAGGATTTTATTTGGTTGGTAGATTGGGGTTACTTATTTATTTATTTATTTATTTTTGTTGTTGTTTGTTTGCAGTGGTAGGTATCACATTCCAAGTCTCATACATGCTAGGCAAGCACTCTATCTCTGAGTTACATTCCCAGATTATCAGGAGAGGGTTTTTTAAATAAATAAATAACCAAATACCAACTAAGTTAGAACTCTAGGGTGTTACCCAGAGACCAGCCCTTTAGGAGATCCTAATGTACAGATAACCATTGCTCTATCCTTGCAGGTTCATCTTCATAATGCAAAACTGGTTATATCAGGTTCTTATGGAACAAACAAAAACCCATCAGTCCTTCTCTTTGCCCATCAAAAAAGGGCCACGTTTTGAACTTATTCAACAGCCTAAAAGCCCATCCTTCCCACTCCCCTACTATTTTCATTCCTTGACTTTATACTTCCTTCAAACTGGTACTCCAATTCTCATCTTAGACCTTTGCTCACAGTGCAATTTGAATTCACAAAGGACACCTCCATCACCACACTTATAAGCAAGGTCACTTCAAAGCCAATGTCAATCTCTCTTCCACTAAACTCCTTCAGGGGATGTACAACTATCTGGGTTCCATTGTACCCGACCTGGGCATAGTAATTCATATATTTATTTTGTTTCTCTCCTCCCCTATATTAAGGTAAACTCCATTAAGGTATAAATTTACAATAGTAGCCTGCCTAGAAGAACACAGCATACATACCTAGTAGGTGTTTAATATTTCCAAAAGGCTTTCTCATGAGGCTTATAAAATTTTAATTGGTAATTTAGAAACCTTGATGTCTAACCACCATGCTTCCAATATAACTAAAATATGAGATGTGCTTCTACTGTTTGGCTTTCTGGCTTCAGGGATCCAGGGTGAATAAGGAAGTGATGTAAGAACAGTAGCTTTGTCAAGTGGCTTTGATCTACAGCGCCAAGATGAGAAAACAAAAGTGTTTCTCCAACTATGCAGGGGAGGGATGGAGAGAGCAATATTAAAGAGGGGTCTGGTTCAGGCAACAAAGGAAAGCAGCACCGGTGACCTGAAATAAATCTTTATAATTAAAGTTTCAATGCATGAGTAATAGTTTTGTTTTCAAGTGAAAGCACTAGGTTTGCCCTTGAGTAATTGCAAAGCACTCCCTTGTCAACTTAGGCAGAACTTGGTAAGCAGCAAAGGCTTATAAACTTTTTAGAAAGTATCCGGATGGGGGTGGGGTGGGCCCAGCTAGCCCGGGGAACCGAGAGCCATCAACAGCTCTTCACTCCGCCCACAATCCCCCGCCCCGGAGAATCTCTCCACCCGCTGGCGTCCGCTCCCGCAGCCTGGGGACCCTCGAGGAGGGGCGCCAGGAAGCCCCACCTACCTGAGCGCCAGGAACCTCTCGCCCAGGAGCGCCAGCGCCATCCCCATCAAGCCCACACTCACCAGCCGCCCCATGGCGCGGGAGCTGGCCGGCCTTGTGGCTCGGGCCAGACCAGGCAGCACCGTGGGAGGTGCCAGCTCACCCCACCCGGCGCGCAGGCCCGCCCCGCCCGATCCCGCTCCCGGGCCGCCGAGGCTCCGCCCTGCGCCGGGCCTGGCCTTTGTCTGCGCGAACCTGCTGCCCAGAAACCTTCCCGCGCAGACCTCCCACGACCTAGTTAGTTTAATGGCCCCAAACCTTGAGATCCTGCTGTCCTTTCCCGAACAACCCACACAAAACCTTTCTGCACACCTTTCTGAACTCCCCACTCGTCAGACGTTCCTTACAGAAAGTTTCCTACTGAAAAGTAAGAAACTTTCAAAGTTTTACAAAGACATTTTTTTTTTAATTGGAGAAAATAGCAATGGGGCATATCTTGTAAATATATCATGTTGGAATTACTGCTTTTTATAATATGATGTGGATGGGAGGAAAACAATATCCTGATTCCAGCAAGACTTCATCTAGACTAGAAACCTAAGTACTTTTTTTTTTTTTAACCCAAACTCAATTTATGGGAATAAGAGTAGGTCTTTCTCTTTCTTTCTCTCTCTCTCTCTCTCTCTCTCTCTCTCTCTCTCTCTCTCTCTCTCCTCTCTCGCCTTATTTTCTTCCTATACACACAATACGAAGAAAAAACATACATAAATATACATATGTGTGTGTGTGTGTGTGTGTATGTATATACATGAAACACCCTTCAAGACAATTGAGATTCTAAGGCAGGAGGATCCCAAGTTCCAGGCCAGCCTTAGCAACTTACGGAGACCCTGTCTTAAAATTAAAAATACAAGGGCTAGAGATATAACTCATTGGTAAAGGGCCCCTGGGTTCAATCCTCAGTACTGGGGAAAAGAAAAAAATCGAGACAGTTACAAACAAATGACTACTTCTAAGGGTTTTTAGAGTTGAATTGCACAATATGTAGACAGAAATGGTCTAAATTTGTCAGTGTTTAACAAATATCAGTTTCATAAATAACCACTAAAGAGAAGCAGATGCCAATTTTCTCACCTACACCTTTCCAAAAATGAAAAAAAAAGAACTTATATATATCTTCTGATTCTATATATCTCTGATTCAGTCCTAAGGGTAAGGGATATTGTATTATTCTGGACCATATAAGAGAGCTAAGTAGTTGTTCTTTGAAAGTCCAGGAAGCTTTATTCTTCTTTTGTGTGAAGGACCCCTCTATCAGTAGTGACACTTAATAGATACCATCTCAGAATAACTTTTAAAATACAAACAATAAAATATACAGGACTGCAAAGAGAATAGTTTACAATTAAATACAATTGTCAAAGTATTTTAAAAAGAGATCTGTGGACTGGAGTTGTCGCTTAGTGGTAGAGCTTTTGCCTAGCATATGTGAGGTTCTGGGTTCAATCCCCAGTGGTACAAAATGAACAAAAATGTCAAGTTTGTGCTACAGTAATAAAGTACTATAATGTGTGCTATGTTATTTGACACGTTAAATAACAATATCTCACAGCATTCTTTCAATGTTGAAGAGCATAAATTTTCTTTCAAACCTCTGTAACAGCTGGGCACACATCTGTAATCCCAGCTACTCTGGAGGCTGAGACACCACAAGTTTTCTAGTTCAACCTGCTCAATTTAGTGAGACATTGTCTCAAAATAAAAAAAAAAACAAAAATGGGTTAGGAGTGTAGCTCAGTAGTAAAGTGCCCCTGGGTTAAAGAGCACTTGCTTATCATGTGTGAGTCCCTGGGTTCAAACTCTGGTATCACCACCACCAAAACAAAACAATCCCCCTCCCACAAACAACAACAACAAAAAAAAACTTTCTAGCAACTGTAATGAAACTGTTACTTCCATTGGAATCAAGGTTACAAGTAGTGCTAATGTTTCTGAGGTGTGTTTCTTACTTTTATAAATGAAATACTAAATTTTGTTTGAAGTCAAGATCTACCCTGAACTCCGCCCTGCCCCCACCCCCCACACCCCCAACACCCCCCCACATGCACCCCCAACACCCCCCCCACATGCACCCCCTCCCCGCCTAGTACCAGAGACTGAACCCAGAAGTTTATACATGCTGGGTAGGGACTGTACTACTGAGTTACACCTCCTGCTCCTCTTGAAGTGATAGACCACTTGGATTAAGAACCTTGACTTAGGGTAAGGCTATGACTGTATAAATGGAGGGGGATTCCCCTCATATCTGGTACTAATTATTGGGGAGGAAAAGAATCTCACAAATGCAGTCAGACTTTAGGTGGTGGATGTAAAACAGGACCTGAGACTAGTAAAACTATGCCTTGGAGACTCAAGGTCAAGAGCCAAGAGCCACATTACAACACCTACCTACCTGTGTCTGAAAATAAGAAACCATAGATTGGAAATAAGATTACTTAGCTTTGTGCCATTCTTAAGGTCTATTTCCAAGTTTAGGGGGGAAAAGTCATGTTCATAATTTAGTCTGGTTTCAGCTGAAAGGAAAGGGTTGGTTTTTTGCAGCTTTTAGCCTGGGCTCCACAGCAAAATAAAATGATGAAAATAATAATAATAATAATAATAATAATAATAATAATAAATGATACATAAAAAAAACACCAGCTTTTGTGCTGGTTTCCCCTTGTTCCAAAACCCACAGAGACATCACTAACGGATCACAGCAATGTTTCTCACCAAGCCCAGACTTGTCCTCACAGTCCCAAACAACAGCTACAGGGTCAGAAAAATTCTGGAGCTAGATACTGACAGATTTCGGTTCAGGATGAAGGCTGCTTGCTGTCTTGGTGTTGGGTAGTCAAGGGAAACAATACCCTGGAGTTTAGAGTGGAAGAATCTGAGATAAAGAACCAGAGCTTTCCAGTCCAACTAAACCTACCTAACCTCATTTTCAGAGAATCTTAGAGGAGCTGTGTTTGAATTCTGTTCATATGAATAGTGAGTTCTCCTGTTATTCTGTGTAAAAGGTCCTATATCCCCATACTCTTTCCCTTTCTGAATGTTGCTACTGAAGCAAGTTCTGCCCAAGTCTCCATCCTCACCCCTATCCTCACCCCCATACTCAGTCTAGAAATCATTGTTTCTTAGAGATTTTACTTTTATGATTTGGAAATCAGAAACTTATCATCTCCATTGTAAAAATGTTCTACTGATTATTAAATTGTGTAGTGTAGCCTCACTATCATTTAAGATCACTGGGATTTATAAGCCACACCAAGAATGTAACCCCTGGTTTGTTATTTCGTGGGGAAAATGATCTCTGACTACCAAATAACCAAGTTGCTCAACAGAAAACAAACTTGTTCTGGGACTTGTTTGTGGGCTGACAAACTCCTTAGACTTGGTATGAAAGTGTTTCTCAAATAATGACTAGCTTATAATTAGAAATTTAGTGGTTCTTAAGCAAAATTTCAAAAATAACAATACCTTTTTATCAATGCTTTTCAAACTCTATGTAGCAAAGGACAGGTTTTTCTTTGCCTTTGTAAAATACAATGGAAATGAATTACTGGAAAATAAAGTAAAATATCAGGCATACAAAATACAAGCTCAGATCTTTTATTATTTGATTCAATAGACATAAAATTACTTTGTCAAATTTCTACAACAGTTTCTAAACGCTTACTCAATTTTTCATACTTATCTCATCATGGACCAGAAACAAAGAGTTCACAGACTGAAAATGGTCCTGGGAGTGCACTGCCTTTTATGGTTGTACTTTAACTCTTTAAAACTCTTTGCAAAGTATCGTTGCACATAATGTTTATGGTAATTTGTGAAGGTGACTTGTGATTATTGTCATTTTATATAATATGTGACATATCACTTTTATTCCTTCCCTTCCTTACCTCTGTTTAAAGAAGAGGCACAGATCTTTTAACACAGATCAGCAAGAGAAAGAGGTGCCTTGTGGATGCCCCACTTTAGGGCTTCTTGAAGAGTAAAGGAGTCCTCCTGCCAGCCAGGCTATTGTCTTTCTTTCTTTTCTTTCTCTCTTTCTTTCTTTCTTTCTTTCTTTCTTTCTTTCTTTCTTTCTTTCTTTCTTTCTTTCTTTTTAGTTGTAGATGGATACAATAACTTTATTTTATTTTATTTTTTTATGTGGTGCTGAGGATGGAACCCAGTGCCTCATACATGTTAGGCAAGTACTCTATCACTGAGCCACAACCCCAGTCCTAGACTTCAACATATCAAAAAGTGCCATAACAGAAGCATAAACATGATCATAATATGTTAACATATTCAAATTACAAGTAAACATATTCAAATATTAAGTTGAAAATATGAAGTTGTTTGTAGAGATCTAAATCTTACATAAATATAAAATGCAATGTAATGCGCTAGCCACAATACAATTGTTTTATTTTAAAAAAAGCATATTTTCTCTGACTTACTACAGAAGGAGTAGTCCAGTGATAGAACCCAAGTTTAAGATGAATGAGTTTTTTTTCAGTTGTAGATGTGATGCATCTTTATGATGTATAAATGAATGAATTCTGAGATAAGGTTGGAAGTCAATGGTTAGGGCTCTTTATGAACTTGACAATGTCTAGGCCAGACAGCTCTCCTGTCTCTGAGACCCAAGCCTATTTCTTTGGAGACTTCGCTGCCTCTTCCAGGAGCTATTGAACCATGGGGGAGCAGATAGAGTTAGGTAGAAAACAGTGGAAAGTGTAAAGGTGGAGGAGAGAAAGAAAAATACTCCCCAACTTCTACCCAAGGTAGAATGGATGACCTAAACTATATGGTGAAAACAGACATGTTTTATCTTCTTCTAAGAAGTACATGTTTTCCATTGACAAAGGAACATTAGTAGTAGTTATCCATTCATGAAAAATATGTACTATCCCTTTCGGAAGCCTAATGAAAGAGGCTTAATGAAGGGGCCAGCTGAAGTACAACCATAGCTGTTGTTTCTTGAGCACTTCTAAACTCTCAGTTAGAAGCTCAGTTAAACATTTGAATTAGGTACTATTATTATCCGCCATTAATAGGTGAGGAAAGTGAAGCAAGAGGTTAAGAATCATGCCCAGGGTCACACCCCTGGAAATGGTGGAACCAGGATCCAACATGAGAAAATGCATACTCTGAGAAGAGATGAATGAGCTGGTAGTAAGATGCAGAAAATAATCTCATGTCCACATACGTGAGAGTTGGAAACCAGGCTGCTGCTTATACTTTTCCTCTTCTTGCTGGTATTAATTCACTAGGCATTTATTATATTCTATGTCTCCAAACAGTTAATGGGAATTCAAAGATAAAGGAGGTGAACGTTCTCTGCCTTAGCTATGATCAGAGGAGAGACAGACAGATGACAGACAGACACAGAGGGAAGAAAATGCAATCTTAGGTGTCAGGAACCAAGAGCTTTGATTTTTATCATACATGTGATGTAAAGTCACTAAAGATTTTCAAGGAAGGGAGAGACATTTGTGTTTTGCAATGGTTGACAAAGGTCACTGATGACTATGGAAATGGTGGCTGTTTATTCTCAAGTGTGCTTGAGAGAATATACAGGTAAGTACAGGCAGAAGCAGCAGAAAGGGAGGAAAGAAGAAGATTTAAGGACTTTCAGAGGTTGAATGGATAGAAATGAGTAGCCAATAAGATGTGGGAGAAAGGAGGCATTGAAGAGGACTTGAGTTGTTCAAAACACACTAACTGGAATGAGAGAAGAACAGTTTAGAGTCACAGGGAGGGGTTGGGGGTGGTGAGGAATGAGTATAGTTTGGGACCTGGTACATCTGGTGTGAAGTCCAGGAGACAATGACAGACATGATTCCCATGCCATAGGAATGAGGTCTTGTCTGGAGATGGGGACTTGGAAATCATTAGTAGAGATTGCAGCAAGCTGAGGAGATGATTTTTTTTTTTTAGGAAGGTTTGAGGTTGTAGCCTGAAGCAAAGTGACATATGGAGAAGTCCTAAGAGCTTTATGAGTGCGTAAGTGGTTAGGAGCCAGTTGAAACATGGGAAGTGGAATGGAGAGTTAGAAACTGAATTGAGCTTTACAGATCAGCTTTGAATGGGGAAAGCAGATACTAGAGTGAGGCAGCCCTCTTCCCTTTCCCCTGAATCTGGATAGGTGGCCTGACATTCTCCATACCGTGCTCTAGGAAATCACTTTCTGTCCATGAAAAATGAAACCTATTTGCTACCCATCCACAGAGACTGGAGACCACAGGGAAGAGGAGGGTGGGGGTGGGAGTTGAAAAAAAAAACTCCAGAGTTACTTGTGATTGGCATAAGACAACCCCTCTTGTGGCCTCTATGCCTCCACTAGCAGGAGTGCCAGGAGAACCAGAGTTGGCTTCTGCAGGACCTCTCTCCTCTTCAGTGATCACGCCTTCCTTCTAATATCTGTGTAGCCTCAGTAGGCCTTCTCTCCCTATCATGGGAGGGCCTGACTCCCCAGTAATCCACACACTCTACTCTCCTTCTCTTGTGGTTAGTCATTGTTAAAGGACAGATTATAATCATTTAGTCTAAAGTTCTTAGTTGGCTTTACTTTTGATTCCAGAATTGGGCAAAAGTTCATTCCATAAAAGAGAATAAATGGGCCACATAGCTCTACATAATAAAGGCTATCACAAACCCACAGACAACATCATATTTCTTCAGGATGAGGAGCAAAACAAGGACGCGAACTCTCATGATTCTTATTCTACAGAATACTGGGAGTCTAAACCAGAGCAATTAGACAAGAGAGAGAAATAAAAGACACAAGAATAGAAAGGGAGAAAGTGAAAGTATCCCTGTTTGCAGATGACATGATTCTTCATATAGAAAAACGTAAAGACTCCACAAAAAGATGATTAGAATTGATAAAAGAGTTCATTAAAGTTTCAGGATACATAGTCAACATGTAAAAATCAGCAGAATTTTTATACATTGATAATGAGGTTACTAAAAAAGAAATCATGAAAGGATTTTATTCCTATTCATGGTAGCTACAAAACAAGACAAAAGAAAGAAACTCTAGGAATAAATTTAGCCAAGGAGGTTAAATACCTCTACTATGAGAATTACAAAACTCTTATGAAAGAAACTGAAGCAGACACAAAAAATTGGAAAGTCCTTCCATGCTTGTGAATAAGAATTACTATTGTAAAAATGTACCTATTGCCCGCAAACAATTAATAGATTCAATGAAATTCTAATCAAAACATCAATGATACTCTTCACAGAACTAAAAATAATGATCCTAAAATTCATACAGAAGCACATAAGACTGGAAATACCAAAGCTATTTTAAGCAAAAAAAGACAAAGCTGGAAGCATCATACTACCTGGTCTCAATATATGTCACAAAAAGGTTTGGAGTAATAGCTCTGGAATAAAATGCAAAAGGCCCTGGGTTCAATCCTCAGCATTGAAAAAAAATGCTATAAAGATACAATATTCAAAACAACATGGTATCAACATAAAACAGACACACAGGCCAGTGGAACTGAGTACCCCAAAATAATTCCACACATCTTACAGCCAAGTAATTTTTTTCAAAAAGGTGCTAACGCACATGATGGAGAAAGGACAGTCTTCAATAAATGGTGCTGGGAAAATTGAGTAGCAGAAGAATGAAACTAGACACTCATCTCTCACCAGTTAGGTAAAACAACTCCAAATGGATTAAAGATAAATGCAAGATTTGAAACTACTAGAAGAAAACAGGGGAAATTCTTCAAGACATCACAGTAGGCAATGATTTTTTTTGGATAAAATCTTCAAAGCACAGGAAACAAAGCAACAATAGGCAAATGGAATCATGTCAAACTATGAAGCTTCTGCACAGCAAAGGAAACAATCGTCAGAGTGAATAGACAACCTACAGAATAGGAGAAAATATTTGCAAACAAAACATCTGACTGTGGGCTGGTGTCTCGAATATGTAAGGAACTAAAAAAACTTAGTGGCAAAAAATAAACAAGCAAAAAAATAAAACAACAATGACAACAACAAAACCCAAATAACCCAATTAAAAACTTGGGCAGAAGATCTAACAAAAGATCAAAATAGATATTTTTCAAAAAAAGACATACATATGGCCAACAGGTATATGAAGAAATGATCAACATCACTAATCATCAGAGAAATGAAAATAAACCCACAATGAGATATCACCTCACTACAGTAAGAATGGCTATTGCCAATAAAGGCAAAAGATAATTGCTGGCAAGGATGTGGAGAAAAGCAAACCCTTTTACACTGTTGGTGGAAATGTAAATTAGGACAGCTATTATGGAGAAGTGTGAAGGTTCCTCAAAAATTTTTAAAAAGTACAACCACCATATGATTCAACAATCCCACCATTGGGTATCTATACAAAGGAAATGAAATTACTATATCAAAAGGTTACCTATACGCCCATGTTTACTGCAGCACTATTGACAATGAATAAGAAATAGGAACAACCTAACTGTCTATCAACTGATGAATGAATAAAGTAAATGTGCTGCATACACACAATGAAAAATATTTGGCCATAAAATAAGACATGAATTCCTGACATAGATGTAACTGAAGATCATTATGTCAATTGGAGTAAGCTCGGCACAGAAAGGCAAGTACTGCATGATCTCTTTCACATGTGGAATCTAAAAAAGTTGTTCTCATAGAAGTTGAGAGTAGATGGGTGGTTACCAGAGGAGGAGGAGAGTAGGTGGGGAGGAAATTTGGATAAAGGTTATCTATGAGTACTGAGGTACAATTAGAAGTATCAAGTTCTGATTGTACAATAGGGTGACTATAGATAACAGTTTTGTACTGTGTGTCTCAAAAGAACTTGAAAAAAAGGGTTTCGAATGTTTTCTCCATTAAAAAAAATTGTAAACATTTTAGGAGATGGATATGTTTAACCTGATACAAATATTATACAATATACAAATGTATATTCAAACAATCAATGTATATCCAAACATCAATGGTACTCCACTTATATGCATAATTTTAATGCTTTTATGTATCAGTTAAAATAAATTTAATTTTAGAAAAGAGTATTTTTTTCCTAATGAACAGAGCAAAAGAGATTGATTTTATAGACAGAAAAAGGCTGAAACAAAACAAAAAAAGACTGGTTGTTTCAAAGTTACTTTCTATGTAGGGTGGGGACTGGGAGACTGAACAATAGAAAAATACCTGATTATTTAACATCTGGTTACCTTTTTCATGTAAGAATTCAGGCAGAGGGGACTTCACCATCCTATCAATTGGAACTGGCCTGTTTGGAAAATCTGGTTGTTAATTCTCTAACAACTGATTTCTCTTGGAAGGTCAGAATAACAGCTTTGTTTCAGCTTGGTGACTTGGAACTTTCTATCAGTGACTCCATTTTGACTTTTAGTCGAGTCTGTTGGGACTTCATGAAAACTTAATCTAAAAAAATGGCCTCCTGTAATTTTTACATAATAGTATTTTCACTGTCTCCCAATTTACCCCAACTTCTAAAATTCCTTACATCATCTGGAATTCCTAATCAGTCATTAACAAAAACCCCATTTGTGGGGTCCAGTGGGTGCTTGCCTATAAATCCAAAAACTCAGGAGACTGAGGCAGGAGGATCACAATTTTGAGGCTAGCCTTAGCAACTTGGTGAAATCTTTTCTCAAAATAAACAGTAAAAAATAAGAAGTGCTGTGGGGATGTAGTTAGTGGTTGAGTGCCCCTGGGTGCAATCCCCAGTACCACACACACAAAATAAAATAAAATAAACAATCCACCTATATGCTCAATATCTCTAAATATTCTCTTCATTTTTTTTTTGGTTATTTCCTGATTCTCAATGCCAGAACATTTTCCCATCTTCTAGAAGGTTCTCATAGTCATTCCCTTTTACACTGTGATGGTAAAATTCTTGGTGAGTTTGGCATCAGTATATATAACTTTTCCATGTCTAGCTTTTCAGGTTCCCTGCTTTCCACCAACTCCTGTGATTATACTTTAAGGCTGCCATGATTAGTAATTACAATCTCCAACTTCCAAATTCTCAGTTTTAGGATCCTATTCTTCAATTGCCACCTCATCTTTTAGCTCATTTCCTCTGGTCCTCCTATGTTAGAAAATTCTTTGATCCTGCTTTGATGTGTGACCTCTCTTCCCTCAATACACAAAACTATTGCTTCACCATATGAGTGACTCATTTTATTCCACTTTGCACAGTGCTGATTCTTTATGAAGTTTTCATTGAAATATTATTTAGTATCCAGCTGGCATTGGTTCTAGTACCCCCACCCCACCCGCAATGGATATAAAAATCAGGAGGAAATTCAATTTCCCTTATTATGTAAAATGTCATAGTGTTTGCATATATCGCATCTATGTCCTCCTGAATACTTTAAATCACCTCTAGATTATTTGTAATGCCTCATACAATGTAAATATTACATAAATAGTTATTATTTTGTATCATTTAGGGAATAAAACCAAGAAAAACTCTGTACATGTTCAGTAAGGACCCTTTTTTCCCCCAGTTTTTTCAATCTATCTATACTTAGTTGAATCTGTGGATGTAGAGGACCGTGGATATGGAGGACTAACTCTGTGCATGCATGTGTACACACATGCGCGCGCACACACACACACACACACACACACACACACACAACACAGAGTACACTGCAAGTATTTATGCTTTTTCTAAGTCCTGAAGTCTGCCTGATGTTCTTACGTAGTAGGAGCCGGTAAAAAAACTATATTTTGTTTAAATAGGTGAATGCTCAGAACACTGCATTACTTCCTCCTTTGAGTACCATTTTCTGGCATTTATTCTTTGTTCTGATAAACAGCCTTGACTCCTACAGGGCTGACAAAAGGAGTACAAGTGACAGACCTGGGCCTGCCACAGGGAACAAAGGAAGGGCACCACAGTGGCTATCAGTTTAGAAGGAGAGTCAAAGCCCATTCAAGGAGACATCTGAGGAGCGGAAGTAAAGATCACCAGATTAGCAGAGACTTGGAAGAGTCCTTGACTGTCTGAACCTGACAGCAGGCTGGCAAGACAGCCCAACATTTTAATGAATGTAATCTGGGGTCAGAGAAGGAGTAGTGGGCAAGTAGGTGCTGTCAGGTACTATCTCTACAGGGAAAATGTTAGAAAGACCAGGGAAGTTCCCAATTCTCTGAATGTTTCCATTTCCAGGAACCCATCTTTGCTAATGAACTATGTGTATACAGCACAGACAAGCAGGAGGAATCAGATGTTGTTTTGTATGTATCATTTAGGAGAATAGAAATGAAGGTTTTTACAGAATTAGTCTTGGAGACCATTTCTGCCTTTCATTTATTTTTCCTGTGAGCCATATTTTGTTGTTATTATTATTCCTTTTTCAGCCTCTACATTTTTTTCCTCCTTATTTTATATCTCACAGAAATTATGGAACTTGTATTTAAGGTGAGCTCAGTTTGGGCATGCAAGTTAGGGGGTGGGCCTCTAGTTCAAACACAAATAGTCCTTCCACTGATGTTGACTTAAAACTTCATGACTTAAAAGCATAATGGCTTTTACATGGAAGTATGACTCATTGTAGAGATGGGGGTGGGGGTCATGTGGAATCATCCGTGAGCTCTTTGTTTCTCCATTCTGGGGTCAAGCTCCAGTTACGCTACTTTATTTTGCTAATTTGTTCTTCAAGACAGGATCAAAGATGATAATTTTAAAAGAACTTGATCTGGTAACTCTGACTCAATATTAGGATCCTTCCAGTTTTGTCCCTGGATAAAATCTTAGTGCCATGGGTATCACCCCTTTCTCTCTTCTGCCTTCATTTCTGGACCATGCCCCAAAGTCTATCCTTTCATGCCCAATCTGGCTGTAGGTCCTTTTGTTACCAAACAAGAATCTTAGCTTCTCAAGAGGAATTCAAACTTTAGATCTTTGAACAAGTAACAAGGGATTACTCTGGGCTATACTTGGAAAATGTGGTCTTGTGTGACAACAGCTCCCTAGGCCAGTGCCCCTTTTCAAGGCTGCTTTCTTCATTTTCTCATTTTTACTATTTCCTAAACCACTGTAAGATGTTTCATCCTATGCCATGGTAATACTATCAAATATAACTGAACTCTCTACATTAGTGCCAAAATCCTTCTGAGACTTGTTTGGAACTTTTAGTTTTACCCATTATATAAGCTCTCAAGCAGAAAGGTGGTCGGAAATGGTAATCCTAGAAATGAATGGCTTTCTGTTGACAGAAGGGCCAAGGTTAACTGTGTCTGACATAGACCTGTTTTGAGATGAAACAGAGTCGGAAGTATGTTGACCCCGATTATTGAACCTGAAATGGGTACACATGACTTGACAAAGGACTGTCTTTATTTTTACTTACACAAGTAATACATGAATGCTTTCGCATTGCAAAGTAGTCAAAGGTTACTGATAGAATTAAAGTCTCCTAGACTTTTCCAGGGCAACACTATTGTAGTTTCATGTTTTCTTATCTTTCTTATCTTTCATTGTATTTGTTTTACTTATTATCATTTTCCTATCTCATATTTACCATTTTCGTGTGTGTGTGTGTGTGTGTGTGTGTGTGTGTGTGTGTGTCTGTGGCACTATTCAGGAGTATGTTTACTGAGCAATATTGCCAACTAAAATTTTTTAGCACCTTGTAGATGACTTTTTTTTTGTCACAGAAAACTCTGGATAAATTTTAGTTTAAAAGATTTTTAGCTTATTAAAATTACAGGATTTGAAAGTTATTTCTTATGTTTAAGGTAGAACCTAAAAATCTTATAATTCTATTCATTGGACTAGAAAATTTTTAACAATCCACTTGTAAAAGGACCTTGATTAATATTAAGCCCAATTTATAAACACAGCTACCTAGACTTCTTTATGTCAAACTGTATTCATGAAACTGCTACATTTCCTTTTTAAGTTCTACATCATTTGGTTTAACAAACAAAATTTTCCTGAGTTCTTAAATAATTCATGTATCAAATACATTAAGTTTATAAACATGATTCTTAAGTTTTTTAAAATGTTTCATGAATGGACACAAAGTGAACACATTAAATTAAAAATCACTAATCTCAATAAAATAATAATTCATTTAAAGTTGGAATCACAAGAATATAACTCAAGTAAGTTGAGTCTAGTAAACCAAATTTATTTGTTTGTTTGTTTGTTCATTTATTTATTTATGCTGGGAATTGAACCTATTGACCTTCTAGCAATGAGCTACATCTCTAGCCCTTTTTACTTTTTTGTTTTGTGACTAAACTGGCTCTAATCTGCAATCCTCCTGTCTCAACCTCCTAAATAGCTGGAATCTACATAGGCATGTGCCATCAAGACTGGCTTACTGGATCAAATTCTAAATATTATAGGTGGAGAATATGCATATGTACAAAATTCTTAACACTAAATTATTGATACTATAGCTTAGTTTTATCTTGAAATTTATATTCCTAATTTCAAATTTTCATGGTATTTAAACATGTTTACCTACTAAAGAAAAATTATGCCATCTTACATGGTTTTGAGGTTATTTTGCTTTATAATTTTTGGCTTGCTTAAATCTTTCCATCATTTATACTTCATTTTCTTTAGCTCTTTTCATTAGTTAGAACTTCTAATAAAAGCTTTAATAATTCCCCATTTATTCAAGTCTTCTCTTATGTCTTTTTGTAAAGTTTCATAGTTTCTCCACAAAGGTCTTACACATATTTTATGTCTAAATACCTTATAATTTTGTTGCACATATGAAATATACCTTTTAAAATATTTAAACATTTTAATTGACACTAAAAATTGTACATGTTTATGGAGTACCATATGACATTTCAACACATGTATACAATGTGTTATTGAGAGCCTTCATAAAAATTGCATTTTCTAATTTTTTTTTGATAACATGTATAAATATTATTTTAGAATTTGATCTGTATATTACAGCCTTACTGAACTCTCTTTGTGTTTCTAAGAGTTTATTAGTTTATTGCTTGGGATTTAGGGTAGAAAGCAATATTTCTTTAAATAAAGAGTTTTTTCTTTCCTTTTCCTTTATTAATACATATGCCACCCCCTTGGAAAGTATCATATAAATTCTCCAAATAAATATTAGTAAAAAGAGAAGACATGGTTTTAAGGGGAATGTTTTTCAGATTCTCTTACTAAATGTGGTTTAGGATTTTGGTAGGTATCTTTTCACAAAAAAATGTTTATTTATATACTTAATATACTAAGACCATTTAAATAAAGCACAGGGGATGCAAGGTTAGAAGTTACTATTCCATCCTAACAACAAGTAAACATCTGAAACCAATAACTCTTATTTGATCCATCAGAGAAGTGAGGTCATAGAACTATCTGTTACTCGCTGCCCCCCCCCCCCACAACTGGAGAGAGAGAGACAGATACAGAGAATCACAATTTACTAGAACAAAAACCCATGGGCATAAATCTCCATGGGAGCCAGTGCCGGGATAGGAAAACCTGAACTCCAATTGACACATTGCCACAGGCTCAGTATGGACAAGTCTGAGAGTTTAAAAACAAACAAACAAACGAAAAAACCTTCAGGAAGGGCCCAGTTACAGGGTGACCCCATACTTTAATACATTTTATCTTAAGAAGCTTTAAATGGTCCTGTTGGTGAACATCAGAGAAAAATCCCCTCATGCTTCTGGAAGAGGGAAGGGAAATAAATGAACCATTAGGACACATGCCTTTGTATTTTATTCCTAATAAAGCCTGCCTTCAAGAAAAAACTATTTAACCAGAGCCCAATCTGCTGGGTTTCTATAGCACCTAATTGACCTTGGAGAAGGAAAAGGACTACCCAGCTCCAGCCCACTTAGCCAACCCAGTCAGTCATCCCAATCCACTCCATTGAGGAAACACCCTGAGAAGCACTAATAAAGTTCACAGCCCAGGGTACAGGCTCACCCGAAGACTGAGACCTACTCATGACTGTGGAATTCTTCCCTGCCCCAATGTCTTACCACTGCACAACTAAAGGGCTATTGCCACAGTTCCTTTTGCCTGGTAACCTCAGGCCCAATGTTCAACAAAAGATCACAAGGAGTACTAACAGATCAAAACAAAACACCAAAACAACAACCCATAAATGAAAAGCTTCACACAGATACAAACAGTTTGAAGAGACTGAACAAGCATCAGATCCGCAGTTAGACATGGTAGGGAGGTTGGAATCATCAGACCAGAATTTTTTTTTTCCTTTTAACTCCAACTAATATGTTTAAAGCTTTATTGGGAAAAGTGGACAAATTTTAGAACAGATGGATAATGTAAGCAGAGGGATGGAAATCCTAAGAATCAAAAAAAGAAATGCTAGAAATCAAAAACACTATCAGAAATGAGGAATTCTCTTGACTGATTCATTAGTAAACTAGACATGGATGAAAAAAGAATTCTAAATCTGATGATTTAACAATAGAAACTACCAAAACTGAAAAATACGAAACTATATATTTAGGAATCTCAGGGGACACCAAGCAAGATAAATTCAGTAAATAAATACATACAACTTGGCATTTCATTTTCTTCAAACTTCAAAACATCAATGATAAGGAAAATACCTCAGAAGAAGCCAAGTGTTACGGTTTGGAGCTAAACCATTTCCCCAAAGGCCATGTGTTAAAGGCTTAGTTGCTTACCTGTGTGTGGCTCTTTTGGGAGGTTGTGGAAACTCTAGGAGGTAGGTCCTGGTTAGAGGAGGTGGGTCACGGGGTGTTATCCTTGGAGGGTTTATTTTGTCACCCTCTCTCTCCCCACCACTTCCCAACTGCCATTAGGCAAGCAGCTCTGTTCTACCAGGCCCTCTTGGCCCTGAAGATTTTTGCCTCACCACAGGCCCAGAAACATGGAGCTAGGCAACCACAGACTGAAACCACCGAGACCATGAACAAACACGGTTTTTCCTCTTTTAGGGAGTTTTACTCAGGTATTTTGTTTTAGTGATGAAAATCCGACTGGCAGAAGAAAATAACACCTTATTTATAGATGAGCAAAGATAAGAATTATGTTTAACTTTTTCTCAGAAACCAAGCAAGTAGAGAATGGACAAAAATACCTAAAGAGTTGAGAAAAAACCCACCAACCTAGAGTTCTGAACCTTGTGAAATTATCCTTCAAGTGAGGAGGAACAGACTTTCTCCAACAAAAATGAGGGAATTTGTTGGCAGTAGATATGCCTTGCAAGAAATGTTAACAGTTCTCAGGGAGAAGGCAAAATATAGGTCAGAAACTCCGATCTACATAAAGAAAAAACACTGGAGAAGGAATAAATAGAGATATCAATAAAACAAATACTGAACAAAATGATTCCTGCAACTCTGAGAACTTCTATATTAGTTCTCCTATGAAGAGCCAGCCAGAGACCAAGGAAGAGGATGATGAACTTCAGAAATTCTTAGATAACCTGGTATGATAGTACATATCTATAATCCCAGCAGCTCAGGAGGCTGAGGTCGGGGGATTGCAAGTTCAAATCCAGCCTTAGCAACTTAATAAGACTCTAAGCAACTTAACAAGACCCAATCTCTAAATAAAATACAAAAAGGGCAGAGGATGTGGCTCAGTGGCTAAATGGCCCTGGGTCAATCCCCAAGATAAAAAAAAAAATTATTAGATAAATTCTATGCAATGTTTGGCCATCCACAGCCAACCCTGGAAATATAGTCTCTGAGTCTGTCTGCCAGTGCCTTCCTCAGAAAATCACTGAACTAAAAATCCAGGAAAATGAAAAGCATGCCCTGGGCAGTTTTTGAATGGTCTGGTCACTTTCAACTTTAATGGCTTCTCAATCTTACAGAGGCTCTCCAGGGATACACATTTCTACCCACTGGGAGAAGAAACTGTTTCTGGATGATGAAAAAGCCAATCGCAGAACTTTAAAAAATAGTGCTCATTCTAGCAACAGAACGTGATGGGAAACCCCTAGCCAGTGGCCTGGTGGTGAGAGCAGGCAGTAGTGAAGGTGTTGCTGTAGTCAAAATTGTTAGCAAGTCTCTGAGATGCCCATTGGAACTCTTGTGGGCTTTGTATACCCAACCCTCAGCTAAGCATTTTTGCAGGTGTAAGTTAGCATCTGACCTGGTACTGGGGCCAGCTCTGCTCTGATGGAGAGCCAACAGTGTCTGGGGATTTTATGAGTCTTAGGGCCACCTAGCCTTCTACCCCACCCTACCACACCCCTTGAGCTGAAGCTAGTAATTGACTGGTTTGGGAGTCCAAAAGTTCAGCCTCTTCACTGCAAGGAAGAAGGTACTCTGCATAAAAATTTATGCTGCACATTTTTCCTAGAATTAGACTAAAGCTGAGACTTCACATGAAATCACACCTCAACTCAACTACTCTCTCCCTGCCCTCCTATTGTTGTTATCTGGGAACTTTTCCTTAATAAATCTTATTTTACATAAAAAAAATACTAATGAATGTGAAACTTAGTAAAACCCTAACTTTTACTTGATCATAGAGCTTCATATTTAACCTGTTATAGTGAACTACATATTTTTAAAAGTAGTGAACAATCAATATACAGACATAAACTCAACTAGGTCATTTGTTTTAACATAACTGCTAGTATTGATTTGCAAATATTTAGTTAAGAGTCTACCTGTATGTTCTTAAGTGAGATCATATTCAATTTTATTTTGAGGGCAGTATTTGCCTTGTTTCTGATTATTGACTGGCTTTATAAGATAACTGTGTCTCTTTTCCTTTTTTCTAATTTTATGGGAGAATTTATATGTTATGTTCTTTGTTTGTCTGAACCTGCTAACCTGTGTTGGATGGGGATTCGATCGTGGCTTCATTTTCTTTAATGGTCATTTATCTATTCTGGCTTTTACTTCTTTTTCTGCAAGTAACAATTATCCATTTTTTTTGAAAATTGCTCATTTTGTCTAGCTCCAGCTTTTCAAGATTATTGCCTTGAAATTGCTGACATTATCTTCTAATTTTTAAGACTACCTACTGTGTCTGTCTGTAGTTTTATTCCATTTTCAAAACCTGATACTATTTACTTTTGTCCCCTCTCTTGCCATTGCTAGTCTGATCAAAGGTTTATCTACTTTGAAAGATTTTTTTGTAATAATCAAGTTTTGCCTATTGATCATCTCTTATTATAGGGCATTATATTTTCCTTTCAGATTCAAAATTTCTTTTCATTTCTTCAGGTTTATCCTATTTTTCTCTCTAGGTTTTTTTCTTTTTTTTTTTAGTAGCACCCTTTTTTCATTAACTTTCAGTTCCTTGTGTTCTAAATTGTATAAATATAATTTAGCTGCCTTTCCTAAATTTTGATAATGTGAAGCTTCAGATGCCTTATAATTCTGAACATTTTTATCATTTCTTTTGTGATTCCCATGTTAATGTATAAAAAATTATTTATGTGGTGCTGAGAATTGAACCCTGGACCTTGTCCTACCTATGAAAAATTTAAAGCATATGAAATGGATTAAATGTTCTTTGAGACATTTATTTCACTCTTTTCTATATCTGGGGTAAAGGAAGATGAGCAATCTGGTAATGGTGCTAGTTACTCAGATACAACACTGAAGTCCTTGTGAAGGTGAACTTTGCTCCATTAATGGCCTTGCAAGGGGCATACATTCCAAAGTCATTGTTCCTAGCCCTGTGCTTAAATAAATTAGACATGATAGATACAATTAAAATTCCTTATAAACCATTTCCATTCCATTTCCCCCTCCTGTCTAAGCTAACCACTCTCCAGAATTTATATGTGTCATTCTGTGAATGAATGAATTCATAAACAACATACTATATTATCTTCTATTTTTACAATATAAATGTTAGTGTATTGTGTCTACTTTCATGAGACTCATTCTGTATTATTCAGTTGATATGTATAGATTATATGGTATTTATGTCTATAAAGTTACTACATGTATTGATCTCCTTAGCTACTGACTTAAAGCATATTCTATACTTTTGCTATTAAAAACAATACCTTAATAAATTTTCTTTTTTTTTCTTTAATTTACTTTTATTTTTTGTGCCAGGAATTGAATCCAGAGACACTTAACCACTGAGCAACATCCCAAGCCCTTTATAAATTTTTTTATTTAGAGACAGGACTTGTTAAATTGCTTAGGGCCCTGCTAAATTGCTGAGCCTGACTTTGAACTTGAGATCCTCCCACCTCAGTTTGACTGGGATAATAGGCATTTGCTACTGCATCTGGCTTGATGAAGGTTTCATCTCCAGGATGCTCTTGCTTCTTCACCAAAAGTTTCTGGGATGTATATTTAAGTGTAGTTATCTCCAATTCTGTTAGTTAATATTAAATTGTTCTCCAGAATGCCTGTGCCCACTTCCTAGTCTGTTAGCTCAAGCACCTCATGTGACACTCCACACCCACTCACACATGATCTTATCATGTTTTCTTTTTCTCTCATAGTCTGGTAGGTGTGAAAGGACAATTGATTTTGTTAAGTCACAAACTAGGCTATATTTCAATTTATGAGAAAATGTGATTTTAAAAAGTAATTGAATTACTTGTTTTAAAGTTTATTGCAATATGGTCAGAGAGCATGGTCAGTATCATGGCTATTCACTATTTCTTGTGTGTGTCTGTGGTACTGGGAATTGAACCTAGTGCCTTACACATGCCAATCATGTGTTGACTGTTGAGCTGTATCCCCAGCCACACCTTTTCTCTGGAATTTTGAGTCTTTTCTTATGGTGTAGTATATGATCAATTTTTATAATGATCCATTGTTATTTGATAACTATATAATGTACAGAGTTTCCTCTGTTTCTTTTAAATTAAAGATTTTATTAGAATTATTCAAGTATATATTCGTGTTGTTTGGAATACTGTTGCCTCCTCTTCATTTTTTAAAAAGACTTTTCTAATAGTCTCTCTTAATCCTTGTTGTTAAATAAAATTTGGATCTTCTGGAAGGGTTGTTTAAGTTCTTCTTCCTTTTTTTTTTTTTTTTTTAAAGAGAGAGTGAGAGAGGAGAGAGAGAGAGAGAGAGAGAGAGAGAGAGAGAGAGAGAGAGAGAGAGAATTTTTTTTTTTAATATTTATTTTTTAGTTCTCGGCGGACACAACATCTTTGTTGGTATGTGGTGCTGAGGATCGAACCCGGGCCGCACGCATACCAGGCGAGCGCGCTACCGCTTGAGCCACATCCCCAGCCCTTCTTCTTCCTTTTCATACTTTGTTTTTTAATTGTATGTTCTATATTCTGTGGGGAAAGAAGTTTGTTTTTTTTTCTTCTAATTTGCTCTTTTTCTGTGTTCCATCTGCTCTTCTATTTATCTATTGAATGATTCATTTCAAAGGTAAAGTTTTTAATTTATGTGATTTGTGATTAAAAGAATTGTTGGTCAAAATATTCTCTTGTATCTCTCGGAACTTGGTGTATTTCTGAGACTTAGAATCAAATTAGAAGTTCTCATATTGTCCTAAAATGTCTATGTGACCATGCCTCCTACGGGTTCTCTACCACCCATTCTGCTCCAGAAATTTTAGTTTCCTTGCTATTGTCACCGTTTCAAATCCTCTAAACTGACTCGTTGCTCCTGCCCATTATTCAGATCCTTATTCAAAGGTCACCTCCTCATCAGAAAGAGACTCCATCTCTGTCCACAGCACACCAAATATTCTCACACTCGTTCTTTCTCCCCCATCCCTTACTTAGCTTTATTTTTGTCCCTTACACCTTTGATTCTGTGATATTTTGCTTAGTATTTCATTGTCCATCTCCATCCGTAAATCACAGTGTCCATGATGGTAGAAACCTCGCCTATTTTTTGCTTAATGTACTTATATCCAGAAGTTAAAAAATTTCTGCTTCATGTAAGAAAGGCTCACAAAATCGGTGTTAAATGAAGTGGTGCTGGTGTTCCTCTAGGCTAGTTCCACCCATTCTATTAACCACTTCTTTGGGAGTGTGTCCTTCCACACTTAGTGCCCTCTCTCATAATGCAGGCTCTTTTCAATGATGATTACTCCATGTGTTACGGCTGCCTGAAGATGGGTGCCACTTGCTTCACACAGAGGGAAGAATGGAATGGTTGATCTACTTTTCTTCTGTGACTGTAGTAGTCACATTATCCTTCTCCTCATTCCTTCCTATTTCAAATGTCTTTCATCCAGTACACGAGAACCTATTTCTTCAAAATAACTTTTTTTTTTAAAGTAGTTTAAGGTTCACAAGAAGTTACAAGGCTGGAGTTGTGCCTCCATGGTAGAGCACTAGCTTAGCATGTGTGAGGCCTTGGGTTTGATTCTCAGCATCACATATAAGTGAATAAATAAAATAAAGGTCCATCAACAATTTAAAAAAAATAAAAATTAAAAAAAGAAGTTACAAAATTGTACTTCAGGGAATTCCCATGTTCTCTCCAGGAGACTCGTCTTGGTCCAATACTATTGATTCAGGTCTGGACCTTATTCAGGCTCTTCCAGTTTTTATATGCACTCTTTTTGTTTGTTTTTCAAACAGCTTTATTAAGATATGATTCACATGTTATAAAATCCACCCATTCAAAGTGTACAGTTAAATTTTTAGCATGTTTACAGAGTTGTACAACCATTGATACAATATAATTTTAAAGTGTTTTCATCACCTCCCAAGACTGGTCCTCATCAGCAGTTACTCTTTGATTCTGCTTTGTCCAGTCCTATGCAGTTAAAATTTACCTTCTATATCTATAGATTTTCCTAATGTTTTTATCCATGGTGTAGCATGTATTACTACTTCATTCCTTTTATTGCCAAATACCATTTTGTTGTATTGGTACACCACACTGCATGGATCCATCCATCAATTGATGGTTTGTTTCCACTTTGGGTCTGTTATAAATGATGTTGGACAAACTGTTATGGAGAAACAGTTGTATAAAATTTTATCACTTAGATTTAAATAACTACTATCACAAGTAGGACACAGCTATTTTGTCACTATAAATAATGTCCCTTATATTACTCCTTAATAGTCACACATTTCCCCCAAGTCTAAGTCCGGATCTGTTCTCCATCTTTACAGTCTGTCACTTGGGAATGTTATACAAACAGAATCAAACAGTTTTAACCTCCTCAAAATTGACTTTTTTTTTCAGACTAGTGATCTCAAGATACATCTAAGATGTTGCATAATCTATGTTTTGTTTCTATTTTTTGCTGAGAAATTTTCCATAATATGTGTCTATTCATAGTTTGTTTTTTCACCCATTGAAAGACACCAGGATAGTCATTAGTTTGGCACTGTTACAAGTAAAACTACAGAGAATATTCCTTCGTGTTGTGTAAACATGCATTTTCATTTCTGAAAGACAAAGCTCAGGGGTGCAAGTTTAGGTCCTGTGTTGGTTACATGTTTAGTTCTTTTTGTATATATATATATATATATATATATATATATATATATATATATATAGAGAGAGAGAGAGAGAGAGAGAGAGTGAGTTGTGGATGGACACAAATATCTTCATTTATTTATTTTTATGTGGTGCGGAGGACCAAACCCAGTGCCTCATACGTGCAAGGCAGGTGCTCTACCACTAAGCTACAGCCCCAACCCACATGTTTAGTTTTTTAAGAAGCAACAAAACTTCTCCCATAATTCTACCATTTTTACATTCTCACCAGCAATTTATAAAAATCTAGTTTCTCCAAATATTCTCCAGGGCTTGATACTGTCTGTAATTTTTATTTACACTATTCTAATGTGAGTGCAGTGGTGTCTCATGATGTTTTTTTTTTTTTTTGTATTTTTGTAATGACTAATTACATTAGTTTTCTATTGCTTTCCCAACAGATTACCACAATTCTATCATCTTAAAACAACACAAATTTGTTATCACAAATTTATAACACAAATGTATTATTCTACAGGATGAAAGTCCAACACAGGTCTCACTGGGCAAAAATCATGCAAGGCAAGGCCTCCTTTCTAGAGGGCTAAGGGAGACTGTGTTTCCTTGCCTCTTCCAGCTTCTAGAGGCCACCAGCGTTCCTTGCCTCATGGTTCCCATTCTTCCATCTTCCACATTGGCGACGTTGCATCCCTCCTATTCTTCTATTGTCACTTATATCTCTGGCTGAAGGTAGAAAAAGTTGTCACCTTTGAAGAACTCATTTGATTAGATAGGGACCACCTTGATCATCCAGGATAATCTATGGCAAGATCCATACCCTTAACAACATCTGCAAAGTCCCTTTTGCCAAGGAAGAAAACATATGCACAATTTCTAGAAATTAGTAGGTGAAAAATCGGAGGGGGGCATTATTCTATCTGCTACACAAATACTGTGGAATAGCATTTATTTATTTATTTTTGGTACTAGGGATGAGATGTGGAATATCTTTTAATGTACTGTTGCCATCCATCCACACATCTTCTTTTGTTAAAATTTTTTACCCATTAATCGTCTTACTTGGGTCATTATTGAGTTTGGAGATTTTTTTTTTTTCTGGGGACAACTGTGGAGGCTGAGGCAAGAGGATCACTAATTCAAGACCAGCCCCAGCAATATAGTGAGAACCTCAGCAACTTGGCAAGACCCTGTTTCAAAATTATAAGGAAAAAGGGCTGGAGATGCAGCTCAGTGGTGAAGTGCCCCTGGGTTCAGTCCCTAGTACGTGCCTCCCCACCCCCTGGAAAAATAATACTTTTTTTTTTTAACATATTGTGGATATAAGTGTTTTAAAAAATATATTTATTTTTTAGTTGTAGTTGGACACAATACCTTTATTTCATTCATTCATTTTTATGTGGTGCTGAGGATCGAACCCATTGCCCCACACATGCTAGGCAAGCGCTCTACCGCTGAGTCACAACCAAGCCCATGAGTGTTTTATTGGATATATGACTTACAAATATTTTCTTTATAATGGCATATTTTACAGCAAATACCTTAAATTTTGATGAATTGCAGCTAATTATTTCTTATGATTCATTCCTTTGATGTCATGTTTAAAACTCTTCATTTCTAGTCAGAGATTTTCTGCTATGTTTTTGTCAAAAAGTTTTATAGTTTTGCCTTTAAATCTATAATCTATTTATCCAGAATACCACTAATATTTTTACACCTGTGCACCATCAAGGCTTTTTGAGCAAAAGTTACTGGTGATATGGGCTAAAGTATAATTTTACTACAATCGACTTCACCTTCTCCACAGCTTTAGCTCTTCCACCCAGAGTTACCTGCAGTGATAGGAAGTAATACAGAGGAATCCTTGTACACGTCACATCACTCAGTTTACCTCAGTTGATAATATTTAGCAAATTTATAGCAGGCTACACAATCAGGACACTGACTTTGACAAAATCTGTTGATCTTATTCATATTTCCCCAGTTTTACTTGTACTCTTGTGTGTGCTCATGTGTGTATGTGTGTAAGTACTAAATAATCCCATTGCTTTCAAAGGTTCATGTATCCACCACCACAGCCAAGATGTTTAATGGTTTCAACATCACAAAGATCCTTCAAGTTACCTTTCTATAACCACAGCTGTCTTCCTCTCATCCTCCATTTCCCTAACTCCAGGCAGAAATGTATCTGTCTTCTTCTCCTAGGATTATGTTATTTCAAAAATGTTACATAAGTGGAATCATACAGTATAGAATTTTGAGAGTTTGTTGTTGTTGTTGTTGTTGTTCATATTCCCTTAAGGATTTGTTCCATCTGTTATTTGTACCAGGAGTAGCAATAGTAGTAATGATGGTTCCTCCTCCCCTTCTTCTTCTTTTCCTCCTCTTCCTCCTTCTCTTCCCCCTCCTCCTCCTTCTCCTCCTCCCCCACTCCTCTTTCTTCTCCTCCTCCTCCTCCTCCTTCTCTCCTCCTCTTCCTACTTGTAATTGCTCAATAATTTTCCATGGAATGTATGCCTCCAGTTTGCTTGACCACTCACCTGTTGAAGGACACCTAGACTTATACTAGTTTGGGGCTGTAACAAATAAAGCTTCTGTGAACATTTACCTATAGGCTTTTATGTGAACATAAGTTTTCATTTCTTTATAGTAAATACCTGGCACTGCAATTGCTGAGTCATAGTTCCAAGTTGATTTTTTTAAAGAAATGTCAAGCCAGGTGCAGTGGTACGCACTTGTAATCCCAGCTACTTGGGAGACTAAGAAAAGGATCCCAAGTTCTAGACCACCTGGGCAATTTAGCAAGACCCTGTCTCAAAAATAAAAAACGTAATATGGTTGTAGATCAGTGGTAGAGTGCTTGCCTCGTTTGCATGAGGCTGGAAGTTTGATCCCCAGTAGGAGGAGAAAAATCTGCAAAACATTTTTCCAGAGGAATTCTACTATTTTGCATTTCTACCAGAAATGTCTGAGAGTTTCAGTTTCTCCACAGCCTCATCAACACGTGGTGTTGTCATCATTATTATTTTATGTAGCCTCTCTTTTCAATATGTAGTGATATCTCATTGTGGCTTTCCAGAGGCTTATATGTTATTTGCACTTTCATTCAGTTTATTTAGAAAACAAATTCCCTTGAGACTTCTTTTTTAACACATGGATTAAATAATTAGGTTGCTCAATTTCCAAGTGTTTGGAGATTTTCTGATATCTTTCTGTTGTTAAATTCTGTTTTGACTCCACGATGATGAAAGAAAATGCTTTCAATGATATCAATCATTTTAAATTTGTTAAGGTTTGTTTTGTAACCCAAGGAGTAAGCTCTTCTGAATTTTCCATGCACACTTAAAAAGGATGAGTGGTTTGCTGTTGCTAATTGAAGTGTTCTCAGGAATATTGATTACATTTCATTGATCAATGTTGTTGTTTAATTCTTTAAAATCATTGCTGACATTTTGATTAGTGTTTCTACCATATTCTATCAAAAGAGTATTGAAGTCCTCAACTGTAATTGTGGATTGGTCTATTTTTCCTTTCATTTCTGTCATTTTTTGCTTCATATTTTTTTAACAGCTCTGTTTTCCAGTACACACACATTTAAGACTGTTAGGGGTTCTTGATGCATTGACTCTTTTTTCATGATGCAATGTCTTTTTTTTTCCCCCAGTAATTTTTTTTTTCATTCTACATTCTACTTCCTCTAATATTAACGTAGCTTCTCCACTTTGTTTCAATAAGTGTGTACAAGAATTGGTTTTGTTTTTAAAAATCTTTTCTGCCAATCTTCCTCTTAATTGGTATGTAGGGACCATTTAGATATAAGGTAATTATTGATATTTCAGAACTTATGCCTAACATTTTGGTACTTGTTTTTTATTCCTGTTTCCCCTTTCCTGTCTCCCTGTGTTCCACTTTTATTTATCTACAATATACCTCTTGTGTGTGTCTCTTCATGCATTTTTTAAAAAATGGTTGTTCTGTGGGTTTCAATAAGAATATGCAGCATATTGTTGTCTATTATTATCAAAATTTTACAACTTTAAGTGGAATGTGGATACATCACACCATGTAAGTCCCATCAGTCTCCCCTTTACAACATAGTTGTCTTAAAATATTACTTCTACATACATTGAGAAGCACATGAGACATTGTTACGTTTTACTATTAACTAAAGATCATCAGGAAAAAAAGTCTACTAAACTTACAAATTTAATTCTAAGTTGTTTCTTCATTTCTGATGTTCTTGTGTTATTTTCTTTCTGTATGGTTTCCTTCAGTGATTATTTCATTCTTCTAGTGACAAATTCTTAGTTTTTTTAAATCTTAAAATATATTAATTCTTTTTTACTCCTGAATAATATTTTCACTGGATGTGAAATTCTGTGTTGAGAATTTTTATTTTCTTTTTTCACTTAAAAAAAGGTCACTTCTTTTGACCTCCATTCTTGATGAGTAATCTACTGTTGTTTGAATCTTTGTAGTTCAGGTTTTATAACTTTTTTTCTGTTTTCAAGGTTGTTGTTTCTTCTTTTTGCCTTAAATTTTTGGAATTTTCTGACTTAGATGTTAATGGGGAGAGGGGAAGTCTCTGAATCTGTACAATTACATCTTTCTTCAAATTTGAGAAGATTTTAGCTATTATTTCTTCAAATACATTTCAGTCCTTCATTCTTTTTTTTCCTTTTTCTCTTATTCTGGAACTTTGAAGCACATATATTGTATCTCTTATTATCCTATTTTTTCCCTAGGGCTCAGTTTGTTCTAAAAATTTTTATTTTTCTGTTATGCAGTGGCACATACCTATGATTCCAGCTACTCAGGAGGCTAAGGCAGGAGGATCACAAGTTCAAGGACAGCCTGGAGAACTTAGCATGATCTGTGTCAAAATAAAAATAAAAGAACTAGGGATGTAGCTCAGAGGTCAAGCACCCATGGGTACCACCAAAAACAAAAGCAAAATGCAACTTTCTGGTTTGGGGATTAAATAATTTTTATCAATGTACCTTAAACTTCACTGATTCTTTCCTGGCCCTCTTATTATGTTATTAAGCCCATCCAGTAAGGTTTTTTTTTTTTTTTAATTAACATATTATTTTTCAGTTCCTGAATTTCCATCTTGTTCTTTATGTCTTCTATTTCTTTGGTGATGTTTTCTGATTTTTTATTTGTTTCAAGGTATTCTCAATTTTTCATTAAGGCATTTTTGTGCAGCTTCTTAAAAATTATGCTCAGACAATTGTATTAATAGTCTTTTCTCATTTGATTTGAGATTTTCCTAGTTGTTAGTATCATCAACAGTTTTGTACTATATCCTGGACATTTTGAGTATTACTCTAAGATTCTAGTTCCTGTCCAATAATCTACTTTAGCAAATTATTGAGATTCTGTATGCATATCCTGAGACTTATTGTGTGTTGTAGTTCAAATATCAGTTTGTTTTAAGAAACCTCTACTATGCCATTCCAATTTGCTCCACTTCTGTATTACCCAGGTTACAACACTGTGTCCCAGAGTATCTTAGCACTGACTGGGTGTTTAGGGTAATGCCACTTTTTACTGCATGGCAGACTTTGGAAGACAAGGTTTCACTCCCGACTCAACTGGAAAGAGTCTCTTTCCTAAATACTGGTGGGCAGGGGCATATTCCAGTCGCTGCAGGGAAAGGGTCAAAGTCAAAGTTTTGCCCAAAGATTCCACAGGAAGAAGTACTCCCTGTTGCTGCAAGCAACTTGTGGAAATCAGAGTTCTGCTCACAAGGTCTGGAGAAGGGCTACCTCCTTGTTGTGACAGAGACAGGGTAGAAGATGAAGCTCTGCTTTCTAGTTCTGCCACTGTAGTGCCATTGCAGCAAGAGAGGGGGGTGATCTTTTTCCTAGTGTTCACCCCAAGAGCAGGCAGGGATGATTAAAGAGTTTCTGACCAACATTTCCCTTGTTTTCTGGCTAGAGAAGGCAGACTTTTATTGAGGCTATATTTTGTCTATGACTTTTGTTAATGCTAGGTTCTGGCTTCTAGGACCAAGGTCAAGCTATTTATTTATTTATTTATTTTTATTTTTTAATTTTTTTATTATTAGTTGTTCAAAACATTACGTAGCTCTTGACATATCATATTTCATACATTTGATTCAAGTGAGTTATGAACTCCCATTTTTACCCCGTATACAGATTGCAGAATCCATCAGTTACACATCCACGTTTTTACATACTACCATACTAGTGTCTGTTGTATTCTGCTGCCCTTCCTATCCTCTACTATCCCCCCTCCTCTCCCCTCCCCTCCCATCTTCTCTCTCTACATCGAGCTATTTATGAGGCAACAAGAAACTCACTGCCAGGTTGTTCTCAAGCTGTGAGGTCCCTCACCTTTCTACCTTCCTTTTCCCTCCATTCAGAGTCCTCTACAAGTGTCATATTTTTGTCCAGGATTTGTGTGTGTGTGTGTGTGTGTGTGTGTGTGTGTGTGTGTGTAGAAGTAGAATAGAGTGTGATTACCCATTTCATCCAGAAACAGAAGTCCCTAGAGCAGCAGCCTTTGTAGTTGCTTGTTCCTGTTTATTTTTTAGCAGGCGTTTTTCCCTCACATTTAATTTCATATACATTTTTTTTGTCTTTGTAGGATTCTTTCAAAGGAATCCATTTATGTTTTCCTTTGTGACAATAGACTTTAAGTCACACATGTTTTCTGTTATTTCTAGTAATTCAGTGTTGAAGAGACAGGCTTCCACATGGGCTCAGTCTGTCATTCAGAATAAGATAAAAGAATGTTCTCTACTGTGAACTTATTTATATGTAAAAGTATTACAAAACATTAAAATTAAATCATTTAAAACTCAATTAAAAAATCACGCTTATTGAGAAAAAGAAAATTATATGCCAAGAAATACGCATTTCAGCAAAGATATGTACATCAATTAATATTGCATTTGAATAACTAAACTAGGATTATTCTAGCTCTGCATATATAAAGACATACCACAGACACAAATTGAGCTGTTGGATGGAGTGGCTTCTGAGAAATCAGACAGCTATTGATTTGGGAATCGTTGCTATGGTTGACTCCATGGCAACAGTTGAAAATTTTAAAAAAAGTCAAATGAAAAGGGAGAAGGAAGAGAATTTGGGTGAAAATCCCAACAGAAGCCCAAAGAAAAGAAAAAGGAGGTCTCAGGAATTTCTAAAACAGATTTGTTCAAAGTACAAGAAAACTGGGAGATCAGTGAGTTCTATGTAACTATTGAAATAGAATTAAAGAGATTCATTTTGAAGAGCAACCGTGGATTGATATAAGTTGTCTTCAACCTAATCATCCATTACTTACTATTACTATTACGTTACTATGTCATTTTACCATTGAAATTGACATAGACTGTTTAAGAAAGAAAAATAAATCATGGCAGTTCTAGAGATGTAAGGATTTTAATTAAAGTGGAAAAGATGTCCTATTGCATTAGATGTATACAAAAATTAGTTTATTAAATGAGATGATTTTAAGATGAATAAAAATTTTGTAGCTTAGAAAAAAACATTATTCTGACGAGTTTTCAATCCGTGAGAATGCTCAATTTATTTACTTTCTTCAGAGCAGTCCTATCCTTGATCATAGAGTTGAGAATATGAATCTAGAGGTTGAGTAAATTGAAAGTTCACTCAGAGCCTGTAACAGGGGGTGAAACTTAATTGCTTTAAAAATTCTAAATTAGATGACTTGAACACAAATACATTTATGTAATTTTTTTAGTAATTATAATAACATTAATAATGACTAATAAAACATTGCTAGAGATTCTGTTAGACCTAGATGAAAAAATAAATTAAGATGACAGTAGCTTGTGAGCAAATGATGCTTGAAAACAACAAATGCAAATAGTGCTTGAAAACAATGGCTTAAACATCTCCCACATCTTACAACTATTAATTAGCAAACTATGCTTTCCCAGATTGGATTGAGGAAGCTTCAGTGCAGTCAATGAAATTATCATAAACTTGAAATTAGTCTGGAATGAATGGTATTCTGTACTAAAACTAAAAGCTTGATTTACTTTTTTAAGATTGTAACACTTTTACTTTTCTTCTCTTGAAAACTTCCCTTGATTCTATTTTGTTGATAGTTAACCTTTCTTCCTCTTGAGGCACATTAATAGTAAATTGAATGGAATCAGGATTCCTTTTTACTTAGGGGGAAGTCATTTAAATGATTGGTACAGGAATTCTGTGCCCAGCTCTGACCGTATTTTATATTACCAATCTTGGCTTGTAATGTTCTCAATTTATACCAACTAGGAAAAGATAAGATATTGTATGTTTATTGTCAGTGATAAGTTATTTTTACTCAATATTAAATTCTAAATTAAATCCTATAAAGAACATCTAACAAAATCTGTAGTCTGCTTTACAACTGGATGCGCGTTACCTTTAGGGATTCTGCTACCTCTCACATTTTCTGTTACCGCAGAAAATTAAACGATATCTTAGAAAAATTGAAAAAGATTAATACTCCGTGGAAAAATAATTGAAAGTATAGCACTGGACTCTTTTCAATGCCTTTTCAAATATGACCTCATAGCTCATTTTGGAGCTTACAGAATCACATTTATTGCAGTCATAAAAATTCTGGGCATACCCATGACACAACAAGACACAACGAAAAGTGTCAGGGAAGCCATCTGTAAGGAATACAATGGAAATAGTGCCCCTGCAGTCCCTGGCTCGTGTACTTGTTCCTGTGCCAGCTACTGAGATACTCTCAGTTTAGTTAGGAAAAACAGATATATGAAAAAATGATTTTTATGGAGTACAAAAAACAATAATGAAATATGTTCAAAATACTATGGTAATGCAAAGGAAGAATTCACATCTGAAGAAGTCCTCCAAGACCACCTACAGCCTTTTTTGTTGTTTGTTTATTTGTTTGTTTATGTTACTGGGCATGGAACCCAGAGCCTCATGAATGTTAGGGAAGGGCTCTACCCCTGAGCTACATCTCCAACCCATTTTGGTTTTTGTTGGTCAGGGTCTGGGCAACTTGGTAGCTGAGGCTGGCTTTGAACTTGGGATCCTCCTGTCTCAGCCTCCCAAGGGAGGGATTATAGGTGGGAGTATAGGTATGCAGCAGCATGTGGGGTGCCTCATTCACTTTTAAAGAATTATCAACAGAGGACAAGTCTTTACAAAATAAAATAATGCAGTTAAATCATTATAATAAGGTCCACTTATTGGATTCTTACTACGTACCAGGCCTTATGCCTTTTTTTTACCCTTCTTTTTTTCTTTTGGTGGTACTGGGAATTGAACCTAGGAATGTTCTGCTACTGAGCAGATATATCTCCAATCCTTTCTAATTTTTTTTTTTTTTTTAAACAGGGTCTTGCTGGGTGCAGTGGCACATGCCGGTAATCCTAGTGGCTCAGGAGGCTGGGGCAGGAGGAATCCAACTTCAAAACCAGCCTCAGCAATTTAGTGGGACCCTGAGCAATTTGGTGAGACTCTGTCTCAAAAAACAAAACGAACTGGGGATGTGGCTCAGTGGTTAAGCGTCCCTGGGTTCAATTTATGGTACACATACACATTCACACACACACACACACACACACAAGACAGGGTTTCACTAAGTTTCCTGAACTTGTATCCTTCTCCGAGCCTCCTGAGATTCTGGGATTTATAGGCCTGCTCCAACATGCCTGTATGCCATTTATTTAATGTGCCCTGCTTTTTTATGTAATTCATACAACAAGCTCATGACATAAGTATTTTTATAGCCATTACAATATTTGAAGTTTGCTGAGTGAAAACTTTGAAAAACCAAGGTCACATGGTTCTTCTAAGAGGTGGAGATGGTATGTTTGGGGAGATGGGTACAATAATGGTGTGCAGCAGGGACCTTCAACATGGCAAAATGAGTATGCCCACTGCCTCTAAGGATCAGGTACAATGCCGCCAGGTTTACATTTGTGAATTACTAAAGGCTGTTTTTACGAAGCTCAGCAAGGTGAAAAAAAATTTTAGTCCTGCAGTTAGCATCCCAAGCAGGGACATCCTGTGGCAGCAGGATAGCCTATTGTTAGCCTCACTCTACCATCATAGCTTGTGTGACCTTGAGAAAGTCAGTTAATCTCTCAACTCCCACTCTTCTCCATGAAAAATATATGAATTATTCTTTGCTAAAACTCAGTAGTAGGTACATAATAAAAATTAAAGTCCCTTGACATCAGGGAGTCGGGAAGGGTAGGTTAGGGAAAATGGATCACAAACCTTCAGAAACACTGTAAGAGTGTGTATGTGTGTGTTTATAGAACTACAGAGAGGATCTAGACTTAAACCTACACACAAGCGTGAACAAACATTATTTAATAAACTTTAAGTCAAGGTAAATTTAACTTCGAGCCTCCATTCTGCTTTGGATGCTAGAAAATCCAAGCTCAGTCATTTTTGATACTTTCCCCATCCCTCCCTTTGGCATTACACAGGTTTTCGGGCAGGGTGGGAGGCTTCTATGAGTCGATTGGCAGGTTGTGCTCCACACAACCTTAGGGGCACCATTCACATCTCAAGAGGCTTGACCACATTCTTGGAATAGGAGAGAGAAAAAAATAGAGCATGAAACAACCCACCAATTAACATTTCAATAAATTAGCCGGCCACATGCATTTTTTTTTTTTTTTTTTTTTTTTTAGGGAAGAGGGTTCATACCTTTCATTAGATTCTCAAAGCAAAGAGGGAGGCTGATTTGATCCAGCGAAAGAGATGGGTGTCAAACCTCTGTGCTCCACAAAGCAGGAAAACATCACATTTGCATTGATTATAGACCCCTTTCATAGTGCTGACACATCTATGAGCTTTGAGTGGCCTCATTATTTTTTTATTAAATTGGGTCAGGGTGGGGGCCCCCCATTCAACCTAAATGCAGATGGGGTCATTGTGAATGAACTGCAATATACACAATAGGTAATAAATTCTGGGAAATGAAATCTGTCATCAGACCACTGTTTCACACAACAAAAACCGAAATGGGGTATAACATTAAGACTGCAGGCCAAAAAAAAAAATCTCCAAGATAAAGAGGCAGAATTGAATTCATTGAGTTATAAAGCATTTGGGGGGCCTCTTCTATGGATAGAACAGGAAAGAGCCAGTACTGTTGCAGTAAAAAGTATATAAAACTACTAAACAGAAGAGCATGCACGTAATGGAGGGAGCTTATGGAGTACACAATGGTTTCACAAATAAATATGGACACCTGAATGGGAACATCATTATCAGCCTCATCTTCAAATATAGGCAGAGAAGGCGCTTTCAGAAGAGTCGTAGGAAAAACACTCAGGTTAATGAAGAAAGCCTGCACTAAGTCATATCTGTCATTTTAAGTGCTCATTACAATGATTATTTTTAACCGGCATTTAATTTTGTACAAAATTCAATTGATCAGACCTAGAGCCATGATTAATCACTTGAGGAAGACTAGACGTAAGTGGGTACTAATGAGCAGTAAGTGGATGTCCAAGTCCCATTTTTAGCATTGTTCTTCAAATAAGCAGCGTCCACTTTCTGCATCCTGTCGCCTTCGGATGAATCTGGAAATCCCCATCTCGTGACAGTTCAATTTAGCCTTTTGTCACTTTGATTCCAGAGTTCTTTAATAATTAAAAAAAAATCAGTACTCAGAGTTTCAACATGTCTTACAATCACGCTTTCCATTCATCATCACAGAAAATAATTCATCTGTAAGATAACTGAAGGCTCTTCAGCAGCTTGTGGGAGGGAGCCCAGGGGAATACACAGCCCGTGACATGTGGAATGGACAGCTTTACATCATCTAATCCGTTCTCTCACTTGTTAAATGGGAAAGCAGTGCCTACCTTCCAATGATACAGGTAATGAGCCAAGTGTTCAGCATTGGTGTTAGGATGTGGTCATCACTAAATAGTTCTTTCTCGCTTCAGGGAAAAAGTGAAAAATGATGGATGATGTGGACCATTTTATCTTGTGAGTTCTGGAATGATTGATACTTTGGAGCTAGAGAGATTCTCAGATGAGGAAACTGAAAGCCTGAAGGGGAATAAAGGCTTTTCAAGTTCAGGTATCTAGTTTCCTCAATCAGTAGTGTTTGTTGAACCAAGGAATAACATTACAAAATCCACCAGAAACGAATTTCCTATGCATGGAGTATTAATGTGTCTCTTACAAGTGTGGCCTATGACCTAATTGTGACCATGTGAAATGTTAAGTGGGAAAAAGAAATTGGACATGGTGGTATATGCCTGTGATCCTGACTACTTGGGAGGTTAAAATGGGAGGTTGCAAGTTCAAGGCCAGCCTGGGCAACTTAGCAAAACTCTGTCTCAAAGGAAAACAAGAAGGGTCTGGGGGTGTATCTCAGTGGTGGAGAACTTGCCTTGCATGCATGAGGCCCTGGTTTCAATCTCTGGTACTGCAAGGGAAAAAAAGTGAAAAGAATTCCTTGTTTTAATTATATTTTTGTTGGAAAACATGTATTGAATTCATTCACACTCAACCAATTTAACTTGTCTATTTAGTTAAAAATGACATTGATTTATTGTTCCAGCCAATTACCTACTTCTACTTTTATAATTACTGCATATTATATTAAAGACAAGGACTGGGCTGGGGTTGTGGCTCAGCAGTGGAGTGCTTGTCTAGCACGTGTGAGGCCCTGGGTTCGATTCTCAGCACCCATAAAAATAAATAAATAAAATAAAGGTTTTGTGTCCAACTACAACTAAAACATAAATATTAAAAGAGAGAGAGAGAGAAGGACTAAGTCACACGTGGCTGCTTCATCGCCCATTCATAAAAAAATAGAATTATTGCAAATAAGTTCATCAGTACATAATGTGATTCATCTGGCACACTTCTGATGCTTAGGATTTGGTTAAGTTTTATTTTCTATTATATCAGTCTTATTTATATGTGAAAACTACCTAAATGGTGGATTTACATATAAAAGAAGAGGCATTATAATGTATGAATTTTAAAATAGTGGTTTCTGAGAAATTGCACTGTGGCAGTCCTGCCTTCCTGGGGTTATTCAACAGCACTTCAGCTTATATAATTACCACACATGCCTCCTGTACAGAGCCCGTGAATCTCCCAGGTTGGTCACCATGGCAACAGATTCTGAATGGAGTAGCCCTATCCCAATACTCTGCATAGCACTCTTCTTGGAAAAAAGTTTTATTTAAAAAATAAATAAATAAACATGGCCCCCCAAATTACAGATATACAATTTCTGAGTATTTGTTCTCCTTTTCTTGTAACTGTAATATAACCACTAAAAGTCTGGACACACACAATTTCTTCAATAACAAAGGAGATATAATACAAAATTTAAATACAGATTGCTTTTTCACTCTGGCACCATTTTGAAAAGAAGAGAATAAACTTTCTTAATAAAAAAAACACCTGAACGGATAGCTATTGGAGAAAACCACCTCTCTTTGATGTTTATGCTGCTCTAAGAACTTTTATGTTTACTTTTAAGAGACTCTTAAAATCCATAGATATAAGCAAATAAAATGTAATTTTTCCATTAAGATTTTTTTAAGTGAACAAACACTCGTCGAGAGGACCACATTTGTAAACTTTGTGCAATAAAATCTTTTCAATCAAAGCAGAGCATACACAGATTTGCTCAAGGTTCCCTGGCTATCCCACCCCTCCATGAGTCAGGTACAACTGGCTGAGCTGTTGAGAAAGCTCCTTTCTCCTCTCCTGTTTGCTATTTGGACAGGTCTTGCAGCTGTGTGCCTGAATTCAAGAAGAAGGGCTGATAACACTCACTGGCTCACGAGGCCAGTAGGACTTCCCAAGGTCTTTCCCCATCCATTAATTCACTTGAAACTGAAGGTAGGGTTTTCTTTTTTCCATATTGAAAAAGATACTTACATGTTTTTTTTAAAAAATTCATTTTTAAATCCATCACCAAGCAAGAGGAAGAAATTCACCTTGTTCAGTGTAGCTCCCTGTTTCCAAAATAATCTCGACTTTTGGTTTGTTTTCTTTCAGAACCCTAAATTCAACTTCAATTTTATTCTTCACTTCCATTTTCAGCCATCCTTGACACCATCTGGATTTAGGTCTTGATGACTTCTTTGAAATACTTCCCTTTTTCCTTTCCTCTTGGGCTCATTTCTTAGTGTTTTCTATGCACCCTTCCTAGTGCTCTGCAGCAGCTGCATGACTTAGGAAGAAACAACATTATTAACCCTGTTCTATCAAAAAAGGCATGTGACCCATTCCACTGATAAGGCTGGCCCTGAGAAATTAGGGTTGGTGTTTTAGTCAGGCAATTGAATCCCCAGATCTCCAAGGCCAAAGTTATTATCCGATCTTTTTCATGCAAACCCCCTCATTTGCAAAACAATGTAGATTTCATGCTTGTCCTGTATTTAAAAAATGAAGAAATGCTGAAAAAAGGGCTGTCGTGCACTTAAAATGTTTCCACAGAACAATTATATTTGTATGAGGAACAGAGGCTCTTCCAACATAGTGGACTCCTCTGATTGTACATATCTAAAATTCATTTGGAAATAAAACAAACGTCCAAATGTTTGACTCTTCATAACTTTGAGGTCCTGGTTCAATGTCCTCTTGTCTTGATACAGAATGCCCTAACTCCAATGTTAATGGTTCAGCGGACAGCAGTAGTGTCAAGAGTGGAGTGATTGCAACAGAGTCAAAGATGGTAGGCTAGTGACAGTTAATACCTCTGGAGCATTTGCTGTGTACCAGGGACAATGCTAAGTATTTTATGTGTTCCAACACAGTCTGCTTTCTTAGGCAGGCACTATTATTATCCACAGTTTAACAGATAAGAAAATGAGTCACAGAAAGTTTAAATAATTTGCCCCTGGTAGCACTACTAACAGTAAAATTGAGTCTGTACTTTTGAGTACTATGCCATTCTGTTTATCACATGATACACAGCAGAAAACATAGGGGTGTGAGGGTCCTCAGGCTCATGGCAAAGGGATCTGGGTGGGGCAAGAGGATGCTTGGATGGCATATGTTGAAGGTAAACTAGGTGGTGCTCACCAACTCACACCGTTTTTGATTCTTCCTCAATCTGTGGTTTTCCCCAGGGATGAAAGATCTGGGTAAACAAGGTTTACATCCTCACTCATATTTTCTCCCCACAGGCCATATGATGTGCTCAAATCAAAATGGAAAGTGTCACTTTTCAGTGACACTTAGAATTGGGGCAGTCACACAGGGCCTGGTGCTCAGGATGACCCAGCACTTAGATTAATGATCTGCTGTCGCCGTCTGGAAAGTCAATAATTTTTGAACAAGGGGCCCTGCGTTTTCATTTTGCACTGGCTCCCACAAATGACATAGGCAGTCCTGGGTAGGATCCTAGTCAATCTGCAGATGCTAGTGGCTCCAGTCTCCCAGAGGGAACGAAGTTCCATTTCCCTGTGGTTCCTCTGGAACTGCAGTGTCATAAATCTGCAGTTGCCTGTTAGTGGATTTGCATTTTACCGCAATGTAATACTTTTCCTCACAGGGAAAGCAGTCGGCTCTCACTAATAGGGGTTTTAATGATGCTCTGCCAAGGTCCACGTGCATAGCTCTAAGCAAAAAGGCCCGAGACAGGCTCTGAATTCAATATCAGGGTTAACCGTGAAGGATCCTCTCTGCAGAATGATAAAACAAGGTTGGCCTCAGTGGGATTTGCAACTGGCCCCAAGGAGTGCTTCCGGGGAACAATACAGTTCTACATTTCAATGTGAAACATTAAAGCCCTAGTCCTCCTGGAAGAGAGTACTTTCCATCCCACTGTGTTTGCACGCTATAGCTAAGTCAAGATTTGATAAAACTTTCAGAGAAAACTAAACTGCCTCAGTATGAAGAGGAAGCCAATCTGATAAACCAGCTACTTCTGCCCCCAATGTTTAAGCAGTTTGGCCCCAGAATAAGCGATTGCTCACCAGTGGTGAGTTTCTGTGGAGTCAGTTGCTCCTGAGGCCTTTTCTGAGGTGAAGGGTAGTGAGCTGATTTTTCTCCACCAGTGCAGTAATGGTACCACAGAACAGACACTCTGAGGGGGAAAAAAGTCAACTTCCCAAAGAAGACAGAAAGGGAATTGCACACCTCTGTCAGTCAGAAGAGTCAGAAACTTCACATTGAAGGAGATCTGTCAGTTACACTGAATTAATAATGATGGCTAACATCTTCTAGCATTTACTATACCTCAGACACCCTTGTAAAGGCTTTATAGATGTCAACTTAGTTAATCCTCACAGCAACTCAATGAGGTACATATTATTATCATCTCCATTTTAAGGGTAAAGGACCAGAGGCACAGAGAGGGTAAGTAGTGAAGTCAGGAGAGCAGCTGCCTGGCTGCAGGAGCTACAGGTTTATCCAGCAGGACAATAACGGGCAGTGACGAGTTCCCGGTGGGGCCTAACTGGGAGTGCAGCTGCCCGGCCTGTGTCCTGTTTGTCTGCACAATAAACCCCCATTAACGGGGAAGCATGATTGGTCTCCCTTGCTCTTGCAACCTGAAAGAGCCTATAGAATACAGATCCTATTGTGAATGCTTTTGTAATTTGGAGATTCTTTTTTTTTTTTTAAATAAATGGAATAATCAGCCTCTTAATGTATCCATAGGGAATTCAGGAGAGGGATGAAGAAGCAGCTCCTGTTTTTGAGGCATTTGCAATCATTGTTGGAGAGACAGAACCAACAGATGGGGAACAATGGGGAGGGATTCAGGCCTGGTGCAGGCAAATGCTGCTGTGCTGTGGTCTTTGCCTGTGAATGGTGTGGGGAGTGAGAGAGGGGAAGGGTATTTGCTTACTGGTTAGCAAGCTAGTTCAGAAAGGAGATAGAAAGAAGAAACTGGATGACTCTGGGCACTTTTCTAAATCTTCAGACTTCACCCACTTCTACTGAAAATAAAGCTATAAATTATCTCCAAGACTCTTTCCAGCTCTAGCATTCAATGAATCTCGACCTTTTCTGTAAAACTTAATTTTTATGTGTGGTATTTGTTAAAAGCTGGGGCCCAACCATAACTGATGTGCCCTGGACTTTAGATCACGTGGTCAGATTGTTACAGTTTCTTGACCTCACAGTAGGTCCCAAGTGCATGTGTGTGCTGAACTTTAGTCTCTCACTTTTCTGGGCAATTCAACTTAATGCTGGCCCTAGCAGTATATTGAATTTACTTGTTTTTCTTAGCTATTTGTATTTTTCTTCATTTGGTTGAATTTAAATAGAGGATATATGTAGGCTGTAGCACTTAATAACTTACAGGTTCATATTTTTCAAAGAAAGAAAATTTACCGAGTGGGATATATCATTTTGCTTGCTGTCTGTTAATTTTTTTTCTTGTTTCTTTGTTCTCATTTCTTTCTTGTAGCCTTGTAAGTTATTCTAGACCCCAACATCTGGTTATGATTGCTGAATATACAGTTTAAACTCAATGAAATCTGTAATTGATGTAGATTGAATAAATTTTAATAATTAGTTTATATATCATTATGCACACCATGTTTTCAATAGTAAAATGATTTCATCCTGAACAGGCATGTTATTAAGATAAAAAATTATCTGATGTTACCAATCATTGAAACATAGAAACAATAAGAAGGCAGGATTCAGAAGGTAGTTTTGCAGAATGATTCTCACAATCAGTTGGCTTTCTATAACCTGGCAAGTATCCTATAGAGCCGGTAGACCATTTTTTTTCTTTACATATGGTCGCAGACCATCAAAACTGGCATTTACATAGGTCTCAGGTATCAGACTTCATCAGATATGGCCCAGCAGGCTGTGTTGTAACAAGCCTTTCAGATGATTCCAAAGTACCTTAAAGTTTGGACACTGCCAAAATAATCTAGGCTGTCAAGGGAACAAAAAAGAGTCATAAATTATCGATGACTATCAATCCTTATATAGTCTCTCCTCATGCCCAGCTGGATAGAGAACTGAGAAGTAATATCACAATACAAAGGATAGGCAGCATTCAATGATTCCCCATTTCAGGCTGAATTAGCATGGACTGCTCCAGTTGCATTCAAAGCTGTCTATATTAATGAATGTAAGCCTGTCTCCAAAGTTATCTTCCATTTCTAATGATATGCTTTTTTTAAAAAAAATAGTGACATCGGGTTACTATACTTTGCTTCCTGGCTTCTCTCCTGGCCAAAGGGACTATTGTGGTCAGGTGTGAAGTCTGGGAAGAATCTGGAATAAGTGAAAGCGTAGGGTGCACATTCCTCCATGAAGCCACTACATTAAAAAGACATTAAGTCACCAGAGACTTTTGGTCTCTGTCAAAATCCTGCCTCAAACACCATTTCCTCTGTGAAATCCTTTTTAATTCTTCAAGCCAAATAGTGTGATCTCTCCCTTCAGCAATGCCCTAGCCCCTCACCTCCTGTGTTTTGGATTTCTCTCACAGTATATCCTATTCCACCTTATAGATTCCATATTGTGTAATTTATTTGATTTGCTGGTATGTTCTTGAGATCAGGACTGTGTCCCACTCATCTTTCAGGGCTTTCCACGCCTATCACAGTGTCAGGCACATCATAACTCAGTCAATCGAGGTTGAATTGTGGTATGCAGAGGCAGGGCTTCCAGCCAAGCCCGGAGTCATCGGATAGCTTTCAGCCAAGGCTGTTCTCTGTATGAACTAGGTGACATTGCACGTTTGTCTGAAAAAAAAAAAAAAAAAAAAAACCCTTGCAGGTGACTGACACTCATTCTTTTAAGATTCATAGAAAACCCACAACCCATGTTTAAAATATGAAATCCATCACGGAGGAATGGAGAAATGGAAGGAAGATCTAGAAGACAAACCTAGCTCTTTTACCCCCTGGAGCTATCAAGGGGTAGCTGTAGACACTAGAAAGGATTGGGGCTGGGAAACAAGAACAAATCTTTGATTTCACAGTCTTGCCTGGGGCCTTGACTGACAGTAGCTGCTGCCTTAACCTCCATCTGTGGCTTCACGCTTTTTTAGAAGGGACTCAGGAAATCTCACTCTGGTCTTATAGGGAATATTTCCAGCTTAAGAGGAAAATTGTGAGCATGAGAAGCAAGCTTGTCTTTCTTTCCCACAGCAAAGACAGAGACTCCTAAGACAATATCATCAGGAAAGACTGAAGACACATGGTACAAAACATATTTAGTTCATTATTTTCAATGCCCTTTTAATACCTGTGTAGCAAAACAAACAATAAATGGATACCCCCCTCCTAACAATGTTTAATTTGCTTTTATGTATTTGTCAGACACATCTTGAAATTCATTCCATAAATCATAAACCCAGGGTGAATTCTCAACAGAGAAATTCATTGTAGAAAAATATGATCAGAAAAGATATGGTTCCTGTGGATTAAAAACAAGTTTTTTTTTAAATTTTTTTTTTATCCGCATTTATGATTTAATCTAGATCATGTATTATCTGCATTGGCACGATTTTTCTTTTTTTCCTTTCCAGGAGATACTGCAGCTGTTCTTCCAGGTTTATTTTTCAAGGAACACTGCCATCATGTGGCCTGATGGGCTGAAAACAGTGCATCAAAGACAACCACCAGCATGGATTCAATTTTGATTCTCTCCAGAATAATGTTTGTGTCCTTAAGATGTATTTTGTTGTTCAAAAGTGTTTTCTGTGAATTTCTTTCTGAAACAGCATCCTTAAAATATATGCCAAAGAATGATCTCTGTGTAGTCCTTTGGATTCCTCCAGTATAGTTAGCACATCAAAAATGACATGATAAAATAATAACTGATCACTGGTCATTGTATAAATTTGTAATTTTTCCTGGATTTATCCACTTTAAAGTGAGTGAAATACCTTTCTCATGTACATGAATGCGGCTTCTTATGTTTTTCTTTACTCTTATAAATCAGTTCAGGGAGAGAGACTCAAAACAAGAATTTTAAGAGGCAGCATTATGTAGTTCAAAAACTAAAGGGTGAAACTTGACACGAGGTCAGAGTCTCTGCTTTGCCAATAATTAGCTGTATGATTTTGAGCAAACACATAAGTTATCTGGTTTCTGTGCTTTCTCAAATGAGAAGCTTTGATTAACTAGAAATTGTTTTTCAGCTGTAATTCTGATTCTACTTGACAGGTAAACAAGTTGTTTAAAAAAGCAGATCAAGATCTTTTTTTTTTTTTCCTTTTGAAGGAGATTGCTGTCCTCTAGGTTTCCTGAAAATGTGCAAGCCCCTCTGCTCCCTCCCCCACCCCTGATTTCAGCTTTGTCTGCATGACTCATCGTGCAAAATTTCCTCTGCAAAAAGCCAGAGAATATGTGTTGAGTTCAGAACTGCTCCAGCTCAAATAGCTTTCATGCATTAGGCATCTTCACAAATATAAAATAAAGTTGATGCATCTTTGCAACTGGTAAACAGCTTATTGGCTTCTGAGAACTATGAGTCTTAAAGGACGTTCCAGAATGTTAGAAAGACAATTCAGAGGACAGCCTGATTTCTTTGCCTCCTGAAAGGGAAGGGCAATTTTCTTCCCTAACTACACCTTCTGCTTCATAAATTTGTCAGAAGTAAAAAGGGAATGCAAATGCTGTGTGGAATACAATTGTGAGGTTAATGTTCTGATGAGACAAAATTATGGTAAATTATTCCCTCGAGTTGATTTTGTGAAGTGTGTAACAGGGTGAGGGATGGAAATACAAGCTGGTGTTGATGTTTAAACTGCGCTGGAAGGGCATGTAAATGCAGGTCAGTTGCTAGGAGACCTGGCACAGAGCTAATGCCCCCCTTGTGTGCGAGGGAATGTTTTGTCTCAAGAAACCTGGTCTTTCACAGCCAAAGATGACATTCAATGTATAGTCTGTCAAAATTCAGGTGGACCAGCGCTTGGTTATTGCTTGTGTCAATCCAGCCATTCTGACACTCACCACCCACAAAGGGACTTTCCGAAAGGGAACAAGTTAGCTTTGTTCCAGGGACCAAGATTCTCAGTAAACACTCAGGGCAGTTAGCAACAAATTCAATTTAAACACTCTCATTTGAAAAGCAGCTGGTTCGTTCCCCGATATCGGTTCCAAAGGGAAGTACTGAAGAAATAATCACTTCAGCCTTCCAAAGGGAGGAATGCCAACCCACAAATAGAGTTCCGAGAGAAGATGTGCTCACATAGGACTTTGGACCCCGATGTTGACAAAGCAACCATTTCAGCCATTTGCGGGAACTGTTTAAAACAAATTTTTATGTGAAACACACAGGCTTCCAGCTCGTAATTACTACCGAGAGCAGAGATGCACAGAACTCAGAGCTGGAACGTCTTAGGAGTTCTTCCAGCGCCCCCAACTGGTTGAAAACAGAACCTGAACCCGTTCGCGGACAAATGCAGCGCTGGAAAGAGCTTTCCCGAGGCGAGTCTTTCAGAAAATCATGGTGAGGTCTTCTGCCTTTGTAAAATAGTGTCAAGCTTTGCTAGTGTGCAGAAAACTGGATTCAGCAAGGCTTAAAAATGCCTAATGACTGAGGCATGAGTCCAGTATGCCTCCTTTTACCTAGAGAAACTTAGATTAACTGAGAAGTATTTTAAATTATTTGAAACACACAACTGATTATCAACAGAGCCTGGAACATGATCCAGTACTCCAGACTGATCCACCTAGTTTTTCTCAGGAGAGTTGTGGTATTTTTTTTTTAAGCTCACTTAATATGAAAGACTAAAATCTGTAACTCTATTGTAATGCTTAACAATGTACAAAGCACATTTATATACACTGTTTCATTTGATTCTTTCAACCTGGGAATCATTCTTATGAAATGGTTATTTAGTATGCAGAATTGATCTGTGTTGTTATTAAAGTATAATTCTAATTGCATTACTTAGCTAGATTTTGTAGAATTTTGTTGTTATGCCTCACATTCAAAGGTGGTTTGATTTTTTTTTGCTCCACTTTAATATTGAATATCCACAAATAATATATTTACTTTTTTGACTATCTATAGAAAAAGCACAATCATTGTCAGTTACCATTTTGGAGGCCCTACTGAGTGGTAGCGTGTCACATGCTGTTTTGAGGATGCCATTCCAGGCTTAGCTTTTGGTTGAGAGAGTTGGATGTGGGTTTAATATGTGGTGGAAATGAAATCAATGGATATCCATCAGTTCTATTCCTAAACTCTATTGACCTTCAAAAATACCTGAAAATAGGTGGTGGCCCCTGATTGAAGATGGCTTCCTGGTGTTCTCTCTTTTTCCTGATCTTAGAGACCTTCAGATCTGCTGCACCTCTTGTTGGAAATATCCTGCAGCTCATGTCCGAGCATGGTTCATTCTCACACTGCCTGCATGTTTGTGCTCAAGGGAAGTGAGGATTTCTCTGACCATTTGTTTGAAATTGCAATGCTTTCTAGGCCCTTATACCTTCCTAGGACCTGCCTGGAAACAAAGGAGGCTTGTCTTATTGGTTCAGATGAGCATACCTTTTCCTGATCTGTAAAAGGGTGACTTATGGTCTTGCTGAGACCCTAGAACTTTCTCAGTTTATTTTTCTTTGTAGCATCTGACAAACTGTATCTCACTTTTTTTTTAAAGTTGTTGTTGTTTGCATGCTCCCTCTCAGTCCTTCCACCAGAATCAAAACTTGATAGAAGTAGTAATTTTTGCATATTTTCTTTATTTATCCACAGTGCTCAGAAGAAGTACTGGTGTCAGCTAAGATGGGCCCCTGTGTTTCTTTCTTCCTGGAAGTCATTCCTTTATTTTATTCTCTCTCATGTTGTTAAATCAGGACTAGTCAGCGTCACAAGTGGATGGGCTGGAAATAGGGGCATGTGACTTTACCGGTTAGGTTATCACAGCTTCCAACTAGCTCTGCTGAAATTTTTTCATTCTAGAGGAAGCCTGCTGCCATGTTGGGGTGACACTCAATCAGCCCCGTGGAGAGCACTACATTGATAGAAAACAAATTGTCAGCACCGACTTGCTAGCCAAGTGATTCAGTCAGTTTGAAAGGAGGTCTTTTAACCCCAGCCTTTGAGTATTTCATCTGGGGCCTTCAGTACCACAGAGCAGAGAGTAGTCTTTCTACTATGTCTTGAGAGATTGTAAATGATTATTGTTACTTTAAGTCAATACATTTTGGGGTTATTTGCTATTGCAGCCAAAGATAGCTAATACAGTACCTGGTCTATATAGTAAATTGCTGCCAAATATTTACTCATCAAAGGAATAAATAAAAGCAGATTTCTTCCTAGTTTACTCAGGGAATTTAAAAAATGTCTATAATTAACCTAAATGAAACTGTCTAAAAAGTCATTTGAACAATGGAAACATTAGTTTCAATTTTCAACATCTAGGCTTGAGTCTTACATCTGCTACTTATTTGCCATCGAAGTCACAGTAGACTATAGAAGTCACTTAACAGTCATTAGTTCTTAGTTTTCCTGACCAGTATACTACATAATAACTATAATTACGTGACTAATAATACCACCTCCTGTACAATTCTGCTGATACTAAAAAGTTCTTCATCAGATCTCTGCTAAAACCCATAGTACAAATGAAATTTTCCATTGTGCGAACCAATAAAACTTCTTTACTCTTTTTAAGAAAGTTTCTGTTGTTGGTGTTACCTACAACCCAAAGCATATTTATACAAAACATTAACACTAATATATGAAATCATGACAAACAGGGTGACAGGTCAGGAGTAAGATGCTATGTGGTAGATTTAAGTAAAACAGATAGAAAGAAAGGGATGTCAGATAATCTTATCACCCATGTCATGTTTGTGAGCTGATAGTGCAAGCATTCTAATTCATCTGCTGGGAAAGTCAGGCAGGCTTCTGGGGTTCTGTTTTCATAGAAATTCTGATTTCTTTTTTCTTTTCTTTTCTTTCTTTTTTTTAAGACAGTGTAGACACAAATATTTAATGTCTTGAAAACTCAAAGAACTTCCTAGACAAAATTACAAAGAGGCATAAACAATAAAAGAAAAATACTGACATCTGTATACGTTAAAATTCTGCTGTCAAAATGTATCATGAAATATATGAAAACACCATTATAGGCTGGGAAATGACTTTTTTTTTTTAGTTTTTAGAAATTTTGATTTCTGAAGATATATTTTAGATCTATTGTGGCTTCTCTTTTCTTGCCTGTGATTGTATTTGGTAATTGCCACTTAGCAGCATCAAATTCATGTTTCAGTGTAACAATAAACTAAGGAGCCATTCCTGTTCCAGAGATGGTAGTCCAGTGGTCAGATTGTGTTGTACAGAGACATCAGGAAAACAAACAGCTGGGCCTTTGTGCCTCCTGCCTCAGCCACAGGTCCCCAGAGAGTCCAGTAGGGTTTTGTGGGCCACTTGCCACAACATCACACCTTGTCAGAAAGCTTCTTCATACCATTTCAAGAGAAGAGAACACTGTCCTGGGAACGTCATGAAACACTAATAAAAAAACTCATTTTACAGGATGGAGAGTTTTCATTTTAAAGCTGAGGAGACAAGATTTTCTGACAGGTCTGACTAGACAGTGTGAAACATGGCCACTGTGTAACGTGGCCTCCTGAGTCCTAGAGGAATGGTGACTTGAAGCGTGATCTAGAGAATGAAGACAAGTCTCAAATCTGTTTTATTAGCATTGGTCAAGATGTTTCCTAGATGTTAGAATGACGTTGTCAGGCAATTTTTAATTACACTGATATTTGTTTTTAATTATAAATAATCTCTAAGTTTTATTTTCTGCTGCTTGGATAAATTGGTCAATAATTGATTTTTTTTTTTTTTAGTGGAATAAGGTGATAACTTTCTTAATTTTATATATTTCTTCACGATTGGCTTTGTTTTCTCAAATTATCCCACAAAGTTTAGCTCTATTTATTTTTACAGCTATGGAACAGGACTTTCAGAAAGACAATAGTTATGAAAATCAGGCATTAAGAAAAGGAAGTGCTTTAGCACTTCCTTTCTAGTGTATCAATGATCATGCCTGAAGGACTCAAATCATGGAGTTTCTTCTGCAGTACAAAGATGAAAACTGTTTTTGACCTATGGCTTGTTGACCTAGAGAGAAGGAGGGAAAGTTATAGAGGAAGTAAAAAGTTCAAAACTGGACCCTTCTGCCCAGGATGTTTGGAAGTCTTAATGGATTATGAGGAGTAGAGGTTGATCCAGGGGTTAGATGTCAGGTTCTCACCTCCCCCCTTTCATGCACTTCTTCCAGTTGAACTCTAGTGGGGTGGGATGGTTCCAGAAAAATACAAATATGCTAGAGAAAGTCTAGGGAGGCATAAATATGAATATAGCCAAGTAGGACCAATTTTATGATAAGCCCTTATCCCAGACCAGGGACAGTTTAGAGGACAAGGAGTTCATCTGAAGACCCCCTTTACCTCCCTGATATACACTCATCTGCTCATACTGGTAAGTTATGGCAAAAATCCCTTCTAATAATACTGATGGTTAAGTATTAGCATTTTTAAATCTTACCTCTGTACAGGAGTCTTTAAGTGAATTTGAATGCATCTATTGAATTCTATTCTATTCTTTGAGACTTTTGACTTTCCCTCTAAAATAGCTTCCAGGAATATGAGATATATATAGGTAATATTTAATATACTAATATCTAACCATCAATTCAGTAGAAGAGACTTTTGCAACAAGTTGTCAAGTGTGGCTAGACCAGTCTATATGGCTGGTGGTTACACAGGCATGTTCACTTTGTGAAAATTTGATAAGCCATAAACTTATGACTTGTCCTTTTTCTATATTTCTGTTACACATCAATATAAGAAGTCAAAAATTGTATTATGGTTTGCATCTATGTTTACATACTTAAATGAATTCTAACATTCAAATAATAGTATCATTATAAATTGTTAGAAATTCATATTGCTAATTATATCACAGAAAGTCCCTAGCGGTTTGATTCCTAGCAACAGTATATAAAAATGTATTTTATTTGCATTCTAGCTAGTGTTTGTTATCATAACTTTTCTAATATTAATAAGTTAAAAAAGTACATTTTTCTCTTCAACTTTTTATTTTGAAAAATTTCAAATATCCATAAAAAACTGAAAGAATGATGTAACAGACAACTGTATATCTTTCATTAAATTTGCCAATTTTTAACTTTTTGCCACATGTACATTTTCTCTTGGTCTACACACACACACACACACACACACACACACACGTATTCTTATCTACTTTTCTACATGAGTGTTATCTGAAGTATTATAAAAGAAGTTTTAGGGGCTGGGAGTGTAGCTTAGTGGTAAAGCATGTGGTGTGTAAGGCACTGGGTTTGATCCACAGCACCACTTTAGTCCTTAATGCATGACTTAAGAAAAATAATATTCTTCTACATAATGACAATATCTTTATCATACCTTAAAATCAACAATTGAATAATTGCATTTTATCAAATAATCTCTAGTCCATATTTGTATTTCCAAATGGTCTCTGTCTAGTCTTTTCTAATTGATTTGAAGAAAACACAGGGTTCAATAAAGTTCATTCACTTGTTGCATCTGGCTGTTTTGCTTCTTTAGCTCTTTTTTACTTAAAATACCCCCCACCAACTGCCCACCCTGCTGTTTCATAATATTGAAAATTTTCAAGTCTAGGTCATTTGAAAACCTTCTGTTTGTTTTCAAATGTGTATAACCATTTTTGACTTTTACAGACTTCTATTACAAAATTACTACAGGTTTCCAGAACTGAAACAAATTTTCGTTTTTTGGCTATTGGTTAGTCAGAGCAAGACCCTGGGTCTCCAGCCAGGCACCAGATGTTTTTACTGAGTGGAGAAAAAAAAAGAGCATTAAGAGCTTTTAAATCTTACATTATTACTTTGATCATATAAGAAATAAGAGTGACATTTCATGCTCGGAAATGTGTTGCGGGAGCTTTCTTTCATATCAGCACTATATATTACTGAATGGATCTGCTAATATATAACCAGTTTAAAGGACCTGAAAATGCACTGACAGCCAAGAAGGATATTTTGAAGTTTGAAATGATCCCTATATAAATAGAACGGATCAGCATAACTTTGGGATAAAATTAGCCGACAGTTTGTGGACTCTCCAGCATGTGCCTGTTCGCTTAGTGCTGTTCTCCTGATAAATCACAACAGAGCTTCCAGAGAGAGAGGAGGATGGATAACAACAATGTCCCTCTCAGTAAATCTGGAACTGCCAGGTTAATTAAGAGAAATTTTCTTGAGGCGCTAAAGTCAAATGACTACGGAAAATTGAAGTCTATTTTAATCCAAAGGGAAATAGATGTGGACACAGTGTTTGAAGTTGAAGATGAGAACATGGTTTTGGCATCTTATAAACAAGGTAAAAATACAGGTATAATTGTAAAATTGATAGAAAAGAAATTTTTAAAAAAGGCACAGCTTCAGTGACCTCCAAAAAAGTAGCTCTTATTTTTCTTTGTGTTTATTTAAAAAGTATTTTCTTTTTAAACTAGAATGCATATGGACTGATACATATACATATATATATATATATACACGTATATGTATGTATGTATAAATGTATGGATATATGTGCATATGTGTGTATTATCTGTGTGTGTGTCTCTCTCTCTCTGTGTGTGTCTGTGTCTGTGTCTGTATCTTATATCTGTCTTTCTTCTTTCTCTATACCTTTGCCTAGATTTTGAAATCCTGGACAATCACATTTAGTGACACACTGTGTGTTTCAAACTTTTCTTTTCTTTTTTTTTTTTTTGTGTGTGTGTGATGACCCAGAATAGAGAAAACATCTTTGGATTATGGTTAAGCAAACTATTGAGATATAATCTAGACAATGTGGCTGGCTTGGGAACAGGCTGTTAATTCTCTGTTAACAGCCACTTAGGGATATATTATCTCTGTGTTCATATGGATGAAAAAGGGGATTTTCTCCCCAATTTGGAGGTTTAATAAATGGATAAAGCTGTGCCACAGTCACCTTGATGGTCTTCATCATTTTAAAGAGTTTCCATTCAGACACAAAAGTGGAACTCAGAGAAACCAAAAACTTAACTTTTTTCTTAGACTACAAATGCTTAATGCAGAAAGGTGACCTGCCTTATACAGAGCTAAGGAAAAAATAAATTAGGAAAGAGTTCTTTTTTTTTTAAATCTCAGTATTTTCAGGAATACATGTTTAATAAACTGGAAATAAATTAGCATACTGATTCTGATTTTCCAAATCAACTAATTAAAGGGGTGGGGGAACTTGAGTAGTTGGGCCCTCTCCTGAGTGGATTGCAAATAAATACCCTGCTCAACATCACTTCTGTTTAAATAAAATAGATGATGAAGTCTTGTGTATAGCATTTAGAAAGAGAGTACTTATTGTTACAGTTTAAATATGTTTTGTGCTTATATAAAAATCATCTGTTCCATCAATTTTCAGATACAATAGCTAATGATACATATTTCTATGCTAATTCACTCATATCTTCTTTTCAGTTCTAAAGAAAGTACTAAATAGTTGAGGCCAGTTACTGGGTTTGTGATTTGTACTTTCAGGACTTTGTAATGAATTGACATTTCTATTTTGATTGAAAGATAAAGGAGAGGGTCTATTTTTTTTTCTTTAAATGTTGATAGGGACTTTGTTAAAAAGAAAAAAAATTATGTGCTAGAATTATAATATAATATAATCATCATATAAGGTGATTGCTTTCATCTTTTGACTTTGTTCAATGAGAGACTATCTGAATGCTCAGTATATTTTAAAGGTATTTTTAAAACTTATATTTGCGCTCAATGTAAAATAACTCAGGTTCAAGCTGGTGGGTAATTTATTTGACCCTGAGTCACAAAGACTGCCTTTTCTCATTTCCTGAGCAGCCAAATTACCCAGACCACGAAAAGGTTCTGGGGTTATGAGAAAGGAACTTTGAGATGCTGGCTCTCGGGAAGCAGGGTGTTTTTTTTCTGCTGCTTCTAATGGTGTCATCACCTCTGAATGAGAAGAAAATGCGTTTTAAATTCTTCTTGTCAATATGAGCAGACTCCTATGGTCCTCCTAGAGCTAAATTTTCATTCACACTAATGGGTGTTTTCATAGTGTTAGGACTGTGGGATGTGGCTTTCAATTAGGAAACAGCAATTTACACCGTCTGGGAGAGGAAAGAAACAGTTCCAGTCTTATGTATAACAGGTGGGTGTCTACACAGAAATAATAGGACTTGTGGTCTTATCTTCAGGATTTATGCAGGATATCCTTGGTATGTGCGTGTGTGCACGCAAGAGAGTGCACAAATATGTTTCCTCTCTGTTTAACATGAGTGTGGGTATATGATTTTCTCTTCAGTCTTCAATCCAGGCAAAAACCTCATCTTTCTTCAAAGTTACTTCAATTTTTTCCCTACATCCTTCCAGCCTAATAATCAATCCTTTAATATTAAGATTAAGCATAGAAATGATAAATAGAATCCTAGTTGCTTGCCAAACAAAGTATATGTAAGTGGTTCTGTTAATTTCTTCATTCACAAAGGAATTCTCGGAGAACAGTGTGGAGCCCAGTGATCTACAACTGGTTAGTGAGTTATTGAGTTCTTTTCCCAATAGTTCTAAAAGAATAGGACCCATTTATGTGTGGCCTTGAAGGATTGTGGCTGGATTAAAGTTTTTGAGACTTTATTAAATAAAAGCAGGACTTCTAGACGTTGCCCTCTTGAACTGTTACGAGTTACTCTTTGACTTTTAAAAGTGCATTTGAAAAGCTCTATGCAGAAGAGTTATAAATGGGCAACTTGATTAGTTTTCACAAAATAGGGGAACCTATGTAACTAGTATTCAGATGAGGAAACAGAACACTACTGTTTTCTTTTAAAGGATGAAAACCTTCAGTTTTTAGTTATTTTTGGCTTAGTAAGTAATGTGTAAAGTCTATAACAGATATGCTTTTACATTTTCTTATGTAGTTAATAATATAATTCTGTATTCAACATTTGATTGTCCTGCAGAAGATTAACAGTAGTACAATCAATTCTTAATCTTTTTTTATTTCTTTTAGGACATACAATAGCATTTTTATAGGATTTTAAAAGTTATTAAATTTTATTTCTAAATATAGTACCCATAAGCCAATATGAAATCAGTGTGTAATTTTTGGAATGGCAACTCAGAACTTTGCTGGCAAAGAAATTAACTTAGGATCTGAATATCATTCTTCCAAATATATAATCTTATCAGTACATGAGTAGTCAAAAGTTGATCTCATGAACAAATGTGGATTTTGTGAGGAAGATAGAATAAAGCTATTGGATTACAAAGAAGTTCTAGAAACTAATTTCTGCTTTTCCCTCTAGCCCTGGGCTTCTTTCACTGAGTAATTTCTCCTATTAGTATACTAGAAAACAGATTTAGAATCCAGTTTCCAGAATGAGTATTTAAATTGTTGGTGCTGTGTCTGTGTTTTTTTTTTTTAAATATTTTTTTGTTGTAGATGAACACAATACCTTTATTTTATTTATTTATTTTTATGTGGTGCCTAGGATCGGACCCAGTGTCTCATGCTTGCTAGGCAAGTGTTCTACCACTGTGCTACAACCCCAGCCCTGTCTGTGTGTGTGTGTGTGTGTGTTTTAACCAGCATCATGTTTTTTGGGGGGTGTGGGGTGGGGCTTTGAACCCTGGGCTTTGAATCCCAGTACAAAAAAATTATATATTCTTTTTTTTTGGGGGGTGGTGGTTGTGTAATCACACTGCTAGGCAAGTGCTCTACCGCTGAGCTACACTCCAGTACCATAATAGTGATTCTTAAAATGAGAGAGATCTCACTTTATTTTTTTTCAAGTTATTTTAAGCTTCATAATCACATCTTCAGGTAAAATCATGTTTTATTAATTAAAAAAAGCCACTTCTCACATTTTGCAAAGCAAACAATAAAAATGTGCTGGCTGGCATCTGAGAGGCCTCCCAGGAAATGGAAGAAATGTGAGTCTCAAAAGCAAGAAAGCAAAATAGCATTTACCAGATGACAATTTTAAATTAGGAACGACCTATAGTTGAGTGAATTCTTAACTCTTGAATGTAATGTATCTGAATAGTCCAAGTATGTATGATATGAGTTTTTTGTTTATTATTATTATTTTTTTTCTGAGCCAAGCAGACAGTATTTAGAATGAAAGTAAACTCAGAAGAAATCTCTAAGAAAACTTAGAGGCCTTTTGTATTTTTGGTTCCCACTGGTGACGGACATTCTGAAAACCTGAACGAGTCTCCATAAAGTTGTTTCCAGTGATTTTCCCAACTATGCATTTTGATTCCCCTTCAGATGTATGAGTTTTGGCTTATTAATGATACAAACAGAATATTATACTTATCTCTTTGGTATGAAATTCCCTAGTCAGCAAGGTTAATCAGAGTCCTTTTATTAATCAGTGTAATGCACTTTAAGTACTTCATTTATGGCCCACAGCTTCTGATTCCTTGGTTGGTAGTCATATTTTTAATTAAAATAACCAATGAATGATTTTACTTGAAAACTTTCTGGCAGGTACTCTATCTACTTTACTAAGTAGCAACTGCTATCCAAATATCATGAAGGCTCTTATTTTTACTCCCCTGATGAATAATCTCTTTTCCTCTTTGCCAGAAATTTGCTCTCCTGCATTCCTATTACTATCCTAGGGTACTTTTCCCTGTCTAGATTTTTTAATTAAAATTTTTAAATTATATATATATATATATATAATTTTTGGGGGAGTGGTTGTGTAATCACACTGCTAGGCAAGTGCTCTACCGCTGAGCTACACTCCAGTACCATAATAGTGATTCTTAAAATGAGAGAGATCTCACTTTATTTTTTTTTCAAGTTATATATATATATGTATAATTAAAAATTTTAATAATGTTATATATATATATATATATATATATATATATATATATATATATATATATATATAAAACATTTCAAACTCACTTTCCTGACCTTGTCTGGAGGAACTCTTGGGAATTTTCCAGAAAATATTACTATTAACAAATAGCCAAGAAGCTGGGCACTGTGTTGCACATCTGTAATCCCAATGACTCAGAGTCTGAGGTAGCAGGATTGCAAGTTCCAGGACCTAGGATATGGCTCAGTGGTAGAGTGCTCCTTGATTCAATTCCAATCGCAAAAAAAAAAAAAAAAAAAAAAAAAGGCAAGAATTTTGCTTCAGTCTATAATCCTCCAGGACTGTGTAAATAAGTGGACACAGGCAGAGCAAATGTCTGCTAATCCGGCCTTGAGCAGTGTGTGTGACCTTTGGCTGTATCACAGAGGGTTCTAGGGTGTGGGGTTCATTTGACCCAGATAACATTGTCGTTGATAACTGCAACAGAGCTTAGCTGAAGTTTTACCAGAGATATGAGCATCCGGCTCAAATACAGGAGCAGAACCAGTTCTCTCCTCCAAAGGCGTCCCAAACACTCTACTCCTTGCCTTGTTTCCTGAGCTAGGGGGCTCTGAGCCCAGCCATACAGGCATCTTTCTTTTATTTCAGATTTAAATTAAGCTTGCACACACACTGGCGCATGCGCACTCGGGGGATTAGTCTGCATATTTTTTGCAAGGGTAAAACTTCTAACATTCCTTAGAACTTTTAGCTACAAGTGATGCTGGTTTGGAGATGAACCGTTTGTAGCCTCTAAATCACAGATTTTTGGGGACACAGAGTTTGAGAGTTTGACTTTGTCAGGACTAGTTATATGACCATGGGAACAATTTACTGATTAACCTCTACCAGACTAATTGTCTTCATGTGTAATATGGAGGCTTTGCCAAGACCCTCAGTAATCTATGATGTTATGAAGGTGAAATCATGGGAGTCCTCTGTGGGATTCGTGCACGGGGAGAAGAATCTGTATTTCCCTTCCCTGGCTTCTTTTCCATTGAGCCCCTTGCTAAAGCCAAGCTGTTCTGAAAGGAGCCATCACTGTGCACAGAGGGAAGATATGAGATGGGAGTGTGAGTGGTTTGCTGCAGAGGGAGGCAGCCGCTTCTTCACCCCCCATCCGGCCGGCCGGCCGGCCACTGGCTTTGTCTCCTGCTTGCTGCCCACCCCTGTCCTTTGTGCAGTCTGAGCACACAGAGAAAGGGCAGCCCAGCATCTGCAGAGGTGAACAGAGGGGGGCCTTTGAAAGACAAACACTAAGAATAAATCACATTCTAGGTTTCAAAGTCCTGGGAAAATTCTGCTGGGAGAAGAAGGGAGAGTATAAAAAATGAATCTGCCTGATTACTTTGCTGTGTTTCCTTATGCCGTTGACCATTGGTGGGTTTATTTTGGAGGACACATTTTGATCTCTTGACTTATCAGCATGCACACAAGTATGCTAACAGGCATAACTTTATCAGTTTTTTTTTTCTTTTTCCACATTTTTTATTTTTTATAGTTGTACATATTAATGGGATTTGTTGTTACACATCCATCCATGCTCACAATATGACAATATAGTCTGTGGTTTTGAAGACAGTCTTAGCTCGGGTTTGGTCCTCCCTAGGGATAGGTGTACTTATTTCCACACTTGCTACACAGTGTAACCTGGGGCTCCAGACTCATTTTAAGGTGGTTGATTGTATGTGGGTGGCCTCTTAGTTAAGGGCTGCTCTTTTCTCTGCTCAGAGCAGCAGCCTTCCCTGTTCTGCTCTGGGCTGAATCATCTAGAAGCCCCTCCCAGCACACTTAAGTTCTGCAACAGAGCTTCAGGATACCTACCAGCATACCCTGAGCCATAGCCTACGGTCTGTTTATACCCTTTTCTCCCTGCCAGCTCCCCAGGAGATGCAGCTAAGGTGTCTTGATGTCCCCCAACTATACAATTTTTATCTAGGAAAGGCAAGTTGTAGGCACAAGGCCATTCTGGGAGTTGGACGAATTCAGGGTCTGGTGGTCTGTAAGCCTGATTTGCCAGTTAATGGTTATGATTACAGGAGATGCAGATGAAACTAGCTGAGAAGCCAAGGATGACTGATTCATGTAATAAACGGGCAGGATAAATTCTCTAGGTGCTACTGGGAATTTAAGAGAAAGAAAAAAAATCAACAAGCAAATACATTTCCATATCTGAGATGTGACATATTATAGATGAATTCAGGATCTTCTTCCTTTCTTTGTGATTGGTAAAACAGGCTTGGAGCTAAACCTATTCTGCTTCCACAAAGACAAAGACAGATGAAAACTGCATTGCAGATATTCTGAGTCTATGAGCTTGGGCTGAGGCAGGCGACTTATGGCTTTAGCAAACTGAAAAAGTGGCAGTTTTCTCATCTGGAAAATGAAAGGCTTGGACTGGATAATCTTCCCTTCAGCGCTAACATTCTGCGTTTCTTTGATTTTACATCAAAATGGTGTTTTCTTAATCAGTTCTCTGCTGCTTCCTTTGCGAGATCATTTTTCTTCCCCTTACAGAAGCAGGCGTGAGTTTCCCATCAGTTGCAGCATGGAGCTGTCTAAGCTGTGCTGCTAATCAGCAGGGAAAACACACCCACCCTTGTGTGCAGATCTGGAACCAGCTTCTTTCCAAGACAGAGAAAGCTGTCTTTGCAAGTTGCTCATTGAGGAAATTTGAATATTAAAATGATTTAAATATTGCTTTTAATGTAATTCATTCATCATCAAAAGCAGGTTGCATACCATATAACATAAGAACTCTGCTTGGAACATAGATTCAACATAAATAAATAAATAGAAATGTATAAGCAAGTGTAGATATGAATACACACACACACACACACACACACACACACACACACCCCTATATTGTATGTGTACCATCGTATGGAACCACACTTGAGGCTTAGACTGTCTATGAAACTATGAACTTAAGGACACACGATTTTGCCAGGGAAAGGCCATATCACTAAATGTTGTTTTCTCAGTGTCTAGAATCTTAAATTAGTGTCTTAGAACTCAATTCTATTGGCTGAATACAGATTTCTACATAAATTCAGATAATCCTGAGAGATTACATTTCAATCCTCAATCCATTATTAGACTTAGTGTGAAATAAATGGAGTTCTTTTGAAAAGGTATATTGGGTAAGGGGACACAGGGGACAGAAAGAAAGCAAGATAGCCCTAGAATTCTGAATAGGATACAAAAGGGATTAATTGTGTGTGTGTGTGTGTGTGTGTGTGTGTGTGTGTGTGTGTGTGTCTGCCTGTCTGTCTGTCTGTCTCTCAGTGTGTATCTAGGTTAAACGGTAGACAAACTTTGGGTAAGTTCATTCATCCTGTAAATGGCTTCTTTAAAATCCCCCCCTGCCCAATAGAAAGCTAATAGTTTATTTTTACTAATTAAAAAAAAAAAGTAATACAGCAGGTACTAAGTTTAAAAGTGACAAAGGGGGCATTCAAGAATATACATCTATGTCCTTGTCCCCCAGTTCCCCAGTTCTTCAGTTCTTGGAAACCACCATTATAAACACTTTCTTGTTCTAGTATTTAAAATATATTTGCATACGATAGCATAATATATCTTGACATTTGTCCATTTCAGTGTCCATAGAATTGTCTGATTATTTTTAATAGCTGTATAGTATTTAGTTGTATGGATGCATTATAGTTATTTAAATAGGTTCCTATTGATGAAAAATGAATTTCTTAAAAATTGTTTAACTCTTAGAAACAATGCTGTAGTATATGTATATTCTTATACATATGTCAGGTTGCCAGGATTCATGACTCTCAAAATCACCTTTCACAGAGCACAATGCAAATGATTTCTTGGAGTTGGACAGCACAGTGTGCTCCTTCAGGACATTTCACACAGGAATGAATATGCTTGTAGGAAAAATATCCAAGAATAATACATATGTAGGTTTTTGGTTTTTTTTTTTGCTTAAATGAGAGAATCTTAATACCTCATCACCAGGTTTACTTTTAGTGTGGTCATCACCCTCTGAGTGCCCACTAGTTGCTTGTCATTTCTTGCAAGGGTTGGTGCCCAGAAGTAATCACACTATTCTAGAGTTATTCTGGCTTCATTTAATCAGGTAAGAACACCCCTTTTAGTTCTCTTGTTCTAGTCTGTGTACTTTAATTAATGTGGCACCTCCACCCCACTGTTTGCTTATTTGAGCTTACTGTCAACTCAAATCCCGAGGTTTTTCTCAAATAAATCACCATTAAAACATATTCTGCTAACCTACTTGTCAGTGGAATGTTTATAGCCTCAAAGCAAACTTTTGACTTATCCATGTTAAAATTTATTTTGTTGTTTCAGCCCTCAAGCCTCCACTAGGCTGTTGAGTTATCTTCACATCTTCATCTTGGCATCAATATTTCATCTTTCTCTACCTATTTCCCATTCCTCATTCATAGTGAGTTCAAATGCTGTGGCTGTAGGTATTGACATAGAAAGGTTTACAAAGTCATCATTTAACAATGATGTCAAATATGGCAATTCTCGAAGACTTGCAGAAAAAAGACTCAGTGTTAAAAAATATTGGGTCAGGAGGATAAGAAAGGGAGGGAGGGAGAGAGAGAGGAAGAGGAAAAGAGAAGATGTTTTAATAACTAATGGGAAAATTTTATTTAAGATCAGTTCTAGAGCTGTTCTTCTCCTGATCTATTAATTTGTGTATAGCTCTTGTGGTCACAGTTAACTGTGAAACACATCTAGTTTTCCTGTTTATTTAGGCTGCCAGGAAGTTCAAAGGCAAATTTGCAATGCAGTTCTATTGCACAGAACATAGACCCTACCTTACTCTTGAACTCTTCTCATTTTTCTTTTTATCTATTTTCTATATCATTTTTAAAAATCATGTATTGTGTAAACATTTGTGATTTACTTTAAATTCTTCTTTGGAAAGAGATGTTGTATAAGCCAAAGGTAGGCATGTAAAATCTCCATGTGACTTTCTAATTTTTTAATTTTTTTTTCATCATTAATGATGGAACCCAGAACTTGCACATGCTGATCAAGGGCTCTATCCCCAGCCCTTGATGTGACAAATTTTTAAGAAATATTGAACATAATCACACTTTGGACAATAATAAGTGTAGGAAAAAAGAATTGGGATGGAGTAAAATTATAAGCTTACAAATTTATAGCTTTGAAATTGTTCAAGATAAATCATTATTGGGAATTAAAATTCCTGAAGAGTGGGCTGGGGTTGTGGCTCAGTGGTAGAGCTCTTGCCTAGCATGTATGAGGCACTGGGTTCAATTCTCAGTACCACATTAAAATAAATAAATAAATAAATAAATAAATAAAATAAAGATTAATTAACAATTAAAAAAATATCCTGAAGAGTCTATGTAACTCACCGTGTAAAATAAAATACAAGATAATAGAAATGGTAGAGACAGTTCTTACTAGAACTGGAGAAAGGCTGACCCATTGAAGTGCATATAAATATGCTACTGAATGAAACACTGGTAGACTATCTACTGATCCAAAATCACTGAGTAATTTTGTGCCTTGATTTTATAAATACGAGAAAAAAAAATTCTTTTGAAACTCTAGGTAAAAAAGTTAAAACCATCTTTCCTTTTCTCTTTCAGGTTATTGGTTGCCTAGTTATAAGTTGAAGTCATCCTGGGCAACAGGCCTGCACCTGTCTGTGCTGTTTGGTCATGTGGAATGTCTCCTGGTGCTATTGGACCATAATGCCACCATCAACTGTCGACCCAATGGAAAAACTCCTCTTCACGTGGCTTGTGAAATGGCCAACCTAGACTGCGTGAAGATCCTCTGCGACCGGGGAGCAAAGCTCAATAGCTACTCCCTAAGCGGACACACGGCTTTGCACTTCTGTACAACTCCGAGCTCCATTCTCTGTGCCAAGCAGTTGGTGTGGAGAGGTAAGCCTTTCTGGGAGGCTGGCATAACTGTCTGCTAACACACTGGGGGGCTTGAGACTTGATGATCCCCCTTTACTTTGGGCAGCAGTGTAGTAGGCATCTCCCTGCCTTAAGCTTAGCTTAAGAGCTGTAGGGTAAACATACACAAGCATTTATGTAGTTCTTATGTAGCCAAGGTCCTGCGGTAATGATCACTTTGCCATCTTACTATTTTTTAAGTGTAGGAAGGGCATCAATTTACTCCTTTCCTTAACAAATATTTATTCTGCTCCTACTATGCATGTAATATATTTTGGGAAAGGAATTGATGGAATTCGGAGATGGATTAGATGTGGGTGTTGGGGGGGTGAAGGAAAAGGAAGTTCCAAGTATCATCTCCAGGTCTCTGGTTTCAGAAAACGGGTAGATAGTAATGTTATTTTTTGAGATGGAGAAACTTGAGAAAGAAGCACGTATGGCAGGATGATTTTTAAGGTAGATTTTTTAAAGTCTCGTTAATAGAGGTGTAATCAGCACACCGTAAAATTCACCTGATTTTGAGAAACACCATTTTTGTGAGACCATCACCACACCTTAAAAAGGTTCTTGATTCCCTTTTATTTTTTTAAAAATATTTTGTTTTAGTTGGACACAATACCTTTACTTTATTTTTATGTAGTGCTGAGGATTAAACCCAGCGCCCTATAAGTTCTAGGCCACTGGTCCACTGCTGAGCCACAACCCCAGCCCTGCCCTTTGTATTTATTTATTCCTTCCACAATAACCACTGATCTGTCTTCTGTCTCTATAGTCTTGCCTTTTTAGAATGTCCTAAAAGTGAAATCATACAATGTGTAGGCCTTTGATATGGTTCCTCCCACTTATCATAATGGGTTTGAGATTCATCCACGTGGAGGATTGGACCAGTAGGTCAGACCTTTTACTCTCTGAGGACTATTCCAGGGTGAGCATGTAATGCAGTTTATTCACTCCCCAGTAGAGGCACATTTGGAATATTCCTACTTCATCAGTTTTGAAAAAATGCTGAAATAGACATGTGTGTACAGATTCTTACGTGGACATGTTTTCTTTTGAATAAATACCAAGGAGTCATATAGTAAATTCATACAAGATGGGCACACTGTTTTCGTAAGTGATTATACCATTTCGTATCTCCACCAGCAATGTGATAAAATTCCATTTTTTCCTATCTTTGTCAAAATTTGATGTTAGATATTAAAAAAATTTTTAACATCCTTATAAGTATAGATTGGTATCTCATTGTGGTTTTAATTTGAATTCCCTAATGACTAAGAATGTTAAGTATGTTTTCATGTATTTGCTCATTATACATTCACTTTGGTGAATTACCTCTTTGCATCTTTTGCTCCTTTTTTTGGTTGTTGTTTTTAAGTAGGTTATTTGATTTCTTATTGTTGATTTGAGAGTCTTTACATACTCTGGTTACTATTCCTTTTTCAGGTGTATAGTTTGCCCATATTTTAACTTTTTTTTTTTTTTTTGGCTTTACTTTTCATTTTCTTAGAAGAGTCTTTCAAAGAGTAGAAGTATTTAATTTTTTTATACCTTTATTTTATTTATTTATTTTTATGTGGTATTGAGGATCAAACCCAGGGCCTTGCATATGCTAGGAGGGCGCTCTACTATTGAGCCACAACCCCAGCCTGAAGTATTTAATTTTGATAAAATTAATTTATTTTTTTTCCTCTTATGATTTATGCCTTTTGTGTCCTATCTAAGAAATCTCTGCCTATATCAGATAACATTTTCTCTTATGTTCTCTTCTAAGAAGTTTTATAATTTTAGCTTTTTCTCCTAGGGCAAGATTTTATTTTGAGTTAATTTTTATAGATAGTATGAGATATGAATTGAAGTTCATCCTTTTTTTTTTTAAACATGAATGTCCAATTGTTTCAGCACCACTTTTTAAAAACACTATTCTATCATTACTGAACTGCCTTGATATCTTTATCAAAAATCAATTGGTCATAAATGTATGGGTTTATTTGTGGACTTTAGCCTATTCCATTGATCTATGTGTCTATTTTTTATAGTGCTCCACTGATTTGATTGCTGCAGCTTTATATTAAGTCAGGTAAAGTTCTCCTAGATTGGCTTTATACATGAGAAGTTTCAGATCTCTTTGAGACTTCAAAGTGATTAAGCCAAGAATACTTTTGATATAAAAGTATGGATTTCAAAAGAAAACTGTGGACTAAAGTTACAACTTTCAGAATTGTTGGCCTATAGATTGCATTTGAAGCCAAGAAAATCAATAAAACCACCTGGATAAGCAGTATATATCTCTATAAAAGAGAAGCTAGGGCAAAGCCCCGTGAATTTTAACTTTCAGTCTTGAGAAGGATAGGGAGGAGCCATCAGAGAAACCTAAAACTGTCTTTTGGACAACAGAGACTACAAAAGAGGTAGGTTCTGGAAGTGGGGAGTGGTATGGCCATCAAAGTGTAATGAGATGTTCCTTAAACTGGATGGGACTTGTCACTGATAAAAACAATTTTGGTGAATTGGTATAGAAGCCAGATGAGAACAGTGTGAAAGGGGGTTTGATAAGAGATGGTATAGGTATACAATTGCTAAAAAAATTTTGTCTGCAAAAGTGAGCATAAATGCAGTGGTTGTTGGAGAACTCTGGGATAATACAGAATATTACCTACAGTTGGAGATAAAAGGGAATGCATGTATATCAAGGGGAAGGACTCAAAGAAAGAAAAAAGTTCAGGGCTGGGGTTGTGGCTCAGTGATGGAACACACTAGTATGTGTGAGGCACTGGGTTCGAGTGTCAACACCACATATAAATAAATAAAGTCCATTGACAACTAAAAAAAAAAAGAAAAGAAATGTGGTAAGACTGCAGCGTTCATAAAAGATACCTCCGTCTTCTCAGCCCAGCCTCTCCTCCTTGCCTACTCTAGGAGGAGGGGTCTGGCACAGAGACACAGACAAGACCCATTCCACTTTTCAATTTATTCATTTCTTTTTAGATTTAGTTTCCATTTTTATTCATATTTTCATTAGTTTAAATTTTTTATTTTTTAGATTTTTAGAAGAATATATATTTTTAGAAATTATATATTTGCTCAATGATTCACTTAAAAAAAAAAAAAACTTTTGTGGAGAGAACATTCAAAAGGTACCTTCAGTGACATTTAAGTGCATAATCTTGTGTTATTCACTACAGCTGCCCTGTGTCCATCAAAGCTCCAAACCTGCTCATTGTGTAGTAACTAACTTTACATGCTGCTGACTTTTCATGTGATTTCCTCCAGTACAAAGGAAACAGTGGCCAGTCCTGGTACTCCATGGAGACTTCCCCTTTCCCATCTCTTCTATCCCTGTCAACCCAGGAAACTCCCTAGAGATCAGAAATAGAGCTGTGTGGGGAACTCAACTCTACTCCCTCGAGGCTGACTCTAAAGAATTAGGCTCATAGCAATCAGAGAGAAAAGGTAAGTCCATGAAAGATGGACTTGCTCTTTAGAGCCCTGGCATCAAAGGCTGAATCCAAGAAGAAAAAAAAAGAAAAATTAGAAAACAAAAGTGTTCAACTTCTGTGTGTCAAACATCTTAAAAGGCAGTTATAAAACTGAGACTATATGAAAAATGGCTGATATCCTTAACACATAAAAATAATCTTAAAACAAGCCAACAAACACAAAAAAAAAAGAAAAAAGAAAGAAACAAAAAATTAGAAAAGAAGATGAAAAAAGCAAAAAAAAAAAAGTCACATAAATAAGAACTAATGATATGGATGTAACATAATGGTCACTTTCACTGGTAATCAGTAAAATACCATGGAAAGTAACACTTGGAAGACAAGAGGCTTCAGAATAATGCACTTATGGTATATTTTATATTTTTGTGTTAGAAGTATTTATTGGTTAAGGAAATTGTTTAAAATATATCACAATTTAAGCTGGTGTGGTGGTGCATGCTTGTGATCCTAGCCGCTGGGGAGGCTGAGGCAGGAGAATTATAAATTCAAAGCCAGCCTCAGCAACTTAGCAAGTCCCTTTTTTCAAAATTAAAAAATAAATAAATAAAAAGGATTTGGGATGTGGTTTAGTGATTAAGTGCCCTTGGGTCTAATCCCCAACATTAAAAAATAATTAAAAATAACTGGGGGCGTTGGCACATGCCTGCAATCCCAATGGCTCGGGAGGCTGAGGCAGGAGGATTGAGTTCAAAGCCAGCCTCAGCAAAAGGGAAGCCCTAATTAAGTCAGTGAGACTGTGTCTCTAAATAAAATACAAAAGAGGGCTTGGGATGTGGCTCAGTGGTGGAGTGCCCCTGAGTTTAATCCCTGGTACCTACCCCCATTGAATAAATAAAACAAATAAATAAAATAAAAATAAACGCATGGTAAATAGGAGTTAATAAGAAAATAAAATTGTGCATTAGGCCATTGGGAAAGTCTCTCCCACTTTGTGGGTGGATGAATAAGAGAAGGTAGGTCTTCTGGTCTGGAAACTCTGGAAGCCTGAGCCCCTTGCATTGCTGCTGTCTTGGTATTTTTATGTCCTCAGCCTTTTCGACAATATACATGTCCTACTGACCTGGGAGTAGCTCCCGGAGCCCTGAGTGTGTGGATGGGTCCCACTGTCATCTAATCAATAGAAACTGTTATGTTCACAGTTAACGCAATGCTGCTCTCGGTCAGTTTCTTTCCTCCCAGTCTCTGGGGACACAGCAGAAGGCTGAATTCTCACTCTCTGGCTCATGCGGTAAGCATTTGTGGGGAGAAGTCACATACATCACTTGGTGGCTGGACAGAGTGAATTGAGATAGCACACAGACAAGAAAAATAAGTCAGGCTAACATTAAACTCGGGACCAGGGAAGTCCATTAGGGGGAGAACCAATGCCATGGCAACTGAAAACCGATGTAATTTCATTTGCTATTTAATGGGCTCTTTGTGGAAAAGGCTAATTGAGTCCAAAAAATTGCATGCAATTTTCTCTTAAAGGATTTTCCCCTGTTTTTCAGTGTTGCACAGCTCGCTTTGTCCTCGTGCTGGATTTTTGTCTGCTATTTTTCTGTTTGCCTTTCTACTTAATGCCTCCCATCTCTGGCCTTTGTTTCCTTTGGTATTAGGATAATAGTGTTCATCAGTTGAGAGGGCTTATTTACCTCCGTGAAAACGTCCTCTCCCTACATCCACCATTTCCCTATGAATAAAGAGTCAGGTCAGGTTTGGCTGGCTGCAAAGCAGCATATTATTTCTACCTATTCCCTTTCGTAAGAGGAAAATGAAAGCTGCTTGCTTTGCTCTGCATGAAGCAAATCCTGACAGTGGGAGGAAAATTTGTTACTGCAGGAAAGCCATAAAAATTCAAATGTTTTCTAGCAGAATGTAGCATGAGGGCAATGTAAAGAAGACTGTGCCTTTTAAAAGACTGTCCTCTGCTACTTCGTGTGACAGTGACACAAGTCACCCACATGCTAGGAATTCTTTGTTCCACTTTGTGGAACATAATAGGTCAAGATGGCACTGGTCTTCATTTTAACCAAGAAATAGATATACTTGCTGGACAGACACCACTCATACCACCCACTGTCTTCCAGCTTCCCATCGCTTATGTCACACATCAGAACAGCATAGATCTGACCATCTTAGTCATTTACAAACCACACAAAGATTTCTGCTATATCGGCTCTATTGTTATATACAGCATGAATTTAATTTTTCTTTAAGTTGACATTACTTCTTAAAATTAATTTTAGAGGAAACTTGATATCACTATAAAAAATAAAAAATTCAAATCCCTTGCCATACACAAAAAGGAACAGTAACAGGAAGTAATGGGAAAAGGAATTCTTGACCTCCACCTGCTCAAAACCCCTCTTCTCTCAAGTGGTAGAGAATGATTCTAAAAAGCCTCTCTTCTGATCACTGGTCTCTCCAATCATTCTGTTCTTAAAGAGAACTTGAAATTAGTTTGCAGGTCTTATCTCACGTTCAGTCAGACAGCAGTTCCTCCAACCCTGTGTCCCATGTGAAAATCATCCCACACTTTGCAAAACACAGCTTTAAGTTGTGCAATGTAAAGCTGATGGTCTATTTGGTAGTGGAATTTTAGAAGCAATCCCCTTAAGAATCAGGACGGGAACAAGGTGGCTGTTCTCACCACATTTCTTCAGTCCTATCCTGGAGATCCTAGACTGCACAAAGACAAAAGAAAAATAAATAATGTATGAAGGCCAGAAAGAAGGAAGCAAACTGCCATTATTTCATAGAATCTATTTGTCTCATAGAAAACTTGAGAAAACCTACCACCAAGTGGTTAGTTAGAATGAGTAACTGAGTTCAGCAGAGGTACTGTATTTCAGATCACTATACAAAAATCAATTGCATTTCTATATAACAGAACCAAGTAACTAGAAATTGGTATGTATGTGATGATATATTTGTCATATGACGTGAAATCTAAGGGATCTAGAAAATGTATTCAATCAAGGAGGTGAAAGAGGTCTAAAATTGTTTGATGAAATTAATAAGATTCCATATTCAAGGTTTATTATGAAAAATAAACCTCAGATGCAAACCTTTTCCTTCTTTAATTTGATTTACTGGATGTTTAGCTCCATATTGCTAAATAAACACCATTTATTTATGCATAAAAATTGAAAAGAATAACTAGTAATATAAGTAGTTTTGTGGCAATTGACAGATTTGTCATAGTGGAAAAATGAGGACCTGGCTTAGTATCCTCCATTGGTGGCCCCCAACTGTACAGCTACCTTTCAGGTCCCCCACCCTCATAATATAGTTCCATCATAACTACAAGTTTGTAGCAAATTAGGGTAATTTTTTTTGTACAGTTTCCCCTGCTTTGGATGGTTTTGTGTAATTTATTATTGATTTTTATTTAGTTACCTATATACTCATTGCTATTTGAACCCCCAAACTTACTAAAAGTTTAAATCATTTCTGAAATATGTAAACTCAGTGAGTATTTTAACAATTTCATTTTCTGGAAAAATTGTTTCTTGAAACTTCACACTTGCCTCAATCAATTATGTGTCTGGTGTCTCACCACTGTACTGGGGTCTTCCTTCCCTATCATCCTGGAGATTCCTTTTTCTGAATTTCATGTTTGGTTTTCCTGTTTTCTGAATTCCAAGTCTCCCTAAGTCTTGGTTTGTTGCCTGTATTGGTTAAATATATTCTCTAGTAGATTTCTGAGAAAGGATGCATGAGACTATACATGCTCCCAAATGTGCTTATTCCACCCTGATTGGCATAGAATTCTAGGTTATTTTCCTTTAGCATGATAAAGGCATTACTCCACTGCTTCTAGTTTTCAGTATTGAAACTGGAAAATCTGAAGCCATTTTATTTCCTGTAACCTATTATCTTCCTCTCTGGGGAGTGTCGAATTTTCTTTTCATCTTTGATTCAGAAATTCCACATGATCTGCCTTGGTGGGTTTATTTGCATCTATTATTCCTTTTAATCCCCAAATACTTGCCTATCAGTTCTGAAAAATGTTCTTGAATTATTTCTTGCCTGAATTATCTTCTTCTGTTCTCTGTATGCTCTCTTTTTTGAATTGTGATTATTTGAATATTATTACCTCCCCACCCTACCCCAGGCCATTTTTGTCTGTTTGTATTGTTTTTCCTGTTTGTGCTGTATTTTGTGAGAGATTTACTCCAGGTTACATTTCTCTGTTTTTATTGTCTCTATCTACTGCATTAGTGGCTTTCCTTAGTTGTCTTCTAATCCTTGGCTATCTACCTGTGTTTCAGATTGAGTGACTAAAGTCAAAGTCAAGTTTGTTGACTATTAGCCTCACGGTAGGGGATCTGGCTAAACCTTTCATCCGGGGAATCATTGACATAGTATTTTTTAGATTTTTTTTTTTTAAGACTGGTCATATTCTCCAAAGAAAAATCTAACTGGCTTCTTCCTGGAGGCTCCAGGCCTAATTGTCAGTATTCCAGTTGTTGAATTAGGATAAAAATCTGGGAATGCAAATATAGAATACCTGCTCTGCCCTCTCCTCTCTGCTGACCTCAAATTTACTCCCATGCAAAGTCTGAGTTCAGATTTCCATTCTGAAGATCTTTATTAACTCCCTTATGCTCACTTAGGTCTGTGTTATGTTCTGTATTCTGGTAACACACTCCAGTTTTCCTTTGTGGCACTTATATTTTATTTGTTTTGTTCTTCAATACGTGTCTGCCTGGAGGGTTCAGGAGAGCAGAGACTGTTTTGTTTAGCATAGCCATGTGCACAGTGCATTTTGGGTATTGATTACTGAATTGAGTGTTGATTATTGAATGCTCTTTGAGAACAAGTTCTAGTACTAAGGAGAAGAGTGGGATAGAGGTAAAGAAATTACCAGAGAAAATCATGCCTGCTTTTTGGGTCTATTGTGTTCATCTTTTAGATGACACACTAATTTGAACATTTAAAAAAACGGGTGGAAAATTCCACTAGGGGGAGACAGATTGAAGATAGAGAGGAGGCATAATTTTTGATGTGAGGATTCTGAGAAGTTTGGGAAATGAGATCCAGAGCAATAGAAGGAAAGATGGAATTTAGAGAGGAGAACCTGGTTCTACAGTTGCCAGAGAGGAAGAACAGGAGCTGGTATATGAAGTGTTAGGGCTTTGAAGAAGTTTCCATTTGAAGGGTATTTGTCCATGAAAAGCAAGAAGAAAGATCAGAGAGTGAAAAGAGATGGAAATGGATTAAAGACTTGAAAAAGAGGTTGGAAATAATTATCATGGGGTAAGGGAATAGTTAGGAAGGGAAGCATTGGATTGCTGAGCAGTCTGGAGGGCCCAGTTGTTTTCACATTTGGCCAAACCTGGAGTACGGTTCTTGCTATATGGCACCCAGCTGTGTGGTGCAAGCAGTGAGACCATAGGTAATTGGGTTCCCGAGGATGAGAGCTACCCATCGCACAGGTGCATGTTATGAAGAGATGGAGAGAGTTAAGGTTTTGGCAGTAGAGTTATTGAAAGGATGGGATATGAAGCTAACTGGACAGAGAGGGATGAAAGTAAGGACATCTAATGGATAAAAAGAACATAGAGAGATTGTGTGAATGAATTCCTGGAATGGCTATGTTGGACATTAAGCAAGCAAAATACAAAGATACAAGGTTATGGTCAGAGAATTAGATATGTCAGTTAGTGACTTTCGGAGACTGATCAGTTTCCTGTAATGACTCAGTCCAGCTAGGAGTGTGGGTGGGAGTCACCCAATCACAGGGAGGAGAAAGTCACTCAAGAGAACGAGACCCAGAAACAGAGGGACCAGGGCATTCATTGGGTCATTCGTGTCGTTATAAAAAACACCCAGAAGAATGGCAGAGATTTGTGTACAGAAGCATAATGTGAGTTAGGTCCCTAAGTCTTCAGAAGCTGATGGAGAGATAAATGCATTCGGGAAAGATGTTAGGTGGTATCGTTGCAAAAGCAGAGCCCTAAAGAAGCAGGGATGTTCTTTTTATTTATTTTTTCCAAGGGAATTAGAGAGTAATTGGAAGCAGCAATAGGGAGTCAGATATATGAAAAAAGAACACCCAGCTATATACTGCAGGACAGAGTTAAGCATCCTGCATCCGTTGTTTGAGCTTGGAACAGAGCAAAGCTAGTTTGGTTGCCATGGTAACCAACGCCATGGCTCCAGGCTCATTAATCCTGTGTTCCAAACTAAGCACTTAGCAATAGCTTCTGAATAAATGCAACAAAGCTCTGCATACTGAAAAGGGCACATTCATGTTAAGCAGGGGAAAAAGGTTTTCAATTTCATTCATTAAACTTGAGTAAATAATTTAATATCTTTGTGCGCCAGTCCTCCGAGCTAATGAATAAGGATAAATGCTTAATGGAAAATCTAGCTTAATAAAGTTAACAGCATCGGCTCTCCATATAAAGGAAATTGATGTTGCCAGTATATATGCATATGAAGGGGAAAATGGAAAGGAAAATAACAAATATTAAGCATCTACGATGTGGATATGTCAGGTACTTTAAAATAAAATGTCTCATTTAATCCTTGCAATGACCACGTGAGGCGCACATTATTCTGCTCATTTTATAGATGAGGAATCAGAGACTCAGAGAAGTTAAATAAGGCCTCGGTGCACACAGCTCCTCTATTCCAGAAGACTCAATTCTATTTGGTTAGTGTTCATGATGATCCTCCCTGCCTGCCTGGGAATTGTGTACTGTTTACCCATCCGAGACATTTGACTAATTAAAAAATGAGAAGAAAAGTTTGTGCTAAGGTGACACAGAATAAAAGAGAAGCTTAAATATTGGATTGAAGGTCCATTAGCTTGAAAAATAGTCACTGCCATGAGATGTTTTGAAAGGTTTTTCCTTAAAAAAATACAAGAAGGCAGCTGGGTATAGTAACAGGGTGTTTAATTAAGACATGAAAAACAGTCCATGCTTCTTCCAAAATTTGTTCCCTCAAAGCAATCATTTATCCCCACTCTGTCACTTCCTAGCATGAAGAAGGTTTGGAGTTGGGCTGCAGACCCTCAACACAGGAGCTGATTCTTTCCCTCTGGATAGGGTATCATGCCTTTGTTTGGGTTTTTTTTTTTTTTTTTTTTTTTTTTTGGATTTGCTGCAATGAAGGTGGAGATAAGTGATGAAAAAAAGATATAGTAAAAAATCCATTAATTCATTTTCCTTAAAATTAAACTCTTTAATTAAAAACACCACCTTGATCAATTTCCAATTTCTGCCTCCAACAATGTGATATAGCGAGGTGTGAAATCATAGAAATAACTAGGTGCAGGTTAAATATCCCTGTCATTAAACTTAGCTGTTAGCATTTTGCTTTTTTAAGCTAACTACCAATTGTTCAGTCTCAGCCTTACAGTTATCTCAGTCTATTTTCTCACATCAGAGTCACATAATGCTGCCCAGACTAGTCCCAAGAGCATTTTTCAGAGGGAAAGAAGCAAGAACAGCTTTCTTTCACCCCCGTCGGCATTATAGGTTTTCTTCTCGGGCTGGCTCTCTTGACTTTAAGTTCCCCTATCAAAAGCCACATGTGACTTATGTTCTGAGTTTTCATCCTGGGCGTGCTATCTTTCCTCTATAGCTAGAAGCATCAGAAATCGGAAATTAAAGGATGACATTTCCTTGGGTCTGTACTACTTCATATTTTTTTTCCTATCAGCACTTCTTTAATTTTATCTTCCTTAGAGTAGCCTGGATCTTATTATCCTCCAAACATTTTAAACACATTTAGCAAAAGATATCAGATTTAGAAACAGAAATGCAGTGTTTTCTTTGTAACCTCTGTAAGTAATAACTTATGTATGATAATCAAAACAATTTAAGAAGGGGATTCAAGGTCTCAGACTTGGAGGTAGTGGTCAAATCAAACAAAAGCCCGAGGCTCCAATCTCAGTTTTCCATTAAGCTAACAAAGAAAACACACAAATAAGGAAAATGGAAAAAAAAAACAAAAACATCAGAACTGGCGGTTAAGAAAATCAAGTGTATGCCAGCAGAATTGGAGGTTAAACATAAGCCAGCTTCCTAAAGGTCTCTACTAATTAGAAAGCCAATGGGAACAGAACGAGTGGACCCTTCTTTTCTGAGACAAAACATCTCCCTAGCAATCAGAAGAGGTATTAGCCAACCCCTGTGAAGAGCCATCAAGGGGTGGATGCTGCTGGGGGGGGGGTCCCCTATAAGGGGGCCCACCTAAAGCAAATCCCTGGAGCTCAATGTTCTTTGTGGTTGTTTACTTGTGGCCTTAGACATCTTGAAGCTCTCAGAAGCATTCTTCAGAGAAGAGGGCCACACCAACCAAAGAACTAGATGGTAAAGACAGGAAACAAATTCACTTCCTGTAAGCAAAGCTGAATTAACCTGGGTGAGACCCTGAAGCAAGGTGGGCTTGGACTTAATAATAGCAGCAACTATCAGATGCCATTTCTATTGCACACCTGGAAATTTATCCACGTTATCATCAATCATCACAACTATCACGTGAGAGCAGTTCTATTATCCTCATTTGCTGATTTAAACTCCCAGCTTTAGACAAATGGCTGTAATGGTAAAACCAGATTTTGATTGTAGATTGATCACAATGCGGAGTACCTGTTTTGTCCACCAGGTGGTGTTGCCTTCCCTTTGCTAGGGAGAGTACTGGGTTAGAGGTATCTAATTAGTCTTGGAACTGTCCTGGGACTTTTCTATTGCCCTACCTAGGGAATTTTTGTCTCCCTATTGTGTTTGACATTCAATCAGTGAACTTGCACTCCTTTAGCTCTTATGTAAAGGATGGCAAGATATAACTCCCTGAAATCTCAGCTCTCATCTACCAAATAAGGACATTGTTAATAACTCAATTTCATTCTAGGAAACTCCATCAAGGGCTCAGGGATCATGTATGACTCCCCTCTGCATCCTCAAAAAAAGGAAGATTCCTTTGGTTAAAATAAGTTTTGGGAAATTCATGTTAAGTTAGATTTCCTCACCATAGGGCTTCCTCAGAATCTTTTATATGGTAATGTGAGTTGTAAATAGACAACGTTATACAGAATCAACACATTAATTTAGCTACAGACCTTTTTAATTTGAATGCATCTCCTATTACCAATATGCTATAGAGCAGACTTTGGGAAATGTTGGCTTAGAGGAATGAGATTGGGGCTTAGAAGGGAAGCTCATATTTGTGCTCCAAGAACTGCACAGAGCTCTGTGTACATCGGTCTTCTGATGTACAGCTGAGGGCAGGCAGGCAGGCGGGCAGGAGATCCAGGGAGAAGCTGCAGTCCGCTAGCAGAATTCCTTCTGGCTTGTGTTACATGGGTTTTTGCTCTATTAAGGCCTCCAAAAGATTGGGTGAGGACCCCCTGGATTATAAAGGTAATCTCTTTTCACTCAAAGTCCACCGATTCAAATGTGAATCTCATCCAACAGACATCTTCAGAAAAATGTTTGATCAAATATTTCTGGGCCACCATGGCCCAGCCAAGATGACACATGAAATTAACCATCACATCCACTGACACCTGTGTCAGATCTCTGACCTATAGATCTATAAGATAAATGAACTTGTGCTGTTTTAGGCCATTCAGTTTGTGGTAGTCGGTCACAGCAGTAATAGGAAGTCAATACAGTGGCCATCTACGTAGTCTAAGCATCAGCGTCTACTACAATGCTGGTCATTTCCTGAGGAATTGGTCATCTGTTTTTTAGTTTTAGTTCATTCCCCCAATTCTGCCATCGTCAGGACTGATTTCGTTTCTGACATAGATCACCAATCCAGTCTCCCAGCTCCGTGACCACCACCACTCCATGGAACCACCTTCATTGTGCTCCAGTTCTCCACTCCCATGATCACACCTGGGCCCTTTATATTGTCCCATTATTTTCTCTTCTTGCCTTTTCTCTCAGTTACCCCTCACCTGTTCTTCAATGACACGATGGCTCCAGTTCCTCTTATCCAGGTTTCTCATCCCTTAGCATCATTTCTTTCCTTTTTCAGTCAGGGCTTTTGGTTGATTTGTTGAATTTCTCTTTCACCAGTATTCTAACTTTGCCACAACAGGGTTCTTCTGGGCTAGCAGAGACCTGGACTAGTCCACTTCTCTCTCCTTACTGTTAAATTATCTATTAACAATGCATAAAGAGGAAAGATGGTAGAATGAATCAGAAGTTACTTTTCTATGTTTATATATAAATATACCACCAGTGAAATTCCACCTATGTACAACTCTGCATATGAATGGGATCCTAATTAAAATAAGTTTTACTCAATGTATGTATAATATGTCAAAATATACTCTACTGTCATAAATATAAAAAGAACAAATTAAAAAGTGTTACAAAATACATAAAAACTAGCCAGGTGCAGTGCTGTGTGCCTGTAATCCCAGCAACTCCAGAGGCTGAGGCAGGAGAATTACAAATTCCAGGCTAATTTCAGCAACTTAGCAAGACCCTATCTTAAAAAATAAATGGCTGGGATGTAGATAGAGCACTCCTGGGTTCAATCCCCAGTACGGCAAAAACAAAAACATGAAAATTTAATCAAAACACCCTTTAGCAAAGCTATATTAAACTAAACAAATGATAAACCAAAGAATAATAAGTTATCTACTAATTCTATCACCAAAGTTATGTTCATTTTTGAGGAGATGTCATACACAGTATTTTCTTAAACAACATAGATAGATGGCTCCCCAAGAGTTGGAGAAGGAGGTTGACTTGTGTGTTCAGTGTCTGGTGTCAGGGGCACGAACTCCCCCCTGCCCTTCACTTCTTTTTCAGTCTGTGTTTATGATAGTCCACCTCACAGCATGCACCATGTCAGGAATTAGAGAAGATTCTGGGTCTCTACCTTTCATCCAGATGTCTCAATTTGAAGATGGTAAAAAAGAAGTCCAACTTGAAGTTTATGGGAAATATTCTGTCCCAGCTGAGAGGGAACATTACCCTGACAACTCAGAGGGAAATTATTGTAAAAATTGCCTTTCTATAAGAAACAGGCAAAAATTGTGAAGACCTCTGCTTAATTCCATCTAACATTTGAAGTGGATGTGGCCTCTACAAGACCCCAGGAGAAAACAGGCAGGGATACAAAGCAGGGATACAAAGGAAGCTGGGGGTGTACTACATAGTCTAGGGGTCCTAGACTATGTAGTACACCTCTGGTTTTATCAGCCTGGGACACAGACAATATCACACACAGAGATCCTGGGTCTAACAGCTGCAATTGGCCACATTCTGCATTAAAGTGAAGTCTTTCTCCAAGGTTCTCTTTCTCTGCTAGGAATCTCAGCAGAGACTTAAACTCTATTCAGGCCATTGTTCTTTCTGGAAGCTACTGGTGGTAGAAAGAACCTAGGTGTTCTCTATGGACTAAAGGACTTTACTCATAGTCCAGGATATTGTCTACACCAGAGGTGGGCTTTATCATGGGGCTTTTGCTGCTGCCGTTGCTACTAAGCCCATTGCTGCTTACCTAATTTCTGCGTATGTAATTGTTTTCTGCTGACTTCGTGCCTCAGTTGTATCTGTCTTCTTCCTGACACATCATCCCCCATCTCACTCCTGTCCTGCTTCCATGGGGCCAGGGTCATTCATCTTCACCCTCTGAACTGGTCCCGGCCTCCTCTTGATCTCACACACAAGTAGGCAGAATTGTGTCCCTGGGTAGAGGAAGAAGTCCTTATTCACTTTCTCTAAGTTCATAGTCTTTTACTTTTTTTAAAAAAAAACTTCCTCAGGATTCACCTCTTCTTCAGTTGAATGACAGTAATAACATTCATTTCCTACAGTGACAATACTCATCCCAACCCTAAGATAGGGTCTGACTTCATGAGCCCAACAACATTAGTGCAAAATAACATAATAATGGTTCATTTTCCAATGCCTGAGTTATTCAGTCTTATCTCTGGTTGTTTTGCTAAATTTTAATCAGTGTTTTTTTGGAATTAAAAAGATAAAAAATGAAATAAATATAAGGTGACTGAGCTCAGTGCCTGCACCATGATTGTTCTCCAATAACACATCTAGAAAGATATCTTTTCTTTAAGGTTGAGTAAGTTTAAAATAAACAAAATGATAAATAAACATGGGCTCGATGAAAAAAAATATCTGCCTCCCAAGGGATGGGAGGCAATATTCTGAGGAGTTGGCAGATAAGCTTTGATATGAAAAAGATTTGCTTCAGGAGACAGAGGGAAAGTAGTCTCTGATATTTGCTTCCTGTTTTCAATATAGTTTTTTTTTTTTTTAAATACAGATAGCTGTTAAAGAAAAAAACTTGTTTTTGAGAGCAGATAAGTGTACAGGAGTTCTGTTTAACTAGCCAAGCTGACTTTCTAGCCTATTCATGGGCCTTCCTCCAGCCTTGTTTGCTGGGGTTTCCTCTCTTTTGTGTTTAAGTGTTGGTGTGCCCCCCACTAGTTGTCCCATATAAACCCAAGCCTGGCTTCAAATGACATCATAAGGTATTCAACCAGGTTTCTCTCTCCAACCTGACCCTCTCCCCCAGCCTCCAGATGCCTCTTTTTCTCTCTGTAATCTTTCTACCCTGGACGTTCCATAATCATCTCCAACTTACCCTGTCCAGAATGAAACTGTGCTCCCACTGGGCCCTCTGTGCTCACCACCTGTCCCATCTCAAGAAATCACAATTCAGTTCTTCCAGTTGTTCAAGCAAAGGCCTAGAAGGTGTTTCTGTTTCCTTACCCTTTCCTCACACTTCACAATAGCCAGACCTGTTGGTGCTGTTAAAATTGATCCAGTCTGACCCCTTCACCCCACCTACACTCTGGCCATCTGACTCCAAGTCAGACTCTTTCTTCCTGAGCTATGATGATGGACCTGATATAATTTCCCTGCTTTTAAGCTAGCCAGAGTGAGGGGAGGTGCACTGGCGAATCATTTTGTCTCCCTGTGTGTCCCCTTTGCATTTGGACTGTTGGGTTCCTCACTCCCTCCCTGATGTATTCCTTACGGCTCCTGCGGTCACTCATCTCTTTTGTGCTTGTCTTCTTTGTGTTTTCTGAAGCCATCAAATTTGTTCCTACCTTGGAAACTACACTCCTGTGGCTTGCTTTGCCAGGAAGGCCTCTCCCCAGGAACTTCAAATGGTTTCCTTCCTCACCACCCAAACGTCACACCTTAGAGAGCCTTTATGTGAGAAACATCTTGATCCCTTGTCCTTCTTCGTTTCTTATCCAGCTTTATTCTCTCTTTGTTGTATGAGGTGTTGGGAAACTTTTTGTCCATCTTCTTCACTAACAAGTCAACTTCATGATGTTGGTGACACTGTCTGTTTTCTTTAGTGGCTATATTATTCCCAGGGCCAAAATCAAGGGATGGAACACAGCAGGGGCTCAGTAAATACTCATTATGCAAACACCACCTGGATCAATTTTAGAACATTCCATCACCCAACAAGAAACCTGTGCTGTACCCTTCAGCCATCACCCTTCATCTTCCCAAGGCCCCTGCTTCTAGGCAGGTGCTAGCCCACTTTTTGTTTCTATGTACCTGTCTACCCAGGATTTTTCATAAAAATAGAATCTCGTAATAAGTGGTTCTCTATGTTGAGCTACCTTCATTTAGCAGAATGTTTTCAATGCTAGTTAAAACAATGAAATAAAACAATGTACTAGCATTTCATTGCTTTAGATTAAAGAATAATATTCCATTGTATGACTATCCCACATTTTATTCATCCATTCACTAGTTGATGGACATTTGAATTGTTTCCACTTTGGGGCTATTAGGAATAATGCTGCTATGAATATTTATAGATAAGTTTTTTTTGTGTAGATGTATGTTTTCACTTTCCTAAAATATATGCTTAGCAATATTAGCAAAACTGGAATTGCTGGGTGGTACCATAGCACAGTGTTTAGCTTTTTGGGGGAATTCCATGATGTTTTCCAAAATGTCTGCAACATTTTACATTTCTACCAGTAGTGTGTAAGGATTCCGATATTTCCATGCCTTTGCTAATACTTGTTTATACATATGTATGTATTTTACCACATCTATTCTCTATTCTAGTGGGCTTGAAGTAGTTGATTTGCATTTCTATGGTAGCTAATGGCATTATACACCTTTGCATGATTTGCATATTTTCTCTATAGAAATGTCTTTTTTTTTTTTTTTTTTTTTTAGTATTAGGGATTGGTCTCAAGTGCACTTTAGTACTGTGCTACCCCAGTCATTTTTTAATTTTGAGACAAGAGTCCAGGTAGATTGCTAAGGCTGGCCTTGAACTTTTCATCCTCTTGCCTCAGCCTCCCAAGTATCTGGGATCATATGCATGCACCATTTTGCCTGTAACTTTGCTCATTTTTAAATTGGGTTACCATTTTACTATTGTATTCTGTTTTTTAAAAAATCTATCAGATATATAGTTGTTCCTATAATTTCAAGAGTATTCTATTCATAGGTAACATGAAAAGAGTAGTTATGATTGCTCGAGGAAGTTATGTATAGGAAGAAGAGCAGGAGCAAATGACGACATTCATGGTGAAACCCAACAATGTAAGGGGTGAGAGAAGAAGACGAATCCTGGAAAAATCATTAAGGAATAGTCAGAGAGGAAGTTGAAGAGCATAGAATTTCAAGGAGTGCATCATCAGCACCACTGGATGTAGCAGGGAAGTGCAGTAGACAAAGATTGAAGAATGCAGGTGGGAATGATCCATTGGAGGTCCCTGGTGGCCTTTGTCAGAGTTGTCCCAGCAGATTCTGGTGGACTGAGGGGTGACTGGGTGGTGAGAAAGCAGGTACAAAAAACAGAGTACATACTTTCAAGATATTTTTCCAAAAATAGATCAAAAGAAATTGTAGGGTAGCTCAAAGGGAAGGAAAGGTGGGGACAAGGGTAACTGTGCTTATATGATGAAGGCAGAGTGGTGGAAAAGGAGATGTTGACTATATAGAACAGAGAAATTATTCGTGGGGCAACATTTTGTTGCTGGGAATATGATCAATTGCAAAGACGGAGGTATTGGCCTTCAATTAAAGGAAAGACTTCTTTTCTCTTAAAATAAAAGGGAGGCAGTTACGGTAAGCATTATTTGTTCATTTTATTGCCACCTGCAGAAACTCCATTCAGTGGTGGTAGAAAAAGTAGAGGCCACTATTCTGTGGTTCTCATCTACTCAGGCTCGCTGGAAATCACACTTTCTAGTTCCTTTATGGTTTAGCAGGTGTATGACTCTTCTAACTAATGACAAGCAAAAGGGAAAAATAAGAGTCACTTTCAGTCTTTTGGGATGAAAAGTTCATATGGGAGTATTTTTTGTTTTGTTTGGTTTGGTTTGGTACCAGGAATTGAACTCAAGGGCCTTAGACATTGAGCCATACCCCCCAGTACATTTTATATTTTACTTAAAGACAGGGTCTGGCTGAGTTGTTTAGGGCTTCACTAAGTTGCTGAGGCTGGTTTTGAACTCGTGATCCTCCTGCCTTAACCTCCCAAACTGATGGGATTACAGACATGCACCACAGCCCCTGCTTCATGTTGGATTTACAGTCAATTTTTCTCTCTGGTTAACAACACTCAGGTAGAGGTGGCAAAACCACAAGACCAACCAAGGCAGCTTGGATTCCTTAGAGATCAAATAGAAGACATTTGATCCATCCTTTGTGAAAGTGAGAAATAAACCATTGCTCTAAGGCTCTGAGATTTGAGTGTTGTTACAGTATCTATTTAGTTTATCCTGACTAAATCCTAGTCTAAGGAAAAATTAGAATATATCAGCAATCAAGGAAGAGTTTAATGAGTAGCGAAGGGTAAGACAGAGACACAACTGGACCCAGTAACTCGTACTAAGTCTAACAGAGTGCAGATGTGTAAACATCTAACAGGAATCCACTGCAGGAAGATCCAGTGAGATTTTGGGGGAGTGGTAATGCAATTTGCTCTGGAAGTTTTAGGAATGGGGAATGCAAGTATGTTAGATGGGGTGTCTAAAAGGGTTAGCACAAAGATAAGAGAAAGACTGAGCTAGATACCTATGTTGCCTGTGAAAATGGTAGAGTCACTGAGAGTTGTGAGATTATTGATAAAAAAGGATGAGGAATAACTTCCCTGGGTGGCATAAACCTTAAAGGATGAGGTATACAGGGCAAGGAAGTAATGGTTCCTGCTGATCTAGAAGAAAGTAGTTCTTAACTTCAGAGTAAAGACAATGGGAGTATTAGAGAAATGGGACCTTACCGAAAAGGGTATTTCATTTAAGATTTCATTTAAGACAAGACTATGGAAGATACAAGAAAATGTATTTGCTTTAGATTGTAGCCTGAAAGGGCAAAATTGAAACAAGAACAAAGCAGCCAACTGAAAATATGCTTTGGTGACAGTTAATAACAAACTTGACACTGTACAAAATTGCATCCTTGACAAAGAAGCAGACCTGAGAAACAATTCCAGAACACTCAGAAAATGAACAGCTCTGAATAGGAAAAAAAGAGATCTAACCTTTGAATAACAGATGTTTCAAAAGAAAGCTTACCTTTAATAATGAGACAATGTATGTAAGACTCATAGTGAAGGCTCAAAAAATAGCAGACTTTATTAATTTTTTCATAAAGGAACATGGAGCAAACATGATCTCTTTTACCTGCACCAAAACTTGAACGAGTCCTTTGAATGGAGGCAGATGAAGCTCAAGTTGATCAGACCAGGTGTGCAGCATCCAGATGAAACATCTCAGATCAAAGAGAGCTAATGAGGATTCTAAGCCTCCGCTTGAAGTTAGTAAATTGAACTAAATTTCTCCTTCAATCCTTGTTGTCAGCCCACATTAATATTTTCTCTGTGCCTTTACACATGTTGCAGGCCGCTATGAACAATAAGACTGAAGAAATTTTTTTACCCTGTCTTACCACCTTTTCTAGGAAAAGTGCAATTTTTCTAGAGGATGTTGAAAAGAAAGCCATGGGCTTATTTAGTCTTATGTTCATTCATGCACTTGAGATCCAAAGTTAAAAAAAAATTGTAAGAAGGAATTTCTTATCAATGACTATAATTTGATAATTGATGGGTAGTGAACATTTTAAACAAAAAAAGAGGGGTTAGTTTTTAATACAGAAATAAATGTTTCCTTTAAAAATATGACCTGTATTTCATAAGAATAGAAGAAAAAAACCCTTATTTTAAAAATCTGCACCCATTTGGAGATGAAATGGTTAGGTTTGGTTTTTGACAAAATTGATGAAGAAGTCTAAACGTGTTTAATAAAATATCCAATTTCAACAATAAATATAGTACAATTATGCAAACAAGTGGATAAATAGAAGACTACTTGTAAAGGAACAAAACTTAGTGAGCTTCCATTTCTCAACAGTGTTTGGTATTAAAAAAGAGTGGAACAAACATACAGAATTTTGTGGAGAAAATGCTGTTACTCAAAAATTGCATATTCTTCAAATGGCATTTTCAATGTATGACCCATTAGGAAAATATTGTCAGGTACCTGACTTCTTAGAAACATGCCTGAAGTAATCCTACCTAAAAAATCAACTGGACACGTAAAACTATAATTGGATGATGCATGAGATATGAGGTGCAGTCATAAAACAATATTAGTTTTATCTTTGGTGTCTCTTCAAATTAAGAATTATTTCAGAGGGTCTAGCTTTTCCCCCATTGTGAGATGAAAACAGGCAGGTTCATATGCTCTCAGGTAATTCTTAAGGGGGGGGGAGAGAGAGAGAGAGAGAGAGAGAGAGAGAGAGAGAGAGAGAGAGAGAGTTAGTTTGACAGTCACTTTTAGTCTCAAAACTCAGTCCCAATTCAAAAGTCAGACATCTGAGGCTGACTAATAATTTTAAACTTGATTTAAAATTGAGGCACCTCTCCCTCTTCCTTTTGCTTTTCTGCTTCGGATTGGAAGCATGCAGAGGGGGAAGGACACTAATCTCTTCCTCACCTGGCACTTCTACTTTCTATTACTACATCTCATTACTAAGGCTGGTTTCCAACTGCTGAAGAGCTGGTGCAATGGAAAGGGGTAAAGAAAAGAAGATTAAACATGGCATTGGCAGGTAAATGGATGAAGTTAGAAAAAATAAAGCTAAGTGAAGTCAGCCAGTCCCCCCAAAACAAATGCCGAATGTTTTCTCTGATATAAGGAGGCTGACTCATAGTGAGGCAGGGAGGAGGAACATGGGAGGAATAGATGAATTATAGATAGGGAGGAGGGGTGGGGGGGGGGAGAAGGGGACAGGGGATTAGCAAGGGCAGTGGAATGTGATGAACACCATTATCCAATGTACAGGTATGAAGACTTGAATTGGGTGGCAGCATACTTTATATATAAACAGAGATATGAATAATTGTGGAATATATGTGTAATAAGAATTGTAATACAAAAAAAAAACAAAGTACATGTATAAAGGCATGAATTGGCGTGAACATACTTTATATACAGAGATATGAAAAATTGTGCTGTATATGTGTAATAAGAATTGTAATGCATTCTGCTGTCGTGTATTTAAAAAAATGAAATCAATAAAACTAAAAAAAAAAAGAAAGAAAGAAAGAAAAGAAGATTAGGAAACTTCTTCCTTCTAGGGATCTAGCTTGGCCACTTTCTGGGTTTGGCAGTCATTTAACACAAAGGAACTAGATAAGCACATAGAAATAAATTGAAGTAATAGAGTTTACTGACTACAGATCAAAGGCAGTAGTCAATATTGTTTAACAAACATTAACTTTAGAATAGTAGTTATCTCTGTGGAAGAAGAAAGGGAGGAGAGAAAAAGGAAGTGTTTCAGGCTTTCCTGTAAAGTTCTATTTCAGAAAAAGAAAAGAAAAGAAAGCTAAAGTAAATATGGCAAAAATGAATATCTATTAAATAGGGTTATGGTACCTAAATGTTATAATATTTTCTGTATGTTGGAATAATTCATACTTTATAAAAATCTTAATTTGGTGCTATTGCAATAATAGATATTAAGACATAGTAATACAATAGAGTTAACCCAACTCTACATGTAATCATAAAATACTTTTGACTTTTGGGTAAACATGGACATTTCTAGGAAAGTAACTATAGTAAAAAAAAAATCAAGGTAATATTGGGTTTGATTTATTCAGAACTGTCTAAGATTTTTTTTCCTTATTTGAGAATATCATTCATTATGGCTGTGATGCTCAAGATGTTTGAGTTACAATACAAAACAACTGTATCAGTGCAAATATGTAGTGGTTCAGATTCTAAATAAGGGTTCAGTGAAGGCACTATTTCATTATGTCATCTAGGGTGGTCTTCCCCAAACATTAGTAAGTTAAATTTTACACTACATCTTTGTAATTTATATTATTTATAACAATCATAATTTTACTTCTAATCAATGTTAGCAAAGACATTGTATTTATTTTTAAAAACTATGTATGAAGGTAGGTGATATTACCTATGGAGGTTACTGAAGAATAGGGAAGGAAAGGCTTGTCCTGAAGGGCTGGGAAGCACTGATCTGGGCTGGTCCTCCAAATCAGCCCCATTTTCCCCGAAAGGAGAGCTTCAAGAAATCATGACCATCTGGACATGGAGACGAGAGAGGGGATGGTGTAGGGATATGAAAAGGGGAAAGGGATTCCCCAAGTTTGGGAAGACAGAGGGGTGAGAGTTTCTGCAGTGACAGAGACCTGTTCCCATTCCCCTGATTCTCTGGGAAGTGACAGAACTTGGAGGGAGTGGATGCTTGGCCCAGGATGGTTCTGAGGGCCTGTAGGGAGCAGGAAAGGCCAGCAGAGGGAGCCACAGTGACGACTGTTGGTGGATGACCAGCCAACCCCTGAGGTCTCCTCACTAGGACTGATGAAATCACTGCTATCTCTTGAATATACCAAAAGAAGACAATGACAGAAAAGGAAAAATGTAATATTAATGGCACTGTGTTAAAATCCCTCCTCGGGCTGGGGATGTGGCTCAAGCGGTAGCGCGCTCGCCTGGCATGCGTGCGGCCCAGGTTCGATCCTCAGCACCACATACCAACAAAGATGTTGTGTCCGCCGAGAACTAAAAAATAAATATTAAAAATTCTCTCTCTCTCTCTCTCTCTCTCTCTCTCTCTCTCTCTCTCTCTCTCTCCTCTCTCACTCTCTCTAAAAAAAAAAATAAAATAAAATAAAATAAAATCCCTCCTCAATCCTGCCTTCAGGACATTTCCCCACAACTACCTTTCCCTTGGGCCTGGGGCCCTTCCTTATGGCTGGCCCACCTACTTAAAGTCTTATTCTATCTACCCTGATTATCCCATTCTCAGTGCACACAAACCTTGGTATCTGTTGCCCACGGGTGAAATTTTCAAGGTCCTTGTTCTTTATTATGCATAGCAAATTTAAATTTTTATCTGTCTCAGAGTGCCTTGCATGAGTTATAAAGTTCACAGAGGGCATCCTCTCTTGAAAAGTAACTTTACCCCCAATCATTTATCCTGCTCACCTAGGATGAAAATACTCACAAACTCTTTTAGGGCATGTAAATTTACAGGAATGTAAAGAAACCCTCTTAAAGAAATAGACCGTATTTATGCATGGAAGGATTCCATAGTATAAGAAAATCAATTCTTTCTAAATTGATGTGTACATCAAAATAAGGCCCAGATGAATCAAGTGTAAATATTTTATGGGTTAAAAAACCTATAAAGTACTATATTATAAATCTGGATAGTTATGCAACCTCTGAGAGAAGTAGGACATTCTAATATAAAGAGGAGAAAAACAAGGAAAAGTTGGCTTATCTAAAGTTATTGCCACTGTATTTAGGGAAAATCTGAATAAAATGGTTCAAATATAGAGCATTATGATAGCATCAGATTACATTTTAATTTAGTGAGGAGTTCATAAAATGCAAATGAAGCATAAAAGATTCAATATATAAGTACAGTAATATTTGGATCATGAACTAAAGAAGAAACACCACTATTTAATAATTATAAAGAAAATGTTCAAACTCTACTAATCAAATGTGAATTCGGATTTTAAAAATGACACCATTTCTTCTTCCTAACTATCAAAAAATTTTAAAAAAGTATAATAATACTATTGAGGGAAATAGCTACTTTTATGCATCAATGGGAAAGATGAATGTAACTTTGGGTAATCATTCATAAAGATCCTCAACCTATTTCAGATGTTCTAACTTATAAGATCAAAATTTTGGAAATATATTCTGTGTTCAATAGTAGGTTGTATACTTACTTGCTGGAATATTATGTTGTTATTTAAAAATGTTTAAAGTGATAACATGGCAACACATACTAACATATTAGTATTAGGAATACTAATAATAGCACATAAAAAGTAATGCAAATATTAAAGTGTTTAACTTAATTGATAATTAGGGAAAACATTCAAACACAATGAAATATCATGTAGTACCCACCAGATTGACCAAATTTAAGTAGATTGAAAATACCACTGCTGAGGAGGATGTGGCACAGAAAGAACCCTCACACATACTCATTAGAGCACAAACTGGTACAACCACCTGTCTGATGCTATCTAATGAAGTTAAAGATACACATACTCAATGCCCCAGCCATTCCACTTATAGGTATAGAAACCAGAGATTTTTTTTTTTTTTTTTGTACATGAGCACTGGGATACAGGATTGACACTGTGGTTGGAATGACTTAACTGGAAATATTCATTACCAGTAGGATGCATAAATCATGAGTTACTTATTCTAAAAGATAAAGCACAACAAAATGAATAAATGAGTGTTAAACATGATGGTATAGATTGTTTTCCCCAGCATAATGTTGAATGAAAGAAGCAAATCATAAATGAATATGTGTTCATGATTTAATCTATCCTAAGTGCAAAAGTACCTACTAGTTTAGATTTATATACAAAAGTGGAAAAACTAAAAGAAATGCAGAGAAATGCACCTGATTCTCTGATAATGGTTGCCTTTGGCAAAACGGAGCTGTGTTCGGATAGAGTAGGGAAGTAGAGGGCTTTTCTGGGTCTAGAAGTATTTGATTTCTGGGCTGGGGTTATAGCTTCATGGTAGAGCACTCACCTAGCACGTGCAAGGCACTGGGTTCAATCCTCAGCACCACATAAAAACAAATAAATAAAATGAAGGTATTGTATCCAACTAAAACTAAAAAACAATTTTTTTTAAAAAGAAGAGTTTGATTTCTTGACTTGGGATATAATTGTATGTATGGTAACTTTATAATTATATATGAATATATAATATATGTAAGATAAATAAAATGTGCATTTTAAATACTCTATATTGCAAGTTATATTTTATAGGTTGGATTATGTCCCCTACCCCTGCAAAAAAAAAAAAAAAAAAAAAGAAAGAAAGAAAAGAAAAAGAAAAATACATAGATTTAGGCCTCAATCTTCAATAATTCAACATGTGAATTTGAAAGAGGGTTGTTGCAGATGGCATTACTTCAATTAAGAAGAGGTCATACTAGAGCAGTGTGGGTTCCTAGTGCAGTAGGATTGCTGTCCTTATAAGAGAATAGTCATATGAAAAGCAGACACAAATAAAATGCCCCATGAGGATGGAAACAGAGACATCTGCAAGCGAAGGGTCATCAAGGATTACCAGCCATCACCAGAAGCTAGGAGAGAGGCTGAGACAGATCTCCCCCACAAGCCTTCAGACGGAAACCAACCCTGCTGACACCTTAATTTCAGACTCCTAGTCCCCAGAGCTATGGGAGAATAAATTTCTGTTGTTTTAAGTTATCCAGCATGTGATATTTTATTATGGCAGCTCCGGGAAACTAATGCATTGTACTCTCACATTAAAAAAATATTTGTATAAGCCCACCAAAAATTATATTTCTGATCTAATTTCTTGAATAAATCTCCAAAGCCTAAAATCAAAAAGTAGTCAAACCATCCAATTTTAAATATTCCCTGGAATAGTTATTCTCAAAGACACAATTCAAGTATAAAAATAAGGAGCTCCTAATCAGAAAAGACAGCCAAGCTGCATATCTAGTTGTACCAAGGGGTCAAGGATCAATTGTAAACGTCCAAGTCCATTAAAAAATAAAGGATGTAGTTGTTCCACGTTGGCCTGTAAAAATTTCATCCTGACCCTCTGCTTCTTTCCCTTACTGGAAAGTCTCCAGCGACTGATGTGACCCTGCACATGGCTGCTGGGAAAACATGCTTATTCATTCCATTTCACTCCTGAGCAAAGACCTGACCTGAAAGAAGACCTCACCCAGAACTTTTCCAGGGCAGAATACTGATGAATACAGGGGCTCAGTGGAAGATCAGCTTGGTTGCAGCTCGAATTTCTGCAATTTAGGAGTACACAGTCTCAGAGTTTGCAGAGAGCAATGTGCTCTTGCAAACCTCACTGGAGGTTTGATTTTGTGTAGCATACTAAGCTTGGTAGTGGAAGTATTGCTTTTCTCAACTATGTTTCATATGCCATAAATAAGGGCATAAATGAACAATCCATAGAGAACAGATTTTTTGAATTTTAAAAAAGGCAACATTATTTTTCTACTATGCTCTGGTTTTCAAATATCAAACAAAAGTAATGTACAGAAAAATTTTCTGCAGGAAAAATAATAGTGAGGGAGAATAGCATAGTAATAAGGGAATTTGAAGCCAGCTTGTCTATTCCCAAATCGTGATTCTGCTTTACTTACTAGTTTGTTGTACTTTTGGCAAAGTGTTAAGTGCAAATTTCTTCATCTGTAAAATTAGGATTAAAAATGCACATACTGTGAAGAGTTGCTGGGAAGATTCAATGAGGCAGTAAATGAAAAGAATTTAGCTCAGAAGGTTGCACATGGGTAAATGCAAAATAAATATTAGTTATTGAAATAATAATGATAATAATAATAATAACAACAATAATAACATCTCTTCAGACTTACACTTGAAGTAGCTATAAAAATTTCTAGAATTGATTATAGACTTGGCCCCCTAGGGGTCATTTGGTTCGCCATATTAAATTAGATGGAGAAGGGAAATTTCAGCTTCTCAAGTTGACCATTTTAGTACTTAACATTACTTATCAACAAATATAATTTATTTCAGTTTCCTGGTCTGTTAAATAAGTGGGTTGAATTAAATAATTTCCAGGAGCTTTTCAAACACACACAAAAAAATGTATTTCTAATATCCTTTCTCAACCATAAATCAAACATATTACAGTCTCTAAATTATTTCCTTTCTTTCAGGGAGTATTTCTATTATAGAAGCTTTTACCCTTTTTAATGCAAAATATGACCTTTAGGCTAGTTTGGTGGCCAGAGAGAGAGAAATGTATTTGCTGTATTTTCATTGTATTCCAAAGATTGTGATTTCAGTGAAAAGGCCGGGTAATTTCTATGCCACTGAAGTTTTCCTGCAACAAACTTTTAGGTCCATCAGCTTTGAACGAGAAGAAACATTCAAAACAATCGATGATTCTTAAAGTCACCCATCTGAGCTTCAAAGTTTGCGATATAACCTTTATTTTAATGGTGTTTGGTATTTTGCTAATAAAAGCTTTATGGTTATAGAAATCATTTGATATTTCCAAATCCACCTGGGAGTTAGGAACTGAGCTTCTACAAGGCTCCAGCCTTCTTTGTTCTGTTTCCCCTCCCCTGGGTGCATTTGTGGGCTTTCCAGGAGGTGGCGCTGTTGTTTAAAAAGAGTGACTTGCACGGGGATGAGAAATGGAACTGGGTCAGGAGGGGAGATGTCAGGGGTTAAAAGGAATCACCCAGAAAAGTCATGTTCAATGAACCCTGGGAAGATTGACTAAATAAGTATAAGTAATTGTCTGACTCAATTTCCCCCTTTAGGTGCAAACGTGAATATGAAAACCAACAACCAGGATGAGGAGACCCCCTTGCACACGGCTGCCCACTTCGGCCTCTCTGAGCTGGTGGCCTTCTACGTGGAGCACGGGGCCATCGTGGACAGCGTGAATGCCCACATGGAGACGCCATTGGCCATCGCCACCTACTGGGCTCTCCGCTTTAAAGAGCAGGAGTACAGCAGGGAGCATCACCTCATCTGCCGCATGCTGCTGGACAACAAGGCGGAGGTCAATGCCCGGGATGACGACTTTAAATCCCCCCTCCACAAGGCAGCCTGGAATTGTGACCATGTGCTCATGCACATGATGCTGGAAGCTGGTGCAGAAGCCAATCTCATGGATATCAATGGCTGTGCTGCTATCCAGTACGTGCTGAAGGTCACTTCGGTACGACCAGCTGCCCAGCCAGAGATCTGCTACCAGCTGCTGTTGAATCATGGGGCTGCTCGAATATACCCTCCGCAGTTCCATAAGGTGAGGCTGCGCCGGTCCTGGGCCACTCAGAAGGATGACCCAGACGCAAATGGTGCTTGTCCTAAATCTCCAGGTAACTCAAGCTTGTTTGAGGCTTGAGTCCTTGGACTACCGACCTCTCCACCTCTAACTTGACATTCTGTTTACACGCCTAGCTCTAGCTGCCTCATCCTAGTCCAAGTCTGTTTGAAATCTGGGTCTGAGAGTCAGGGATGAGAACAAGGGTAGCAGATAATCTTTCATTCTTGTATGTACACCAGTGAATTGATAGTGACTTTCTGAGTGACTGAGGTGAGTTTCCAGAAAGGTGAATGGTGTCAGGCTGGCCATCTTTGAACCAGAATGTCTGATCTCAAGATGCCTCAACATGCTTTGGAATAAATTAGCTTGTAGCCATGAAAGGGTCACTCCATTTTCCAGTTTGATGGAAGCTAATATTTATTGAGGACTAATAATTATATTTATTCTACATATAAGAATTAAATGCACTGTTAAAAGCATTTTGGTATGTTAATTAAATTGTTACAACAATCCTACAAGGTATATATTAGTATCCCCATTCTACAGAGGGGATATATGTATGTTCTAGCACTGCAACTATAGCCAACTGCAACTACAGCTCCTAACTCCCAGATGGATTTGGTTCCATTATTTATTCTTGTAATACCACACTTCATAGCCTCTTTTCAGAACAACATTGATTGATAATCTCTAATGGTCTGGCAGGGACCAAATGCTAACAATATTGATATAACTAAGACATGGAACCTACCCTCAAGTAGTTTGGAATCTAGGAGGAGAGACCAACACATAATAAGCCATGCTAAATGATAAAGTAGGGAAATAAAGGATGTGATGGGAGCAGAGAAGAGAGAAGATTTTTCATTAGGTTATTGAGGGTACTTAGTTTGGTAGCCAAAATGTATTTCACTTTAGAGAAATCAGAGAAAGCTGTACCTAGAATCTCCCTCATTCTAAAAATTTAATTAACTAGAAGGAGAAGAGTTTGCGGTGTAGATCAGCTAGCTAATGTAGGGCCACAGAAAGCAAATTAACAGAATTTTTACTGAATTCCAGCTAAGTTTTAGCTCCACCTCCTGCCTTGGTAAAATGTCAGGACCTCATATGAAGCCCTGCAATGTGAGGATTATTCAGAAGAAAAGTTCTGCTGAAGAATTTAAGGGTAGTGCACTCAGGGCAAACTCTAGACGGACAACCTAGAGAGAATTCAGATGAAGATATGGTGGAATCAGTGACTCCTGTGACCTCTAGAAATAGAAATAGAAACTCTATCCTGTTTGTCAGTGTTTTAATAGAAGACTAAGTCATTTCTTTTCTTAAAATTATATGTTAAGCTCAGAATGTTCTGGGACTTTCTAAAATTTTTATCGACAATTCCAAATGATTGACTACCAGTTAAGGGTGTGATTCAGATGGAGGACTGTCTGACTCTGAAGCTTGAACTCTTAGTTTCTGCTGTATTTTCTGAAAAAACATTACTCATGAAATGTAATTAAACCTAAAACATCATGAGACAAGATGCCTGAAGAGGTCATTTTTGTTTAATTCTTCAGGTTCTAGGCAGAAGTAGTACTTTTGTCCTATTTGTGAACTTCCATGAAGGCAGATTCTGCACCACTGTGGGATACCTGGGGCAACTCTTTAATTCTGAAACATTGCCTCCCTTTCATTTGTTAAAAAAAATATATATATTTTTAAATTTTAATTCTTTGTACTACTGGAGATTGAACTGAGGAATGCTCTACCACTACATCCCTAGACCTTTTTTAATTTTTAAATTTTGAGACAATGTTTCATTAAGTTGTAAAGGCTGGCCTCCAATTTATAATTCTCCTTCCTCAGCTTCCCAAGTAGCTGGGATTATAGACATGCGCTATCATGCCCAGCTTAACTTAAAAAAAATATATATGTGTATACACACACACACACACACACACACACACACACATATATATATATATATATATATATATCTTCAAGCCAATCTTTCAGTTCATGACCTAGGATAGTTCATATGTATCCTAATTAATTTTTACATGTTTGTATCAGTTTAGACCTGGGGCTTACTTATTCTTTCAAACCAAATTTTATATACCCCCAATTTTTAGCTACTAATTGTATTTGCCTCTGGATCTTAGTTACGTATGTTTGAAAGGACCAAGAATCATGTAGATATTTAACCTTTACATTTTCCCTATAATTTTAAAATAAAAAGGGCTCTATAAAAGAGAAAGTACCCTATATATGGCTTCAAACAATACTCTGAAATCTTTTGTTGAAGATTGGCTTCAGTTGTGAGTTATCATCTTTCTTGTGCTTTCAAATTTTTCAATATTTTTTGACTCAAAGAATATTTTCATATCACAACAGCTATACTGTATCTTTAGAAGTAAAACTTATTAAAAGTCAGAAACTTATTTAAATTTATAATTAATATATTAACTTGTATTAAATTTTATTATATATTAGATATATTAACTTATATTCATATATTATATATTAACTATATTTAATATATAACTTATTTTTAATATATTAACTTATCTTAAAAATATAATTATCTATTAGCTATAAATATATATTGTTTAGATTTCCTCTATTTTCTCAACATACATTGGCATTCTGGACTTGGCTAAAATAACAAATGTTGACAACCTCAAATGTGAATATAGAAAATTTTAAATTGCATATGAATTTGTTCCTGCTTTCAATTTTTCAATTTTTGTCACATGCATCTCATTCACCCTAGATTTAGCTATGCTTTCATATCAGAAATAAGGAAACATGGACTTTGGGGGTCAAACTTGGGTCCTATTACTTTCATAAGACAGCGACTGAATACATTAAAATTCTGGAGCCTCAGTTTCTTCCCCCCGTGAAATGGATGCACCTTGCCTTTATTCCTTGGCAAGTGTGCAAATTCAGTCTTTTGGAAAGAAGTTAATCCTACTTACAGCACTTTACAAATACACTCAGGGCCTAGAAAACATTTCATGATTCTTAGGTTACTTTCTGTCTTTGCAGAGTATCCCTGTTTCTTACCTTGACCTTCACCTGTGTCTTTTAACATTTCTCCCTTGGTCTACTTCCACCTTTCCCCTCCCCCTACTCATGTCTTATAAGGCTTTGTGTATTCTTTATAATGGAAGTTCTAGAAGACAGCTCACTTCATAAAGCATAATTTTGCATATATTTATGCTCCTAGGACACCTACCCTCCAGAGAAAAGGATGGAGAGGGATATGGAGCATAATAAGTAGCTAGAGAGACATCCTCTGCCATTTATTCAGGAATAATAATTGCCTTCTCAAAGGTTGTTTTGAGAATTGAATGAGGTAATATTTAAGGGTTGTTTAGCATGGTGTCTGGGCCATGGTAACCATTAAAGAAATGCTGCTATAATTGTTGTTATTGTTACCTGTCTGCTGAGCAGTAGAATCAGTGCTCCTGGGCCTACTGTGACCTTTGGGGGACTTCCAAGCAAGGAGAGACACTGTGTGCTCGAGCCCTTAACTAGAGACCATATGCTGAGTTTGTACTCTTGATACTCACTGCTGAATGCATGAAATTTCTGGGAAAATAACTAAAAGACCCTATCCTCCTTCCTTTTTAAGAGCCAGATTAGCAAGAATGTGCCTTTAAATGGAGTTTCTATTCTCCAGTAAGAAGTCTTAGGTGTATGGAAGGTCTTCAGGAAAATTTTTCATGAAGGCAATCCTTTGAAAGATACCAAAGAGAAGGGTTTAGAGTGGAGGCTTAGAGACTATGGTCTCAAGTCCTGCTTTGGCCATTTACTTCCTGTATGAGTTTTTATTTTTTATTTTTTTGGTAGTTGTAGATGGACAGCATATCTTTATTTTATTTATTTATTTTTATGGGGGTGCTAAGACTCCAACTCAGTGCCTCACACAGGCTAGGCAAGTGCTCTGCCACTGAGCTACAGCCCCAGCCCCTGTATGAGTTTTGAATAAGTTCTTTAATCTCAGACTCCAAATTCCTCATGTGAACAATGAAGTAATATGAACTTTTCAAGAAGTCTGAGTAGTGAGTGAGTGAGCCTGTCCTCCGTGAGTCCAGGGCTAGAGCTCAACCACACTGCTTCCCTTTCTCTTCCTCCTGGAAAGATGTGCTCTTGGTTCAGTGTAGGCATCTCCCCTGCTAACCCTCTTGGGGGTTTCACTAGCCTGTGTCCCAAGAAACATCTATCCACCATTCGTGTTTTCTTTTTCAGTTCTACGTGCTCTGCCATGTTCTTCTAGTTTGGCTGGATGCTAAAGAGATTTAAGACAGAGTTGGCTACTGGTAGCAGGCTGGTATTAAAATCGTTTTTTTGTTGCTACCCAACAGAATGTGTAAGAGAGCTGGCCCCCTTCCAAAGAAAAACTGAAGAAAAACTATTCAGTTTACTATGCAGATGCTTGAAAGTGATTTAGAACAACTACTCAACAGCTCGAAATTCCAAAGAGAAAGTCATCTTTACGACAAGTAAATGACTGACTCATTTATCCAGAAGATAAAGTGATTTGTTCTCTTGTGGAGGGGGAATTCAGTTTCCTTATTTACAAGGAACAAGGTCAGAGCTGAAGATGCTGTCTTCCAAATACAAAGCAAATTTGTAGAGGGTGTATTTCACTGAAAGCCAATGTATAAATTACATAAGCGGGGGAAAAAAGAATTATAGGGTCTGCAATTGCTTTCCAGGGTACAAAAGGACATTTGATTTTTTTTTTCCTCTAAGCATAATTCAGTAGGAAGTGACACCCCAGGGAGCCAAGATTAGGATTTCTTGTAGGGCAAGAAAGACATTTTTCTAGGGGAGGGAAAGATAATGTGAGGGTTTGGGGGGCGGTAAGGATGATTTCTGCCATTGAAAAATGCTTATATGAAGCCCAGGATACAAGCAGTTCTCTTTGATTATCAAGCATATTTCTGCGCACAAATATATCAATATGTAAGGGCAAAGGTAGCTTTACAATTTCTCTATTGAAGTGGCTTATAAGTGGCAGTTGGATTGAAAGAGTGGCAGGAACTACTCAAAAACTACTTGTCTTGAATCTTTTTTTTTTTAAACGGGTGATATTTATGCATTTAAGGATGAGATGATGAGAGGAAGTGTCTAAAACTCTCCAGCTGTCACCTCTGTACACAGAGGTGGGGTTTTGTTTTTTTTTCTAATTGTTCTTTTATGATGTGAGAGACTCCAGAGACTCGTGGGGGATGAAGCTCCCAGGGTGTCTATTGCTTTCCAGGAAGACAGAGGCAAAGAGAAGACAGTGATGTCTTGCTTTGGGGTCTAGAGCAGTCCATTGTCATTTGATGATCCAGGTTCTGACAGTCGGCATCAAGTGATAATTTAAGTTTTGCTACTTTTGAGGGTGTTTTTTGTTACCATTGTCTGGCGAAATTACTGAGGCCTGAGAAGGTGCGTCCAGTTGGTCTTAGTTCTAGAATAAGCCAGTGAGGAGAGCTGGGAGGCCGTCAAGCTAACAGGAGCCTTCCTGCCCTCAGAACCAAGTCTTCTGTCAGCAGAAAATATAGTAGTGAGAATGTCAGCAAAAACTAATGACAGCGGTGGAGACTTTGGACCTCTTTTTTTTTTTTTTTTTTTTTTTTTTTTTTTTTTTTAAGAGAGAGTGAGGAGGGAGAGAGAGAGAGAGAGAGAGAGAGAGAGAGAGAATTTTTAATATTTATTTTTTAGTTCTCGGCGGACACAACATCCTTGTCGGTATGTGGTGCTGAGGATCGAACCCGGGCCGCACGCATGCCAGGCGAGCGCGCTACCGCTTGAGCCACATCCCCAGCCCGACTTTGGACCTCTTGCATTTAAAGAGTGCAGAAAGTTAAAATTTGAAACCACCTAATTTTTTTTTTTAACCCTAATGAAAGGAGAGAATTCATCTCCCTGTGATATGCAGGGATCTGCTGGGTGCAAATAGAAACACCAAATACATGAAGTTTGGCTCCCAAAGCACAAATGCTTTACATTCCCATATGCACAACTGAGTTTGAACTATTTTTGAACAGGGACTGGGAATAGGATTTCCAGATAAAAAAAAATACCACTTACTAAGTTCAATGCGAATTTAGATACATAGCAAATTTTTGCATAACCCCTTCTCAGGCAAAACTGGGGACATACTTATACGACAACTTATTTGTTGTCTGTCTGAAATTCAAATTTAACTGAGCAGCCTGCATTATTGTTATGTACTAAGTCTGGCAACCCCAGCTAAGAAGTAGGTAACATGGAGCAAGAGAAGAATAACTTTTAGCCACATCTATTCTGCCTCAGTTGCTCTGTGTTCTCAAGGAGGGGGAGGTAAGGAAACCTAGGGACAAATCAACTGTGTCGTTTGGATCCCTTGAAGAGCCAGTGTAGCCTGGGAATGAATGCAGAGCATAAAGGTCAGTTTTTTTGATGACCCTTAAACCATATGCTGAGCCTCCTGTTAAACTCTTTTTCTATAAATTCCATATATATATATATATATATATATTGGTGCAGCACTGAGCACTGAACACACAGCAAGGGCTTTACCACTAAGCTATATCTCTAGCCCTTTTTATTTTATTTCTTGTGATAGGGTCTCTCTAAGTTGCCAAAGCTGGCCCTGAATTTGAGATCCTCCTGTTTCTGCTTCCCAGGTAGCTGGGATTACAGGTGTGCATCATTGCACCAGGCTTAGAATAAGTATGTTTTTGATATAGACTAATTTTAGCTATCATGACTATATTGGTAACTTGTTTTTTTTTTTTTTTTTTTTTTTGGATTCCTCAATTACAGAGGAATGAATGTGTCTGGAAGTCTTTATGGCATGGATGCTATTCCATATTGAGTATTAGCAAAATCTTTGAATTAACAAGGAAATTCTTTTGAATTTTAAACAAAAACCCACATTTCAGTTTCCTCATCTCCATATATTAGGGGGACTGTTTTATCTCTAGGGTCTCTTGCAACTCTTAACATTTTGTTATGCTATGATGGCAGTTTATAACTAGTGCTCAGCCTTTAGGAAGCTTTAGCTTTTGTCTATGTCTTTTGTTTACAGGTACATCTCTAGCATCCTCATCACAACCCCAAGAAAAGAGTAGCCCCATTTACCTCAATTTTCACAGACCATGGTGTTGTGAAATTACCTGCCCACCTCATGGTCATGAACCCAGATCCTTCCAGTTCACTTTCTGTAGGCTCCGGAATGCTGGGTCTTCAGAGGTCCACTAGCAGTGGGTGACTGGCTCCAGTAACCCTCTTACCCCATTATGGACTGAGGATACAGGGTTGCTCTTTGATTGCTGAAAAAGCCATGGTCAGTGGTATGACTCTGAGAACTGTACCCAGAACATGCTTGTGAATATGTCCTCTCATTAAATCAGTGTTCACATCTTGGTCATTTGGATCAGATCATGGGGCAGGTTATTTCTGATGCCTTTACTGATTCAGAACTTCAGTGTGTACATTGAGTCTGTCTTGGCTTGTGACTGAGCTTCTTAAATATGGGGAGTATTCAAAGAACCGTGTATTGGAATTGGGTTCCAGTAACCTATGAGACCTGACTGTGCAATTATCAGAAGTTTTGAGATCGGATTGTTACATGCAGCCATTATTCAAACTCAAATCATAAACTTAAAACAGGTAAAATATACTAAAAGAAAGCAAAAAAACAAAACAAAACAAAACAAAACAAACAAACCCTGTTACTTCCTAAATCTATTCTCTGTATTTCCTAATTATTTTACTGTATATATCTGTGTTCTTGTCTGAATAGTGAAAACACTATAATTCTAAGCAGGCCTTGATTTATTGTTTCATTGGTATCTAGGCTTAATAAATTAATGGAGGCCATGTTTCCAATACAGATTAAACTTAAACATGACCTGGTGATTTCTGTGTTGTAAACACTCTTATCATGGCCAATTTTAAGCCACCCAGGTGTGTGGGAAGGGATGGGCATATACAGATGTGTTAGATGCAGAAAATTCTTTAAAAAAATTTTTTTGGGGTAATATCCCCTTCTGATGATCCTCTCATCATATCTTCTTGTTCCTGATTCCCACTGAAGCTAAGTTTCTATGTATTATTTAGAGAACAGCCCTTTCCTTTGTCTCAAATTTTTATAAGGAAAATTCTGGTCAGTAACCCCCCATCAGCTTCTGTCCTGACCTTTTCACTCCAATTAACAGACTGACCAGTGGGGAGGAGGAAGTGAGTTTCCTCAATATACCTTGGACCTAGAGGATGTCTGACTGTTCTCTTTTTCTGAGTGGCAAGTTTCCAGGCACGAGTTCTGCTTCTAGGGAAGAGGCCTTTACTTTTGGGGAATAAAATTAATTTGGGGATAGAGTTAGTCAAGCTTTGTGTGGCCCCACAACTCAACATATAACACGTCGTCAGTTTCATCCGTATTAAAGACGACAGCCTAATCTCCAATTGTTTGTCATCTTCATTTCATTTTTAATGAGTTCTTAATTCAGAAGGGCAAGTTATTTATTAGGGTTCTAGAACCTTACACTCTGAAGTGAGAGGTCTTAAAGATGAGGGTGGATCAGCCCCAGTTACAAGTGTCCACCCATCTTCTATCGCACAATCTGGTCCTTTCCTGTTTCTGTTTGCCTGACTCCTGGTAAGTTGGCCTTCTAATCAAATCTGTTAATATTTAATCTGTCTTCATCTCTGGGGTTTTCACAACCCCAGTGACAACCCAGGTCTGAACACTCTGTTCATTTGGCATCTTTTACCCTGATATGTCTAGTTTTCTTTTCACTTTGAAGTTGTACAGAACTGCATTAGAATCCTGGCTCTACCCTTTACTGATTAAGTGACCTGGAGTGTCAATTTTCTCCACCTGTGTTTTTAAACTTGCGAGGTTACAGCAAGCTAAACTGTAGAGATGCAACACAGTCCTTGGTACATAGGAAGTCCTTGAACTGTGGTAGCTACCATTCAAGTTTCCATCTTCCCTCCTCTTATTAGGATTTCTGAAGCTGGTCCTCCATCTTTTCCATTTATATACACTTAGAGTTTTCTCAGCATCCCAGCTTTAGCCAGCACATGCTTTGGGGGTGCACAAAGATCCTCTCTCTCCACCTTGTCCTTCTGGTTAGAGCCATCTTCGTGCACATTTTTGATGAACATTAAGACATTACAGATGAAATATCCTCCTGCTCTTTATCTGTTCAATGCCCAAATTCCTATGCCCTTCCAGGTTTCTCATGTCTATCGGGGGCACCCTATTTGTTCCTGACCTTAGGCTTTCACGTTGTATTCTCTATTGCCCATATCTGATTATTACGAGGCCACGCAGACTCTTTCCCATGGCTTCCTGCTCTCCATTTCCAGGGCTAACCCTGATGTGAGCTGAGCAGCTGCTCTCAGCCCCCTCCAGCCTCTCCCTGCTCACTGCCCTTGATGTGCTTGTTTTCTCCTTTGTGCTTTTGCTCATGGCGCTCAAGGGACACTTGATGATCTTTGAGTTAGTTCTTTTATTATTTACTGACTTAGATTGCTCTCTAACTCTTTGAAATATCTGTCTTTTCTCCTCAGCTAGGTTGTAAACTCCTTGAAGACAAAAAAACAAAACAAAACAAAAAAACCCAAAAAACAAAAACCAAAAAAACAGTTCATAAACTTCTCAGAATTATTGTCATAGTATCAAACATAGTACTCAGTAAAGGCCTCCTAATAGCAGGAATAGATTGGCTCTAACCCTTCCCAAGGTCTTCACACTGGCTCTCCAGTGTCAGCTGCCTTTGTTGTACCTGCTCTTAGCTCTGACTCTTTCCTGACAGGGGCCCTCTATTTGAGCTTACCACCACACACACACACACACACACACACACACACACATACTCACACTTACTAACTAACCTGGGCATTAAAATAATAATCTTTCTGTTATAATTTTTTCATGAGACTCTAAGACATTAGGTACTCACTACTCTACCTTGAAAAATGTGATGCTGGATGATCTAGGAAGAACTAGTAAAGGAAGTGGGAAAAAAACTAGTTTTGTGATCTTTTTCTCAAAAATATGAAGTTAAGGGTTGAAACAGACCAGGAAATTAGGAAGAAAATTTCTTTCCAGAGTCATTGACATGCAGAGGCATGACTTTCTTCTAATGGTGGAGGCCTAAGCGCCTTCTCCTTTTCTCACACCAGTGAGAGGTGTCTGAGGAGGATTCCTTAGAGAGCTTAATTTACGGTCTCTCTCTTCAAGGGGGAAAATAGGACTGATAATGTAACTCATGATGAAGGAAGTGAAAGGAGCAAGTTTGTGACTAGAGCTGCTTGTCCAGTGGCATAGGAGAGAGAAGTGTTTTCACTGGGAGTCAGAAGCACCTTCACTGGTGATGGGTCACTTCCCATGGTGGCCCATTTGTTGGGTAGGTTTTAAATGAAAACATGTGCCCATGCATGTGCCCACAAAGAACTTGCTGATTGTTTCTTTGGCTGAGAAGAAGCTTTTTAGTTTAAATCCATCCCATTTATTGATTCTCGATGTTAATTCTTGCACTATAGGAGTCTTATTAAGGAAGTTGGGGCTTAATCCGACAGGATGGAGATTTGGGCCTACTTTTTCTTCTAATAGACACAATGTCTCTGGTTTAATTCCTAGGTCCTTGATCCACTTTGAGTTGAGTTTTGTTTCATGCTGTACAACCAGATATATGAAAAATTGTGCTCTATATGTGTAATATGAATTGTAATGCATTCTGCTGTCATAACAAATTAAAATTTACAAAAAGGAAAAAAAGAAGAACAATAGGGCTAAATATGGAGGCAGAGAAGAGCTACTGTTTTCCACAGGCACATCACCTCCCAGCCCTTGAATGTACTCACCTACCCAGAAACTCTGATTGAAGAGGTGTGGTGATTTAGGAGGTGCAGGCATGTGTGTGTTTGTGGTGTGGGATATTGAAATCAGGGTTGCTCAACTACTGAGTTACATTTCCAACCTCTTTTTAAAATTTTATTTTGAGACAGGGTCTTGCTAAGTTGCCTGGGGTCTCACTAAGTGGCCTTGAACTTGGGGTCACCTGGCCTCAGTTTCCTGAGTTGGCTGGAATTAAAGGTGTGTGCCAAAACACCTTGCCTGATTAGGAGTTTTTACTGAAGTTTCATTACATAGTCATGATTGATTAAATGATTGGCCATTGGTGATTGAACTTGACCTCCAGTTCTCCCCTCCCTGGAGGTTGTGGTTGGTAGGAGAAGTGCTGAAAACAAAACAAACATGCCAAAAATCAAAAAGTCAAAGCTTGTTCTTTCCTTACCAATGGGGCTTGTTGCATGTAACCAAAGATTCTTCTTTAACTCTGGAAATTCCAAAGACCTAAAAAGAGCTGTGTACCAGGAACCAGGGGGAAAAAAACCAGTATTCCTACTGCATCCTACCCTCAAAACCTCCATTTCCACAGGAGTTTTACAGCTTGAAGTAGGACTGGGCTATAGGAGAGAGGACCCTAGAAATAAAAATTGCAGTTCCAATTGTTCAGTTAATGAACATTTTAATTACTGAAATGATATTGTTCTTATATCTAGAATGCCTGGAGGGATTTTTATTATTAAAAATGAACTAGAAACAGGTGTGGCTCCTGTTGAGGTATCATGCCAGGAGTTAGAAAGTAACTTTGTATGATCAGGAAAAAGAGAAAGAAGAAAGCTGTTGGATAAAACTGTTGTTCGTTGCAGGTTTTGAGGTACCTCTGTTTCAGCAGGAGAGCTATATTTGTAGATTCTGTGCAAGCAAGGTGGGTGCACACACACCTTAGACTTCTCTATGACACACACCAAAGCAACTGAAGTTGTAGTCAATGCCTATGAACACATCAGGTGGAACACAGCTGCAAGTTGAATTCAACTCCTCCAAGAAATCTTTCCTAACTGGCCACAATCCAAACAGTTCTCCTTAGAACTTCTTTAGTTCCTATTTTTAAAAACCATGTAAAGTAACACTTACATACATGGGCCAACCAATTGACTCCATTGGTTTTTTTCTCTCATCCTTATGATCAGTGTCTCACTAGGAACCAATGTATTTTATTTTGGGGGTATTTTTTTATATATCTTTACCGTTATAATGTACTTGACTATGGTTGAAATAGATACAAACCTTATGGCCACATCAAACGTCTGTTAAGTGAATTGAATAAATATACAGTTTGGTCTAAAATCTAAAATGAAATTATTCTTTCTTCTATGGGACATGTCAGCCACCTAGAATCAACTTTCCTGTGTTCTGGTTGGCCAATGAACTGTTGAACAGGGTGCTAATGAAATAACTAAGGTTCATATCATCTTTTATTTGTTCATGAAAGTTAAAATACCATAGTAACCAGTGAGTGTGGTTTAGTGTGTGACATTAATCCTCTTCAGGCATGTACTGGGAGACATCTTTGGTTAACTCACATGGTACTCTGACGTTTGCTTTCTCTCATGATCATCAGTGAGCTTCGATCCTTGAATTACTGACTTTCGGATTTTTGAGAACAAAATTTTCTGTAGACCTAGGAGAGTTTCCCAGGCAGCAGGAAGAATATTCTGAGAATATCTCTCTCAAGATTGCTTCAGTTATGGGCAGGGCAAGTAATTCTTCAGGATCCTAGCTGCTTTATTAGCACCTTGTTTTCACTGAAGATGGTAAAGGAAAGTAGTTTGCTTTTATTAATAGGCCTATCTACCATGAGACATATCAAAGAAATTAAGTTCTCCAGGGAGCCTAGCAGGACTGGAATCTGTTAATCACTTCCCTCCCTCCCCTGCACCTTTCTTTCTTTCTCCTGGCTTGATTTTAAACTCCTGGGCTCAAGGGATCCTCCTGCCTCAGCCTTCCAAGTAGCTGGGACTACACATGCACGTTACTGCAGCCAGCCATGAGCTATGAATTCTTGATGTCTCTGTGAGCAGAATGCATGAATCATATGTGTGCATTGAACAATGAAACTGTGCTTCCCCTGCAGGTGATACAGGCTTGCCATTCTTGTCCCAAAGCAATTGAAGTGGTGGTCAATGCCTATGAACACATCAGGTGGAACATAAAGTGGAGAAGAGCCATCCCGGATGATGACTTGGAGGTAAATAATCAATTTATTTCCTATGGTTTTCACTACCAAGTATTGATAGACTGAAATTCAAGTATGGAAATTTCTAATAAAAAATATTGTTTTTGAGAATATTTAAACAATCTTTTCAAATATAATGAGAAAAGGGTTGTAAATTCAGGTTTATATATATGATAGAGAGTTTATAGCTTTATCAAACATACAACATTAAGAAGTCTCTCAGGGAATTTCTCTATTTAAGGTTAAGTTGAATAAAGAAAGAAAGGTGGAAGTTTTACTTTCCATCAATTTAGATGAATTAAATGATAAGATTCGGGGTTGTTTATATAATATTTTAAACCAGGAAATTATAGTTTTTTTGTGTAGATCATTTCACCCAACTTTTTCTTCCTTTTAACAATTGTTTCTTTTTAGTTATATATCACATTAGGATTAATTTTGAAATAATTATAAAAGCATGGAATATAATTTGCTATAATTCAGTCCCCAGTACTTCTCCTTTCTCTCTCCTTCACCTTTTTCTTTCCCTCTATTTTACTGATCCTTCTGCTATTTACTTATAGGTTTTTTTTTCAATTAGTGTCTTAGGGCATACATAATGGTGAGATTCACTGTGGTATATTCATATATGTATATAAGAAAGTTAGGTCAGATTTATTCCACTATTCTTCCCTTATTCTGTCTCTCCCTCCATCTTAATCCCTTTCATCTAGTTACCAACCTTTCTTCTATTTTGATGGAATTCCTTCCCCTTTTTTCCTTCTCTTTCTTTATTCCCCCTTATTTTGGATTAGCTTTGGCATATCAGAGAATATATTAGACCTTTGACTTTTGGGATATGGCTTATTTTACTTAGCATGATAGTCTCCACTTCCATCCGTTTACCAGCAAATGCCATAATTTCATTCTTTTTTTCTAGTTAAGTAATGCTCCATTGTGTTTACATAACACATTTTCTTTCTCCATTCATCTATTGAAAGGCACCTAGTTTGCTTCCATAGTTTGGCTTTTGTGAACTGTGTTGCTATAAACATTGATGTGGCTGTCTTCCTATAGTATGCTGATTTAAAATCTTTTGGATATATATTGAGGAGTGGGATAGCTGAGCATATGGTAGTTCTATTCCTAGTTTTTGAGAAGTCTCTGTACTGCTTTTCCAGAGTGGTCGCACTAATTTGCAGTCCCACCAACAATGTACAAATGTACTTCTCTCCCAGCATATTTGCTAACACTTCTTACTATTTGTATTCTTGAGCATTGCCATTCTGACTGGAATGAGATCAAATCTCAATGTAGTTTTGATTTGCATTTACCTAGAGATGTTGAACATTTTTTCATTTCTTCTTCCAAGAAGTGTCTGTTTAGTTATTTTGTCCATTTATTAATTGGGATATTTGGGGTTTATTTTGGTGTTAAGCTTTTGAGCTCTTTATATATTCTGGATATTAATGCCATATCTGAGGAGCAGGTGGCAAAGATCTTCTCTCATTCTGTAGGCTCTCTCTTCACACTCTTAATTGTTCTCTTTGCTGTGCAGAAGCTTTTTGATTTGACGCCATCCCACTTATTGATTCTTGTTTTGTTTTTGTTTTTTTTCTTGTGCTTTAGGAATCTTGTTAAGGAACTCAGTGGGCCTACATTTTCTTCTAGCAATTTCAAAGTTTCTGGTCTAATTCTTGGGTCTTTGAACTACTTTTAGTTGAATTTTGGGTGAGAGATAGGATTTAAGTTTTATTCTTCTGCATATGGATAACCAGTTTTCTTAGCACCATTTGTTAAAAAGGTTATCATTTCTCTCGTGTGTTTTTGGCACCTTTGTCTAGCATCAGTTAACTGTATTTATGTGGGTTTGTCTCTGTATCTTGTATTCTGCTCCATTGGTTTTTATGTGTGTTTTGGTGCCAGTACACTGCTGTTTTTGTTACTGTAGCTCTGTAGTATAATTTGAGGTCTGATATTGTGATGCCTCCAACATTGCTTTTTTTTGCTTAGGATTGCTTTGGCTATTCTGAGTTTCTTATTTTTCCTAATGAATTTTAGAACTGCTTTTTCTAGTTCAGTGAAGAATGTATTTTGATGAGGATTGCGTTGAATCTGTATAATACTTTTGGTAATATGGCCATTTTGAAAATATTAATCCTGCCCATTCAAGAACATGGGAGGTCATTGCATCTTCTAAGTTCTTCCATTCCTTTCTTCAGTGTTTTATAGTTTTCATTGTAGAGGTCCTTCACATCTTTCATTGGCTTAATTCCCAAGTATTTTATTTTATGTTTTTTGAGGTTATTGTGAATGGGATAGATTTCCTAATTTTTTTTTCCAGCAGATTCACTATTGTAGTATAGGCAAGTGATTAATTTATATATGTTGATCTTATATCCTGCTGTTTTACTAAATTTGTTTACCAGCTCAAGAAATCTGGTGAAGTTTTTGCAGTGTTCTAAATTTAGAATCATGTCATCAGCAAACAAAGACTTCTCCTTTCCTATTAGTATCCCCTTAATTTCCTTCACTTGCCTAATTGCTCTGTCTTGAGTTTCAAGGACTATAGTGGAGTGGTAAGAGTAGGCATCCTTATCTTGGTCCTGGTTATAGAGGAAATGCTTTCAAGAAATGCTTTTTTATCCATTCAGTATGATATTGGCCCTAGGTTTGTTGTATGTAGCCTTAGAATGTTGAAGTAAGTCCCTCTGTCCCTAGTTTTTCTAGTGTTTTAAACATAAATGGGTGCTGCATTTTGTCAAATGATTTTCTGAATCTATTGAGATAAGCATGTGATTCTTATCCTGAAGACTATTTATGTGGTGGATTATGTGGTCTGTTTATTAATTTATATGTCTTGAAGCAACCTTGCCTCCCTGGGATGAAACACAGTTGATCTTGGTGCACTTTTTTTTTTCTTTTCAAATTTTTATTAAGGGAAAAGAGATTGATTTGCTGTTTTATAACAAATTTTCCTATTCACCCATTTAAACAAGTGGGGAATACTTTTAGATGTATATTGTGCACTACCTTTTAAATGTGTTTTTGTATGCAGTTTGCCAATATTTTATTAAGCATTTTTGCATCTATGTTCATCAAGGATATTGGCCTGAAGTGTCCATTCCTTGATGTGTCTTTGTCTGGTTTTGGTATCAGGGTGATACTGGCTTCACAGAATGAATTCAACAGTGTTCCCTCCTTTTCTATTGAGGAGGACTGGAATTCATCTCCTTTAGAGTTTTGGTAGAACTTAGCTGAGAATCCGCCTAGTCTTGGGTTTTTATTTGTTGGAAGGCTTTTGATAGCTGCTTCAATTTCATTACTTGATATTGATCTGTTTAAGTTTTCTATATCCTCATGGTTCAATTTGGGAAGGTAGGATGTCTCTAGGAATTTTTACATGTCTTCCAGATTTTCTAGCTTATTGGAGTATAAATTTTCAAAATACTTTCTGATGATACTCTGGATTTTAGTAGTGTCTGTGGATTATTTTACTAACTTTTAAATGCCTTGATGTAGTTATTGTTAGTCAGGAAATGGAGTATTGCAAACAAGCTATGAGTCATACAGAAAGCCCCTGGCAGAGCTAAGTTCACCTGTAGACTTATGTACTTTGCTGTCTCTGTAAAGCAGTCCTTCCCCAGAGCACCCTGTCCTTGCTTTTAAAATCACAGACTGTCCTCAACACACAGAGAGGCATCAAGTATAGAGTGCAAAGTTCCCTGGACTTAGAGGTCGATGGCTTAGGTGTGCAATTGTTTTCTGCTACTTATTAAGCTCTTTTACTTTTAAAAGTTGCTTCATTTGACTGAGCTTCATTAATCCTCTACTCCCATTAAATATATGAAATTGGAGGTCACACAAGACACATAAAGGACATGCAAAAATATTAGATTAATTTGAAAAGATCCAGATAGCTCACGTAAGTATGTTTTCTCTCATTTCCTGGGTTATGAGTTGTGCAGTATTATTTCTCCTCCTGGCTCTCTATGTACCTCCTTCTTACTTCCTCATCTCAGCTTGATGTTTAATTTTGTCTCAACCCTAGAAGGCTGCCCTCAGGTATAAAGTGGGGATTGAATGCATCACTGTTGATTTTTATTCATATAAATGGTGGGGCCTTTGTAACGTTAACCTGTCTTGCCTTCCTTTACAGAGATACTTTGATTTCTACCACTCTCTCTTCACCGTATGCTGCAACTCTCCAAGAACCCTCATGCATTTATCGAGATGTGCCATTCGACGAGCATTACACAACAGATGCCACAAAGCAATTCCTTTGCTTTCCCTCCCATTGTCATTGAAAAAGTACTTGCTTTTAGAGCCAGAGGGAATCATTTATTAAGCCTTATGAGACAGCAGTTCCCAATCCTAGATATTTAAGTGGACTCGCTGGGTAGACACAGTTTGCATAAATAAAATGGTACTTGGGTTGATTATAACACTTCAGGGATTTCAAAACACTTTAAAAACACTATGTCATTAATCCTGGAGTATCATGGTGAGGGGAAATAAACAAGGAGAGTTAAGGAATTTTCAAAGACAAGAATGTGTTCACAAGGTACAGGTATGACAGTAACAGTTGACAGGTATAGCGCTCTTACTAGGTGCCGGAGACATTATGTTAAACTTTGCATATATTGTCTCATCAGGGACCCATATTTTCTTACAACCATTCTCACTCTCTACCTTATCACTAATAAGTTTACATTACCATATAGTTCGCAACATAGCAGGTTTTGTGATGGGCCTCTTAAACTTGGCGTGTTCTTTCATGACCATTTAGCAGTAATTACTGTCACTAGTTTTGCAAACTCCTATTCCCCACACCAGGCTCCTCAATTTTAGTGAAGAATGCACACAAGCACAGGCAAAACAGGGAGATCTTTGAGTCTGATTAGAAACGAGAAGGGAAGACCAGTCCACTTAATAGTCAGGAATGGCCATTTCAATACACACCCATTAAGTGAGACTGGAGATGCAGAGATGAGTCAATGGGACTCCTCTTGCTCTCCAGGATCTCACCATTTAGCTTGAGGATCCGGACCTATAAGCAGGCGACTGCTATAGAAGAGATCGGGGCAAGAGTACAGGTGCAGACTCATGTTTATTGCTTTCAAAGTTGTGTTTCTGACATGAATTGTGTGATTTTTCTTTGAAGCATGATAATAAAGAGTGAAGGGATTGTGTAAAGTAGAGGGATATTCTGCTGTGGTTAGGGTAAAAGTATTTGAGTGTCTCTGAACATCCAGATATTGTTTTATTTTAGTTTCCTATTTAGTACCTTCCTGGATTCTTTGAGAAAAATAATACCCACTCAGTGGCTCCTGTATGTAGCACAAGGAAGGTCAGGAAAGTGGGCTATTGATAGCAAGGGTGTAAGGGGAAAGACTTGGTCATCTATTTTGCTCTTCTTATGTAATAGACTGACACGTGGAGTGTTTTAGCTAGAAGATAAGGAGCACTTTGCTAGTGACAGCTGGTTTCAGGAACTAAATAGAGTTTTTGAAAATGGTACAAGTTTGAGAAACTTGGAAAGATAAGTGTGTTAATCAGACTTGCTAGAAAGAGGAACTTAGATAATTCACCTCTAGGTCTCTTGGTTTATGAGGCTAACTTTGCTTCACTTTTTTTTGTTCTTGCTAGTCACTTTTAGATAAGTTTATTGCCTCTTAGCATTGCTATTTTTTATAGGTTAAAGCAGAAGTAATTAAGTGCAAACAAATATATTTGCCAGTTGCAAGCAGGTATCTTTTATTTGTGTGGTCCTCCATCATATATAACTTTGTATGCTTGTGTGTTGAATAGAGATGTGGTCAAATATTCCACTAGACTACCAGTAGGCTGTGCTTCTGAACTGGGATTCTCCTACCCAGTTGTGCTGCGGAAGAAAAACCATAGGTAGATATAATAATCTTTTTGATATATTAGTTCTACTCAACTAACTTAGGAGAATATGAGCTCTCTATCATAGGACAGAATGCTGAATTTGCATGAATTATTCATATAAAACATGAACTTTCAAAAAGTAGTATACTTGTAGCGAGTGGTATAGAACACACGGAGGAACATTTGAAGGATTGCAAGCTCTCCTCCATTGTCAGGAATGTTCTGGCAGAAAAATCTGTGACATACTGACTTAGACAAGTAAGCTGATGCTGAGGAGGAGGGGAGGTGGTGTTCCTCCTATGGGGAGATAGTAATGTTTCCAGCTAGCTTGTGTGTGTTTAAACATCTATATCAATCTAGCATAGAATATGTGAATACTCATTTTGAAATGTTTATTTGTGGACTTAAAAGTGAGCTCTTTTTTTTCTTCATTTTTGAACTTTACAGAACTTAAATAAAGCTCTTCTCTTTCCTTTCCTCTTTGAGTGTTGTTTATTTACTGATAAAACTCATCTTCCTAACGCGGTGTTGACTTTTCAGCAGTGACACTTGAAGAACTTTACATATTTCATTGCTTCCTTCAACATTTAAAAAGAAAAAGAGAATGAAGCGTTGTGCCCGTGAATAAATAATGCTTTCCGAAGAAAGTAAAGGGTAAAGATGGTGGAAAAGCAAGTAAAACTCAGGCTAGTGCTACAGGGAAAAGAGTGTTTTAATAATAATGAACAGATTGTGCTGACTCACTCTCCTCCACTTCTCACCTCTTCTGTTGTCCTGGGGTTTTTCATTTCCCCTCATTCTCACCATCCTCTCAACCCTGGGCAAAGCAACAGAAGAAATTACATCCTCATGATGCCTGTGTTGCTTTCTGGGAGAACTTCCTGTAAATAGACATCTAACGTCCTGAAGAAAAAGCCATCAATCTTCTGTAAGTTACACGCCAAATAGAGGCTATGATGTGAAGAAAAGACCACCTGTCCGGTTTTCTCACTTCTCTGGATCTAGTCAGACTCCTGTTTTATTTTTTAATCACCTAGTGTTACATCTCCACTTTGTCCTTCCATCCTGAACCCAGTGGGTTCTGATAAAAACACAGCAGTGGAAAGTCAATGGTAGTGCTCAGAAAAGCAACAAACCATTTGCAGTGGGTTATCAGTGTTGGAAAAGACAGCTGAGCCTGATATTTGTATTACTCATCTGATTGGGAAGAACTCACAAAAGTCCTAAGTTCATACACTTTCGAAACTTTTTAAAAAAAGGACTCTTGACTATTCACTCACTTTCTTTGAAATGCAAACATCGTACCTAATGCCTGGGAGGAACTCCCCGTCATTTTCTATAAGAGGATAAACAGGTACATTAGTTTGATGTTCAGTGTCTTTCTATCTGGGCTCATAGATCAGCTCCCACTCGCATTTGACCTATAATCTAGGGGAAGTGATATAATTATTCCCTTCCTTCACTTCCTCATTTGTAAAATGGGAATAATAGCGGCTCCTGTCTCATTGCACATTTATGGGATTATTTCAAGGGTCAAATTAATACATTAAAACACATAGAACTGAGCATGACAGTTAAGCATTTTACTATTGTCATTGTCACAATCATTATAATTTATGGATAGGTTTCTACCAGTGGGGTATTATATCCTTAGAGTGATGCTGTCACTGTGAGCGAGACACAAAGGAGTTCTGTTCACTTTGGGAAATGAAGCAGGCAAGCTCCTATCATGCTGAGCACTATCCCACTGTCCCACCAATGACCACTGGGAATCAATGGGTAAGCAAGATGAACCAGGTCCCTGACCTTAGGCTTTTTTGAGATGAGGAGTGAGGGGTGGAAATAGCATTGATGTGGAGGATTAGGAAACAAGCCAAATGGATTCATATTTGAAAATTTTCCCTTTGTAAGTGGGTTTATCAAGGAGGCAATGACTCCTTTTATTATTTTATGAAGGCTGTGGGGGGTCAATTGAAAATATACCACATGGACAGAGAGGATTGTTCAGTTGCTTCCTTCTTCAATGGGGAAAAGAGTAGGAGATCACCATATAGTGGAGGAGTATGGATTAGCAATGAGGATCCTGATGGTCACGGTTATTGTACATCAGAATGAATGAACAGGGACGGTTGGAGAATTTCATTCATTGATCCTTTTGCTTGCAAGAATTTATACAGTACTACTACACATACAGTTCTGGATTAAATGGGGATGGAAGGAGGGGAGTGTTTTTACCAAGTCTTTGTAAGATTCAATGTTTTTATTGATTAGTTTTTATGAGAAGCAAGACCTGACACACAAGGCTCTTTAGGGAATTAAATAAGATGACGTAAGTAATTCATTTTAAACAGCATAATGTATGTAGTTAATCCCCAATAAATGGTCAGAAAGTACCCTTCTCTGCTATGTGGTTGATCATGTAGAATATAGAGAATACAGGGCAGAGTTTCTAAGACATTTATATGCACAATACACAAAGACCAAAGACAAAGACAAAACCTTTTTTTTTTTTCGTACTGGGGATTGAACCCAGGGGCCCTTTACCACTGAACCACATCCTTAGCCCTTTTTATTTTTCTTTTGAGACAGAGTCTCGCCAAGTTGCTTTGGGCCTTTGCTAAGTTTCTGAGGCTGCCCTTGAATTTGTGTCCCCCCTTCCCCAGCTTCCAGTCTCTGGGCTCACAGGTGGGCATCACTGTACCCAGCCCAACGTTTGATTTTGATTGCACTTTAACCGTTAACAGTTTTCCTGAGGTACTAACTCACTCTCTGAAGTGAAGGGTTCAAACTGACTTGTCAATCGTTCTCTGCTTGTGGCAGTATGGTCTGAAGGAGGCACTGTGGGAGAACTTCCGCCTGCCCTGAATCAAAGCGGTTACTGGCGGCTGGAATGACTACAGGGAGCTCTCATTTCTAAAATGGACCCTTAAGAAATCTAAACCTAAAGGCCCAAGGAAAACAAATAGATAATCTATAGCAACTTTCTTTTATCTCCTGGTTGTAGTTTCAAACAAATCAACTCTGCTGTTTATTAGAATGAGATCTGGGTAGAGGGAAGAGATTTGACCTGTGGGGATCTTATGGGAAGGAAAAACAGAAGAAGAACAACACTGCAGTGAGTTTCTCTCTCTGTAGCCCTGAAGTAGCCAATTTCATTAATCATTCTGTTCATTCAGTTTCCCTTCTTTCTTCCTCCATCCCTTTTTGTTTCTTGGGTCTTTGGTGGGGTGTGCTTTTTGCCTCTGTTCCGGTTGGATTCCAGTATGAGCAATATAAAGGCCATGCTGCTATACTCTTGGGGACTGTCAACAACCGATGAGATGGGTGTCTGCTGCAAAATTTGCATTTAGTTTACACTTTAGGCCATGCATCAACTGGGACATTCTGTGCATCTTTCTCCTTTCTTTGATTCTGTGTTTCCAGTTTGAAAACCCCAATTTTGGAAGACTTTGTTTTCCTTCTAGCAATAGCTCACAGGTGAGAGATTGGGGCCAAGCTAAAAACAAAAACTACCAGAGAGGTAACACGGAGAAGACCCTCCAAAATTAGGCATGCAAATGCCCACCTGTCCTTGGCAATGCAAAGGAAAATGCAAAAACATCCACTCTGGGTTACAGGTGTCTTGTTTGCTGCTCTGCTCAGTCAATCACACCTAGGGTTATAAATGTGCTCCCTTTGGGAAGAGCACTGAAGAATTACTTCATGAGATAATAGTTGTGGGGAGCCACTCCAAATGCACGCACCTTTAAGTCCTGAGGCACCACGGGGATCTGAAACATCACTGGTGCGGTAGTGCCATCACTCATGACTCAGGCTTTTCCCTCGCTCAGATAACAAGGCATGGCCCTAGGAGTAGGTGGCACTCGGAGAGGTTGAGCTACACTCACCTGTTCCTTTGTAATCCTACCCCTTGCCTCATTTAAATGGCTTCTTTCCAATAAAAGGGTTCAGCACGTGTTTCTCTCTTTCCACGGACCCCTAAGGTCAGAGGAGCCATCACAGGACCCAAGGAAAAGGTATTTCTCTGTCTCTGTGTGATTATTTTGTGCAGCCCAGTTCACCTGGAGTGACCCTGAGGGTTTTAGTCGTGGAAGAGAGGACCACCTAGACCCAGAGTCAGACGGGCAGTACATGTAATTCCTCTATGCCACTTCTGAGGCAGTCTCCACCTTGGTCACTAGGGGCAAAAACTGCCTCATTGTAGAATTCACCAGGGAGTAAATAAAATAAGACCTTGAGCATATTTAGTACAATGCCAGGAGCATGGTTAATGTTATTTAATGTGGTGCTGGGATTGAACCCAGGGCCTCATGCATACTAGACAAGTGCTCTACTACTGAGCTAGACCTCAGCCCAAGTTTTTGATAAATTGTAATTATTATTCTAAGCCCACCATGATTGATTTTTCCAGCTGAATTCTAGATTTTTGTAAGTGAATGATTAGTAGACCCCACAGATGCCAGCAAAGGCTAGACACACATATCTAGCCAACATACATGAGTAGAACACATGGCTGTATCTATTTAAGAACATTCCATTAGTATGTACTGCAGCTCACAAGGGTCATCTCTAGACACTGGCAACATCTAAATAAATCAACATAGGCCCTCTCAAGGTGCTAATCTTTGAGTTAGTTTTCAAATAATTTCTCTTTTCTCTTTCTTCCTTCTCTCTCTCTCTCTCTCTCTCTCTCTCTCTCTCTCTCTCTCTCTCTCTCTCTCTCTTACAGGGTCCTAATATGCTGCCCAGGATGGTCTTGAATTCTTAGACTCAAGGGATCCTCCTGCCTCAGCCTCCCTAGTATCCAGTGTCCAGGGTGATCGAGATATATATATATATATATATATATATATATATATATATATATATATATATATATCTTACATGTGCCTTAAATAATTCTTAATTTTTTTCTGTTCTGGAACAGGTCTAATTGATTCACTGAACATACACTACCTCTGTATGTATGGCTTACTTTCTTATTTAGATATTATGTGGTGCTTAAATTTGAGCTGTTCTGAGATGGCACAGCATTTTCCACACCTATGGCAGGCAGTATTAATGAATTAAGATATTCCCTTTGTTGAGCCCAGACTCTGCCTCAGAATCCTTCTTAACACAGTGTCTGGGCTGCTACTGCCAATTGCTTGGAGTTATAGACAGGATGAAATATATTTGTCATTTCTGGGTTCTACTCTCCATGTTCTCAAAGGCTCATGGCCAAACATATTAATAAAAAGCTGGAAGGAATTAGAAGGCAAGTGATGATACTTGGAACAGGGCTTTTGTTTTGTTTTTATCAGATGAAGCATTGAATTTTGACATATTCAAATATTTCAACAAATATTTGCTGAACTGGACACTGCTGGGGGTTCAAAGGTGAATAATGGTGGATAAAGTCCTGGTCCTCATAGGTCACCAACGAATCCAGGTGTTCTCATTCTGAGATGTACAGCAGAACACCTGTGATAATTTTAAGAATACCAGTACCCATTCATTGCCACCCCCTTTTAAAGCTTCAGTCATCTAATTAGGTTAAGTTTTCCACTTGTCACTATATTTTAAATGTCTGCTTGCCTGTCTTCCCCAGTAGGCTGTAAACTCCTTCAAGGAAAGAGCTACACTGATTCAGTTTTTTTTAATTTGCATACAGTGAAATACACTACTTTAAATATATAATTGAGTGAATTTTAAAAAGTGTACACACCCCTGTAATCCACATTCAATGAAGAACACATTTATTATTCCAGAACACTCCTCCTCTCCTGTTTCCTGTGAATCCCTGCCTCTCATAGGCAGCTACTCTGTTCCTTTCGTCATAGGTTAGTTTTACCTGTTCTTGAACTTCACAGAAATTGAATTATACAGGGTTTTGGTGTCAACATTTTTCTTTTGACAGTATTTTGGAGCTTTAATTTTGTTTTTGCATCTATTAGTAGTTTGTATTTCTTTACTGCTTAGTAGTATTCCATGGTAGGAATGTACCATAATATATATTTTTTAACATTTATTAACACTTATTAACATTTATTTCCCACTCAGGTAATAATGGAAATAATGGTTAATTTTATGTGTTAACTTGGCTGGAATGTGATATACAGATATTTATTTAAACACCAATCTAGACATTTCTAAAATACTTTTTTAGAAGTGATTAACGTTTAAATCAGCAGACTTTTTCCCATACATTTTTATTGATGAATTATAGCTGTACATAATGGTGGGATTTGTTGTTACATATTGCATACATTACAGCAATATAATTTGGCCAAATTCATTCCCCAGAATTTACTCTTTCCATCCCATTACCCCTCCCCCTGGTCCCTTTTCTCTATTGATCTCCCTTCAATTTTCATGGAATCCCACCACCACCATTTTTTTTAAACATTTTCCTTTCTAGCTTCCTCATATGAGCCAAAACATACAACCTTTGGCCTTCTGTGTTTGCCTTATTTGCTTAACATAATATTCTCAAGTTCCATCCAATTTCCTGAAAATGACATAATTTTATTTTTTCTTTATGGCTGAATAAAATTATGTATATAAACTACATATTCTTTATCCATTCACCTGTTGATGGGCGCCTAGGCTGGTTCCATAATTTGACTATGGTGAATTATGCCCCTATAAACATGGGTATGCATGTAATCACTACAGTACGATGACTTCAGTTCTTCAGCATAAATATCAAGGAATAGTACAGCTGGGCCATATTAAATCAGTAGATTTTGAGTAAAGCAGATCACCCTCTACAACAGGGGAATGGGCCTCATCCAAAGTGCAAAATACCTTAATAGAAAAAGACTGAGTTCTGGAGGTAGAAGGGATCCTGCCTTCAGACTGTCTTCAGATTTGGGGTTGAAGTGTCATCTCTTCTCTGGATCTCCAGCCTACTAGTTTGCCTTGCAGATATTGAGTTTGCCAGTCCGCATAATTGCATAAGCCGTTTCCTTAGAATCTTCCTCTCTCTCTGTGTATGTGGGTTCGTGTGTGTGTGTGTGTGTGTGTGTGTGTGTGTGTGTGTATGTGGTTGGGTGGTGTGTGTGCATTCACACTCACTGTGCATTGAATATCCTTTGGGTCAGTGATGGACAGCATATAAGATAGTGGTCCACAGTAGAGGTGAAAGATTCCTATTACTTAATGACACGGCAGCTAATGTAACATCATAGTGCCAGGCATGGTTCATGTGTTTCTGACAGAGTTGGTGTAAAAAAAAATTTACTTCATTGCCACTTGTATAAAAGTGTTGGATTTGTAATTATGTGCAGTACAGGATATTTGAAAATGACAACCAGCAACTATTACTGGTTTATGTATTTACTACACTATACTTTTATCATTTTTTTAGAGTACATTTCTATTTACACTTCTACTTAAAAAAGAAGAAGGAGGAGGAGGAAGAGGAGGCCTAGGAGGAGGAGGAGGAGGAGGAGGAGGAGGAGGAGGAGGAGGAGGAGGAGAAAACTATAAAACAGTTCCAGGCAGGTCTCTGAGGAGGGATTCTAGCAGTAGGCATTGTTATTATAGGAGGTGATGGCTGCAGCAGTGCCCCTGAAGAACTTCTAGTGGGACAAGAAGTGGAGCTGAAGATAATGATATTGATGATCCTGTTCTTTGCAGCCCTAGTCTAATATCTGGGTCTTAGTTTATAACAAAAACTTACTAAAAAGTAAAAAAAGAAAATTTTTTTAAATTTAAAAATCGAAAGAAGTTTTTAGACTAAGAATGTAAAGAGAGAAAATATTTTTGTTCAGTTCTACAATGTGTTTGTCTTAAGCTAAGTGTTATGAAAGAGTAAAAAAAAGTTCAAACAATAAAAGTATTTAAAGTGAAATAGTTACAGTAAGCTTAAGTTAATTTTTATTGAAGAAAGAAAAATATTTTTATAAATTCAGTGTAGCCTAAGTCTTCAGTGTTCCTAAAATCTAAAGCAGTGCACTGTAGTGTCCTGAGCTTTCACATTCACACAACTCAGTCACTGACTCACCTGGAGAGACTTCCAGTCCTACAGGCTTTATTTAGGGTCCATGATGTTAGTACAGGTGTTAGTACGGATAATGTTAGCTTTCCATTACTCTGACACAATACCTGAAACAACCAGTCTAAAAGGAGGAAAGGTTTATTTTGGCTTAATGTTTCAGAGGTTTAAGTCCATGGTCATTTGGGCCTATTGCTTTGGGCCTATAGCAGCATGTGGCAGGAATCAAGGTAGGAATAAATAGCAGGAGAGACCTATTCACCTCATGGTGACCAGAAGGCAGAGAGAGAGAGAGAGAGAGAGAGAGAGAGAGAGAGAGAGAGAGAGAGAGAGAGAGAGAGAAAGATATTCATCTACCTAAAGGAACGCCTCCAATGACCTAACTAGCTTATACTAGGCTCTGTCTTTTGAAGGTTCCACCACCTCTCAATAGCACCAGGCTGAGGACCAAGCTTTTAACACAGGGGCCTCTGGGGGACAAACTAGATCCAATTTATAGCACAGTACGCCATTTTTATTTTTGTACCACATTTTTTACTGTACATTTTCTGTGCTTAGATACATGAGTATTTGCCATTGTTTTGAAATTGCTTACAGTATTCAGTACAGTAATGTGCTATACAAGTTTGTAGTTTAGGAGTGATAAGCTATATAATATAGCCTAGGTATGTAGTATGCTACATCATGTAGGTGTGTATAAGTATGTACTCTTACCTTCTCACAGTGGCAAAATCACCTAATACTGCATTGCTCAGAATATATTCCTTTTATTAAGTAATGCAAGATGATTCTCTCTCTCTCTCTCTCTCTCTCTCTCTCTCTCTATATATATATATATATATATATATATATATATATATATATATATATTTCTCCTCTCACAATCTATAAACATTTCTGCTCAACTACTTTTTGTGGATTTGTTTCCATTTCTCTTGGGTAAATATCTAGAAGTGGAATTTATAGGTCAGCCAGTAGGTATGTATTCAACTAATAAGGAAATGCTGAGAATTTTTTCCAAGGGATGTATAACTTTTTCACTTCCACCACCAATACATGATGAGATATTGACTGCTTACATACTTGTCAATAGTTAGTGAGGTTAGATTTTTAAATCTGATATTCTATTGGGTTTATAGTGATATGTCTTTGAAATTTTAATTTGCATTTCTCTGAGAGTTAATGGTGTTAAACAGCTTCTCACTTGCTGCTAATCTGGTTCATCAACTTGATGTGATTGAGAGATGCCTAGAAAATTGGCAAAGCACATTTCTGCGTGAGCATGTGTGCAGGTTTTTCCAGAGATGATTGGCTTGTGGGTCAGTGAAATGAGAAGGGAAGACCCACGCTGAATGTGGATGGCATTTTTTAATAGGCCGGTGGCCCCGCTGTAACAAAACAAGCAAAGGAAGGGGGAAGTTCCCATTCATGCACACTAGGCTCTTCTCACACAGGTGTGATTTTTGCTGCTGCCATTGCCTGGGGAATCAGCCTTAACCTTTGAATGCAGACTTGCACTAATGACTCCAGGAAGCTTCCAGGCCTTCAACCTTGGACTAGGTCTACATCATTGGTCCCTCTTGTTCTGATGCTCCAGCTTCTTGGACAGAGCAACTACTGTTTATCCTGCAGATGGCTATGGTGGGACTATCCAGCCTCTGATTGTTCGGCCAATCTAATAAATTTTGTTGTTTGTTTGTTTGTTTTCTGCTGGAGAACCCTAATACATTTGCTTATTGGCTATTTATGTATCTTCCTTTAATGAATCACCTATTCAAATTGTCCATAATTTGTACCCTTTGAATTTCAACTCCTGATATTTAATGGTCACTCAATATATAATCATTGAATGAAGGGAGTGTTGAATCTTATATGATTATTAAATGCTTATAAAGTACTCACCATGCCTGATACAGAGTCAACATCCAATAACCATTAGGTATAAGATTTAGTCAGATTTGCATCACTATGACTAAAAGATCTGACAAGAACAACTTATAGGAGGAAAAGTTTATTTTGGCTCATAGTATCAGAGATTCAGTCCACAGTTGCCAGACTCCATAGATTGGGCCTGAGATAAAGCATAACATCATGGCAGAAGGGTGTGTTAGAGAAAGCAGCTTAGGACATAATAACCAGGAAGCAGAGAAAGATCTCTGCCTACCAGGGACAAAATCTAAACCCAAAGGTGATCTTTTTCTTCCAGTCACACCCTACATGCCTATGGTTCCCAACCAGTTAATCCATGTCGGTGGATTAATCCACTGATGAGGTTACACTTCTCATAATCTAATACTGTCACCTCTGAACATACTTTCATTGTCTCACACATGAGATTTTGGGGAACACCTCATATCTAAACCATAACAAAGTGTTATCCCAGTTTGATATGTGAGGAAATGAGGATTGAAAAATATTTTTTATTTGATCACGATAATTTAGTTACTGTCAAAATTGCTGCTTATAGCTGGGCTTCTCAAATTCTATATTTCATGTTTTGAGTTATTTGTTCTTAGGAGCTTGACCACCTAAAAATTGGATTCTCCATTAAATTTGTTATTTCATTTATTCCGGTAACTATTATTCATTCTTTTAACAATTAATATGATAAATGGTGACAATTACTTTATAGGTTTTAATTTATTTGATTTTCACTACAACCTTATGAGGAAAGTACTGATAATTTTATTGTGTAGGCAATTGAACTGCAGCCCAGGGAGGATACGCAACCTCCCAGGCTCACACAGATATTTAGAGGTGCAGACAGGATTCAAACTCAATTACTTCCATAAAATGCCTGTATGTTTTTAAATCATGATACAATGCTGTCTCTTATGATAAAATAAATTTTGGATATGCTGAATTTGAGGGGCCTATGGAGCAGCAGGATGAAAAAATTCCACTAGAACTATAAATTTAAAAGAGAGTTACAGGAGGGTGGAGTAGGGGCAGAAAATTATGTACTCAGTGACTACAGAGCAGGATCATAAGAAGAAAGATGTGTTAGGAGTGATTAGACTAGGTTCTGGATATATTGGAAGATGGAGAAATGCCACCAGTTTTGAGTTCAGAAAGCTCAATGGTTGTCTCCATTTTTGAAGGACTTACTTTGTCCATAAGTGTAGATTAGTAACTGAGGAATCTTAAGATCTCCAATAATTCATCCCTAAGATTTTCTGCAATATATTGGCTACTGTTCGATATTAGAATCCAAGACAGATGGACCTATATTCCCTGTCCAAGGTGTCTAGGAGCTTAGAGTTATTCTTATGACCCCTTTTCTATTTACTGGAAACCCCAAGAGTCCCCACAGGGGCTCCTCAGGCCACGTTGACTAATCCGTCACTCTGCTCAGATTTTGCTCTCCTGATCAGGGAGTATGAGGAGCTTTGAGTGAGTCAGTGCTTCCAAGCTGGCAGTGCCAACCCTGGTGTTAATCTGTGTTATCTTAGCTCCCAGGGTGAGTAATCATGCCCAGAGAGAGGATCTCACCAGGAGAAACAGGTGCAGGTTTCCAAAGAAGGCCTCTGTGACCATAGTAGGAGGTTAGCTGAAACCAAATCTATATTTACTCCTTGCAACAGAATATTTTTTAAACTACGTTTTGCGGGAACATTTGGATTCCCTATAAAACTATTTCTGCCTCTATTACTTTGGCTTTGTGGACATGTCAGCAATGTGCCCTGCCAGGAACTAGTCTTGCTTCTGAGAACTTGCCTAGCCGGTCTGAAGTCAAAGCAGCCCAGAGTAAGTATGTGACACAGAGCAACCAAACCAGTCCCTGACTACTAGGATGCACACACAAACATGTTTTTGAAGTCCTTCATTCACATAGCAGGGAACACACTGTTCTTTCTGGGAAATTGCCAGAAACCTATGAGAAATTCTGATCCATGTCAAGAATAGACACCCAGGCTTGCATAGATGAGGACACTATGTGGTACTGAGTTGCCACCACCCCATCTTTACTCATCTGGCCTCCTAAACCAAGCCAGGAGACTGTTTCCCTGAACTTCTCATATCCTTGGTTAGTTTTTAAATTATTGACAGAGGCCACTATATCTCTAGCAATATCACACTACCACTACTGGCCCAAAGTCAAATGTCAACATATTCTTTCTTCTTTTATTTATATTGCATCTCTTGATTCTCAGAAACTCAGACTATGGACCTCTGAGGTGAAGCCCAAGGAGAATAACCTTTAATCTTTTCCAGTTCAAAAAGGTACAGGGAAAGTTTGAGCTGCAGCTGCACCCCATTAGTCCTAGACTACAGCTTGGGCAAGAAAGGCAAAGATTACTTGAAATTTAGTACAGGTGAAGTAGAAAGAAAACTCGACTCTTCTCTTGAGGTATTAGATATCTCTCTACTCCTTTTCTCCAAGTACTCATAAATTCTCAGTTTTTCCATCTTGATACAATTTTAAAGGCAAATATTTACCAATGTTTCTTCCTCTATAATAATATTTGTAAGAATCAACTTTCAATTTTTAAGTAAATATTTTTAAATGAGATTTTATGATATTCCTCATGTTTATATAGAGTATGACTTCATACTTCCAAGTCATTTGACTCATTCTTCAAGTCTCTAAGACTTAAGTGCTTTTTAGATTTATGAAATTGCCAGTTAACTAAGAGGCATTTCACAAGTGTCAACCACCTGGAATTTAGGTATTTATCCAATCCATCCATGCATGTGTTCATTGACTCATCCAATACTTTTTGAGTTTACAGTCTATCCCTAAAGGTAATCAACCAACATTTATATAACTGAAGTTGAGTATCAACAGGAACTAGCAAATGAAAAATGTCATATAGATACTTACTGCTTATTAAGCAACTGAAAATAGAAAAGTTCAGAGGAGAATGATCTTTGTGAATGGTAAGGTTTCTACCATGGAAGAATTCAACTATGCAAAATACAGAAAGTCAAGGATAAACAGGATAAGCTCATTCTGTGCTTAGAACGTGCTGATTGGTTTCACAGGCACGCGGACAGAACTATCACAAGGCTAGTCTCCAAGAGCGGGAGAGAAATGAGGTATTTCACCTCACTGATTGTTTCTTTTGCTGAGAAGAAGCTTTTTAGTTTGAATCCATCCCATTTATTGATTCTTGATTTTATTTCTTGTGCTATAGGAGTCTTGTTAAGGAAGTTGGGTCTAATCCAACATGATGAAGATTTGGGTCTACTTTTTCTTCTATGAGACTCAGGGTTCCTGGTCTGATTCCTAGGTCCTTGATCCACTTTGAGTTAAGTTTTGTGTATGGTGAGATAAAGGGGTTTAATTTCATTTCTCTGCATATGAATTTCCAGTTTTTCCAGCATCAATAGTTTAAGAGGCCATCTTTTCTCCAGTGTATGTTTTTGGCTCCTTCCTCTAGTATGAGATAACTGTATTTACGTGAGTTTGTCTCTGTGTCCTCTATTCTGTACCAATGGTCTATAAGTCTGTTTTGGGGCTAATTCCATGCTGTTTTTGTTACTATTGCTCTGTAGTATAGTTTAAGGTCTGGTATAGTGATGCCACCTGCTTCATGGGAGCACATTCTTACCACATACACATCAGATATAGCACTAATCTCTAGGATATGTAAAGAACTCAAAAAACTTAACAGCAAAAAACCAAATAACCCAATCAATAAATGGGCTAAGGAACTGAACAGACACTTCTCAGAAGATGGTATACAGTCAATCAACAAATATATGAAAACAATGTTCAACATCTCTAGCAATTACAGAAATTCAAATCAAAACTACTCTAAGATTTCATCTGACTCCAGTCAGAATGGAAGCTATTAAGAATACAAACAACAATAATTGTTGGCAAGGATGTGGGGAAAAAGGGACACTCATACATTGCTTCGGACTGCAATTGGTGCAACCAATATGGAAAGCAGTATGGAGATTTCTTGGAAAACTTGGAATGGAGCCACCATTTGACTCAGCTATTCCACTCCTCAGTGCCAATGTCTTGGCTGGGCACTGAATCACGAGCCAGCACACACCTTGTAGATTCAAACAGCAATTCTTTATTCCCGAACTCACACCTGCCTCTACACACGTTCTGCGGCAATCCCAGTTTTTTCCAATATTTTCTGAATCTCACGAGAACTCAACGGGAACTCAAGGATCCGGCGTGCCTGAGGCAGCAGGATACGCCCTATTCCCCTGCAGGGTACACCTTAAACCTGGAACTTCCCTAAACCCAAGTCTTAAACCGGGAACACCTTAAACCCAAATTATCCTAAACTGGGATACTTCCTAAAACCTGATCAGCTCTAAACCCGGATCCGCCCTGGTCCTTGAGCAAGGTCACCTTACATGCAATGTCAACAGCGAAATTCCAAGGCAAGTCCATTTAACATGGGGTACGCTGGCAAGGAAATTTCGATGCGTCATTCCTACTTGGCAATGGCCCTCAGCACCTCAGTTTATACTCAAAGGACTTAAAAACAGCATATACTACAGTGATGCAGCCACATCAATGTTTATAGCAGCACAATTTATAATAGCTCAATTGTGGAGCCAACTTAGTTGCCCTTCAGTAGATGAATGGATAAAGAAACTGTGGTATATATACACAATGGAATATCACTCAGCATTAAAAGAGAATAAAATCATGGCATTTGCAGGTAAATGGATGGAGTTGGAGAATATCATGCTAAGTGAAGTAAGCCAATCCCCCAAAACCAAAGACCAAATGTCTCTGATATGTGGATACTGATCCACAGTGGAGGTGGGGGAAAGCATGGGAGGAATGGAGGAACTTTAGGTAGGGCAAAGGGGAGGGAGAAGAATGGATAGAGCATAGGGGTAGGAAAAATGGTGGAATGAGATCAACATCATTACCCTAGGTACATGTATGAAGACACAAATGGTGTGACTCTGCTTTATGTACAACCAGAGACATGAAAAATTGTGCTCTTATGTGTACTATGAATTGAAATGCATTCTGCTGTCACATATCACAAATTAGGATAAATAAATAAACTTAAAAAAAGAAATGAGATATTTCATCAAAAGGTATGTCTGAGTCTGGGTGAAGAAGCTTTTACATGATACAACAGCATTTGTATGAGGGTGAACCTCTGTTTAGGAGATGCTGATGATCCAAAAGCAATGGATTTGAATGCCACTTCACCATTTCCTAGGCATGACCTTGAACTATTTATTTACATTATTTATAAATCCCATAAATATTTATTGAGTCCTTTAATGTACTGAGCATAATATAAGGTGATGGAAGTTTCTCTGCCCTGATAGAATAATGTTAATTATTATTTGCAGTTCACTTACCTAAGGCATAACAATACCTATGTTGCAGGGTGGTGTGTAATACTAATACTAAGTGGGGCTTGGCTTATTATCTCAGAATTGGCAACTTGGCTCTAAAGTTGGTGACAAATAGGTGATAATTAGGGAACAAAGAGACAGCTGGGATTTATTAAAAGGCAAATTCATTCTGCTACCCTGGTTATCAGTCTCTAGTCACTAATCTTGAAGGAACTATTGAATTATAAATCTTTAACTTCAGAAAGAGTTTTGTGTCTTTTCTTTCCTCTCCTTCTACAATAAGCCAATGAAGTGTTCCAAGAGGAAGATTTGTAGAGATTAGATTTGCCTGTAAGAAGTTGAGCCTGGAATCTCATTTTTTCAGCTGGATGACTACTCAGGCAATGGATTTGCAGAACTGTCTTTTTGCCTACTACAGCAAGGGGAAAGACATTTAAGGAGGGATCTCAGAGTAGAGAAAACAAGTAGCTGGAGGATGGAGCATACTCCCATTGTCTGAAAGGACAAAGATGCATGAATATTATGTGGAACAAGTGGACACCATGGAAAGCGCCAGGCTTGAACCATTGTGATAGAAACTTGCCCTACACTGTGACTTACTAAGAGAAGAGACCCCAGCTACTAAAGCCCATAGGGTGGGTTATATCGGAATGGGAACAGAAAGACTGGGAGAGGTTCCCTGGAGCTGATTTCCTATGAGACATGGTCATACAGTGAAGAGGCTGCCAAAGGGCTTTGCAAAGAATCATCAGGTGTCTCCCAGGAGATGCAGTATTTGGATAATTGCCTGGTTAGAGGGCAGAGAATACAATGACATCTGGTAAGCCAAAAAAATTCCTCTTCTCTTTTGTGAATCTTTACTTCCTATCCTGTACATAGAAAGCCATGCAGAAGGTGCAGAGGTCGGAGAAGACGCACCGGAACCAGGGAGGTGGGTGTATATTTAAACTGGGTGAGAAACTGAAGTGGATGAATCTGGACTTTTTTTTTTTACAACCTGAAAATTTGGGGAAGCTGGCATCTAGTGGAGATGCCATAAAATCTTGGGAAGGGGAGATTTAGAGGAGCATCATAAAGCCAGGATGGGAGGAAAATATAAACCTTGGAGTTTGAATCCTGTGGTGTTCAGTGTTCAATAAACTGTTGACAAACATGAGGCTCTTAGCAGTCTGTGCCCTACAAATGGCAGATATTATTCTTAGTCAGCTAAAGAGAATAAATGCTCAGAAAAATCTCTCCCCATATATATATATGTGTGTGTGTGTATACACACACACACACACACACACACACATACATATTTACACATATATATTTACTATTGAAGAACAAATAGACATTCAACTTACAGTTTTGGTTTAAGAAAAGGCATTTTTTTTTCTGGGCTGTTTTACCATGTTTCATATAGCTGTCTTAGGTGTTTGCCATCTTTGACATTTTATGGGCTTTCCTTCCCTCCTGGGATGCAGAAAATCACAAGTTTCTTTTAATCTCACTTCTAACCTGGTTAACATAAAATGCTATTTAATTATCAGAAACTTCTTTTGTTATTAAAAAGTGTCATGTGCAAGTGTGCAAATGGAGTAATTTCTGCAGGCTTGACACAAAAGGGAGACCAAGAGTCCTCATGTAAGGAAGAGGACAGAAGATGTGGGCTTGGAGCAAGGGACCCAGAATGACCTCTGCATTGTGAAGTTTCCTACATCAGTCAATCACACTTAGAGTCTATTTCCTCAATGGTAAAATGGGGATTTTGATAAGGACCACTCTGAATTCATATGACAATTAAATGAACGATGGCATCTAACATATAACAGAGTGCTAGGAAAGTAGTTATTGCTCGAGCAATAACTATTGCTCTTTTCCAAAGCTGCAGGGTCAGAAGACACCTCTCAGTCAAAGAGACGGAGGACTCTTGGTCAGGAGAAAACAGGGGAGTACTAAAGAGCAAACCAAACATTACCTGCACATCCAGTCAGGACTCCTGGCATTATTGAGATGATCCATGGAAAATCATGGTGACATTGTTAGAACAAAAGGACAACAGTGGCCTTTTTCCATTGTTTTCAGAATGCATTTATATACTGGCATCAAAACCCATAATTTAGTTAAAATGCTGTTTACAATTCAAAAAGTTTTTAAAAAACCATAGAAGCTAAATATTTGATATTTTCACATATAAAAATCTATAAAAATAAAACATTGAACAAAGCTTAAGTTTCAAACACATAAACATTAAGCACATATTATCACTCTGAGTCCTAGGAGAAAAAAAAAGCAATAAGAATAAGTGTATAAAATAAACAGCACATAAAATGAAAAAGAACCAAACCAGAAAATTGAAAACAAATTAGATGCTTGGATTTTAAGTATGGTATTAAGAACAATGTGCCTCAGGGACATTACCTCTGAGCCTAGTTTTGGGGCAAATTCTTTCAGCACAAGAAAAGATTTTTTTCATATTTTACAGAGGAATAGTGAAGAGAGAAACATAAACTAAATCCAAACACCTTCCTCCAAAACATTTTTTTTTTTAAATTTCATTTTTTGTCATAGAATAAAAATGGTCTTTCAGAAATTTTTTATTTTTATTAAAGAGTACAATATTTTTATTGACAACGGAAGCTTTTGTTGCTTAAGTCTCAGTAGTGAGCTTGCTGGATGCTAGGTTCTTAGCTTCTGCTATGAAATGGTCTTTGTTCAAACAAACAAAGCAAATCAGTCAGGCAGATAAGGAGGTAAACTGCTTTACTCTACCATGTGCTTCCCACCATGATGTTCTACCTTACCAAAGGCCCAAAGAAATGGGGCCAAATGATCATGGACTGAAGCCTCTGAAACCATGGACCAAAATAAAATTTTCTTCTTTTGAATTGATTTTCTCAGGTATTTTGTCACAGTGATGAATAGCTGACGAACACAGCATAAATCATTTATCAGCTGTGAATTTAAGAATAAGTCCCAGAACAAGTCCACCTCTTTTTTTTTTTTTTTGAGGTTGGGACGGTTAAAAGAGAACTACATGCAAGGAGGAGGATGCTTACAAGCGTGGGAGAGGACCAGGGAAGGAGGTGCATAGACTGGCCCTGGAAAGCCTGAATCTGTCTTAGGAAGGCAAAGTGGACTTGGAAGAAATGCTGACGAAGTGAAAGCCAAAGATGGAGTTTGGACAACATATGCCTCCTACAACTACATCCAGGTTGAGCCCTCTCTTGTTTTGGGGCTCTTGTATTAAGTGCAACTGAAAAAAAATGTATCTTGAAAAAGATAAGTCAATGCTTTTACTCCCTTGAAGAAGGGGAGAAATCACTTTTGTATACAATACATGAAGAAAGGCACAAATGAATGGAATCACAAAAATATACAGGAAAAAACAGAGTGAATGAAACAGAATGAATGAAGTAAGCAATGAAATGATTAGTGATGTATGTGTTCCTGTGGAGAAGATATTTTTTTCTTTTCTTTTCGGAATTTTTTATTTGTTCTAATTAGTTATACATGATAGTAGAATGCATTTTGACCCATCAATACATAAATGGAGTATAAATTCTTATTCTTCTGGTTGTACAAAATGTAGAGTTACACAGGTCATGTAATCATATATGTACATAGGATAATGTCTGATTCATTTTTCTGTTCTTCCTACCCCCACCCCCGCTGCTCTCCCTTCAATCCTCTCTGTCTAATCCAAAATACCTCTATTCTTCCCTATCCACCCCCATTGTGAATTAGCATCCATAGATCAGAGAAAACATTCAACCTTTGATTCTTTGGGATTGACTTATTTCACTTAGCATGATATTATTCAGCTTCATCCATTTACTGACAAATGCCATCATTTCATTCTTCCTTGATGCTGAATAATAGTTCATTGTGTACATATACCTCATTTTCTTTATCCATTCATCTGTTGAAGGGCATCTAGGTTGGTTCCATGGTTTAGCTATTGTGAATTGAGCTGCTATAAACATTGGTGTGGCTGCATCACTGTACCATGCTGATTTTAATTCCTTTGGGTATATGCCAAGGAGTGGAATAACTGGGTCAAATGGTGGTTCCATTCTGAGTTTTCTGTGGAACCTCCATACTGCTTTCCATAAGTGTTGCACCAGTTTGCATTCCCACCAGCAATGTATGTGTGTACCTTTCTCCCCACATCCTTGCCAACATTTATTTTTGCTTGTATTCTTGATAATTGCCAATCTGACTGGAGTGAGATGGAATCTCAGTATAGTTTTGATTTTCATTTCTCTAATTGTTAAGAGATGTTGAACAGTTTTTTCTCATATATTTGTTGATCAATTGTATTTCTTCTATGAATTGTCTGTTCAGTTCCTTGGCCCATTTATTGCCTGAGTTATTTTTGTGTGTGTGTGTGTGTGTGTTAAGTGTTTTGAGTTCTTTATACCTCTTGGAGATTAATGTTCTATCTGAGATACATATGGTAAAGATTTTGGAAAAGGATATTTTGAAGATTTGAAAAGAAGTTGATGGGGGGTTGATAAAGAGAGAAAATTGTTTGACAATGAGGGAATGCTCTATGAAAAGGTGTTGTCTTAGTTTGGAGTCCTGAGAAAAAGAGAAAAAGGTTAATCTTAGGAGCACATGCAATGCTGTGGAGCACAAATCCATAGGAAAAAGGAATGAGAAGAAATGGGAGGATAAGAAACAAATGAAAAATTATGTGACCAAGCTCTGATTATAGGAAGTTCAAAGGGTTACTTAGTTTTGAAACCATCTCCAGAGCCACTTATAAATTCACAGCATCTCAGAACCATCCTATGGTGGAAACAAGGATGAATAAACTACCTAGTAGCTTCTTTCCATCTCCTGTTTCTCATGTTTGTTCTCCCCAGCCAAGTGTTAACATGCACACCATCCCTCCAGATAGCTGCTAGGACCTGACTTAGTCATTAGAGCTTCTGTGGTTTCTGCTATGGTAATAGTGATGGAGGCCTTGCCCCTTATCAGTATCTGTAGGGAGTTTGAGATTACTAGGGTGTTAAGTGATGAGTCTTTGTGGTATATGACCATTGAAATGGCACCAGTTAGTCAGCCATGTTGGTCTTCTCCTCCCAGGACTCATGGCAAGCTGAAGTCTAAGATGGGGAGGAAGATGAGGTCAGTGAACTTGGGGAGGTTTATAACATGCCTGGTATAGAGAGAAAAATGAATAGTGAAACAATTAGCATGTCTAAAGGGAGGGAGTGGAACCTAGAAAAACGGATGTCTTCGTGTCTCAGTTGGGTGACATTCTGAGAGAGGCCCAAAGCTAGGATTTAATAGGTTGATTTGAGTGAGCTTGAAATTGGTGTCCATTTTGTTGTGCTTTTTATGACTGATCTGTTGGCTTTCACCTACTCACTAGTCATTTCAACTTCCTGGCTTTATTGCAGGGGCTAGGAAGCAAAAAGCAACTGGAAATATTAGAATGCTGCACATTATTTCTGACTTTTCCAGTAAGATTGGCTCATGAAGACCTTGAACTTGGAGCTGAAGAAAGTAGTGAGCGAAGCATGTGATGCGATTGTAGCAGTGGCGAGATACATCAACAGCACCCACTATGGTGCTTTCCATTATGGCAGGGCCAGTGGTTCCCAGGTAGGCTGGTTGGGTGAGGTGGATTTGGATATTGCTCCTGTGGTCTTAGCCTAGATACTACTTATCTCTTAAATGATTTGCAAACCTTGTAATGTGCACTCCTCTCTCTCTCTCTCTCTCTCTCTCTCTCTCTCTCTCTCTATATATATATATATATATATATACATACACACACACACACACATGATTTTCTTAAGATAGCTAGAGTGGATATATTATGTATGATATATGTGTTTACACACATACACATATATATTTATACATCTTGCTTACAATAGAATACATATAACTTGCTTACAATAGAATACATATAACATACAATAGAATACATATAACTTGCTTACAATAGAATACATATAACATACAATAGAATACATATAAGCTAGAGTGGATATTTCTTTCTGAGGAAATGACCACTGACATAATATTTTTAAAGGTTTATTGGAGAAGTCTATAGAAGGTGTGTGTGTGTGTGTGTTGAGAGAGATTGAGAGATTAATTCTGGTTTTTAGATGCTATTTTACCATTTAATGTCTGCCCACAGTTATTAAATCTGATCATCTCTTTCAGCACATATTCATATTGATAGGACACATGACGAAACCCAGAACTCCCAGAATCTTGAAGGTACCCAGATGCATTTGACTTCTCAGTCATCATCAAACGCTAAGAGAACCTCAGTAAAACATGCATCATGTTAAAGACTTTAGCATCCAAAAATAAGGAAATATATAGTGTTTGACTAGACATCTGCCACCTGTCTCTGTCTGCACTGGACAGATAGATGTTAGCTTGCTGCTTTCTACATAACCTCTATGTCCTTCTGGTACACCTTGATCCCTTATTGCACAGTGTGACTTTTTTCCTCCAACTGTGCTTTGCCAAGCAGGTGATTAAAAGATCATTTCAAGCAACTGCAGACAGATGAGTAAAGAACAACTTGTACCTAATTTTATATTTTATCTGGAAGGTGAACTGAAGGTAATGGGCTCAGAAACATTAAATAACTGGTCTACATATAAAGAGCTTACAGTCTTAAAAAGCCAGACCTATCAAAGTGTTCCATAAAGGGGTATTTCTGAATTCATTAAAAAGATTCTATGTCCTTAAAAGACATTTACATTTAAAATAGAAAAAAAAATTTCCCAATAGTATTAAGAGAAAAAAATAACTTGAGACTAGTACGTGGTTAAGACAAAAGCCATATGAAAGAAGGGAAAGTGATGTTCATAGTCACCAAATACACACGATGGCCTTTACTAACTTCGTAGGGACCAATTTTGATTTTTGTCATAAAAATCAAGGATGATTATTTGCAAAAATATTAATCCACAGTAAACTTCATGCTGACCACACTGAAATAATTAAAAAGATGTGGTTTGTTTTCTAGATTCTAGCTGTTTCAAGTGTCAGCAACCTTGGAATAACCTGGAAAATTGTTAGATGTCCAAGGTCAGCCCCCACCCTCAAGCCCCTCTGTTGATATTCAGATTCCCCTGACCACGTGATAAGATCTGACAGAAAAGGATACATTAGAGGTTTATGGAAAAGTCTATGCTCCCTAATAAGAGGAAAATAAAGATAAAAAATAGCTGACTGGTTCTTGTGAATTTTTCCTTCAACTTAAGGCCCAAAGCTAGGATTTAATAGGTTGATTTGAGTGAGCAAAGCAGACATGATGCTCAGTGCTGAGAGCCATCCTGAAACCATGAAGTGCTAAAAATAAGGAAAAAATTTAACTTGCTGAAAATGGTACAGAGGAAAAGTAGGAAGAGCTGATTCCTGATGAGATGATAGACTCACTACCCATGTTCTGGACTCTTTATCCAGAATTTATGTTTCGTGAAAAAAGAAGAAGAAGAAGAAGGAGGAGGAGGAGGAGGAGGAGGAGGAGGAGAAGGAGAAGGAAGAAAACAAAAACAATCTTATTGTTGGGACAGGTCCAAAATGACTATAGTTGGGCTCCCTGGCTGAGACTTCTGGCAGGTTATGTTATGTTTTTAATGTGTAGTTAAGGCTATGAGTTGGCTATGTTATGGTTAGTTTGTAGTCAGGGTTAGAAATACTCTGTTTCAGTGTATGTATTCAAGGTCAAAAACATTTGTGCATGAGCATGCACCCTCTTATATTATTAACTTGTTGCCAATATTCCTTCTTTCTTTGGACTTTATATATAAAAAGGGCCTATGGAAAAGACATGGGGGCTAAATGGAACTGGCTGGGACTAAATGAAATGGTCAGGAGCTAAAGCCAAAGCTGGAGGTTGGCGGCTGTTGCCTTCTCTGGATAAAGCACATTTACTATAGTAGCTTCATCTTGCATTTTCTTCCACCTGCAGGGATCCTGAATCTGTTTCCTGGGCCTGAGGAGCCACAGGACACTTATCTAATTAGGTAATTGCTAATCTACTTTGCTGTTATTTGCTGGTGATAAAAATAAGAACTTGCTGTAGTTGGGAAATTACTCTGTAAGTTAGTGTGGTTTTGGAGTCTAGGTATCTAAATAGGAAACGTGCAAGACACAAGACCTGAATTCTGATATGAGTTTCTATACCTGTCATCTGTGTAAAATTCTGAGCCTTGCTTTATAGGGACTTTGAATCCTCTTATTTACAAGGTAAGTGTCAATACCTAGTATCTTTCTTTCATGCATAAAAGGGTAATGGGGTTAAGTTCTGAGGATTTTTTTTTCTGTAAATATATGGGGTTTCTTAAAATTTTTTAGAGTGTCAAATATTTTTCTTGCTAGTGGTTGTTTTCTATAAATGACATTTAATTACAGAATCTTTCTAGAGTATATTTTTAAGTAGTTATTTTTATTTCTCTTTTAAGGATGAAAAAGAAAAGTCAAGTCTTAACAAGGTTTTCTTTCACAACATTTTCCTTCTTTTTTTCCCCAAGAGAAACAAAATCTTATGCTGAATTAAAACAGATTTCCTGAAATCATATTTTAATAAACAGTTTTCTTTTAAAACCACAACTAGGTCCTGAGAGGAAAATGGAACATTATAAAAGAAGCAACAAATTAGCATTTATAGGATTTGGGGCCTACTAGAATTGAATACAGGTTTTTCAAGCAGCTGAGTTCTAATAGTTCACAGACATTCTGGTGTGATCTCTCCATTATTGTTTTTGGTTTTTTTTTTTTTTTTTAGTGATGGGGATAAAACCCAGGGTCTCACAAATGCTAGGTAAGCCCTCTACCGCTGGGCTACACCCCCAACTCTTCCAAAATTTTTTAAAAAATCTGAGTATGGTCTTTGGTTCTCATTCTTACCTTTTGGTGTCCCCACATTCCTACACAATTCATATTTCAGAAGCACTGGAAGTTTCTTGATGCCCAAATTGTGTTGTGCTGAGTGGTAAGGCTGATGAGGGGTATTATGGGTTGAATTGTGTTCCCCCCAAAGATGCGGAAGTTATGGCCAACTCAGAACAACTCAGATGTTGTGATTTGGCAAAAGGTCACCTAATTTTGAAATAAGGTCTTTGTGGATAAGTTAAGTAAGATGAGGACATCAGGATGGGCCTTAATACAATAGCATAGGGTCCTTATAAAAGTGAAATTTGTGAAGAGACAGAAGACGATATGAAGACACAGGGAAAGTGCTCCCTACAAGCCTGGGAATGTCAGAGACTGCTGAAGGCTAAGAAAGGGTCACAGAACACACTCCCACTCACAGTTCTAAGAGAATCAACATTTCTGGTACTTTCAGTTTGGACATCAAGCCTTCAGAACTATGAGAAAATAATTCCTGTTGTGTAAACCTCTCATTTTGTGATTCTTTCTCATTGTGCCCCTTGGGCACTAACACAGAGGGAAGATCTTCACGGTTACATTCTTTTGGAGAAGCTTCAAAGCATTGCAGCATGGAAAACAGTATTTAAAATTTTAAGTAGTATCTTTTAAAAATAGTATTTTTAAAAAATATACTCAGTAGAACTTAAGCAATGAGACAAATCTGATTGAAAGAATATATCTGATACTCAAAATTTCAAAATTGTGTTTTCTCCTTATTGTGGGTCTTGAGTACTGAACTAAAATCATTACACCTGAATGAATGCTATAGAATGCATTTTTCTGATTTTTGCTTCAACAGATTTTCAGTCATGCCCTGGTAAATTTGAGTGTTTCTTAAGTGTAAAAGTAGGAAGGAATACTGTAAAAATGAAGCAATCTACAGATTCAAATTATTCCCTATCAGTGACATTTTCACAGAAATAGAAAAAGCAAAACTAAAATTGGTATGGAACCACAGAAAATCTTCAAATAGCAGAAGCAATCTTGAGTAAAATAAAAAATGTTAGAGGTATCACACTCTGTGATTTCAAAATATACTACAAAGCTATAGTTATCAAAACATGTTGATCCAACAGACAAATGGACCAATGGAACAGAATAGAAATCCCAGAAATAAATTTACCAGTTCTGGTCAATTGATCTTCAACAAAGGTGCCAAGGTAACACAATAGGGAAGAACAGTCTTTGTCAATAATTGATGCTGGGAAAACTATTTATCCATTGGCAAAAGAATTAAATGAGACCCTTATCTCACCCAATATGCAAAAATAAAACTCAACGTGGATTAAAAACATAAATGTAAGACCTGAAACTATAAAACTACTAGAAGAAAATACAGAAAAATAATGCTCTTGATATTCTTCCTGGCAAACATTCTTTGTATGTGACAAAACAGCATGGGTTTAAAAAATAAGAGCAAAAAATAGGCAGTGGGATTACAGCAAACTGAAAAGCTTCTACCCAGAAAAATAAATCATCAACAGAGTGAAGACACTAGCTACAGAATTAAAGAAAAAACTTCTAAACCGTACATCAGATAAGGGATTAATATTTAAAATTATAAGAAACTCAAATAACTTAACAGTAAGAAAACAAATAACCTAATTTAAAAAATGGGCAAAAACCCTGGGTAGACATTTTTTAAAACAAGACATATGAAAAACCAATAGGTATATAAAAAAGAGACTCGACATCACTGATCATCATTAAAAGTCAAATTCAAATAACAATAAGATATTAACACACATCTCTAAGAATGGCTTTTATCAAAAAGATAACAAATGCTAGCAAAGCTGTGGAGAAAAGGGGCTGTCAGTACACTGTCAGTGGTATAGCTGTTATGGTAAACAGTTTGGAATTTCCTGAAAATTTTAAAAATAGAATTACCACATAATCTCGCCATCGCACTTTGGATATTTATCCAAAGGAAATGAATTAGTATGCAAAGAGATATCTACATTCTTATGTTTACTGTAGCATTATTCACAAGAACTAACATGAAATCAATCTAAGAGTCTACCAGCAGATAAATGGAGAAAAATGTGGTATGTGTATGTGTGTGTGTGTGTGTGTACAATGAAATACTGTTCAGCCTTAAAAAGAAGGAAATCCTGTAATTTACAAAAATATGGATAAACTGGAGGACTTCATGCAAGTTGAAAAAAGCCAAGCATAGAAAGAAAAATTCTGTGATCTCATATGTGGAATCTAAAAAAGGTGGACTCATGGAAACAGAGAGTAGACAAGTGTCCAAGAGAGGGCAGGGAATGGGGAGACATTGATCTAACAGTATAAAGTTTCATTTAGACAGGAGAGTAAATTCTAGAGACCCGAGGCAAGTATATCCAATAATATTGTATTATATATTTACAAATTTCAAAGAGAATAGATTTTAAATGTTCTCATCACCAAAAATGATGTATATGTGAAATGACAGATTAATTTTTTTGATTTAACATTCCACAGTGCATACCATCTTTCAAAATACCATGTCATACACCATGCACAGATGCAATTTTTCTTTTGTCAGTTAATAAAATAAAAAATAGTAAAACCCCAAATTATAACCTGAATTGCCTTAGACCTCTGCCTCCTCTGCATATTACATGTTTGAGTCTCATCTAAACTTAAATTGGACCTCCATAGCCTTAGCAAAACCCTTCTAGAAAGGGCAAAAAGATTTCTTATTAATCTGTCCCAAGGTATCACTTACTTATGAGAAAATTCTTTTTTTTTTTTACTTCACTTTGAAGCCATGATCCAAAACAAATGTGTTTAGTGCAGGGGAATAACTTAGGGATAGGGCATTCAACTGCAGTACAAATGTGTTCACTTTTGTTTTATCTTTGGTAAGCAGAAAAACTGTGATAAGATGATTCTTAAGACAAATTTATGTCCATTGGTAGGGGTGGTGCAAGTTTTAAGATATTTCACTGTCTTCACTAAATAATCCTAGTACCTCTAATCTCAAAGCTTTTAACTTCGAACTTTTAGTCATTTGAATTCTTGGGTAAGAATCCCTCATCAATATCTCCATGTTAAAATTTAAGTCACCCAACTGGTAATGAATTTTTCAGACATGAAGTAAAAATAATTGGTGTGCATATTCAGAGGAAAACGTCCTACTTTACAATTCAATTTCTAATAGAAATTAAAGTCCTTACACACCGAGCTTCTCAGATTAAAGCATGGCAGTTCTTTCACACTCCTTTGAAGAAAAAATTTAAAGTTGTGGTGAAATTATGTTGCTTATCACATTAACATTCTTTTGAGAGGACAGAAAGTAAATGACATGTTGTTGGGAATTCTTCCATCTAACTTTACTAAGATTTAAAAAAATGTCTTCACTTTCAAAGATACATATACAGAGCTGTAAAAATCTTTCTCCTCTCTAGGGTATCTTGTACACAAATGCATTTCTAACTTATATAAAATACTCCTTTGGTCAAGTAGCTCCTTGGTCAAAATCAATAATGTCTTCTTACTATGTATCAGATCATGTCTACACTTTTCAGGACCCTTGATAATCTGCACCCATCATGCGTATCATAAATTTTATTTCCTGTGAACCATGCTGTTGCCTTACATCCTTTCTCTCCCTGTCAACTCCAGCACATGTGGATTTACATACAAATGCACACATGGGTGCACACATGTGACACATACATATTGTGACCTGGAACCTGACACATTTTCTCTTTTCTTCTGTCTGCTTATATCTTTTTCTCTTAGAATCCAAATTCCCAAAGCTGCCACAAGTCTGTTTTTTTCTAAGTCCCCATGATGGCATTTATCTTTGTTGTTCCTCTGCTTTCTTGTTCTGGTCACTCACTGAGGATGATATTATCCAGCACTTGGCTAAATCCCATTTCATAGTGCTTTCTAATTTTTCACCTTCTTTTGCATCAAGTTCTTCCTGGCACCTGATGAGGCATAATAAACATTCAACTTCAACAGCCCCCTTTCCACCTCTGTGTAGTGAGCTGTAGCCATAGCTCAGTGCAAAGTACTTATGTGAGGAAGCTCACTGCCAGAATGCCCACCAGCCACCTCCTCCTGGGGAGACTAAGGTCGTGGGGCTTCCTGGCAGCCACACAGCCATTGCTGTACTGTGACTCAAGAAAAGAAGAAATAGTCCTCCTCATCTTTGTGTCCACTGAGGTGCATGCCCAGGCATTGATCAAATCCGAAGTAACAATTCTTCATATCCATTCTTTCTTTGGTCACCTTTCATGCAAGACATTCTATTTATTATCTCATGTATTCCAATCTTCTTAATACTCATCTCCTCTGATGATGCTATCACCCCTTTCCTTCTTTTTCAAAATCTTTCATGTGTCCTTTGAAACTCAGCTGGTCAACTGAACATCTCTTCACTTCATCAGGTGCATACAAACTTGGCTACCTCCAAATCACTTTTGAAGGTCTCACAACGTGGATATCTCATGGTGAGGGGTCTATATTCTAAGGGTTCATGTTTTCTTGTTTCCTCATTCCATAATTCCTTCACCCATTCTTGAAAAGAAACCCCACGACTTTGCAGCTTATGTGCTAAGCTTCCCCTTTTTGTCCTCATCTCTCAATCTCTTAGAAATTCTACTTTGGTCACTATTGTTCTAGAGCATGCCCATTGCATTCCTCTGCACCAAAAATCCTGCTGTCATGCTAAGTGAAGTAAAACTCTTAATCTTTATTCTCATTCCCAAATGTTCCAAATGTTCTATCCTATTTCTTCCTGTCTCCAGAAGTGGCTCCGTCTATGAGCTGGGCTAATAAGCCAGAAGCCTGGAAATTATTCTTGAGACTTTGTTTCTTCTTCCTAAGCTTATCCAGTCATTCCCTAAGTTTTTTCCAAAAACAATTTTGGAACAAAGATTTAAAGAATTAATATAATACACTGCACATATTTAAAGTACAAATTTCGTGTATTTATATAAATATCACTACAGCCAGAATAACGAATATATCCATCATCACCCCAATTTCCCATCTTCCTTTGTAATCACACTTCTCCCACCTCTCCTTTCCCACCATCCTCTCAATCACTGTACAACTTTTTCCACTAAAATTTGGTTTTTATTTTTCTAGAATTTTATATAATAGCACCATAAAGTAGTAGATTTGTTTTTGTTCCGGTGTCTTCTCTACTTATCATTAGTGAAGTTCTTCATTTCACTTTATTGCTGCATAATAGTGTATAATAGGCCAAAATAATGCATAATAGGCCAAAACTATGCCTATCCACTAGTTGATGAGCATTTTTTTTTCAGTTGCTTCCTATTTTGGGTGCATTCAAGAAAAACCTGTTACACACTTTCACATATAATCTTTGTTTACATGTATTGCTTTTTCTTCCTTTCAGTGTCTGGAAAAGCTGGAACATATGGCAGATATATATTTAACTTTTTAAGGAATTGTCAAACTGTTTTTCCTAAATGGTTGTACAATCCCACCAATAGCATATGAGAGTTTCAGTTCCTTCGTATTCTTGCCAACAAGTGTTATAGCCACATCTTTAAATTTTCATCATTCTAATATATCAGTGGTGGTATCTCATACGTTAATTTGCACTTTTCCAGTCACTAGTGATGTTGCACACATTTTCATGAGAGTATTTGCCATTTTCATACATCTTCATTGATGAAATGTCAGTCAAAAATTTTTTGCCAACTTTTTTTTACTGAATTAACATGTTTCCTTATTATTGAGATTTGAGAGCTTTTAATATATTTTAAAATATGCCTTTTATAAATATATAATATATAAATATTTATTCCAACTTATGGACTGTCTTTTTATTCTTTAAGTCTCTTTAAAATAGTTTATACTTTTGATCAGGCCCAACTTATTATTTTAAATAATGGATTGGCCTTTTGTGGCATGTCTAAGAAATATTCCTTAACCTAAGGTCACAGAGATTTTTCTTCTATATTTTTCTCTATAAGTTTTATAGTTTGGGGTTTGCATTTAGATCATTGATCCATTTGGAGTTAATCTTGAAATATAGTATGATTGATGTTCATAGTTTGCCTGTGGATATCCAGTTGTAGCCACTCACTTGATAAAAACACTAGCCTTTCTCCATTGAATTGCTTTTGCACCTTCGTCAAAAATCAATTGTCCATATAGCTGCAGGTTAATTCTGAATTCTCTATTATCACCAATTGATTTTTTTTTTTTGGCCTATCATGATGCTTGGGCCACATGGGCCTGATTATTACAGTTCTATAATAAGTCTTGAAGACAGATACTGTTAGTCCTTTAACTGTGTCCTTTTTCAAATTTGGTTTGGCTATTCTAGGTATCCAGCATTTCCAAAAGAATTGTAGAATGAGCTTGTCAATTTTCACCAAAAAGCCTACTGAGATTTTGATTAGGATTGCATTGAATCTAAAGATCAATTTGAAGAGAATTGATTTCTTAAAAATGAGTCTTTTGATTTACAGATGTGTTATATCTCTGCTTGTATTTGTATCATTTTTATTCTCTCAGCAATGTTTTCTTTTTTCTTCAATGTGTAGATTCTGTACACCTTTCATCAATTTTATTCAGATATGCTTGTCTGTTCACTTCTCAAAGGTGTCTTTCAAAGAGTAGTTTTAACTTTAATAAAGTTTAATGTATCAGTTTTGGTCTTTCTGGATCATACTTTTGGAATGAGAGGATGTTGTAGTTCTTGCATCTTTTTATGATGCAAAAGTTGTTTCCACTACCACTGATTAAGGTACAATTATTTTTTATTTATGTTATCTTAAAGTTACTCTGTCTATGCTCACTTGATGCTAAGTATCATGAAATTAGAGGCTGTACCTGTTTTTATGACCATTATATCCCAGAGTCTAACTTTATGTTAAATACTGAGTAGACAGCTAACCAATATCATCTGAATTGATTCATAAATAATAATGATTGGTGACTTCACTATCTGGTGGACTCAACGTTTCAACAGTTTTGTTCACAGGGCGCTGAGTGTTGTTGCCTCTTTTAATTTTCATCTCATCTATCAGGTAGCTCTATAATGACAGATGAATGTGATCATCCTGCTTTATTTGCTTGCCCTAGACCAAGAGTCAGCAAACTGAACCCTGATCAAGGAGCTAAGAACAGTTTTTTAAAAAGAACATTTTTTTAAAAAAGTTATTAAAAGAGAAATAAATTGTGAAGGAGACCATAAGTGGTGCACTAAGCCTAAATTATTTCCTGTCTGCTCTCTTCCAGAAAAAAAGTTTGCCAATCCCAAATCCAGACCATTGAGCAAATTATGAGAAAAACACACAACTGAGCAACAGTTGGTCCCCGGCATCTCCTCTCTCCCCACTGAACCTACCACTTTCTCTTACCAGCTCACTTTCTATTCTGCTATTATTTCAAAGCCATTCTCCTAAAACCTTGGATCCTCTCATCTTTCCTCTTTTTGCCTACAGATAAGCTTCTCAGCCCAGAATAGAATCTACCTGTGACTCACACTGTTTCCTCTTGCTGAATGGAGGATTTGTTCCTATCCATAGCTGGGAACTGTCCCCCACCCCCAACTGTGTCTGGACCTCCTCCTTTCCAGGTGTAATGGACATACGCTTGTCTTGTAGTTTGCTACTATCCTTTCCTCTGCAGAAATATCTATATACTCTATTTCCTAATTATCCTATGAAGTTTATTTGATTTGAATTGGACCAACTGCTTGTGATTTACTACCATTAGTCCCATGGGTAGTCACACAACCCAGCTTTGGCTGATTAGAATATTCCATGACAGAGACATCAAGAGATCAAAATATGCCGTTCCTAAATATGCCATTTTGGCATAAGGTTTACTTTGAGCTTCAAGACATGTGTGACTCAACTAACAAATAAAGAAGCCTTCTCAGAGAGTCCCTTATCTGACTAAAAGCAGAAACTTTTGAAAAATAAAGACTGCCATAAATTCTTTCTCCCAGGGAAGTTCTAAGACCATGAAAAAGTCAGAAAGTTGGTGCTGAGATGACCCTACATGCACAAACTCTGTTAGTTTCTCCATATATTTCCCTTGCCACAGTCTGCTGTTCTAGGAGGGCTAAAACCTTCTCCCTTGTCTTACCACTTTCCTATAAATTTATTGTTCTTTTCAAAGCTGCCACATAAGCATAAGTTTTATGCACTCTTTTGACATGTAGATCACTTGAGTTTCTTGGTGTGTATTTGTACAGAATGGGTTAATAAACTTTGCTTTTTTTTTTTCTTGTTAATTGTCTTTTTTTCAGTCTAATTTGCAGGACTCCAGCCAGTGAACCTAAGATGGTAGCGAAAGTTATTTTCATCTCTTCCTCCACTAGGTCTGCATTGGTTGCACCAAGGGTACATTGGATGATTCAGAACGACCAGGGTAACTCAACATCAGGTACAACCACAAGAATAGGAATATAATTAGAATAAGTTTTATTTCATTTGGGTATAATATGCCAAAATACATTCTACTGTCATATATGACTAAAAAGAACAACCAAGGGCTGGGGAAAGTGGTAAAGTGGTAAAGTGCTTGCCTGACATGCACAAGGCCCTGGGTTCAATCCCCAGCACCACAAAACAACAAGAAAAAACAACCAAAAAAAAAAAAAAAAAGACCGGGCCTCTTCTTTGTGCTGGGGAAGGTGGCACTTGTCTTTTCATCACAAGGGACCACACTGAAGAGCAATGGCCAGAGGGAAAGGAATAAAAATGGATACCTGCATGGTTCGGGCTTTGGGGGCAGGTTTTCTTAGAACCTGGATTAAAGGACAAGTCTGGAAACAAAGATAACTGAAAAGATAGAAAGAGACTTGCCTTCCAAGAGTTATTATTTCATGGACATATTTCAAAGGAGGTGAATTCAGAGAACCTTGTCTTGTATTTCCCTTGTAGAAATGTACTTATATTCATTCCAAAGTGTGAAAATGAAGGAACCTTCCCATTTTCTCCCAAAGAAGAGTTTGCATACATTAAGCATCAAAAATTTCTCTGTCTCAGGAGGAAAGTGGAGAGATAACAGTCACTCTTCCGTATGGACTCAGATTCTCTTGGGGTTCTTTACCTACAGTGCTGCCCCAAGCAAGTGTAAAGTGAAATCTGGCTCTCATTGCATCACCTTAGAAGGGGTTAAAATTGGGGCAAGGAAAGTTCATGCAGTTATTACTCTAAATGAGTACACATAAGTTTGTTCCTGACCCCCAAATCACACATCTACTCTCAGAGTCATACGAATAAATATAGATATAAAAACATAGCAATATTTATGAGAGTAATTTCTGTGCACAGATAGGTTATGATGCTCTTTAGCATAGAACTCCTCGAGGTTTATTTGAGTCTTCCTGGGGCCTGGCAGCACGTGATACTTTGAAAATCTTTGCCAATTGCTTGTTGAATATGTGAGTTGCCTCAGTGCCTGAGGAATGGTGAAGTGCTGTTTGGTACAAGATGAGGGCTGGTCCAGTCATCCCAGGTTTCTGATGGCTCAGAAGGTAGGGAGGGCCTTCTGGGTACATTTGTCTGAAGAACTCCAGGGACTTGAAGCTGGTGGAATTGGCTTGGTGCTGATGAGGCCAGTGTCAGTGCTCCTCTTCCATGGAGATTACTCATTGTCAGGGTCTCAAATTCATTTTGACTTGAGGCTGTTGTGGGTGCATCTCTCAAGGGACTGTTTCTACACAGCAAGTGCTCTGGTGTTCCACTCCCAACACTGCCCTTCAATAGGGAGCAACTCACTTGACTTCTCTGTTTTTGTAATATGGAAAGGATAATCGCATAGTTACTGTGAGGATAAAAAGGGTGAATATTTACAGGAAGTTTGTAGTGATGTGCAATGAATTAATATAAAATACTTAGAGGAATACATGACATATGATAAATTCTATAGATTTTTTTTTTACCATTTACTTTTTAATTTTAAAAGAGTTCAGAGAGATAAAAAAGAAAGTCCAGAGAAACGAATTTCTAGTCTAATATATGAGAGAGATGTGTACGGTCACTGAAAAATATAGTTAAAAAATCAAATCAAATGTATTGTCTTTGGTTAAGAGATTATTTCTTCAAATCCAGGAGCCAATTTCATCCCTCCAAATGATTTCACTCAAATTAACACATAGTAAATGAACAGCCTAACTGGAACTTTCTGGATTATGTAAAAATCAGAATAACATCTGACTCTATACAGAATGCAAGATATATTTTTAGTTACAAAGAACCATTGTCAGACATTCTAAGGAAAAAAAAAATAAGAAAATAAGAAAGCACTCTCTACTTTCTAACAAGCCAGGGTACTCTTTTCAAAGGCTTTTAAAAAACCTTGTTTTTGTTATCATTTGGATGTCTGCTTTCACAAGATGAAATATGATATTTAGAAGGGGAAAGAGGCAGCCTAGGGAACAACTGAAGCCTAATTGTTACTCTAATGGCTTAAGCCTCTTTTCATCCATTCGACAAACAATTATCAAGAGTGTGCTTTGGGCAAAGTGCTGTGTGAGGCTGTCTGCATGTTTATTTATAATGTTCAGCAAACTGGCCTCTCTTCTGTGTTCAGGGAAACGAAGCGCAGAGCGCAGTGCTTGCAAAGGGACCCAGAAGAGTTAATAGGTCTCATTAGGAAACACATGGCACCACCATCCACCCAGTTTTTGGTTGGACAGCATTACTAAAGAGGCCAAAGTCTAGGTCTGATCCTGCCTGGACAAGTTTTAACAGCTGAAGCTGTTGATCTAAAAATCTAACCCCAGGGTCACAACTGGTGTACTTTAGAGCAAGTTTTTTTCAATTTTTGTATGCTTACATTGTTAGGGCTTCACATTTTGAGGGCCATACTCTATTTTTATTGCTATCAGCCCATTTGTATAAGCACTTAATATAAGGATTCAGTATCTAATGTGTAAATAACATTTTTGGTAATATAGTTAATAACTATACGATATTTAGTATGAACCAAGCACTTGTAAACATGCTTTAAATATATTAACTTGTGTTTCATAGCAACCTTCCTTATAAGGAAGAAGATATAATATTATTCCCATTTCTCAGATCAGAAAACGGATGGCAGAGAGGATATATAACATTCTGTAGCTGTTAAATGGTAGAGCTGGGATGAAACCTTGGTAGTCTGACTCTAGAGTCTGCATGACTGACAGTTTTGAGACTTGGGTGACACCCACTGTTCTCACTCATCAGTCAACACATATCAGATTCTCCCTGTCATTATTCAAATATTAAATTCTCATTTCAGAACACTGAACAGATTGCTGCATTGTATGTTGAAAATAAACTGACAGTGAAACATGCAGTCTCGAGATTTTCATCAATCGGACCATTTTAATCCTTTTACTAGTTTAATAAATGGCTCCTTGGTCCCATGCACAGGCACTCGGCTATCTTTAGTTGATCTCCAACTTTCCTTTCCAATGGTCTTACCATATACTTTCTCCAATAGAATTTCCATTTTCCCATGTAAATTGTCCTCTTTCTAACTAGATTCTTTGGCCTGAAGTCATGTTTCTTTTTTACATTTTTTTTATCACAGTTTGTACATTTTCATGGGTATATTAGAAATTATGGCATCCCCTCAATTGTTAGTTTGTATTGTTATTAAAACCTTTGGTCATGATTTAACTTCTCATGTTTGTCTTGACTCCAAATTTTCAATAGGACTCTAAGCTCCTAAAGGGCAAAAGCCTGAATTATGTCTAAAACAAAAGGTTTAAGTTAATTGTGTTTATATATTACAGTGAAAATCCGCCTGAAAATAAATATGGATGCTTCTAGAATTGAGAAAAAATACTAAGGGCCATTAAAAATATTAAGATGAGTGGCTTTGGTTTTGAATCAATAGAATATTTTGCTCAATGAGGACTTGTTCCATTGCTTTTCTGTCTTCCCAATTCATCAATAATACATTAAAAAAATATTTCTTGATGTCTACTATACTTGAGACAGGCTTAAGGTCATTTTTAAAAAAATCTAGGTATGTGTATTCATAGTCTAACACAATTAAGTTGGATTTCTGGATTTTCTCTCTCTCTGTAACATTTAACAGGCAACCTTAGGAATTATGTGAGAAGTATTATGATAGTACTGGTCATCTGAAATTTTAGAGGAGGTTGGGAGCTCAATCCATGGAGGCAGGATTTAAGATGGGCCTAGAAGTCTGAGCAGCATTTAGAAAAAAGAGAAGAAAAGAGGGGCATTTCAGACAAGAGGAAATATGGGTGTTGAAAGTTTAGAAGACAGCATACCAAACATAGTTCAGTAATGAAAGATAGGAACTGTAAGGTTGGTCATGTAGGTAATATTGTAGAAAACCATAAATATCATATCAATATCAGATTCTTAAGCATTGGAAGGCCAGTAAAGGATTTTGACTTGGCAGTGATATTATGAGAAGATTGGTCTAGGAGAATTAATCTGGCACTTGTTGTGTAGATGTAACAAAGACAGATTGGAGGCAGGATATTCAGTAAGCAATTATTAGAAAATTTAGATTCAAAGACTTTAGGATTTGAAGTGCCTTCTGTATACAGCAAGAAGAAAAAAAAACTTAGGACTCAACTGGGTAAAGAAAATTACCCAAGAATGTGCATTTTGTTTTCAAATTTGTATTTTCACTTCAGGTCAAATATTTAAAGTTTTAAACAGATTATATTACAGTAAAAATGAATTAAAAGGGAAAAGATTAAGCTAAGGCCAATTGTACCAAATGTAAAAGTATTTTTTTTTAAACCAGAAACACACTGAAAGACATAGCTTTATGAAATGGATAAAAATTCTAGATTTCCATGGACTAAGCAGTTCTAGATTTTAAAAACATCCCTTTACATTTGTGTAAAGTACTATGCTAATAAGTAATTGCTGGCTATATTGTATTACTTGACAACTGGACTTGTGTTTTTCCATTACATTAAATGCAGTAACATTAAACACAAAAATAATGGCTTAAAATTGTTGATGAATTTTATTATTTTGTTGCTGAATTTATTACTAAGCTCACATCATTTTCACATCATTTAATAGATTCAACATGTTTTCAAGGCTACTGACATTTCTGTTGGTTCTCAGTGGCTTTTAGTGTTTATTTACACTTGGGAAAGAACTAAAACATCTTATCAAAAGGTAATTGTTCATTTCCATTAAGGAGCCATGATATATGGGTGGTAATATGTTTTCATCAGAGTCCAAGGTAAGAAGAATAATACTCATACAATCTAAAATGCCAGCCCACAAGATCAAGAAATTTCCTTAGAAGTGATAACTTTCCCACAATTGAATTTCTTATGAAATATGTGGTAATTTCTAGGGGCCAAAGGCCATTGGAAAGTGACATTGAACAAAGATCAGTTTCAATTTAGCTGGTTTGGAAACATATTTCAGAATTCCAGAAATGTTGTAAAACTTCTTGAATATCATTTAAAGCATGAAGTCTTATGAAATTTATGCACAATTATTTAACAGAGTTTCAATTGGCCCTTAATTGCTGGATGATATTCTACAGCTAGAAATTCAGTCATGTAGTCATTCATGTATTTATCCAGTGAATATTTATGGAGTGCCTATATAACTGTGGTGTAAGTGATAAATGTGGAACATGATACATTAAAAAGAGATGTGTGGCTAAAATGCTAGCAGAGATAGAACCCTACTGATCTAGACACTCATGATGGAGATTCAGTGACTTCTTATGTCTTAGGCTCCTGTGAAATTATAAAAGCCCCTTAACTCTTCCACCCAATCAGACCAAAGTGACCAAAAGATTCCACATACTTGTCAGTGTTGGTATGTATGAAAATGTAAATGCGATTCTTGAAAGTATAGTAGGAGAATAAAGAAATTAACAGTCAATGCCCAGGCTACTAACTTATAATGGTCTATCTTTTTGCACAGTTATGGTAGTTGAAAGTAAATAATCTTACTATTTCTAGTTACATGGCCTGAAGAGAGTTTTGATGAAAATTTGGCCCACTTTGTTGAACTTAAAAATTAGAATCCACTGGGAGGGTATGTGTGTATATATACACGAGTGGAAAAGATGGGTGTGCATACATGGAAAGTCATGGGTCTCAAAGTCTTGTGATTATTATGGAAACATGGGTGAAATTTCTGAGACTGTACAGTGCACTAACTTATACCTATTAACCAAACATCTTGAAACAAGGAAATTGAACAGTTATATCTAACATGTGTGCACATGTGTCCGTGTGCACGCTTCTTCTAGGAAACATGTACATAGTGCACTGCTCCCTGGCCAGTGGAAGAAGAAATGAAGATTGTCAAGCCCTGGGAAAGTGTCACTGGTGAAGGACAAGGATGTTAGTGTAGGATAAGGTATAATGCTGTAGGCTGTTGACATTTTTGCTTCAAATGTGATTATTTTGACAAGATTTTAGAATTTAGTTATGATAAAACTCATTCCACTGATTTTATTTATTCTAATTTCTCTTTTCCTTCTTTTCTTTTCTTGCAGAATCTTGCCATTAGGGCATTCTGAAGATGAGCAAGTGTTGCTGAAGGTAAAGAAGGACTGATTTAGTAAAGGAAGGCACTAAGACAGCACAGTTAATATTTGCTGCCATTTAATGTAGTGATTTCTATCCTGTTTCTACCTCACTGCTTTTTAGACATTTAATCCAAAAGTCGTTTGGGAACTGAAATTATCTAAGCAATTATTTTGTTACTCCACTCTCTTTATGCAACACAGGCACTAAGTGAAACTTTAAATTTATGCAAAAAGAAGAAGAAGATTGCAGGGGACATATTCACTGTAAAAAATGATTATTCAATAAATACATGTAGCTAAGCATAGTATTATGTGTTAGTGATGCATACACAAACAAGAAAAGGGCAATCTGAAATTTCTGAACTGCTGTGAAGCACTTATCTTTTGTTTAAATATTAAGATTTTACATTGCTTTCAATCCTTTTAAAAGGCTACAAGAAATATAAATTATAATTGAATGAAGTGAGGAAACTCTTTAATTCAAATTAATCATTTCACTTTGAGGTAACTCAAGAAAAAAGCTTTAAAAGATTATGTCTAATATTATAATAAAAATATTTATTATAAAAATTATCACATTTCTCTGTACATACCAAGACAAAAATACAATTCATACATTAATAATTTAAGCGGGTCTGAGTGTTCAATAGCCATTCCTAGAATCTTAAAGGTCTTCCGTAGACTTACATATGCCAAGGTAGACAATTTCTATTTTATTTACATAGTTCATGTTATTGAGATATTAACATTTCTTTCTCTCTAGTATTTTAAAGATAGTTTACAGTGTTTGGGTTAATTATATAACTGCTTAAAATCTTTGGTAAATACAGTATGTACATGCAAAAAGTTTTTGCTCACATTTCAATAAAAAATTAAAACAACAAATAGCCTTTTGAAAACAGTTTTGGGTAATCACTAAATGCATCAATCAAAGTTGCATCATCAAGAAAAGTCACTGTCTAGGACTTTTGATGATAAAATCTGAAATCCACAGGAAATAGTTGAGGCTTCTATTACCCCAACCAGAAGCACCACAACACCAGGTCATTGCAAAATTAAATACCAACACCAAATCCAACATGTAACAGTACCAATTATTTGACAATGTAGAAAATTCTAGTTTTATTTCTGTATATCAGTTTAACATTAATTTGACACGGATGGGTTTATTATCTCATAAAACTTATCAACTTGTAAGATCGAGAGCCATTTAAAGAAGCCACACTCTTTTGAGAGTCACCAATTCCTCCTCTTGCCAGTCATTTTTCCATAACATTTTTTCCAATGTAGATCATTATCTGGAATAATATGTGGGGGAAAATAGATGCCTGCCTTCTGCCTCCTTCCCTTCCTATCTCCCTTTCTTCCATCATTCATTTTGTCTTTCCTTCTTTTCTAAGAGTAATCTGCATGAATGGCCGCCAACCTGCAGGCCATAGTCTTCCCAAGAAATACCTTGTGCATTACAGCTGTCATTCATTAGCTCTCAGCCTCAATGACTTTTAAATGAAAGCATCCTGGCCTTAGAACATCTTACTTCCAGGCTACCTGTTGAAAAAGACATGCCAAGAACTATTTAAATTCTAATGTTCTTAAGTGATTCAGCAACTAGAAACTTTTAACACGCATGTGAATGTGTTAATATTGGAGTGTAGAGGATATAATTAAATATATAAAAAATGCATCTTTCGTAGCCTAGAAAATGGATGCCTGTGGCTTATCACCACTTCAGGGTAGAGACTAGCCCTTACCAAGTTAGATACTTAATATGTGATTTCTTCCCTGAACATTGTTTTTTTCCATCTATTGCTTCACTTATAAACAAAGCAAGGTAAGATATCATTTGGCTCTCGATTTGGCAATTCTTCTCTCTCTCTTCAACCTCCGACTTCCTGAGTTCAGTGCACATTTAACAATTCACACAGGACGAGGCACGTGGAAATAAGTATTCACTTATTGTGTGGAGTATGAACAAGACAAGCAGCATAGTACTGCTCAGAAGAGGTTTTCTTCTGAGTTTTTACATAGTCTGAATGCCTTGGCTGAAATGTCAAATTAATGCTGTGATTCATTCCTCCTAAAAGTGAACATTATTTTAGCCATTATTCTTTTCTCCCTAGAGCATGTAAGAGTATACAAAACGTACAGGTACATAGTACAGAGTGTAAACTAACTAAGCTCTAATTTTCTCATGGCAGGAAAATACTGAAATCTTGACATTTGATATTCATTAAATAACAGTATCTTTTGGGGGTATGTGGAGAGTACCAGGGTAGTATCTTGTGATGTCAACAAAAGGTCTCAACTTCTAACTGCTAGCCTCTCTCGTCATGTTTTCTCAGCTTTCCATCTCTTTATCCAAGAGGTGGAAAGCTGAGTTTACTTACTCTTCAGGATCTGGAATCCACTCATAAGTTATTCTCCATTATAAAACAAGGGACTGGCCATCTGTTAACTCCTGTGGTCCTGCTCTGTGTTCTCTTTGGGTCACAGAAATGACCTCCGTTCCTCTTTGGAGCAATGTTTTTGTTGCTTTCCTTTGTTTTTGTGAAAACAAGAGTTCACACGCAAACATTCAAGAAGCAGCACTCTCATAGACCCACTTTGATCCCATAAAATGTCCTGAGTGTCCCTCTTCACATAGCCATTTTTTCCTTTGAGAGGTTCCTTGGTTCCCTGCTTGGGATACACCAGTCGTCAGCCTCGGAACTCATCTGATAATGTTTGAAGGCGGATTTGTTAAAAACGGGGAGTTTTTCTACAGACTCAGATGATAAAGCCTAAAAGAAGAGGGGGGAAAAAAACATCAGACCAAAGAAGTTTTGCCTTCAAGTTTGTACTTGAAGTTTTATTCAAAATACATTCTGAGGGGCTGGGGTTATAGCTCAGTGGTAGAGTGCTTGCCTAGCATGTGTGAGACACTGGATTCTATCCTCAGCATCACATAAAAATAAATAAAATAAAGAGACTGTGTCCATCTACAACTAAAAAATAAGAATCAAAAACACATTCAGAGGCATTTCATGTTCAAATACATTCATTTAACTGATTTAGTAATAAAAGCATACCAATGTTCCAGTGTGCTAGGCATTTTTGAAAATAAAACTAAAATATAAATATTATTTCCGTCCAATAAGAGCTAAAATAGCACATATGCAATTATAAATTAGGGAAAAGAATTTACTTTTAGTATTTACACATCCTTTGTTTGAATATTGCTGATCTGATAGAATTGATTAGCAAAGCTATTATTTCCAGGGAAAAACCAGTCTGGCTAATGATAGAATGAGGGTCCTAATCTGATACCATTAATCTACTAAAAGGCTCTTTTCCAATAGTTTGAAGACTTTTCCCCATTTCATAAATGAATGCATTAACTATTTCAGACAGTTAAAGGCCATTTGGCATTTAATTCCGATGTACAAAATGGGAGCCTAGGAGCTTAATGTTTTAGCTGCTACTCTGTAAATGTATTTTCAGCTGAAGTAGTTGGCAAATGATTAACAGAATCAGGGCAGTGATCTTAGTAAATAAATTGAGCCTTTTTCAGATATAGGAAAAAACATGTACTAAATTTTAAAGTTCAAACAGGAAATGCCAGCCACCCCACTGACAGCTTGTGAGCAGTCAGATTTCCTTCCCCTGGATTTCTAATAAGGTCAGCTTAAGGTCTCCACGTGTCTTGATTTCTGTTGCCTTTTAGGCTAGAACATTATTTGCATATGTTTCCCCACAAATTTAAGTAAAACAAAAGCACAGCTTCTCTCACAGATGCCAAGAGGAATTGCCTTAAGAAATTCCCATGAGCATGTCCTCACTCTGAAAGTCAGGTAACTGCTTCTTGGGAAACAATTTTGGTCACCTGAGGCAGGAAGCATGACCCAGCTTTCTGTTTGGTAGATGACAAAATTAAATAATATGTGTGAACACACCCAAATAGAAAACAAAACAACCTGTGCTCATTATTTGCATTAATTCAGTTTGTGTAATTCACTCTGGATCATAGAACCCAAACCTGTAAAAGAAAAAACAACCATTCAAAGGCTACCTTTAAGTAGATGATAGCATCTGTCCCGTATCCTGACAAAGAGTAGAGATTCAAATCTCCTTGAAAGTACTTGGCGTAAAGACGAGAAATTGGCAAGCCGTAACCAAAACCAGCCTAGAGAGGAAAGGTTAGTTATTAGTGAAGAAGTGGACATGATCATTAGAATCTGATCCTCACTGATGCTGATGTCCTAGCTCCTAGGTAAATAAATTCTGGTTCCTATTGGAGACTCCTATTCGAATTGCTTCTCTTTGTTTAGTTTGCTTTGTCATTCCTTCTCATATCCCTCATGCCTAATTTAACTAAATTGATTAACTTGCCTAAATACTCCCTTGTAATCCTTACTCTACACCTAGAACTAGGGACTGGGATGAATTCAGCCACACAATTAATTGGTCTCACCAAAGGTGCATTCCGGGAACTGTCCATCACGGGTGTTGGTGCAGTGGAGTACATGTAGCTGAAGAGGCGGTCTGTAATCCGCAGGGGAACACCACCTCCTCGGTCCGAAATCTTAAGCAAGCAAACAAGTCATTAGAGCTACACATTAAAAACCATGTACATTTTGTCTCTGTAAAAATGTCTCTCCTTCATTTAAAAATCACCTGGTACAGATGACTTGAATCATTTGCCCAAAGCAGAAAGCCTCATTATTACTGACCCTTTCCAATTCTCTCAAGAGAGAACCACAAGAAAAGCAGAAACTGGTTACCTTAATTGTAAGATCTTCTTTTCCCAGGACAACAATCACCTCAACTGGTGTGAGGGAAGACCAACTTTCCTGGTGTTCAACAGTTGCCCTCATTGCATTCTAAAGAAAACAAAACCATAAGGAATTCAATGGCAGAAGAACGAAGGACAATAAATAACTACTTTTTATGTTTAAAATAAAAGCAGCACAGAGGGTAATTCAAAGTTTCTATTTTTTTAAGTTAGTGGTAAAACAGCTCTGTAAATAGCCATTTATGAATGTGTCATGTAGGATGTATAATGAAAAATATTCATTTACCATGTAATATAGCTCTTGGGAGTAATGTCTAATGGAAAAACAATTCTGCTAGCTGTCAAGTTCTTATTTGTAAGCTTAATTTAAAAGTAGAAATTGGTTTTTATAGTCCATTTCCTGCCTCTCTCTTTTCGGTCTTTCCATTACATTTTACATCCAGGCACCAAAGACTATTACATAACAAATGAACAGTGAATCATTGAACCAATTTATTGGCTTTTATAAAATTTGCTGGAAAAAGGTTGTTACTATTTAAAAGGACAGTCAATAATTCTAAATTAAGTTTCAATTTGCATCTGAACTTTTACCAGTAAAGGCAAAATAACTATGAGTTGGATCATTCAATTTAAAAATAATTCAAATCCAAAAAAAATGTATCCTTTGTCTTTTAACACAGAACAAACTTAAACTAGTTTGGCCTACTGGCTGAATATCCTGCAGATAAAATCTTGGGTTATTTACATCATTTTCCTCTCTCGCCACCTTTTAGTATATTTTCTGCTTTCTGGTTTCTATATAATATTAAGATCTATTCATTCATTAGTGGAAGTGAAATAAAATAGATGAGATGTTTGTAGTTCAGTCAATAACTCATTGCAGTAATATTAGAATAAGTTAAGAAACAGTACATTTTGAAGAGCTATGTCAGAGTTAGGGGCAGATTTTATTGTTGCTTTTTTTTTTTTTTTTAAGTTTCCTCCTCTCAGTCCAGGGGACTTTTTGGAAAGTATCACAAAGCTTCAGGTGTTTCCTAGTTTTTAATTTTTGTTCTTGATTGTTTGTTTTTGGTTTAAGTTCAGAATTGTAGTTTAATCTTAGAACCCATGAAAGGATTGATCCTTAGCACCTGGTTACCTAAGACTGGAAACATTGGAATCCTCTGAGAGTTAGTTAGAATTACAAATTCTCAGACCTACAGAATCCAGATCTTTAGGGCATTCAAGCATATGCATTTTAACAATCCCTCCAGAAGACACTAGTGCATGCTAAAGTTTGAGAAACACTGTTCATTGTTAGGGAAAATGTAGACTGTGGGCAAGCAGCACCACTAGTAGGCTTGTTGGAAATTCAGCATCTCAGCCTCCACCCAGATTGACTGAATAAGATTTTGCATTTTAACAAAATCTCCAAGTGACTCATATACCCTGTAAAGTAGATCACTGAAGAACTGTCCTCTGAGCATATTCTAGACTAAGAATGCAGCCATATCACCAACAGTAACTCTGAGTTTTAGCCTCTCAGATTTGCGCTGGACCAGCCTTTGGGGGAAAAGTTTACAAGATCTAGTTCACTGAAGCATTCACCCTGTGACCTCTCTTAATGAATGCATAAATGACAAGCGCTTTTTTTGACAACTGGAAAAGTAATGGGAACATATTCTTGGCTCTAAAGCATTGAGACACCATGAATCATGTTGTGTGTTCTCAAACATGTTGATGCTCACATACTTTTGCTTCACGCACTTTTGCAAATATTGGCTCTATAGCTTCTTACTATTAGTAAGCACAGAAGTAACAGTGGAGAATATATGGAGGGTCTTGTTGAGTGGGGAAATAAAAATATAAACCGTGAGCTATTTTACATTTAAAGACAAAAATCACAACTCTTGTAGAATACTATACCTTGAATAATTCAAAGAGCATATGATGAAGGTGAGAAGGAACATACACGATGTGAATTGGCTGGCCTGGAAATTTTCCTGGAAAGAGTAGAATCTTTTAGAATTAGAAAGCAAATATTTTGCTAAAATAAACTTCCATATCTTCTTGATTAATAGTTTTGATTAACACAAGGTTGGAATATTCCCCATCTTCCCCAGCTGAAAATCCTGCCATAGAACTTCTCTTCTTAAACAATAAAGACAACTGGCTTATTTTCAAAATGTTGTTCTAGCTGCTTTATTTTTTTTTCATTTTTTCTATAAATGCATAAAGTTCAATGAAGTATGAGACAAAAATATTATAAATTAGATTATATGACTCGCCCCCATCTTGAACATATTTATATTGGACAATTTCAGTGTTAATATTATATGTATTTGGAGCTGGGGTTATAACTCAATGGCAGAGTGCTTGACTAGCATATATGAGGCACTGGGTTTGATTCTCAGCCATATAAATGAGTAAAATAAAGGTCCACTGACAACTAAAAAGTATTTTTTAAAAATATTATATGTATTTTAAGATAGAAGAAGAAATATCTGTTTTAATGGTATAACAGTGAAATTAATTTTAATTTTTTTAATGAATGGTAGAAGAACACAACTGATTTTTCTATCACCCTAACATTCAATCTTACATGCTAAATATATTTGAAATTTACCAATAGGCTAATGAAAACAGAGAAACAAAAACCTCATGAGACTGTTTTGAAAAGAAAAATAAAAGTATTCTTTAGTGTCCCAGGCCTTGGCAAAGATTGAATCAGAAAACACAAGGTCTGGCACGATCTGCTCTTTATCAGACAGTTCAAGCAGTTTATTTACAAGTATTATGCAACAATGCAGCTTATGTTGAGAGATGTTTTTCAATCTTTATTTATACCCCTGCTTTATCTAATTCACTTGCATTTTCATGTTCCCAACCTACTCTTAATTCGAGCAATTTGATTTTAAATTTTGTACCTAACAAAAATTGTTCCTATATAAGTGTTACATGAAAAAAAAATGTTTACTTTGAATGAAAAAGAGAAAGTCATTCTAATATAAGCATTCTGTCTTGCTTTGAGATACAACTATTTTCTAGAACAGAATGGGACAAGATAAAAAAAACACCTTTCATACATCATATAATTATTTTAATCACTGTGGGATGACCTTGTCTTGTCAGAGTTGAAGTATGTTCTGCTTCCTAACAGTGATATATACATACAGTACATTTTTTTATGTGGTGGTAAGAACATTTAACATAAGATCTATTTTCTTAAAAAAATTTAAGTGTGCAATACAGTATTGTTAGTATGCACATATCTGATATCTAGAACATATTTATCTTGCATAACTGAAATTTTTGACCTGTTGAATAGCAAACTCCCCATCTCCCTTTCCCCTCAGCCCTTGGCAAACACTATTCTACTCTCTGCTTCTGTGAGTGTGACTATTTTGGATATCTCATGTAAATGGCATAATGTAGTATTTCTTAGTGCAATTTAAAGTATTTTGGTTTCCAAGTCTGATGAGGGACCTCTTTGAAGATATCTCCACTGCTAAGTGGCTCTCCCTGTTTCTGGTCTCCTTATCTTTCTTATTCTAAAGTAAGAATCTTTTCTTGATCTAAGATCTTGGAAGCTAGGTGCTACTTTAAATTCATAATTATTTGTTTAACCATTCTTCTTTATGAATCATCATTAACAATTTAACATGCACAATTAGAGGTTTCCAGCTGAGATAGTTAAAGGGAACTTTGGCTCCAAAAAAATGAGTACAAGTTCTAGACAAGTTCAGAAGAGGAAAAAAAAAAAAAAGAACACAAAAGTTGTTTTATATTTACAATAAGGAATTAGACTGGAGGGATAGTGAATTTTCTATAGGCTAAAATATAGTTTATTTATAGCTTACCATTTACTTGTGTGAGCTTTAATTCTGGAGATGTTAAATAATACTGATCGCAGAGCATTTTTGAACTCTCGAAGGCATCTAGAATAGAATTTTTTTTCAAAACAAAATGAAATGAATTTATGCCAAGTACTGTTTTCAAGTAATCTTCAACATGCATGGTACCCTGGATCTAAAATATTCACTGCAGCATAGCTTTATATATATGAAAAATGTCTTTTTAATATTTATTGGGCAATATTTTATTGAAGTTGTAGTTGTAGTAATAGGAATATATATATATATATATATATATATATATATATATATATATATTTGAGAGATCAAATATAATATACAAGATTGTGACATTAGCCATTTATGTTTAAATTTTTTATATTATAAATGAATGTTCATGCTTCTTACTCTTAAAAGCAAAGGACTTTGATGGCAGTATTTATAACAATACAAACAAAATACTATGAACATAACTTCATTTGCAGTCACCTCAGTTATAGATATGTCAATAATTTATCATATATTTTCAATAAAGGAAATGCAGGAATTTAGAAATTACCTTGGATCACTGCTACCACGTCACATTTTGGATCAATGCTTCCAATGTGGCTGGGGTTTCCTGTCTGTGAGTCACTAAATATAAGAACTGTTGAAAAATAAAAATATGTTATAGTAAAATGCAAGACAGTGATTAGAATTACCACTGAGAAAGACTGTGACCCACTGGTTATTAGAAGGCACAGTTATAGTCTGGCTTATAGTGGATACCCATATCTATGTATCATGATCAAGATAACTTACTGTGCTGGTTCATCAGCATCCGAGTAGAAATACGGTTCATATAAAATCGATCCAAAAAGTACTGAAGACTTTGATTGGTGACTGGGTCAACTGTACAGGTATCTTTGTACTCTAAGATTCCTTGTGCCATTGTAGGTACTACATTGTGGTGTCTATTTCGAACTTTGATGAGTGTATCTACAAAGCTAAGCCATAACATTTACAGTTAACATAAGCTACATAAATTTCATCTACTTCTTTTTCTTAGATTGTTTTAAAGAAAGCTAAAGTTTTTTTTTTTTTTATGGTACCCATCTAAGTCGAAACAAATAAAATGATAAAACGCTGGGGTGAAGATTCACTACAGATTCTTCTAATACAGTAGAGGAGATAGTTTCATAAATAGATTTATTTTATATCCATGTTACGCATAAAACTACTAGCTCTGTGACTGGTACATTGATTTAGGCATTCATTAAGCCATCTCTTTAAAAAATTATTGAAATCCAAGATGACTGTGGAATATCATTGTGAAAAATGTCTCAAAATTTCTTGTCAGATGTAGAAAACATCTGAACTCAACTTATTTAGGTAGTTAGAAACTGTCAGTTACTCTGAAAGTAAGTGCATAATCTTCAATGCCACTGAGATGTATTGAAATTATTTAATAGTACAAATATAATCATTGGAATAAATTTATAGTAAAAATGGAATTCCTTGGGGGGGGGAGAAAACCTCAAGACCTATACATTTATTCATACTCAGTACCAATTTTTGATGCCATATTTATTCACTTCTAAAAGCCCAATAGGACAAAATTTGTCATCTGTAAGGGATTGGAAATTTATTATTCAGAGTTGGAGTTCCTTTAATTTAGGTCTGGAAAAAATCTTAGGATTATGTCTGAAAATAGACAAAGTTTTAAACCCTTATTCTACTGCATAGAGCTTACTCTGACAAATTTTTCTGGTCTTCTGGGCTTTTCTCATGGAATTCCACCAACTCCATCAGGCTCTGGATATACCTGTAGAGTAACAATATGCTGTGTTTTAAAATCAACACTCAGAAACAAATGGCTGAAAATAAAATGCCTTATTTTTCCCAAATGATTTGAAAAGAAAAACCAAGCATTATGTTCAAAATTTAAACTTTCCTTTACAACAGTTGAAAAATAATAAGTTAAAAATGTAAAAAGCTACAAATTTCAATCCTCAACTTTCTAGCTTAAAAGTTTAGCTTAAAATGATTTTTTAGCTATTTCATATCAGTATTCATTTCCTGACTATTAGCAAAGACACTTGGAAAGGACTTTTTTTTTTGTTTTTAGAAAATGTTTTTTACTTTTTTCTAGTATTTTTTTCTATAGGAGAGTAGAAGTCTTGAAGGCAGCAGTAAATACTACAGATTAAATACTTGTGTCGGACTGTAACTATTTCATGGGTGTGTATGATACATACATTTCCTGAATCAATGACTACAGAGCTGTGCAGTAAATGGATAAGGGTGACATTCTGGTTATCCTGGCTTTGTTCTTAAAAAAAAAAATTCTCTTTTAGGTTACTTACCTTCTCTAAGTATCAGTAATCTTATTGCAAAAGTGACACAAACTGAGTGCTGGCTGTGTGCTAGGTACTGTTCTAATTTTCTTAAATGCATCACCTCACTTAATTACGTTCAAACATCTTTTTGACTCCTACACTTACTCTCTTTAATAACAGATGGGGGATTGAGGCATAGAGGGTTTTAAGCACCTGCCATGGATTCCACAACTAGAGAGGCAGAAGCAGGATTTCAACCCAGAGCTTACTCTGTAACTCAGTGTTAAGTAACAAAGATTAGGCTCTCTATAAATAGTCATTTTAATCTATTTCTAGGCATAGGATTTCTTTTGCAAACTCCATGTACTATTTTGTAAAGAACAAAATTGAAATTGCATATGTTGATTATTTTTCAAATTTCTCCCAGAAGTCAAAATTATATTGTAAAGAAATCTACATTTTTAGGATAAAAATCCCTATTTATAGTTTCATAACTGCCCTAATGATAATTGATATTAATAAAAAAATTCTTTACATCTTTCAAAAGTTTACTGTTTCAGACCACCTGTTTTCTGATTATGATTTTACTACAGTACAAAAAGCCATCATTGGGTCATTGTTTTAAAACTCAAAACTTCAAAATAGTTCACCACTTACCAGCTTTTAACCAACTGCACTGAAGAAGTATTTGTTAATCGATCAGGGAGAACATCAATCTCCTTTAGGATATTGGCTAGTCTCACTGGCAATTCTTGTCGCAAAAATGAAAAAGAAGTTCTTTCACATGCATTGTCTGAACCTATAATAAATGAAATTCGTTTAGTTTTTGGATAAAAAATAATACCTAAATGATATAACCAAAACCATTAACTATCAAATATTGAAAACACAAATATTATACAATTATATTTCACTGCATTGAGTTACTCTTTCTAGGTAATTCAGGAGCACATATCTTTATTGACTTTTTCTTTCTTCTTTTTTTTCTAAAAAGTCACCAATATAGGAGAATTCTTTTATTTTTCAAGAGACTATGTTCCCAAGAAGTAAAAACATCCCACAGTTCTTAACATTCAAAAAGGGTCAGACAACAACACAACATTCTTTAGTGAGTTTAGACTGAATTGGGAGTGTGGGGGGGGGGAAGGTGATGGAGTGAAAATGGAGATGTTTCCAGACGAGCAATAAATAATGTTTCATTTAAACCCTTGAAACTCATAAAACTGCTGCAGCAAGTATATAAATATTTTCAGCAATAATTCAAATATATGGCAAACTATATTGGCGAAAAAGACAAAGTCTGTTAGGAATACAGAAAGATGTACCCTGGAAGGGGTAGAATCCATTAATTGGAGGGTACTTCATAATATTAGAAATCTTCTCCCAAGAAGTACACTGTTGTGAAGGAGGGGACACTTTCTAGTTCATTGTTAAATGGTGACTGGAAGCTAAAAATATTTTAACTCAAAGTTTAGGCAGATATAAGAGAAAGATAAGCTGAAATCGTTCAGTATCAGCAGGGCTGCAGGTGGCCTTGACCTGTAAGCGCAAACTGTCAAGAGAGTAGCCACATCTGGGAAAAGGCCAGGTGCGCAGACCTTAAGGTTCCAGGACCTCACCGCAGAGTGGACCCCCATTCGTTGCTTAGCCTTGATACCAGCCCTTCCTATACCAGGGTAGAAAGTTATGGCAGCTCCCCAGTGCTAGTGCCACCCGGCCTGGATCTTACGTCCCCTCTCACCAAAGTCCAGCAGCTGCTTCATGGAAAGCGGGGAGGGGCTGTAGCGGGAGAAAAGCTCGACCTCCCGGGGTACCAGGCCGACGCTGCTCAGGGAGCCGGCGCTGCGCATCGCGAAGCGAGCCGCCTTCATCTTGACGCCCACCGAGCTTGGCAGGGACTGGTGCTGGCGAAAGCTGCTGGGAGCAGAACTTGGGACCAAGGAGGGGACGCGGTGTGTCCAGGCGAGAACCGCAGGTGCACCGTCAGGCTCGGGTTTGGAGGGTGCTGTAGAGGAGCCAGGCAGTGAGACCCAGGTGCAGTGGCGCAAATCCTTGCGTCTTCCCACCCTAGCTGCCTTTTATTTGTCTCTCTGCACTCTCCACCCCCAACCCCAGCCGGGAGGAGTCACTGGGACTTGGCAACAAGTCCTGAACTTGGGGCGACGCCAATCAGCTCAGAAAAGGAACTTTTGGCCCCGCCCCCTGGCCTGGGTCACCAAAGAGTGGCACAGTGACCACGTAGGGGCCTGGCACTGGCGGAAGGGTAGAGTGGGACGGTGGCCAGAGAGGCGGAAGCTGGGAACAATGTGGGCTCAAGATCAGTCTCTGGGGACCGGGACCCAAGTCGCGTGGGTTGGGGGCCCGCCCAGGCTCGTCCTTGTTTACAATTCCGAAGCTGTCTCAATGTCGCGCATTCCGGACCTGAAACTGTTTCCAAGAGTCACTCAGAGAAGCTTATTGGTCCTCGCTCAGAGCGGGACTTTTACAGTAGCCAGTCATCTGCGTACAAAAGTATGGGCTTCCCTGCATTGGACAGAGAAAGGAATGAACAATCTAGAGGTTTCCCCGCATTTCCCCATTAGCAAACTGCGCACACCTTGGGAACTGAAAGTCCCTTTTGCTTTGACTTTAGGAGCTGCCAAAGGGAATCTACTTTTTTTCCCCCTGGGGGGAGGGGGAAAGACCATCAATTCGTTTATCTCCAGTAAACACTCCCCCCCCCATTAGATTTATCTCTTTATTTAAAAAGTGAAAAAAAAAAGTGATCAATTCGTTACTTTGACTCACCTTTTTCTCCCATCAGAAAATTTCATCACTCTCTCCCCTTGTATGAAATGTCCTTACACTAAATCTTTGCCCGAGGCATTCTATTCTGCCTTCAAATGTCCTGCACAAACTATCTGCCCCAAGAGGTTTTTCCTGATTGCTCCTCTGCCCTCCTTCTTCCACATATGGCCTTTGTCACTCATGTAATTACAACACACTGTAGTTGTTTAGGTTATTATATTATCGCATCTTCCTGATTTTGCTCCCCTAAAAGAGATCAGAATAGGAACTTTTCTGATGAGTCTTTGGGATTCTTACCCTGCTTTGTCACTACTCAATATGCATTAAATTAGAACATTCCTCCTAACATTCTTCTCCTCTCCCTACACCTCCTACATTCCCTAAAGGGAATGGAGAATGAAGCCACAGGGTTGGGGTAAGCTGGTAGTATGAAATTTGGTTACTAATGAAATGGAATGGGACCTAATGAGTTTAAGATGTTGTTTGCTATACAAGATCCCATTTGGCCTCCTGCCCCTGCATTTAATAAGCAGCCTGGGAGAAGGGGATTATGAAAGTCATAGGTGAACCTCAACTCCATTGTCACTCTTTGCCTTCTTTCTCTAGGAGATCTCCTTCAGTTATAGGACCAATACCCAATTTATTTCTCTAATACAGACTTTCTCATGACAGCCAAATTCCTATGCTTTATTAACTATTTGACTTCTCCACTTGGATGTCTAATCAGCATAAATTTTGCTCCACCCAAATCCACCACTATTACTGGGGTTCTGAGCTTGTCCTGTTAAGCTCTCTGTAATTTTTGTTACCTGTGTATAGACACCATATTTACTTTCCTACAATTTCCCAGTTTGTTTTTGATCATAAATCTTCCAGGATTTTTGACTCTCTTTGGTCCCCAAATATTTTGCTGAGACTTAAGAAAAATGGCCTTATGAAGACATCTGACTATTCTAATCTTCTTAATTATGAGAATGGGGCTTAGCTTTTTAAAGACAGTGAGAGATGATTCTGGGGTGCATGAAAAGACTCCAGCAGTTGCACTTGGGTGACACAGAAAAAGAAAAGAAAATGCATCAATTCAAAACAACAGCTCAAGCATTTATCTTAAGTTGGAACAGTTGTGTGAACATAGCAAATTTCAAACTGCATCTCCACTTGTACATAGGTTTTGATACCACCATAATTTATATTTTGGTACTTGGAATCATTTATTTAACATTTACATAGTACTATGAAGCAAAGACCTGTGTTCAAGAAACCAAAAGATGAAATAAGACTCACTTTTATGAAGCAAACAAATTTAAGGCAAAATCCCCTCTTTTCCATGAAAATCCTGGGAGAGAATCCCTCCCCTTTTTTTTTTGTGGTGCTGTGGTTGAACCCAAGGCCTTATACATGCTACTAAAGCTCTCTACCACTGCACCACCCCACTCCTCCATGGATTACATCCTTATGTGAGGTCACAAATAGACAAAAATACATACTGCAAAGAATTATACTCTGATTTGCATAGGGAAGGCAAAGGAAATTATGTAGTGCAGGTAGATGTAGGAAATATGAAAGTCCCATTTGTTGAAGTCCATTTAGTACTCAACCTCACTTACCCTGTCAGTTGTGGGATGATTAAAGATCAGGTGGAGTCATGTGATGTTCACAGAGATGACTAAGAACTAAATGTGAACTGAGGTCACCCAAATTTTGTCTCCATGTTATCCCATTCAATAATATTTACCACAATTGCTCTCAGAGTACATTGCATTCTTCTAGGTCATTTCTGTATGATGGGAACTCGTGTTATAATTGGCACCATTGATGTTAGCTGGGCTGGAAGGGTCAGGTCACAATGTTACCCAGTTGGCTGAAATGTGATGTATTACTATGATTAAAGAGTGGCCTGGGGAGAGAGTGGCATATCTATTCTCAGCTACAGATCATTGAGATGATCCAGTTGGGACAAAGGTGAAACAAAAACTATTTGAGGACAGTGGAAGTGAAAAAAAAATCCATATATTCATTTGAGTAAGGGTAAACCATGAGAAGACTATGAAATGGTTTACTGTTGGGGGGAAGAATCAAAGCTACCACTTTGCAGATACAGCAACATAGCAACCCTGCATGAGAAACCCAATTTCTTGAAATTTTGAGGTAAACTCTTACCTAGCACAAAATAAGTCTGTCCAGCTTACTTGGAAAATCTAATATAAGGCTGGGAATGCAAGTCACAATATTTTTTAGAGGGTGGGAGATGACCAATTTGACAAAATGCATCAGAATCCTTAAAGAGAAGCCTATTCTATTTTCCCACCTCCATGAACATACTCCAAGGAAGCAACTAAAAATATACATAATTTGAACTACAAAGCCACAGTGGAAAGATTAATGGATTTAAGGTTAAGACATGAATAGCAAATTTGAAGAAAGTATTTGCATAATATGCAACAAATGATTATTTAAGAGTGGCTATTCAAGTAGGGAACAAAAAGGTCATGATCTGTTCTCTCACGGAGATTATAGACTTCTGGGGAAATAGCTATTACCAAAGAAAATGGACAATAAGACTGTGTATTAAATCGGGACAAGCACTATAAAGAAAACTCACATAAAGAATATAATGGACTAGAACTACCTTAGATTTGGTGGTCAGAGTTGTTCTTTCTGAGATAATGACAACTAAATGAGATGGAACAGCCTTCTATTGCAGATGACAGCAAATGCTGGTGAAACATGTTGGTGGAGATATTGGAGGAAAGCAGAGGCTAAATCACCACTTTGTCTCTGCTGTTTCTTATAATCATGCTAACTTAGAGGATATCAGGTGCCAGGAGCATTTTGTGGATGTACCAACACCTATTCACAAGTACTTCAGACTCATAGTAGATGATGGGAAACAATGGTCAGCTATTTTATAATTTACAAAACTTTCATTCAATCCCTAGATTACAAAAAGCTGTAATTAAATGCATTAAGACAACAGTTCACAAGAAAGTTTTGACCAATGTACCATGTTAGTTATGATGGTGTTGGTGGTCATGGTGATGGTTCCTGACAGTGAGTGATGCTATCGATGCTAAGGAGCATGTGGAGGAAGAGCTACTATGTTGGTGATCAGGGACTTTTACCTCTGAGAATCAGCACTTAGGTTGACCTTAGAAGAATGAGGAGAATTTTGGCAAATCATTGATAGGCAGTGAGAAAAAAAATCATCCAAGCCTTGGCAAAATTACAGATTTGGAGCTAGGGATACATGAGTGGAGTAATAACCAATGTAGTCTAGAAAAACCTGAGACAGGAGGGAATGGGAGAATGTGTTCCCTGCTCAAATTTGTTAACAGTTAAATAATTCAATTCAACTGAACTTTTTTTTGAACACCTGTGCTTTGGGCCCTGTGATTGATGGTACGGATAAAAAGTGAAGAAGGTATAGTTTCTTTTTTCAAGGATAGGAGAAAGACATGAGTAATATTTTTAAAAATATGATGCACATAAAGTATGTCTGGAAGAGGCAAGGAGTCAGGGAAGTCTTCCTTGATAGAGGAGGACATGTAAGTTATAAAGGTTGAATAAACATTGATAGGCAGATTGAGAGGAAGGGTATTAGGCCTGACCATCATGAGAAGGAATGAAAGGAAACTTCTTGTTTGGTAGGCTCCGTGGGCTTTGTCAAATCTGAGAATGAAGATTAAAAAAAAAAAAGTTCTCTGATGTTCTAAGCCTGTAATACTGGAAGGAAGTGATTTCATTAATAAAGTCAAGGCAGCCAAAAGGGTCAGGAGGAAAGGATTATGTTGATTGGAAGATAATGTGAGTGAGGAGTGATGGAGTGATATTTTATCCAATTTCTTTACACAAGGCTCCCCTCCTATTTAGCTTCCAACTGTATCTCACTTTTTTCCATACACAATATTTCCTTCTAGGGTAGCCCTTCGTTTTATTCTTGGCCTTCTTAAACTTATCAAGGCCAAAATCTTTCACCTCCCTAATGTCATACCTTAGCAAAAACATCATTCCTTTCTTTTGCCAATGTTATTTAAAAAAAAAAAAGCAAATGAATCCAGAATCCTGAAGCTAATACCTCTTGAATTTGGGGGTGGAGGGAGGGTGGTAAAAAGCATTTTTGTTTCAGCTCCTAAAACAGGCTTTTTTTCTCTTTTTTTCCCCCTTGAGAAATTTCCCAATTATGTTTGATGTTTGTTTTATAAAGCAATAAAGAAAGAAAGGTGAGCAAAAGAAAATGAACAATTAACTGAAGAAGAAAAATCAATGCATAATAAGCAAATGAAAACAACCTCAAACTAATGAGTAATTAGGAAAATAAACAGAAATAAAACAGACAACATTGTTCTACCATCAGATTGGCAAAAAAGAAAAAAAAAGAAAAAGGCTGATAGCATCTGTTAATAGGGCCTGAGGAATGAATACTGTTCTGTGCTGTTTGAGTGTAAAATTGACAAACTTTTTTGGAAGGCAATTGGCAGAATCTATAGAAATATCAAGCATGGTTATCCAAGGTGTCAGTCATTCCACATCTACAAACCTATCTTACAGTTTTACCAATGGAGAACATAGAGATATATGTATAAAGTCGTCCATTTTACTATTAACTATATGAACAAAAATTTGAAAACGACTTGTGTACCCATGAAGGAATGGGTGATAATCTATGGCTGCGCACTAATGATATACTCATGTATCAAATGTTATGCAGAAAATATAATGAATGAGGTAAGTTTTTGCAGCAATCTTGGAGGTCTGTGGCTCTGATCTTTCAAGGAAGAGTTTGTTGTCAGTTGCAAGGAATTCAATAGCTGACAGCCTTCAGCACCAACATGTTTGGGATCCACACAGCAGTTGAGCTGAAGCCACACCCTTTCCACACAACCCCTAGTGAAAGATGAATACCTAGAAGGACCTGGCCACTTCTCCTCAACATAGGACTCCTCTGATGGGAATTTTTTGTTTTGGAGGCCCCTGCTGGGTAGCTGAGGCTTTTTCAGATCTATGTCTCAGTCTGAGTCTGCCCTGCTCAGTATTGCTTCCTTGTCCTCTTTCCTTTCATCTGCATCATAGTTGGGAAAACTTCCCCGGATCAACTTGCTACCTCCCCTTTAGACTTTCACATCCTGCCTCAGTCAACCTAGCTGGGAGCTCTGGAACAAACACTTGCCATTAGAGAAGTCCTACACTGGGAGAGAGAGAGATTATTTCCCTCCTGTCCCTGACTGTATAACTGGGATTTACATACTTGGTGGTCGCCATTTGTAAAAATCCCACTTGGGACTCTGGCTCATGAGATTAGGGAAAGACCACGTCTGGAAAATTTCTCCCACAACTAGATAGTAAACACAACATAATAAAGCATTTTGGTGGAAATGACTGAGACTAGTGCCATCTTTATAAGTATCTTATGGATGTAGGGATAGTATTCATCATCATGTACCATGTCATCATTCATATGAATTCATCTTTGGAGACTGAATGTTTCCTTGAGAATGACTGGTGACTACTATGAGCCAGGGGTGTTGTGCACCCTAACTGAAGCGGCTATGCTGGATGTCAGATTCTCACCAAACCATATTAATTAGTGGAAATGTAAACTAGTACTCTGGGCATATATACAAAGGAAACGAAATCAGTGTGTTGAATAGACATCAGCTCCTGTGTTCATTGCAGCACTATTCACAGTAGCCAAAAAATGGAAACAATGCAAGTGTCCATCAATTGATGAGTAGGTAAGGAATATGTGATACTGCTCGATCCCCAATGAAATACTATTCAGCCATAAAAAGAAGAAAATCCTGTCATTTGTAACATGAAAGAGCTTGAAGAACATTATGTTAAATGAAATAAACCAGTCACAAAACACAAATACTGAATGATCTCACTTGTAAGTGGAATCTGAAATCGTTGAACTCTTAATTGGAGAGTAAAATGTTGGTTACCATAGACTGGGAGATGGGGACATTGAGAAGATATTGGTCAAAAGATAACAAAATTTCAGTTAGACAGGAGGTGTAAACACAAAAGATATCTTGAAAAATACAATGACTATAGTTAATAATAATGTGAAAATTGCTAGAAATAGATTTTAAGTATTCTCACCATAAAAATAGTATGTGAGGTAAAATATATATATATACATATATATGTATATATATATACATATATATACATATATATGTATATATATATATATATATATATATATATATATATATATATATATATATAAATTACCTTCATGTAGCCATTCCACAATGTATACTTATTCCAAATAATAATAATATTTGCACATAATACACATATATGTTTTTCAATTAAAAAAAGAAAATTAAAAAAAATACAAGTCAATATAAAAACATGGTCCAGGAGCATGTTATACAGGCACTGATTTTTATTTATGCTATCGTTTCTACCAGCCCACCTCCCCCAAAACCTTTTCCCTCCCATCTCTGCTTACCAGGGAATGCAGATTGACACCATGTGTACGTACTGACTTAGGAAATTGTCCTCTGTAGTTTGTTAATTGTACAAAGCATGTTGCAGACCAATATATTAATAATATGATGTGATTTTTATTAGAGAGAGGGAGAGAAGTGTATGTGAATTTGAATTCATGGGAGCTTACAGAGAGTCTGAGAAGGAACTATACCAAACAATTATGGTATTGGAGATGTGTGGAAGGAGAAATACTCACTTCTCTCTCCATATTTATGTTCTACATGGTGCTAGCACAGTGCTAAAACCGGTAATAGTTCTTGACCGAGTCAACAGTGTAGGAAACACACTCCTCTGTGAAGGGTTGTCACTTGCTTTGTGATTTACTTCTCTCTTGGGATTATGGAATGAAACAACAGTGAACCTGGGCAGCCAGATCTTGACTTCTGCTATTGCTGACTATGCCCCTGCCAGTTCCAGTGGTCCCTTGTGACTGTGTTTCACTGTAGTGTGAAGGATTGGGAGGGCACAGTGGAGAGCATTTCTAGAAATAAATGCAGTACAATGAGTCATGACGGTCTAACTATTTGGGATATTGGCCCACTGTCACTGAATTTGAAGGTAGAACTAGGGCTCTGGAAACTGTATAATCCTAGGCAACTTCAAAAGGTTAGGAGGATTAGCCAACTCTCCAGCCCCTCAATTTCTCAAACTCATTAATCACAATAATGTTGACCCCCTACTGCCTTTCTGTTACCTGTTTTCATGGGCACTTTACATATCAGATGCGAGGGTTTGATATATATCTTCCAAAATCCATGTTTACACTTAATTCTCAATGTGGTGTATTTAGAGGTAGAGACTTTGGGGGGAAGTTAAGTCGTGAGGGTTTTGCACTCCTAAGTGGATTGGTACTTTATTAAAGGGCTGGGAGGAACTGACTTAGGTTCTTTTTGCTTTTCTGCTCCTCCATCATATGATGACAGTGTTCCAACCCCCCAGAGGATCCAGCAACAAGGCATGGTCTTGTAAGGAGAGAGCATTCCTCAGCAGATAATAAACCTGCAGGTACCTTGACAAAGTACTTTCCGGCCTCCAGAACTATAAAAAAATAAATTACTTTTCCTTTTAAGTTGCCCAGGCTAAGTATTTTGTTATGGGAGCACAAATGGACTATATACCAGATGACACTCGGGACTATCTCATCTCTGAAATTATGAAGGCTGGTGGTTCCTCCCCTCTCGGATTCCAACACATCCTGTTCTTCTTCCCTTTTGTGTATCTCCTTTCTGTCCTTAATCCTGTCCTGGCACTCATGAAGATTATCTGGCCATAATCCATTCCTTTTGCTCTAATATGTCATTCATTTTCTGTTTCCCATGTTTTCCCTCTCCAGCTAGATGCTCTGTTCATTATTTCTTTCATTCTCACCTCTCTGCTTCCTTCTCATTCTTCTTCTGTCTTGCTATCTATTAACCAAGGGATGTATATTATTCTTCTGTGATATTTTATCCCCAAGGCAATCACAGCATCTCTAGGTGTGTAGAAATCATAATTTAGCTAACCAACTGTCTGGATTCTATGTTGTATCCTTGGACCTCAGAGTCTTCCTAGGCCCATCTCATCATGCATCAAGTCCTGATTTAACTCAGGCATCATCTAATTTCTTTGTCTTATTTCATCTACATTTGACTAGATTCTTTTCTGAACTGTTTTGGATATTCTTCAAAGTGACATAGCCTCTCATTCTCCTCACTCTTCTTCCAAACACATCTGCCTTCGGGAACTCAGAATTTGTCTTCAAACTCCCTATATAACCATTTGCTTCCCTGAACATTCTCTCCATATTTTTGCCACAACTTGAAGGCACCATGTTTCTTGTAGCTTCTTGGGTGTAGATGACTTTTTTCAACCCAAAGTAATTCATGTGCTAAAGGTGAGATAGGAATCCTCCTCCTCCTCCTCCCATACCTTGTCTGTTACCTCTGCTGCTTTCAAAACATTTTTCTTACATTCTCTACAGATCACAAGTCCTTTGCAGAACAGGCATCAGACAATAATAGTTGGTTGCTGCCATTTATAGAATACCTGGTGGCTGTCTTCCTTGTTAATATGACTCCTGTTATCACTGTTGTTAAATTTAATGCCACTGTAACGGATCCAGCTATACTTCCTCCCCCAATTCATCAATATCTTCACCTTAATATCACCATACAGCCCAACTCAGCTTCCTATTTCCATAATCACACTTCTAAAGTTGTCTTCACAAATAATACCATGTCCAAATGATCCAATATAAGCATCCTATGCCCTCCCATAATTTGAACATTGAACTTGACTCTTTTTTCAAGTTCAATACCTCAAACTCACTGGGTCTCTCATTACACTTTCCTTCTTAGGTCTCCTTTCCACTCTTATCCAATGAGAATGCCCTAGTCCAACACTATAATTATTCACCCTTGGGAAAACCTTTTAACTATCCCCTTCTGTTTTGCTTACTTAGTAAGCCAACTCACATTAAACCACTCTAAATATAGAAAGTAGGTACAAATTTCAGTCCATAAATGTCAAATGTGCAAGGGTTGATATTTGATTTGCCTTGACTTCCTATGTAAGTCAGATTGCTGTCTATGATAAGATCCTCTGGAGAATTTAAGATTTTATTCTTCTTTTTCTCAGAGCTTATGGATACCTAAGGTATTAGGGCAGCTGGGCATCTAGCCATGTAATATCCATTGAGATACTTTCCATTCAAATTTGGTCTTAGATTGTTGGTTCAAGCGAATTGTTGCTTCATTATGCCTCATTCCATCCAAAAGACCCAATAGGCCTGGTGCTTTTTCTTTGTGCTTTTCTGAAGTCCATGGGAAGTATTTCACTCTGCTGCTCCTGAAACATACTGACATCTTTTGCTCCATCCACATCAGTGTCCCATTTGTTGTGGCTGTACTACATTATTAGGCTGAAGCAAACTTTACAAGGTTGTCTCAGGCCTGTGTGCCTAAATGCCCCCACAGCTATTGTTTTTCCTCCTGACTGCCAAGGGTTTTGGTACAGAAAATGAGTTTCAAAAGCAAAGATCTTGAAAGGATTTTTAATATGTGAATATAAAACATATCGCTTCAAGTTTCCCAATAAAATTACCTCTCAAACCAGAATATATTCTCTGGTTCTGGAGTTATAGAATTGAATAAGAGTTGGAGAATTGACAACAACTCAGACGAGCCGTAAAAGGGGGTTACTGGATAGATCATAGGAATCATACGTAAGTTTTGTGGAGCCAAGAGAAATGAAAACATGAATTTCAAATTTTCAGTAAAGCATATCTCTTAAGTTTGTAGTGAGTATTTTTGGCCCTTTTGTGAATTATGGTCCATCTATCCACATGGGTGACGGAGGAACATGGAGCCATAAAAAATGTTGGTGAAAACACACAGTTAATATTTTGAATATCACATGCACAGATGTAAGAAAATACACCAATTTAACAATAGTGGTTAATTTTTAGGTGGTAGAATTATGGGTATTTACGTTTGCTTCTTAAATGTTTTCCCAAATGTTAAGCAATGAACTATGTCTGTGTTATTTCTTAATCATATGAAAATAAATGTTATTTCAAAAGTTGAAATGAAAATAGAAAACATGTAGAAGAATTTGGAAAATATATATTCAAAAAAGGCTTTTGTGGGGATTAAATTTTGAAAGAAGAGCAAGATTTAAAACTGGGTCAGCAGACTAGTTGCAGTGGCACACACCTGTAATCCCAGCCAGTCAGGGCCTGAGGCAGGAGGATCGCAAGTTCAAAGTCAGCCTCAGCAAAAGTGGGGCAAGAACCTGTCTCTACAAAATAGGGCTGGGGATGTGGCTCAGTGGCCAAGTGCCCCTGAGTTCAATCCCTGGTTCCTCGCCCTCCCCCCCCCCCAAAAAAAAAATACAGGTCAGCAGTCTTCTGCCTTCTCTTTGCAACCCCTTGTGCACATCAAGAGACAGAAAGATTGAGGAGCTGGGCCACCTGCAGACCACTCCCTCTCCCTCTATCATTCCCACCCAATAACTGCTGGGGGCTGATACTGAGCCACTGCTGGCTGAAACTTTGCTTCCGGTTCTCCTGCCTGTTTTTTTTTTTTTTTTTTCTCTGCTTTCTCATCATTGGCTAAATTTCCAGGAGTTTCACCAAACAGCATATTTCCTCTCCCCACAACCCCACCACACACAGAGTTCAGATAGAATTGGCTTCCTTTTAAAAATCAAGGTTTTGCCACCATTCAGGTTTGGTTTATGTAGTTCTGATTGGCCACCTCGGATCAGCTTTTCTGATGTTTCATATAATAAAAGGGCTATGATCAGGCTCCAGGTCATGTGAAAGACAACTGGACAAGACAAAAGGAAGTCTCATCGTTTCTTTGTTTAACCCAGGGCAGGATTAAGAAAAAAAGAACAATAAATAAAATTACATCAACCTTGCACTGACTATCCAGGTAAAAATGAAACAAATTTAATCAGTTATATAAATATTCCTGACTAGCTAGTTAATTCAATCAATTCATGTGCCCTGCTCTATTAGTCTCAAAAATTTGGCAGTGAAATGTCAGGTATCAAGATGTTACGCCAAAATTTTTTGTTTGTTTGAAAATACTAGTTTAAGCAAGTGTGTGTTATGCAAGCTCTCAGTTCCTCCCTGTCCAACGGCGGCTGCTAATAGATCGTATCCTTTCCTATTTGGTCTAGATTGGTCTTGGGATTCTTCCCAATGTAACACTCCAGATGCCTGTGTATGAGTGAATTAGGTTTTGGGGATGCAACCCCTTTATTCCTGGGATGGGGTCCAAGGCATTTCCCAGTGAGGCATCTGGTCTACAGCAACACCCCTGCCTCCACCTTCCCTTTTCCATTTGGAAAATCTGCCCCATGACAAATGTGAACATCATTTTAAAAAATCATTTTTACATTTTACAAATGTAAAACTGCCCATGACAAATTGTGAAAATCATTCATTTAATCCGATTTATTCACCTGCAGAGGAAAAAATGAAAGAATAAACATTAAGTCATCCAAGTCACACAGCCAGTAGGAAACATGGATTGTCTAAATCTCAGTTTAAACAGATACCTTTGCCAAACTCTACTGGGTCTTGAGAATTCTAAATAAATTTTACCTTAATGTTTTTGACACTCTGGAACTAAGAATGCCTGTTTGCTCTCTTGGCCAAAACCAGGCAACAATCTGAAACTGAGTTTAAAACAAACCAAGCAGATGCTTGACATTCAGTGGTTGGTGTGTTGTATGACACTTATTTTACCTGACGTCCTTTCACAAGTAGATCATGGTGTTAACTCCACCAGAGAGAAATCTAGACTGTTTCCGACTTTGACAATAATCACACAGGCACATGTTCCTTTCCCCCTTTAGAATCTCTGTTTTGAAATAAACTTGAGGATCCAACTGTGCTGAGTCTGGGCACATGTTTATGTTCTTGTTGACAAAAGGTTTGTCTGGCCAGATTTCAACAGCCAGTGCTGAATGCAGAATGGAAACGCAGGTGGGAAAGGCTGGGCTCCCCTTCCGGAATCTTTCTCCACCCTTTCCACACTAGGCTTCTTCACCCTCTCCTTTCAACACACTGTCTCCTCAGAAGTCAATGTGTGTTGGAGCAAAGGGATAGTTTTTCTTTCCTAGAGCAGAAATTAATTCACAGGTTTCATTTCTTCTTTAAAAACGAAAATAAAGTTACTTTCTGCACCGCACGGTTTTCATAGACATTATTTTGCAAGAAAGAACAGTCTGTTTTGCAGAAGCTGAGCAGAGAAAGACCAGCCTTCTCTTTAGTGAAGCTAAGTGGGTGAGAGGTCAGACCAACGCCCACAGCAGAGCTGGACAGACCACAGCCGGAGTCAACAAGGAAAAGTTAAGTAGGTAAAAGGTCACTGTGGTGAGGCAGCAATAACTTTCCATGCATAAGCTCTTAGGCATCCAGTTTCTGTTCGTGGAAATAAAGCTTTTTAGGGGAAAGGTTGTGGATACCAGCGGCAGCTCTATAATAACTCTTGCCTGATCCGAACTGTGTCCAGAACATGAGATTAAGCTGCTCAGGTTTCCTGGCCATTAGGAATTCTGCTGCTCCAGTGGAAAAACAGATTGTACAGTGCTTATAGGTCATCCTGTGCTGAATATAACAAACTGATAAATAGCCTGTCCACTGACAAATTCATATTATGTAAAGTAACTTTACAAGGAGAGATTCTTTCAAACAGTATATTTCCATAAAAGAACTTATAGTTTTCTTATTAGTGTTCTAGACTAGAGCAATGGTTCCTCAGGTGGATCTGATGTGCAGCCTAACTGTAGACTTCTTAAAATATGGCTTTAAATGACTCCAGATTAGGAGAGAATTTCTCCACATTTTAGAACATGCTTTTTAAACTGTAGGTTAAAAGTAATCACAGGGTCATCCCATCAGTTTAATGGGTCACAAATAACATGAAAAGGAAATAAAAGTGGGAAAAAGCATGCCTGTAATAAGTGAGGGGTTTTGTTTGTTTGTTTATTTGTTTTTGCTAAACTTTTGTTTCAGATCTATCTGGATCTTGATGTAAGAAAACCACTATTCTATATTTTAGGAACAAAATCTTGCTACCTTAAGCCCTCCTCCCAAAGATTGTTCTAAGTCAAACTGATTGTTAGCTTTTCAAAAAACTCTACTGATTCTACAGGATATTGTAGCTGTGATGGGGGAAACTTGCCATTTCATTATTTTAAAAGTGTCTGGCAAACAATGTTCTTCCCTGATGGTTTCCACTATTGGTTAAATGTGAGTATTTCTCTCCTAAAATATCAGGAATGTAAAAAGAAAGATCATGGTCAACATTCCAAGGTGAATAAATGCAAATGAGAAAGAAGTTGGTTGCTCAAAAGCCTGCACAGACACTTGCCCAATGTGCACTCCATTTAAAGAAAATAGAGTTAACCAAGGACGAGCAGGGCTAGCTCTTACCTGTGGAATTTTAAGGTGGTAAACAGGTTGTCACTTAAAATGACTATAAACTGTCAAATGAAAGAACTGGTGCTCTGAGAGGGTGGGGCAGTCCCACTCCAGTACAGCAAACTGTCCAATAGCTCTTAGAGATCCCAGAGACTATCAGTGGGGGCAATAGTAGTAGAAGTGAGAGACTCTAATTTTTGGATGACATTTTTTTTCCAATAGAGGTCTTTTATTGTATCATTCAAATACCACAAATTGATCTTATAATCTGGGTTCTTGTTTCTATAGCTGGGTAACTCAGATCTTATTCATCAGCCTGCTGAACTGTTCCTTTTTCAGAAACATAGATGCCAGCCAAAAATTTTGGGATATCCTTGTTTTTAACTGTTGTGGCTTGCTAAATCAAAGCAGCTGAATTTGAAACAAGTTCAATATAATTTCTTTCCAGGATTAACGCATCTTTCTGGGCTTGAGATACTGAACAAGCAGCACCTGTCCTCATCTGAACCTTGCAGATGTATTTTTTCACTCAAGGAATTTTAGATCTCAGCAAGAGACCCATTTCTTGAATAATGACATTGATGGGGACAAGAGTGCACACAGACCTTGTCTTGTAAGGAAGCCCAGCTTATCTGCACATGACTACAGATAGTGTGAACTGCAGCCACACCTTCTCTCTTGCCCTGTTATTTGTCAACCAGAGCCTCTTCTTTGTCTTCCCTAGGAGACTGAGTTCAAGTCTGATGTTATTGAAGTCCTTCCCGAGGGTTCTTCTAGGGTCCTTCACAATAACTAAGCATCCCTTCACAGTGATGTCAACATGTTCTGGAATGTCGACCCTCTAATTGCTGAGAGTGGTCTTTGTTTTCACAATAGATATGGCAAAGAGAGAAGGATAGACCTCCCCCCCCCCATCCATTAATGTTCTTTCTTATTTTTCTTTTGATTTTCTTTTAAATAAGTGCTTCTGAGTCATTTCTAACCTTTCCCTGGCTGCTAATGGACACTGTATTTTAGGATGCAGTTAGAGAATCTATACTCAACATCAATTTGAAAGGAGAGAGGAGGCTTCAGCTATTAGACCTATTTATGAGGTCTCTGAATGACTGAGATTTTCACATTTTATCTCCGTTTTCCTTAGACACAGCCTCTAAGGAAACTCTTATTTTAATTCTGCCTCTACATTGATGAGGAAGAATTAATATTCTCTGTCTTTCAAAAAAGGGTGCCTAATGATTTAATCTAGCCATTTCAGTATTCTGATTTATGAAGGGATTTCTGGAAACCAATGAACAATAGCATTTGCCCTTCTTTCTCAAGAAAGGAAGATTTGCTGTGTTCTGGCAACCAAAGAAATAATTAAGCTAATTTCTCCAGGAACCTTGGAAAAAGTGGCAACACATAATGGATTTGTCCTTTAAGAAACAAACATCTTTTCAGTCACAAATCCATTTAAGGCATTTCCAGATCAGCCATAGGTTATTTTTCTCATTAAGGTTGTGTTTAAATGGTTGTACCCGGACGTAGGAGACATGAGACAAACAACACCTGCGATAAGAATTGGTGAAGTATTGATTTTTCATCAGTCAAAAAGTTTGCTAAGCAGATGAAAAACATTTGCACCTTCATGGTGACATTTTCCTGAGGTCTTGCTAGTGGAGAGATATTACTTTTCCTTTAACACCAAAATTTTAATTACCAGAAAGGTTAAGGGCATTGTTGGTAAATTAGAGGTCATATCAAGACAGTAAATCAGGTTTGAATGAATGTTCATATTATCTTCGCCTCCCGTTCAACTTTCCCCTCCCAACATGACTACATTTCCTGTGCTGTTAGCTCTGTTAACAACAATGGGCAGATTGGAGGATTTCAGTAGGTTTTATATTTCTATTATGAAATGCACTTTCTCAGTGAAAAAAAAAAAAAAGAAGGATGGACTGGGAACCTAGACATCTGGGTCTTGTAACTTCTTTCGATACTCACTGAGAGCCTGTGGGAAGGTGAGGGGAATCATTTTTGTCTGTCTAGGTCTCAGTTTCCATGTTGATAAAATTGTACTGTTATAGATAACCTCTAAGGTGCAAATCTCCTCACTTGCCCACTATAGACTTCAGAGTTGTCACTGAATGAGTCTGAAAAATTATTGCCTTTCCAACACTGAGGAAGAATCTGGATTAGAATTCATTTATTATAAACTTCTCTAATTGGGGACATGCTTACAGCCTCCTCAACCAAACGCCATCTCATTCTTGCCAGGCTACTTCAGGTGATCCAGTGTTCTCCCTCTAGTAAAGGGTATTATTTCCTTTTGGTGCAGGAAAAACTAAGTTCTTTATGCTAAGACACTGTCTTTACTCTATCTTCCTCTAGAAGGAGTTAAAATAAAACTAACCCCTTCTAGTTTCTTCACTTGACATTTAGTAGTTATGCTATCTCAATTCAAGACCCCAATTTCTCTTTGGGGAACACCCCATTGTATTTTGTCTTGGAGGAAGAGGTGCACAAAAGATGTTCTCTCTCTCTCTCTCTCTCTCTCTCTCTCTCTCTCTCTCTTTCCTTTTAAAACCAAAGCCAGATATTTGATTTAGATTCAACTCATTGAGTATTCTCTGATGGGGTTTCAAATCTTGAATGAGCACTGCTGCTTCAAGAGCCATGGGGCCATCATTATGGACAGTGGCAGGGGTGTGGGGACCAGTTGGTGTCTTCAGGCACTCTTGTTCCAGAGCCTCTTCTATCTTTACTGAACCTGATCCTCCTACCAGTTCTAGGTTTTGTGAACATATTTCTCCTTTGATTAAGATATCCCTGGTTAGGTACAACAAGAGATTTTTAAAACTGAGACTAGAAGCTGGCAATTGAGATGCCTAAATGAAATTCCATGAAATTTCCCCACATTTTTGGAAGCCAATGACATTAATGCCTGAGTATTCTTTTCCTCAGATTTTGCACCCCATTTGTTAACATCATTCTCAGAGCTTTCATTATCTTATATATGTTTACAGTAATACTTAGCTACAATGTTTCTGTTATCTCAACAGTATAGACTAGGGTTGAACTGGTTTTTGATGCAGCAACAATATACTTTTGGTGGAGTTTATTCTCAGTGAAAGAAAACTCCAATACCTGATTTTACCCATCCTCCACAGAACATATACACTGAACTAATAGATTTTTTTAAGTCCCATAATGTTGTGTCTCATCAATCTTGACTGTCAAGAGCTTAGTGAATTGAAATTCTATCTTATTGTTCATTTCTTTTAAACTAGTTTGAGTCTGTTGAAAAACTGACAATTCTGTTTTTGCCATTTGACCTTATCCTTAAAAGGATAAGGTCATGGTCCAAATTCTTTGGAAGATCTCTAGGAACTGTTCCTGGAAGAAAACAGAATAAAAACCAATTTTAAAAGATGCAGCTGAGAAAAGAATACCATGCTCAAACACATGTGGAAAATATGACATATTAAATCACTCTTTGAGATTTAAAACTTAAAATACATACAGACACATATAGAATTAAAAACTTGAAAAAGAATTAAGTTAGAAACCGCCTTCCAGATTTGCATTCATGAACTATAATTCAGCATTTCTCTAAATGTGCCCCATTTGCTATGCCTTGCTCAAATAAAGTAGGCCAGCAAAAATGAAATTATTTACTGCACGAATTTTACAACCATGTTTCTATTTATGTATAATGTGAAATCAATAGATAGAATATTCAGTGTTTCTACAATCTACTGAACCACAAACGCATCTTTTCCACAGAGCATCCTTCAAGACTGGTATGGGAAACTTGGCAAAACTACATCAGAGAGTATTTAAGGGCCATGGTTATTACACTAGCTATATGTCTGTCTAGCTTTCTAATCTTAAATCTTGTGAATTGATTTCAGGAACAACTCATACACAAGTACTATGAGCAAACATCAAGATTACTTCTTGAAAGAAAACAGTGTCAAAAAATTAAGTTTACTGAGTTCAAATCAACTTTATTGTTATTTATAAACAATAAAGTGTGCTCCTTCTAGGGGATGCATTCTGATAAATCTATCATAAGTTGAAAACATTGTAAATTAAAATACATTTTATCATTTAATCTACCAAACATCATAGCTTATCCACACAGTACAGTGTACAGTATCGGTTGTTCCCCTGGTGATTATGTGGCTGATTGAGAGTATGTTGAACTATATATTTCCAGCCAGAGAAATTATCAAAATTCAAACTATGACGTATGGCCTCTACTGAATGCATATCACATTTGTACCATTGTAAAATCAAAACATAATTATGTTGACCCATCATAAGTTATACCATTTGCTGTTTGTAAACACATATTTACACAAATATATATATATATATGTGTATAGATATGTATATATATGCATATATAATATATATTCACATACATTACTTATGTGTATGTATATATGTATATGTGTGTACAGTATTTTGGACATATATTGAATATTTTGTCCTGTCTGTAGTTTACTATTTCAATTCTTAAACAATGTCTTTAATGAGTGGAAGCTTTGGATTTTTGAAGTCCATTTGTTCTTTAATGTTCTTGCTGTTCTCAGCTTCTCTATCGTCTACCTTATGGTCACAGAGGGGGAAGTACATTTTCTCCTTTTATTTTTGTGTTGGCTCATCTCTGTCATTGTGTTAAGCTTTGGTCTCATTTCCTTACCCTCCTTTCCTTTCCATGGACTCATTCATGAGTTGGCTAGAAAAGTTTCTAGATGGCGGGAGTCTGAATTAGCCTGTATGACAGGTCAGTGGTTAGGCCCATTGTAAATGGGGCGCAGAGAACATTTATAACCATGTAAAATTTACACCAGAAGAGCTCTCTGGGAGTCCTTTCCTAACTTCCCTGATAATACAACTTCTCTAGATACTCTCTATCAGGTACCCTCAGGAATTTTCTTTAAGGTGCAATTATTTTTGATCATCTTGTTCATTTGTTTACTCATTTCCCATCTGACCTCCACATGAGACTGTAAACTTTTCTGCTTTGTTCACCTATAATGAATGAATGACCAGGAGAGACCAGGTTGCCCTGTGGCTTGCCCTACTGACAGCAGTTTGGGGTTGCAATCCCACCACTTCCCACTTCCTCTGTCACTTTAACCCCCCTACTGTGCATTTGTAAATAACTATATGGAGATAAAATCTTTGCATGGAATTGCTAAGCCCATTCCTTTAGGGAGGCAATCTCTTCCCTCTTGAATGCCTACTGGGATCCTCAGAAACTTCTCTGTTCACCCTTTCCTTGGTAAGAGAGGATTCAAGATAGGGGTAATGGGGGAATTATTGAGAAGATTGCTTTTTTTTCCCCCTGTAATTTCCTCTCTACCTTTTAGATGGGTAATTAGCAACAGAATATTGGTTTTTCTTAGATTGTTGCCTAGTAGCATAAGCTAGGTTAAAACAGTCCTGCTGGCATTCTGGAAAAGGGTTTCTTTTACTTGTGTTTATCATTCAGCTGCTGAAATTCACACTGGGTGGAAATTGGCATGACAGCCTTCAGCTCAGTTGCAAGTTAGAAGAAAACAGATTCTGCTTTGCTTAAATTGTTTTCGATTGACTGGGTAAGAATAAATTAAAGGTTCTCGTAGGTAATAGCTTCTGAATTCAATTAAAAATATCATCAGACAGCTGCTTTCTTTTTTTTTCCCTGAAAGTACAGAAATGATTTTGAGCTACTTAATTGATTTTCTTATGAAGTTTTTTGACTGACAGATTGAGCCTAATTCTTCCTCAACATTTTTCCACTCACATCAATATAGGACTAGAGAGCAGGAATCGGAAGAAAGGAGCAGTTACCCTGCTATGGTAAGAACCTCAGAGTTATAATCTTAAAGGCCAATCAGTTCATCTCTATGTTTAACCATTCACCTACACATTGATTTATTGATCAAACATTTATCCCTTAATTGGAGCCAGGTTCACTTCAAAAGCATTTAATACTTATTGCACTTGGGATTTTTTTTGTTTACAAATAACCCTACTTTGCTAGTCAGAGGTACTAATTAATAAGTACCCAGAATAGTGGACTTTCAATAAGCACTTAGTGGAAGACAGGAAGGGAGGATGGAGAGAGGGAAAGAAGGAAGTTAACAAGGGCAGTACCTTAAGGACATGGGTCTATGATGCTTTTTTTTTTTTTTTTTTTTTTTTTTTTTTTTGCTTTTGAGAACCATGGAACATCAGACTAGAGGAGGCTGGAAAAAAGAAAGAAACATACCCAGAGGCCAAGATTTCCCAAACTTTGCTCTCCATCAGTACAAGTCTAAGGAGATTCCACAAGAAGTGCTCCCTCTTAGCCATGGAGGCAAGATACATTTTCTAAACCAAAAGGTGAAATCATGGGGCATCACAGTAGGCCATAGAAGACCAGCCTGATTTGTTTGTTTGTTTGTTTGTTTTGCTTTCATTGAGAAGGCGGAACCTGAACGAATTCTTTGCTATCTAGTAGGGTTTCTAGCTTCAGAGGAGGGAGTATGGAATTCTGTTCTACCTCCACTCATAGCTGGCTATAAGTTCCCCTCTGCCTCTGTTCCATTACTTTGAAAGTGAGGTAAGGATGATGGGGATACCTCCCACGTTGCCTTTGTGAGAAGTGAATGTGCATCCATGTGAATGCGATTGATGGAACCTGGTTTCTTGACAGTAATTTGTGCTGAAGCTATGAAGAAGGATTCAGACAATTTTACATGCTTCATCCACCCAAAACCTTATCTATTTGAGAAGAAGAGACACTGCGAAAGAAACTAAGCCCCAAGCTGTACATTTTATATAATTCTGTTCTTCTCAATATCAAAACCAGTCAAAACTGGTTGACATAAGTGCATGAAGGATGGAAGTGAGTTTGGGGACTTCTGGAGTAAGTTCTGTAATTTTACCTGGTGGATGATCCCGTGGGTGGCTCCACAGTAAAGAACTGGTCTCTGTACACTTAGGTTTTGCATATTTTCCTTATATTATGTTTCAATAAAATAGAAATTTAAATATAATACAGAAAATGATAAAGAAAAAAACTTTCCGAGAAAAGCCTTCTGAGATAACAATGTTTCAGTGAGTTTTTTTTTTTCATGGTGTTCCTGAGCCAAAAGAAATTCCTAACAGTTCTGTTTATTAAACATTTAGATCCAACTTAATAGTAATAGTTTAAATGGTATCAGAGTGATGTCTCTGTTTTCCTAGAAAATTTTAAATATCCTGCAGCAACCTTGCAAATTTCTTGCAGTAATCTGGTTTGCCTTGGCAGACAGTTTGGGAACCAGGTGGTTGACCAGAGCTTTTAAACAATATGTGTTGACCACCAGGCAAAGACCATTTGCTAAAATTTTAATGTAATTTGACCATTGGTTACATCATAGAGATCCTTGGACAAAAGTTCTGAGCCATATGTTACTCTCAAGGCACAAGTTAGGTGGTTATCACATTTGACTTGAATGGATGAAACTTACCACCAGGATTTTAATATTGCTAATGTTATACACAATATTAAGCAACCCAAAGTTCTGGGTTCTAAGGGACTAGATTCTTACTCAATCTTGGTTATTGGTAGCCTTAAAGTCCTGATAACAAATTGTATTAGTTCATAAACTTTGCTGCTAATAAATCATTTGCAGTCTGGATTAACAATGAGCAAAAAAAAATTTTTTTTGCTTAATATACATGTAGATTTTTTGTTTGTTTTGTTTTTTAGTAGACAAAAATCAAAAATCCTTTCAAGATTCCACTGACATGTGAGACATAGAAGAAGTAAATTTTTGAAAGTTACATTTGTGGTGAAAAGTTTTCTCTAGTCCTTTACTTAGACGTGGCTATACCTTAGTCTGATTAATGAAGTCACTTTAGGGGGAAAAAGTGGAGGCTCCTTCTCCAGAAGACTACCAGATTTCTGTGTGGCAATGTTTGTCAGGGGTAATGTGTTTGATCCTCTTCCCAGATTCTGAATTCTGGATTCCTATATACACAAGCCAACTTTTCAAATAATGCTTGATCTTGAGGGTCTAAGGATGGTTGAAGCAACAATCAGCTTTATGTTTTTAAATTTTTTATATTTTTTTCACATCTTCATACATGTATTTTGTATAATGATAAGGGTCTCCTTTCACCATCCATGCTATTCCTCTTCTCCCTCCCTTTCCCTCCCAACCCCATTTTGAGTCACCCCCCCCCCTTATATCAGAGAAGACATTTGGCATTTGTTTTTTTGGGATTGGCTAACTTCACTTAGCATAATCTTCTCTAATGCCATCCATTTCCCTACAAATGCCATGCTCTTATTCTTTTTTATTGTTGATTAATATTCCATTGTATATAAATGCCACATTTTTTTTATCCATTCATCCACTGAAGGACATCTAGTTTGGCTCCACAGTTTAGCTATTGTGAATTGTGCTGCTATAAACATTGATGTGGCTGTGTCCCTGTAATATGCCGTTTTTAGGTCTTTTGGGTATAGTCCAAGAAGAGGAATAGCTGGGTTAAATGGTGGTTCCATTCCCAGTTTTCCAAGGAATCTCCATACTGCTTTCCAAATTAGCTGCACCAATTTGCAGTTCCACCAGCAGTGTATGAGTGTACCCTTTTCCCCTGCATCCTCACCAGCACTTGTTGTTGTTTGTCTTCATAATGGCTGCCATTCTTACTGGAGTGAGATGGTATCTTAGAGTAGTTTTAATTTGCATTTCTCTGATTACTAGAGATGGGAACATTTTTTCATGTACTTGTTGATTGATTGTATATCCTCTTCTGAGAAGTGTCTGTTCAGGTCCTTGGCCCACTTATTGATTGTTTTTTTGGTGCTTGTCTTGTTCAGCTCTTTGTATACCCTATCTGATGTGTGAGGGGTAAAAATTTGTTCCCAGGATGTAAGCTCCCTATTCACCTCACATATTATTTCTTTTGCTGAGAAAAAACTTGTTAGTTTGAATCTGTCCCATGTGTTGATTCTTGGTTTTAATTCTTGTGCCATAGGAGTCTTATTAAGGAAGTTGGGGTCTAGCCCCACGTGATGAAGATTAGGGCCTACTTTTTCTTCTATTAGATGCGGAGTCTCTGGTTTAATCCTTAGATCCTTGATCCATTTTGAATTAACTTTTGTGCATGGTGAGAGATAGGGATTCAAGTTCATTCTGTTGCATATGGATTTCCAGTTTTCCCAGCACCATTTGTTGAAGATGCTATCCTTTCTCCAGTGCATGGTTTTGGCACCTTTGTCTAATATAAGGTAATTGTAATTTTGGGGGTTAGTCTCTGTGTCCTCTATTCTGTACCATTGGTCTACTAGCTTGTTTGGGTGCCAGTACCATGCTGTTTTTATTACTATTGCTCTGTAGTATAATTTAAGGTCTGGCATAGCAATACCACCTGTTTCACTCTTCTTTCTTAGAATTGCTTTAGCTATTTTGGGTCTCTTATTTTTCCAGATGAGTTTCATGATTGCTTTTTCTATTTCTATGAGGAATGCCATTGGGATTTTGATTGGAATTGCATTGAACCTGTATAGTGCTTTTGGTAGTATGGTCATTTTAATAATATTAATTCTGCCTATCCATGAGCAAGGTACATCTTTCCATCTTCTAAGGTCTTCTTCTATTTCTCTCTTTAGGGTTCTATAGTTTTCATTGTAAAGATCTTTCACTTCTTTTGTTAGGTTGATTGCCAAGTATTTTATTTTATTTATTTATTTATTTATTTATTTATTTATTTTGAGGATATTGTGAATGGGATAGTTTTCCTCATTTCCTTTTCAGAGGATTTGTCACTGATATACAGAAATGCCTTTGATTTATGGGTGTTGATTTTATATCCTGCCACTTTGCTGAATTCATTTACTAGTTCTAGAAGTTTCTAGGTAGAGTTTTTTGGGTCTTCTAGGTATAAAATCATATCATCAGCAAATAGTGCTAGTTTAAGTTCTTCTTTTCCTATAGTTATTCCTTTAATTTCTTTCATCTGTCTAATTGCTCAGGCCAGTGTTTCAAGAACTATGTTGAATAGAAGTGGTGAGAGAGGGCATGCCTGTCTTGTTCCAGATTTTAGAGGGAATGCCTTCAGTTTTTCTCAGTTTAGAATGATGCTGGCCTGAGGCTTAGCGTAGATAGCTTTTACAATGTTGAGGTAAGTTCCTGTTACCCCTAGTTTTTCTGGTGTTTTGAACATAAAGGGGTGCTGTATTTTGTCAAATGCTTTTTCTGCATCTATCGAAATGATCATATGGTTCTTATCTTTAAGTCTATTGATGTGATGAATTACATTTATTGATTTCCATATGTTGAACCAACCTTACATCCCAGGGATGAATCCCACTTGATCATGGTGCATGATCTTTTTGATATGTTTTTGTATCCAATTTGCCAGAATTTTATTGAGGATTTTTGCATCTATATTCATTAGAATATTGGTCTGAAGTTTTCTTTCTTTGAGGTGTCTTTGTCTGGTTTTGGAATGAGAGTGATATTGGCCTCGTAGAATGAATTTGGAAGTACTCTCTCTTTTTCTATTTCCTGAAATAGATTGTAGAGTATTGGAATTAGTTCTTCTTTAAAGGTCTTGTAAAATGCGGCTGTATATTCGTCTAGTCCTGGGCTTTTCTTGGTTGGTAATCTTTTGATGGCTTCTTCTATTTCTTTGCTTGATATTGGTCTGTTTAAGTTGTGTATATCTTCCTGACTCAATCTGGGCAGATCATATGACTTAAGGAATTTATCGATGCCTTCACTATCTTCTATTTTATTAGAGTATAAGGTTTCAAAGTAATTTCTAATTATCTTCTGTATTTCTGTAGTGTCGGTTGTGATATTGCCTTTTTCATCCCGTATGCTAGTAATTTGGGTTCTCTCTCTTCTTCTCTTCGTTAGCATGGCTAAGGGTCTGTCAATCTTATTTATTTTTTCATAGAGCCAACTTTTAGTTTTGTCAGTTTTTTAATTGTTTCTTTTGTTTCGATTTCATTGATTTCAGCTCTGATTTTAATTATTTCTTGCCTTCTATTGCATTTGCTGCTGACAATCAGCTTTCTTAAAATACAAGTTTGGACTTTTCTTCTTTTTCATTCACAAGACTGCATTATGAAAAAGATAGTTTATGTTTTCTTTCTCATTTTGGTAAAATAATAGCCCAATTTTAGGCAACTACTAACTTCAGAGAAAGACCAGGATCTGAAGAGAAAATATATATAAGTAGATGTGAGAAAAGTCTTAATTTGAAATTTGCTTAAGGAATTTGATGATTTGGCATTCACAATTCTAAGCAGAAGATCAGTGAGGTCACATAAGATTTAAATGCTTGCTATATACTAATTAGACCTGCTAGGCATCTGTAGAACACTCTATGCAACAATAGAAGAACACATATTTTTCTCATATTCACATGGAACATTCCTAAGGATAGACCATATGCTACACCATAAAACAAGTCCTATTAAATTCAAAAGAATTGCTATCATACAAAGTATGTTCTCCAACTATAATGGAAATAGAAAGCAGCATCAAAAAGAAATTCATACAATCCATAAATAAGTGGAAGTAAAACAGCATACTCTCAAAAAACCAATGAATTAAGAAAAACTTTAAAAATTAGAATTTTCAGACAAATGAAAATTAAAGTACAGCTTACCAAAACTTATGGGATGCAGTGAAAGCCTATTTTAATAAATAAGATATATCAGAAATCAACAACCTTACTTTCTACTCCAAGACACTGAGGAGTTAAAATTTAAAAACCTGAAGCAAAAAAATAAAAAAGGAAACAGTAAATACTATAGCAGAAATGAATAAAATAGAGATTAAAAATAGAGAAACATCAATGAAATAAAAATTTGGTCTGGAAAAAAAATGAACAAAATTGGCAAAACAAACTATTCTGAAATCTACAAAATGTTGTTGGAAATAATGAAGACTAAAATAAAAGACATACAACGCTTGATATTGGCAAAATGGCAATACTTCCTGAACTGATTTACAGATCCATTGCCCTCCCTTTCAATTTCCCACATGGTTTCTTTGCAGAAATCTACAAGCTGAACCTAAAATTCATACCAGAATTCAAGGATACCAGAATGAAATTATCTTGAAAAAGAACAAATTTGGAGGACTCTAGTCTTCTCAACTTCACAACTTAGTGTAAAGTTAGAGTAATAAAAACAGTATGGTACTGTTGTAAGGATGATATATAGAAGTAAGAGTCCAGAAATAAAACCTCACATTTATAGTTGATTGACTTTTGACAAATGTTTTTTAAAAATAAATAAATGGAGGAAAGCATAGTCTTTTAAATAATACTGGACACCAGTTATTTGCCTGCGGAAGAATGAAATATGCTAGTTGAAAACTAATGCTGCTTGTAAATTAATATTTAGACTCAAAAAATAGTTTTATTCAGCAAGAAGGAAATTAAATCTGGAAAAAAACTATAGACTTCAGAATTAATGAAAATAAATAAATCCTAAGCCTGTTGAGCCAAATAGGAATGTCACTGAGCTCTGCCCAGCCATCACAGAATTTATGTCCAAGTATCTATCAAACGGTGTGCTCATACCTGATTGTGAACATACCTGGGGTCTTAGGCTGTGTTGAGAATCTTTTTCTGGCTTGAAAAGATTGAGTTTTTATAAATGGAACAGAGACACATTTTAAATATATTTCAGGAGTGTGTGTGTGTGTGTGTGTGTGTGTGTGTGTGTGTGTAGGAGAGGGAAGTCCAATTTGCTGACAAGGCTTCACTGTTCCACTCACAGAATCTGTGGTCAACAGAAGTCTAAATTATTGAAATGCAACCTCTGGTGCTCCCAGCACTGCTGATTTCCTTGGTGCACTTCCTCCTTCCTCTAATCCCCCAACTCACACTTCATTCTGCTCACCCCTTCCCCTTTTCTCTACCCCTCTTGATGGTGATTCCTTCACTGGTTGCAAAATATTAAGTGAAGAGCAAAAATGCTACTCAGTGTGCCAGTATTATAGCCTTCATTTAGTGGACAGTTAATGTCTAATCTACAGTCACTGATAACTGTAAAGATTGTTGGTTCTTCTTTTTCCTCTCCTCTATCATAATAGGTTCAGCATATAGCTTGAAATTGGGATGAAATAGCCAACTGTTAGCCAGACTTTGGAGAAGCTCACCACCTGTGAATTACAGAATATTCTTAGCACAAAGGCTCAGAAGATTTGTGCATCATTGCTTTTTTGATGTGTTGTGATACTGCTAAGTGTCTCTTCATATCATCTACTAAGTTCTCAAGTGATGCCCCTTTGAGAAAACACACTCTCTAGGGGTCCAAGGAAGGCATCATTGGATGGAGATTGTTATCTAGGGAAGCCTCATTCTGCCCCAATGGCCTGATTCATTGCTTCAAGCCTCATGCTCATTACATCGTGTACTTTTCCCTTTTATCTTGTGAGGCACGACAGCTTTCATAGCATTGACGTCAATGTTCTGATGGCTTCCATGCAGTTGGCGGAGATGGGCTCACAGTTCTAACATTCATCTGCTTGAACAATCACAAACAGAAAGCCAAGCAGACCCTTTTCCGCTCTTGTGCTTTATTTATTCTTAGCACTTTGCTGAGACTTGGCAACAGCCGATGGAAGCAGGAGATAATTTGTTTGGATTAAGTCAATAACCATCCTCTGAGATTTTCAGCTATCTTGTTTGTTATGCTGCAATGATCCCTGTTCTGCCATGTCATTTGACTCATAAGTGGTTTGGATAAATCCATCTCAGACACAGAGATGCCAACAGAATCACTGGTATTTATTTATTTGTGAAATTTCATGTTTAAATCAATCATTATTAATAGAATGACATCCATATCTATTTACCAAACTCAGTCTCTTATTAAAAAATAAGGATACAACTTGGCGCAGTGGCGTATGCCAGTAATCTCAGCAGCTTGGGAGACTGAGGTGGAGGATCAAGAGTTCAAAGCCAGCTTCAGCAAAAGTGAGGTGTGTTAAACAACTCAATGAGACCCCAAATAGGGCGGGGGATGTGGCTCAGTGATCAAGTTCCCCTAAATTCAATCCCTGTTACCCACCCACCTCCCCAAAAGAAAACAAGGATACAAACTCAAGGAATCTGTTTTCCTAACTATTCAGAGATGTGTACATATGTAACTGCTTAGAAACACATTCTCACTGATATTACAATTTCAGTTATTTTGAGAAGGTTTTTTTTTCTTGATATATTTTTTTTGGCTTAAAAAATAGTCATTTATTTTTCACAGTTTTGAAGGTGGAAAATTCCAGGATAAAGGTGACAGGGTTTCATTTGGTGGTGAGGGACTTCTCCTGGACTTGCAGACAGCAGCCTTCTCCTTGTGCCTTCACATGGTGGAGAAATGATAAACTCGTCTCTTTTCCTTTTATGAGGGCACCTATCCTATCTGAGAGGTCCCCTCTTCATGACCTCACCCAAACCTAATGACCTATCAAAGGCCCCCATCACCAAATACCATTGCACTGGCACTTAGGATTCCCAAGTAGGAACTTGGGGCACATACTTCAGACCATAGAAAAGCTCGGGATGAACAGGCGAGGCTTCAGCTTCCTAGGCTTAGCTTTGGAATTGTTGATGATAAGCAACCCATACCACATTTGAACAGGAATTTAAACTCACACCAATTCAATATTGGTTATTCTGTACACTCAACAATTGAGCAGCTATTATGGGCCAGGCACTGCTTTTGAGGTGCCCACAAGAGCGCAGATCAACACCAAAATCCTATACAGTGGCACCCTTCTAGGGAGAGAAACATAAATAAACATTAAATGTCAGGGGTTACAGGTGCTAATAGGAAGAAAAAAGCAGGCTAGGGGCCAGACAGAATGTTAATTTGAAGAGTCTGGTTGACCAACTACCTCCTCTTTTATTTACATTGGGGACGGTGGTACCAGGGATTGAACTCAGGGGCACTGGACCACTAAGCCACATTCCCAGCCCTGGTTTTTTTTTTTTTTTTTTTTTTTGGTGTTGTTGTTTTGTTTTTTTGTTTTTTATTTTTTTAGTTTATTTAGAAACAGGGTCTTACTGAGTTGCTTAGTGCCTAGCTGTTGCTGAGTCTGGCTTTGAACTCTTGATCCTTCTGCCTCAGTCTCCCTAGCTGCTGGGATTACAGGTGTGCACCATCAAGCCTGGCTAAAACTTTTGACATTTATTTGAAATAGCATTTAATAAGAATACTAGCAATCATTTACTGAGCTTCTTTTCTTCTTTTACAGTAGAGGGGGTAGAGAGAGAAAAGGGGAGAGGTGAGGAGGGGAGGGGAGGGGGGATAGTAGAGAATAGGATAGACAGCAGAATACATCAGACACTAGAATGGCAATATGTAAATCAATGGAAGTGTAACTGATGTGATACAGCAATCTGTATACGGGGTAAAAATGGGAGTTCATAACCCACTTGAATCAAACTGTGAAATATGATATATTAAGAACTATTTAATGTTTTGAACGACCAACAATAAAAAAAAAGAGTAGATGCCAATTAGACTACTTGAATTGGATGCCTGGCTGGATGACTAACAGTAATGTGGTCAAGTGGTGTGCTACAGGAAAGATTACTTCTCTGTGCCATAGATTCCTCATCTGAAAAATGTTGACAAAAATAATATCTATCTCATGGGGTTATTGTAAAAATTAATGAATAACTCCAAGAAAACAGTTCATCACTGTGCACTGCACATAGTAAAAGCTCAGTAAGGGGCTGGGGTTGTAGCTCAGTGGTAGAGCACTTGCCTAGCATGTGTGAGGCAGTGGGCTTGATTCTGAGCACCACATATAAAATAAAATAAACATCCATTGACAACTAAAAAATATTTTTCTTGATATATTAAGCTAAGTAACTTTTTAATTAATTGAATGTTTTTTTCTGGTACAGGAGATTGAATTCAGGGTTTTGCACATGCTAGGAAAGTGCTCTATCAGTAAGGTACATCCCCAGTGCTTTTTAAATTTTTATTTTGAGACAAGATCTCCCTTAGTTGCCCAGGTTGGACATGAACTTTGTGATCCTCCTGCCTTAGCCTCCCAAAGAGCTAGAATTAACAGGTGTTCACCACTGCACATGCTACTTAATAACTTTTAAAAAAATAATAGTAATAATTAGGGAAATGGGTTATACTGTGCAGAATAAAGCTGGCTCCACTTTTAAAAGGTCCTATATAAATCTCTAGCCATAATTTGCATTTTGACTTTCATGTCCCCTCTCTTTTAAAAATACAGGTTGTCTATGTCAGATACTCAGGCTCTTTCAAGAGTACTTATGCCTTTGTAATATTCTGCTTCTTCCATCATCAAATCATAAACCTTACCGTATTGCACAGCACATCTTAGTTTTCAACCTCTGGTATTTACTTTGGTGTTTATAATAATTCTGTGTGGCAGTGGAGTCAAATATTGTATGCCTCTGGTATGAAATGTTTTTCTTCTTATAATTAGTGTAATTGTAATGAAATTAATTATGCTTCAAGAATTTTACAATGCCTGGTGACATACCAGAAGAAATGGTAAGGTGCTGTAAAAACAGGTAGTGGAATTCCTGGCTTAAGAAATAGAGCCCTTCAGGGTGTGCAGTAAAATAAACCAGGAAGCAAAATGATGAATAGAGGGTGGCATCTAGCAATTTCCAGAAAAGCCTGGAGCTTCACATAAACTAATGCTGTGTTTGGCTTCTTGGCTTCTTCCATGTTTTCACACATGTTCTTTAGGCCATACATTGATTTTTAATTACTTTTCCTTTTCCTCCCCCTTCTCTCTGCAAAAATTTTCTTTATTTTTTTCATTTTTTAAAAATTTGCCTGCATAAAAGTTTTAAAGTGCGATTTGGAGGAACTCAAGTTCTATGAAAGTCAGAGTAAATAACCACCAGCTGCTCTGATAGTCAAATTTTTAAAATCTCATTTGTTTAATAATACAAAGAATTATTTCTTGCTCTTATCACAAGGCTAATGCAGGTGAAGCAGATTTCTTCCAGTGGTATTGCAAAGAGATCCAGGCTGCTTCTGTAATGCAAAATGTTATCTCAAAATTCTTTGCTTCCAGATTCACCAATGGGGGCGGGGGACATGAGGTGAATTCACAGTTCATACTGGTTCAACTCATACTACCTTGGACCCAGAGTAGCATATTATTTACATTCACATTTCCATTGGTTAGAGCTAGTTATAAGCTCCCAACCTAACTACAACACTGAAAATCATAGAGGAGCATAGAGAGTATTTGGTGAGTACCAACTATCTGTGCTATGAATATACAGAATGATAAGAATTCATAGAAAATTGGAGCTGAAAAAGTTTTTATAGACTATCTTGTCGAGTCTTTTTCTTTATTTTACAGATTGGAGAAGAATCAGAAGCTAGAGAGTTTGAGGGATTCTGCCCAAGCAGCAAGATATGGCAGAGGGAAGAGTGTCTAATCACAATAACTAGTATTTATACAACTCTTGTTATGTGTTGGGCACTATGTTTTTCTGTATGAACTATCACATTCACACCATGAATAGACTCTGTTGATCTTTATTTTAAAGATGAAAAAAAAATTACAACTAAAATGTCTCATGTCACATAGGTCATAAAGAACAAAAAAGGAGATTCAAACCCTGGCTGCCTATCTTCCAAATGCCAGCATAGAATTTTTTTTGTTTGATGTGTATTCTTTTTCTCTGGTCTCCAAATTGCCTTCTCATCATACCACCAGACTACATAGATTTGGGATAAAATGTAAAAGTCTTCATCAAAGGATGATGCTACAGGAACATTAAGACAGAAACTTCTCCAATGTTCTCAGTTATCTTGAAGACAGATTGAAGTTACCTATGAGAGCAGAGAGAGAGCAATGGTATCAACATAAGCTAATCACTACTAGATTGGCTTGGTAAAGCTTGCTGCTTGCTGTAAACAGGTCTTTCCTGCAAGATCTAGGAGTATTTTCTGTCACATGGGGAGTAGGCATTTCAGATTACAAGCTAGCAAATATTAATTTATACCCATTGATATAAAAACGTATGCCATAAGGGCATAAGTTGAAGAGAACAAATGTGGCAACTTATGTTTAAGAAGCCAAAACCAAATGTTATGGATTAGTTCTGAGTTGTCCTCCATTAAGCTAATGTGATAGACAACACAAGAATATTTAGAGGTGAAATGGTTAGATTATGAGAGTTGCAACCTAATCATGGATTAATACATTGATGGATTAATAATTTGAATGGAACAACTGGGTGGTAACTATAGGCAGGTGGGGCATGGCTGGAGGAGGTAGGTCACTGGGGGTGTGTTCTAGAAGGGTGCATCTTCTCTCCATCCCCTTCTTCCTTTTCTCTCTGCTTTCTGGCTACTAGGACCGAAAGATTTCCTCCACCATGCCCTTGGGCTGTGACATTCAGCCTCACCAACCATGAACTGAGATCTCTGAAACCATGAGCCCGAAGTAAAATTTTCCTCCTCTAAGTTGTTATTGTGAAGTATTTTAGTCACAGCAACAAAACTATGTCTAACCACTAAGTCAAATAAAATAGTCATTTCTCGTGGTTCTCACTCCTTTACATGACAGCAATACAGGGAGTTTAGTTCACAACTGTTTACAATATGCAGTAAGGATCAAGTTTAATGTTCAAGTTATCTAGTTTGTCATCAAGATTAACTTCTTCATTGATATAAAAAAATACAAAATCTAATGAATTAAGAACAAATTAGCCAGGCATGGTGGCAAAAGCCTATAATCCCAGCAGCTGAGGCAGGAGGATGGCAAGTTCAAAGCCAGCCTCACAAAAGTAAGGAGCTAAGCAACTCAGTGAGACCCTGTCTCTAAATAAAATACAAAATAGGGCTGGGGATGTGGTTCAGTGGTTGAATGCCCCTGAGTTCAATCCTAGGTATCCCCCCCCAAAAAAAGATTATGTGATACAAATTATGTGGCATGTTTAGCACAGTAGCTGAAATATAGTAAGTATCACAAAGTGGAATCTCTTCCTCCATCCTCCTTGTTCTGTCCCATTTTAGCTGGTGAATCACTGTAGAATCAATCTTTTTTCCTATTTTCTTTTTTCTTAAAAGGTTTATTTCTGCTATCAAAGAACAGAATTATGACAGTGTAATTTAACAATCCCAATTGGCTTCATTTTTAATTTTAAAATCAGGTAAGTAACACTTCATTCAATAAAACAGAATCAGTTTTCCCATGAGCCAAGCACTCATCAAAAATAATTTGATGAGTTAACATCAGATTATTTATTTTGCTTACACAAAATAAGGACAAGGGAAGTTCACTATTTCACCAGTTGCAAATGGCTGTTCTCCCTCCAATCCAGATTTTTCTTGAAGGACCAGATGTGTCAACTTGGTTTGATTGACTCCATGTTGTTGTTGTTGTTGTTTTTCCCCCTGGAATATTGTCTCTGTTGAAAAACTGGCTTCACAAAGAAGGTGGCAGCAGGAAGATTTCAGAATCCAAAGCTTAAAAATAAGTCTTGGGCAGTGTGGGGTTATTTTCTGTCTCTGGGAGGGATCATCCAGTGTCTGAGGCCTGGAGACAGAGGCAAAGTCCTCAGCTGCCCATCCAGGAGATGTCATTCTCAGTAGCATCTGGTGTCCTGACCTTTGCTCACCCAGGATGATGGTGGGTAAGGAGCAGCAGGTCACAGGGGCCCCCTGACCGTCTGGGAGACAGAGCTATCCCTGGGCAGACCCTGGGGCTGAGGGTCAACGGCCAGGGGAGAATCATATCAACGACTCCCCGCATGTGGTCCCTGAGGTCCTGGGGCAGGGATGTAGGAGGCAGCGAGGGTCATAAGACGTCCCCATCCCCAGCCAGGCTGGGCGCATGGCTAAGTGAGGAGAAAGACGGTGGCCTGGTCCCTGCGCCTGGTCTCACTTCCTCCCAGCACCGCCTGGAAGGGGAGGAAGTGACACCCAGGGGAAGGCCGGGAAGTGAGGCCACCGACACATTCAAGTTCAGGGTGCGACAGCTCAGTCTGCCCCCCAACAGGCCCCATACTCAGCTCTCCTTCATGGGCCACATCCCTTCTGAGAGTTACGCCCTGCCCTTTATAGGCACAAGGACCCAGAAGTTCCAGGGACACGCCCACGTTTAGGCCCTCAAGTGTCCATGTTTAGGCCCCCGGATCCGGATCCAGAAGTTTAAAGGTGCACATCCATGTTTAGGTGCCCAGATCCGGAAGTTCCTCGGGCGCACATCCGTGTTTAGGCCACAGCATTCAGAAGTGCCTCAGGTGCACATCCATATTTAGGCTCTAGGATCCGGAAGTTCCTCAAGTGTCCATGTTTAGGCCCCCAGATCCAGAAGTTCCTCAGGCATCCATGTTTAGGCCCATGGATCCGGAGGTTCCTCAAGTGCACGTCCATGTTTAAGCCCCTGGGTCCAGAAGTTCCTCAGCATCCATGTTTAGGCTCTAGGATCTGGAAGTGCCTCAGGCATCCATTTTTAGGCCCCAGGATCTGGAATGCCTCAGGTATCCATGTTTAGGCCCCGAGATCCGGAAGTTCCTCAGGTGCATGTCCATTTTTAGGCCCCCAGATCTGGAAGTTCCTCAGGTGCACGTCCATTTTTGGACCCTCGGAGCCGGAAGTGCCTCAGGGGTCCATGTTTAAGCCCCAGGATATGGAATGCCTCAGGCATCAATGTTTAAGCCCCTGGATCCAGAAGTTCATCAGTCCTCCATATTTAGGCCGTAGCAACTGGAAGTTTCTCAGGCACACATCCATGTTTAGGTGCCCGGATCCAGATCCAGAAGTTTCAAAGGTGCACGTCCATGTTTAGGCCATAGCATCCAGAAGTGCCTCAGGTGCACGTCCATATTTAGGCTCTAGGATCCGGAAGTTCCTCAGGTGTCCATGTTTAGGCCCCTGGATCCGGAGGTTTCTCAGGTGCCATCCATGTTTAAGCCCCCGGGTCTGGAAGTTTCTTTTTTCCTATTTTCAACTGTGATATTATTACAAATTCTTTATCCCAGTGGAGAATTGAAATTTCACTGGGGGGTGGGGTGGCACATGGCAGTGACGTAAAATTACCCATATTATGTTTTAACTGAAATGACTCCTTGCTTGATTGCATTCACCAGGTTGCTTCCGCAAGGTACAGACCCAGCTTGCAATTGGAAGGAGACCAATAGGGAGACAGGGGATCACATCGTTCCTAAAACAAGTGGACACAGGCCAGGTGAAACATGAGATAATTAACCAAATCTGAGTCCAAATAAGTGTTTTGGAGGAAGAATAAGTTTCTGTTCTCTACTCTTGATGAGATCTCCTGGGAAAGAAGCATGCTGTCCAGGAAAAATCAACATATTTGCCACCCTAAGAACTAGTAGAAGGACCCAACATGGCGGCCGGTGAGGAGGCAGCACTTTCAATGCCTCCGAAGTAACGGGATCAGAGAGACCCATTAATACACCTACATGCGACCTGCTGAGAAACTTCTAGCAAAATTCTGCTGAAAGGAGACCTGCCGGGAATTAGTAAGTTTATTGGAGGGGTCAGTTTGTCCCAGAGGAGTGAATCTCCTCAACGCGGAGCAGGGGCACAGTCCTGCCGGCAGCCGCCAAACGGCCGCTGCCCACACGTTGCAGCGAACGTACGAACGGCCGCAGCCTGCCTGGGCCTCTGCCGGCCCGGCTCTGTGAACCGCCTCTGGTGGTTCGGCGCTGCAAACGATGACCCCCGCCCGCCCAGCTCTGCTAACAGCCCCACCAGCGTGGCTCTGCAAACAGCCCTGCCCGCACGGGGGAATCAGGAGTGGCACGGGACCCGCAGTGCGGAACTCCCGGCTACCGCTCCCACCAGTGCTGACAACTGAGGTCTCTTGCAGCAGCTTTCGGGGGCGTGGCTACCAGAGGGCAAAAAAATTCGCTGGGGGTTCTCAGCCCCAAGCTCTACAAACTTAGGGTCCGAGGGAATGGCAATCAGGGAGAGTGTGCCCAGGCGTTCATGAAAACAGGGCTCACAGGAGCAGCAGACCTGGCGTGTAGCCAGTATTGTGGTGAGCGGCACCAGTGAGCGGGGCCTGGCTCAAAGAAAAGTGGGGAAGTGAATAGACACAAGAGAAGGCCCTAGGCACTCAGGATTGGAGACCCGCCCAGTCCGGGAGGAAGAGCTGCTGCACAGTGATTGGCTCCCGCCTACTGAGAGGAGAAGATTGGCCCGGTGGGCACAGCTCCACCTACTGGAAGAATAGTTAATCGCACTCTAAGACTGCATTTATTAAAATTTGTTGTTGTTGTTGTTGTTTTTAAAAAAATTTTTAATTCATTTTATTTTATTTTATTTTATTTTAATTTTTGTTATTATAATTTTTTTAAAAAAATTCTTTTTAATTTTTTTCTTCTTTTCTTCTGTCTTTTCGTTTCTTTTCAATTTTCTTATTCCCCCTTCCTTGAATTCTACCTGCTTAATCTCATTCTCTTTAGTGACTTCTTCCCTTCCCTTCTAATACCTTTCCTCCCAAGCATCAAATAAATTTATAGGAGTAAACAGTAACTCAGCAGTCAAACAGAACAAGAAGCAACATGAGCAGCATGAAAAGGCAAGGAAGAAAAGGAGTACAAACAATGCAGGACAGCCTAAATATTCAGGAGGATATAGAGTCATCAGAAAAAATGGTCATATAAAGAACTCAAGGAATACCTTAGACAGATGGAATGGAACCTTAAAGAGGATATGAGACAGCAAATTCAAGCAGCGAAAGAACACATTGAGAATGAATTACATAAACAGATAAAAGAAGAAGTTAAGCATCTTTATCAGGAGATAGAGATTATAAAAAAGAATCAAACAATAATCTTAGAAATGAAGGAAATTATAAACCAAATTAAAAACTCAAATGAGAGTATCACTAATACAGTGGAGCAAGTAGAAGTCAGAACGTCAGATAATGAAGACAAAATATATCATCTTGAAAAGAGTCTAGCCAACTCAGATAGGCTGGTTAAAAATCACGAGAGAAACATCCAAGAGATAAGTGATAACATAAAAAAAACAAATTTAAGAGTCATCGGGATAGAGGAAGGAATAGAGATTCAAACCAAGGGAATTAGTAACCTGCTAAATGAAATAATTACAGAAAACTTTCCAGAAATAAAAAAGGAAACAGATATACAAATTGTAGATGCATACAGGACACCGAGCATACAAAATCACAGTAGACCAACGCCAAGACACATTGTTATGAAGATATCCAATATACAGAACAAAGAGAAAATATTAAAAGCTACAAGAGAAAGGAGGCAGATTACATTCAGGGGTAAACCAATAAGGTGAACAACGAATTTTTCATCATAGACACTGAAAGCGAGAAGATCCTGGAACAATGTATTTCAAACACTGAAAGACAATGGATGCCAACCAAGAATTCTGTATCCAGAAAAATTAAGGTTCAGGTACAACAACGAAATAAAAATCTTTCATGATAAACAAAAGCTAAAAGAATTTGCAGCCAGAAAACAAGCATTGCAAAGCATCTTGAGCAAAACACTACACGAGGAAAAAACGAAAAACAATAACCAAAGCCAACAGTGGGAAGTACCTCAGTAAAGACAGATGGCGGGGGGGGGGGAAGCTAATCATGGAGAAACAAACTAAATTAAAAAAAAAAGAGAGATAAATAATCAAACATGGCTGGAAGTACAAACCATATATCAAAAGTAACTCTAAACGTTAATGGTATAAACTCTCCAATAAAGCGACATAGGCTGGTAACATGGATTAAAAAAATAAATCCAACAATATGCTGCCTCCAGGAGACACACCTGACTGGAAAAGACATACACAGGCTGAAGGTGAAAGGTTGGGAAAAAATATACCACGCACACGGTCCTCGCAAGCAAGCAGGGGTGGCCATCCTCATATCGAATAAAATTGACTTCAAGACTAAGTTAATCCAAAGGGATAAGGAAGGACATTACATGCTGTTAAAAGGAACCATTCACCAACAAGATATAAAAATTATCAAAATAATGGTGCTGCGACGTTCATAAAACAAATTCTCCTCAAGTTCAAGAACCAAATAGACCACAACACAATAATTATGGGTGACTTCAACACATCTCTCTCATCATTGGACAGATCCTCCAAACAAAAGTTGAATAAAGAAACTATAGAACTCAATATCACAATCAATAACCTAGACTTAACTGACATATATAGAATATATCAACCATCATCAAGTGGATATACTTTTTTCTCAGCAGCACATGGATCCTTCTAAAAAATAGACCATATATTATGCCATAGGGCAACCCTCAGTAAATATAAAGGGGTGGAGATAATACCATGCATTTTATCTGATCATAATGGAATGAAACTGGAAATCAATGACAAAAGAAGGAAGTGAAAATCCTATATCACATGGAAAATGAATAATATGTTACTGAATGATCAAGGGGTTACAGAAGACATAAAGGAGGAAATCAAAAAATTCTTAGAGATAAATGAAAATACAGACACAATATATCAGAATCTATGGGACACAATGAAAGCAGTTTTAAGAGGGAAATTCATCGCCTGGAGGTCATTCCTCAAAAAAGGGAAAAACCAACAAATAAATGAGCTCACACTTCATCTCAAAGCCCTGGAAAAGGAAGAGCAAAACAACAGCAAATGTAGCAGAAGGCAAGAAATAATTAAAATCAGAGCGGAAATCAACGAAATTGAAACAAAAGAAACTATTGAAAAAATTAACAAAACTAAAATTTGGTTCTTTGAAAAAATAAATAAGATTGACAGACCTTTAGCCATGCTAACAAAGAGAAGAAGAGAGAGAACCCAAATTACTAACATATGGGATGAAAAAGGCAATATCACAACAGATGCTACAGAAATACAGAAGACAATGAGAAATTATTTTGAAAACCTATATTCCAATAAAATAGAAGATAGTGAAGACATCAATAAATTTCTTAAGTCATATGATTTGCCCAGACTGAGTGAGGAGGATACACACAATTTGAACAGACCAATATCAATGGATGAAATTGAAGAAGCAATCAAAAGACTACCAACCAAGAAAAGCCCAGGACCGGATGCGTATTCAGCGGAGTTTTACAAAACCTTTAAAGAAGAATTAATACCAATACTTTTCAAGTTATTTCAGGAAATTGAAAAAGAGGGCACTCTTCCAAATTCATTCTATGAGGCCAATATCACCCTGATTCTGAAACCAGACAAAGACACCTCAAAGAAAGAAAACTACAGACCAATATCTCTAATGAACCTAGATGCAAAAATCCTCAATAAAATTCTGGCGAATCGAATACAAAAACACATCAAAAAAATTGTGCACCATGATCAAGTAGGATTCATCCCTGGGATGCAAGGATGGTTCAATATGCGGAAATCAATAAATGTTATTCACCACATCAATAGACTTAAAGATAAGAACCATATGATCATCTCGATAGACGCAGAAAAAGCATTTGACAAAGTACAGCATCCCTTTATGTTCAAAACATTAGAAAAACTAGGGATAACAGGAACTTACCTTGACATTGTAAAAGCTATCTATGCTAAGCCTCAGGCTAGCATCATTCTGAATGGACAAAAGTTAAAGGCATTCCCTCTAAAATCTGGAACAAGACAGGGATGCCCTCTATCACCACTTCTATTCAATATAGTTCTCGAAACACTGGCCAGAGCAATTAGACAAATGAAAGAAATTAAAGGCACAAAAATTGGAAAAGAAGAACTTAAATTATCACTATTTGCGGATGATATGATTTTATACCTAGAAGACCCAAAAGGGTCTTCAAAGAAACTACTAGAGCTAATAAATGAATTCAGCAAAGTGGCAGGATATAAAATCAACACGCATAAATCAAAGGCATTCCTGTATATCAGCGACAAATCTTCTGAACTGGAAATGAGGAAAACCACCCCATTCACAATATCCTCAAAAAAAATAAAATACTTGGGAATCAACCTAACAAAAGAGGTGAAAGATTTATACAATGAAAACTACAGAACCCTAAAGAGAGAAGTAGAAGAAGATCTTAGAAGATGGAAAAATATACCCTGTTCATGGATAGGCAGAACTAACATCATCAAAATGGCGATATTACCAAAAGTTCTCTATAGGTTTAATGCAATGCCAATCAAAATCCCAATGGCATTTCTTGTAGAAATAGATAAAGCAATCATGAAATTCATATGGAAAAATAAAAGACCCAGAATAGCAAAAGCAATTCTAAGCAGGAAGTGTGAATCAGGCAGTATAGCGATACCAGATTTCAAACTATATTACAGAGCAATAGTTACAAAAACAGCATGGTACTGGTACCAAAACAGGTGGGTGGACCAATGGTACAGAATAGAGGACACAGAGACTAATCCACAAAGTTACAACTATCTTATATTTGATAAAGGGGCTAAAAGCATGCAATGGAGGAAGGATAGCATCTTCAACAAATGGTGTTGGGAAAACTGGAAATCCATATGCAACAAAATGAAACTGAATCCCCTCCTCTCACCATGTACAAAAGTTAACTCAAAATGGATCAAGGACCTTGATATCAAATCAGAGACTTTGCATCTTATAGAAGAAAAAGTTGGCTCCGATCTACATATTGTGGGGTCGGGCTCCAAATTCCTTAATAGGACACCCATAGCACAAGAGTTAATAGCAAGAATCAACAAATGGGACTTACTTAAACTAAAAAGTTTTTTTTCAGCAAGAGAAACAATAAGAGAGGTAAATAGGGAGCCTACATCATGGGAACAAATTTTTACTCCTCACACTTCAGATAGAGCCCTAATATCCAGAGTATACAAAGAACTCAAAAAATTAGACAATAAGATAACAAATAACCCAATCAACAAATGGGCCAAGGACCTGAACAGACACTTCTCAGAGGAGGACATACAATCAATCAATAAGTACATGAAAAAATGCTCACCATCGCTAGCAGTCAGAGAAATGCAAATCAATACCACCCTAAGATACCATCTCACTCCAGTAAGATTGGCAGCCATTATGAAGTCCAACAACAACAAGTGCTGGAGAGGATTCGGGGAAAAGGGTACACTTGCTCATTGTTGGTGGGACTGCAAATAGGTGCAGCCAATTTGGAAAGCAGTATGTAGATTTCTTGGAAAGCTGGGAATGGAACCACCATTTGACTCAGCTATTCCCCTTCTCGGTCTATTCCCTAAAGACCTAAAAAGAGCATGCTACAGGGACACTGCTACATCGATGTTCATAGCAGCACAATTCTCAATAGCTAGACTGTGGAACCAACCCAGATGCTCTTCAATGGATGAATGGATTAAAAATGTGGCATCTATACACCATGGAGTATTACGCAGCACTAAAAAATGACAAAATCATGGAATTCGCACTGAAATGGATGGCACTAGAGCAGATTATGCTTAGTGAAGCTAGCCAATCCCTAAAAAACAAATACCAAATGTCTTCTTTGATATAATGAGAGCAACTAAGAATGGAGCAGGGAGGAAGAGCAGGAAGAAAAGATTAACATTAAACAGAGACATGAGGTGGGAGGGAAAGGGAGAGAAAAGGGGAATTGCATGGAAATGGAAGGAGACCCTCATTGTTATACAAAATTACATCTAAGAGGTTGTGAGGGGAATGGGAAAATAAACAAGGAGAGAAATGAATTACAGTAGATGGGGTAGAGAGAGAAGATGGGAGGGGAGGGGAGGGGGGATAGTAGAGGATAGGAAAGGTAGCAGAATACAACAGTTACTAGTATGGCATTATGTAAAAATGTGGATGTGTAACCAATGTGATTCTGCAATCTGTATTTGGGGTAAAAATGGGAGTTCATAACCCACTTGAAGCTAATGTATGAAATATGATATGTCAAGAACTTTGTAAGGTTTTGAACAACCAATAAAAATAAAAAATAACTAGTAGAAGTTCCAACTCTTTTTACTAATTTGTTAAGTCCCTTACTTTCTTCAAAGCTGTTTTCTTTTCTATTCTTATTTTTTTTATTTTCATGTAGTTATTTTGAGAATATAGTAAGAAGACCTACTAAGGTTTAACAATAATTCTAGGTTCCTGCGAAACCCTACCATAACAAGACAAATGAGATGTGAATATTCAGCCGTGTAAAACATGGAGTTACTTTATTGCACGATTAATGAAATGTAGGAAGTTCCATGTTCCATGTGTGCCATTTAACATCTGCCCAGGTCCTATCTGAGGTGTGACACATCTCATCTCTCCAAGTTACTTGGCCAGAATGAATGAGAGGAATAGTCAGGATCCAAGGATCCATCTTTTTCAGATTCCTCTGAGTGGTTGAAGATTGTTTGCTCATTTCCCTTCTGGTTGAGTCATCTTTTTTTCTTCTGGACACTTTAGCTTACACTGATTCAGAATGGGATTAATTAGAGGCCACTGTTATTTTCAATCATGTTATATCCATATTTTCCATACCAGGGAATTTTCACTTTGTTACTTTTGAGAGTTGAGGTTATTCACCACCGTATGTGTAATGGGATAGAGAAAGGTTTATTCTCCTGATTGGAGAGAAAGAACTGCATTGGTTTCAGAAATAATTTGATGTACTATAGCTCATGTTATGCTTGAGGTGAAAAGAGAAACCGACGCTGCTGCTGAGAGGATGGTGTCATTTGGATAGAGATGAAGGGTGGAAAAAATGCAGAAAGGAATAAGCAAGAAAAGGAGAAAAGGAGCTGGAGTCCTTGTAGGCCCTGGATCTTTAGTGTGTGTGCAGTCCAAATATATGCTTTGATCATTGGAATGTTTGTGTGTATGTGGAGTTGAATTCTGGGTTGTGATTTTCATTCAGCTGTCGTAGGAAGAGCACAGATGAGCACAGGCATATAGGCACCTTTATGGCACCCTTGTTATCTATGAAAGTTCCCAATACTACTAAATAAGCTAATTACCACATCCAAGTCATTTCATAGGTGCACAAGAATCTCTGTGGGATGATCTCAATTTAACATCAACTTTTGAATCTGGGTTCACATAACCAACAGAAAGCTGAATTTCTCTTCAGTTTGCTCTAATTCTAGATTGTGGTGAAGTCATGAGGCTTAAAGTTGGAACCCTGTCTTTAAACCCTTTCAGATGGCAAACTAATCCAGAATTCATGACTGCTTCCTTCATGGCACATTAAATAAGCAGGGCTCCATTGACTAGCAACTTAGAACCCTTAGGATTCTTCACATAAAATTGAAACTGCAGAGAATGGCATTTTATGGAAATAAATCCATCCTGTGCCATTGCATATAAATTTCCTACTTTGTTCTTAAGTGATAAAAGGAATATTATTTTCAGCTTTTCAACCCACATGTGGTTGATGAAAAAAAAGTCTTACTTAAAAGTATTTAAATATTTATTACCTAAGTTATTAAAACATTACCAAAGACCAGTGGTTCCACTTTAGTCTCAATAAGATATCACACATTCTAATCAATAACAGTGGCTTCCCAAGGCTTGATACTTCCTCAGAGAGTGGGCAGATAGGGAAAGAAATAGGGGCACCTGTTCATTTCTGAGAAATTTTATGAAGATCATATCAAAAGCAATCAAAAGAGTAAAGAATCAACCTACAGAATGGAATGAAATATGGGTTAACTGTTTGGTGCTGGCCCCCTCTTATCCCACATACTGGTTTACCATGTTGTGTTGAGAGAGTGGGTTAAGAGCACCCACAAGAAACCAAGTTCCAGCTAGGTGAACTTGAAAAGGCTTTGAACTTGGATGTGCTGTCTCCACCTGACAGACAGTTAATATCTGGACTATCTAAAAAACTGAAAAAAATTAACAAAAGACCAAGTAATTCAACTAATAATGGGAAAGTGATCTGAACAAATACTTCTGAAATAAAGAAATACAAATGGCCAAAAACATATACAAAGATGCTTAATATCATTTGCTATTAGAGAAACGCAAATCAAATCTACGAGATATCATTTCAACCAGTTAGAACAGCTGTAATAAAAATAATAACAACTAATAACAATGAATGCAGGTAAAGTTGCAGAGAAAAAGAAGCTGTTCCCTTTTTGTGGAAATGTAAGTTAATAATAGCCATTATGGAAAATAGTATGGAGGTTCCTCAAAAATCAAAAATAGGTCCACCATCTGATCCAGCTATCCCATTTCTGGATATAAAAGCAATATACCAAATATCTGCATACCCATGTTTATTGTGGCACTATTCGCAACAGCTAAAATTTGGAACCAGTCTAGGTGTCCCTCAGTACTTGGCTCAATGTTATTGTTCCAGACTTATGTTATTCGGGGTTTGGATTGTACCAGCACTATCGGTTAGTCTAGCAATCCCCTTCAGGTTGGCCCCACTTCTATTTTTTCATCACTTGTGGGGAGGCAGGAGGTTGAGGTCCTGAAATCGTGGATGCGGGGTTTTTTCCAGGTGTGGCACATGTGGAGCAGGCATCCGCTCAGGGCAAGCTGAGCTGCCTGGCCATGACAGGTCGTCACACCCTCTTGCCTGGGCCCTGCATGTAGAAGCAGCCCAGGCTCAGCACCTGCACTCCTGACTGCCCCACCTGCCATTCCACAGCTCCAGGAGAAGGGCTTGGCTTCATCATTCTCAGTGTAGTCATAGAATCATAATGGAGAAAAGCTAATGAAGGATGAATGTGGGAATGAAAAAAGGTGAAGTGAAAAAAATGTCACAAAAAGTATTGTCTTCACTTGCCAGATAGGAAGATACAATATTCTAATATTAAAACCTGGAGTAGTATAGACATTTGCAATCTCTCAGCATGACTGACTGTTGAAGGCACATCATAACTGCTTGCCTTTGACCCTCCAACTCCTGTTTCCATGAACTCCCAGAAATCAAGTGTGTTATGAGTTGGATGTGTGGTGTCCCTCAAAAGCTCACATGTGAGACAATGCAAGAATGTTCAGGGGAGAAATGATTGCCTTGTGAGAATCAACTCAATCAGTGAATTAATTCCCTGATGGAATTAACTAAGTGGTAACTGGAGACAGGTGGGGTGTGGCTGGAGGAAGTGGTTAATTGGTGGCATGGTTTAGGGGTATATATTTGTACCTGAGGAATGGAGTCTCTCTCTGCTTCCTGATCACCGTGTAAGATGTTTCTCTCTGCCACACTCTTCCACCATGATGTTCTGCCTCACCATGATGTTCTGCTCTGAGGAATGGAGCCGGCTGTCTATGGACTAAGACCTCTGAAAATCATGAGCCCTAAAGTGAGCTTTACCTCCTTTGCAATTGTTCTGGTCCAGTTCTTTAATCACAACAGTGAAAAAGCTGACTAAAACAAGCAGAACAGGAGACAACAAACCCCGAATCTTATTTTACTGAAGTATCTCAGATCCTTCCGTTTTGATTTAAAGCACAATGTGGACAGGGAATGTGTGTGGGAGCCAGGAATCTGTTTCAACACCTGGAAATGACTTCAGGTTCTATAAAAACCACCTCCTATTATTCATCATAACAAGTGTCAGATATAAAAAGAATCCAATATACTAAATAGGAGTAAATGTACAGCTGGATCTAATTAATTACAAGTTGGAAATTGTTTAATTCAGTGCAAATATTTCAAGGGTCTATAGCTTGTTTTTAAAAATCAATCAATTAATTAAAGATTGAATTAATCTACATGACAATATTTTATGTCAAGCAGTGAGGAGATATAAAGGACAATTCATTATGATGCATGTTATCTTTTCTGGATTTCTTGAATGAGATACAAAGTAAGCAAAACAAAGTTAAAATCTATTTTGCCTATAAAGTGGACCATTTCTTCACTACAGTATGGTTTGCTTTCTGTGGTTTGTCCTTCAAAAATCAAATGTGTGCAATAAGTTCATCTGACAAAGCCATTTCAAGAAACAAGAGAACAATGCAGTGGCAAAGTTGGTCCAAGGGTGAGTCTTGAGTTGGTCACTGCCTTGGGCAATTAGAACTCTCCGATGAGCTGTGTAGATGGTGCTTCAGGATATTCAATCCAGGGAATAGAAGAAAAGGACATTTATCCATCAGCTCTCATTCTGCATTTGCCAGAAGTTGCCTTATGGTATTAACTTTCTATACTTCCAGGCTGCACATGTGTGTGAGAGGTTCTTAAAGAGTTCATAACCCACTTGAATCTAATGTATGAAATATGATATGTCAAGAGCTTTGTAATGTTGTGAACAACCAATAAAAAATAAATAAAATAAGAAAAAAAAGGGATGCCCAGGGACAGAATATGATAGATAAGTGGTAAAACTAACATAGTGTATGCATGTATCTTTGAGCAGAAGGGCTGGCTGCAGCAAAGTATGTAGTGAAAGGTGACTTGAGAGGAAGAGAGATGGACACAGGAGTCAGCTCTATCAGGTACCACATCCAACTAATCCATAGTGGCTGCCAGACTCCGGTATTAGGAAGAACTCAGATGCCAATCCTGGACTCAACAATGAAGAGGTGAGAGTTATGGAATTCTCGTTTGATGTCATTTGGAATTAGGAAGGTCATAAATTGGTTTCCTTGCTTCCTCTTTGATGAGAGTGGGGTGATGAGAACTGTGGCTGATGGAGTCGTCCTAAACCAACCTGACTTGGTACTAAATGCCTCCTTTCAGAGAGATGTTTAGATACTGCAAGCTCCAGGATGTTTACTTTATTTTATAATTTATAATTTATTTATAATTGTCTAATTTATTTTTTAATCCTCCAAAACAGGCTTGGAGCTAGTTAAAGTTAGAAGTTTAGGATTTGAAGGGATCATAAAAACTAAGACTGGTGAAAAGAGAGTTTTCAATGGAAGAATATTTAAATGTATCTTTAAGCCAAAATAGAGGAAGAAAATAAGAATTCCCACCCCCCAGAAGAATAGAGAGAATCAAGCACCAGAAATTCCAATTATAATGTCTTTACTAATGAATCATGGGACCTAGAGATGTGTGTACAGTGAAATAAACAGAACTGAATATATACCCAGGTAAAAGAAGAATCACTGGGCAGCATTATTTATTAAAATCTTGAGTGGTCGACGAAGACATTAACCTTACCGATTGGGTTTAGAAAATCTAATGATTTTCCCCAAGAGTTTGCTTCCCACTCTAACTTGAAATGAAACAAATCCCCATGTGTGAGGGAGAACTGGAAGAGATTTATTTCATGTTGGTGGAGGACATTTGGAAAAAAGCAGTCCTTTCTTGGTAATACCCCAAAGTACTCAGGTGATTTTTTTGGGAGGAGTGGGGAATGAGTGTAGATGACTTAAAAAGAGATCATGTGCAGTAAAAGAAAGACCTACCCATCCCACCTAATGTAAAATGTCAGCATTCTTTGTTTAAACCAACTGACAAACTGCATCTAAAACCACAATGCACTTGCTGAAATTAATTTAAATTATGAAGTAAACCCTAAGCAGCTACAAGCAAACATTTACTCTATTAGAACATTTGTTAAGTCCTCAGTGAGAGGCAAACTGGGAATAAAATTCATCTTGAGTTATTCTGATACTGGATTAGTTTTCCATTCAGGTGCAGTGGATTCCCTTTAAAGTGATTTTCCAAATCAACCATATTCTGGAACTTTTTATGATACTTTGAAATGATGACATAATCTTTTTGTACTTAGAGGTGGTGTGCTTTCTTAATTTTTTTAGGAAATTGATTTTTTATTCTCTGTGCACTAAAGTTTGCAATCAGCAAAATGAGAAATTCAGGGCCAGCAATCTTTGTGAATAACATTTTGCTTTGTCCTTCCTAAGAGCTGGTAAAGAACAGGCTCAGGGTAAGAGGTATGAGTTTCAGATTGGAGCAATTGAGACTTGTCGACACCTTACAGCGGCACCAAGCAAATCCTGGCTTTGATAGTTTCCATCCAGATTATTTCTCAGGCCCCCACATATCCTATAAAATACCACCTTCTGATACCTTTACTAGCACTGGCATTACTAGCTTCCAAACCTGCTTTATATCCGAATGCTTAGAATTCTGCCTGGTTTTGGTCTGAGTGGTGAAACTGGCTAGCATGGAACACTTCTCTGTCTTGCCTTCCCCACAGGACTTTTCCTTCTTCTCCATATGTTGTAGGCCAAGGTTAGCAATGCTCCTTCTGCTTGTCAGCATGAGTTCCCCCAGACTTTGTACCCTATGTCAGGTCAAGAGCTTTTGAATGTTCCTTTCTCAGAGGGGAGAGTGGTTACTTCAGTCTGATTAGAACATTGAAGAAGCCAAAGCCGGCTCTGCATCTGGACAGCTGTACTGCCAGTTGGTCCCAAAGAAACTTGAGTAGCAGTTGGATGATCAAGAGAGGGACTCTGACCCAGCTGGAGTTGAAAGGCGGATGACATGGGGCCTTAGATGCAAGAGCTGTGGCATAAGTCAAAGTATTAATCACATGTTCAAAGCAAGAGGCCACAACTCTAGCATTCAGGTCTTGACATCATCTGCCTCTCAACTGCATCTGGGTCACAGTCCTTCTCTTGATCACCCATCTGCTACTCAAGTTTCTTTGGGACTGACTGGCAGCACAGCTTCTTCCTACCCTCTTTCCAGTGACTAGAAATCAGTCCTTGGCTGGAAGACTTCATCATCAACTTCCTCCCGCTTGGTGCTTCCTCCTTACTTTCTATATATGGCCTCATCTAACTATTACTGCTATCCATTCTCTCTGTCCATGCCTATGGCTTATCACTGTGGCTACACCTTCTCCTTGTCCCCAGACTTTCTGGATCCTTGTCCACAGACTCTCTCTGTCTTCTTGTCCCAGCCATCTCCAATCTTGACTTTTAAATAGCTAATCAATATCCGGCAGCAATATTTTCACCTTTTGTGGAGCCTTTCCTAAATATCAACATTAGACACATTTACTGTCAGCCTCACAGCATCTCCAAAGTAAGTCTCTTTACCCTCATTTTGTAAAAGAGTAGAATGAGTTTGGGATTGACCATTTTAGGGGAAAACACAGGAGCCAGAATCAGACTGAGGTCTGGCATCAAAACGTAGCTTCTTCATTTCACCAAATTGTCTCTCCTTGGAAATTGGTGCAGTACATTATCTTGAATCCTCACCAATATTATTATTTTCACTTATAAACGTAGGGACCTCACGAATGACAAAGTCATAATTTGAGTCAAGATTGACTCTGAAAACCCTACTCTTTCCACTGCATGACGCCATCTTCTATTGTGGTGCTCAGTCCATTATAAATTGTATACTTGCTTTGTAAACACTCAAATTTTAGCCTGAGATCAACTTAAGTGCCCTTACAGTAAGGTCCCCTACTATTGCATCTGAATGCTGAATTGTCACTTTGGACAACACCTTTTTCCTTCATGTAATTCTGCCTCTTTCTCAGCTCCCCCCTCCATTTGTCCTTAGAATGATTCATCTTTCCATTTTCCTCTTCAGCAGGCATAGATTGTCCCTAAGGATGCTTACAGAACTTGAAATATCAGCCAGAATGCCAGCTTCAAATTACAGTGAGGAATGGAGCCATCATGCTCTCTAGTGACTCATGTGTGCTGATCAGTTGCCCCTCTCCCTGTGGGCAAATCTATGTGGGATGTTAAATTTATAATTGGGAGGTGGGTTCACAAAGGAGGAATTGGAACAAGAGAAATTAAATGAGGTGACTGGGTGTAACAGACTACATGGTCCAATGCATCCATCTTTGCGTTTGAAATTTTGCTGCCACTGGCCTTGGCTGCTTAAACCTGGACCTGGGTACAGGCTCCCTCCTCAGGTACTTTAGTGGAGTGGGGAAACATTGTTACTGTGCTTGATCTGCTTGAACAGTTTTTAAGAATTTTTAAATGACACATTCAGTAAAGATAAAAATATTTATGGAAAATATGTAACATTTAAAGAATAAATATTGTGAACTTACACTTTCCCAGTGTCCAGGCAAGAAACAACATTATCAAGAACTTTGAAATATATGTGTTGCTACCTCATCCTATCCCATTTTCTTTCTTAAATAATTATGAATCAGCATTGTGTTTGTAATTTCATTTGTTTTCAGAATAGCAATATCCTTGAATCTTGAAATAATATACTGACTTTAGATAAATAAGATCATATCATAGTTTTTAATAAGAAAATTTAAGTTCATGCTGTTTTGTGTAGCTGAAATGCATTACATTTTTGTAGTGTATAGTAGTCCATTGTAGTAAAATATGACTATTTACCTGTTCTACAGTTGATGTGCATTCAGATTGTTTAGAATTGGCTAAGACAATTAACAGTGCAACTATCTATATTCTTGGGCATTTTTCTTGATGTCTATAAGCATATATTTCCAGGGTGGAATTCCTGGGTTATATGGTACACACATTTTTATTGAATTAAAAATAATAATTTGTATCCTAGAGTACTGTGGTAATTTTATATATATATATATATATATATATATATATATATATATATATATATATATTTTTTTTTTTTTTTAAAACATGGGGTCCCCTTATATTGTCCAGTCTGTACCAGATCTTCTGAATTCAAGTGATTCTCCCACATCAGCTTCCCTAACAGCTGGGACGACAGGATATGCCCCATACCTGGTTGATACTCCTATCAGTAATATAAAATTCATCTTTTTTCCACATTCTCACCAGGGTGTAATATAGCCAGACTTTAATTTTCATTAATATTGTGGGTGTGATGGTATCTTATTATAGTCTGAATTTACATTTCACAATTTCTAATAAAGCTGAGTATCTTTTCATGTTTATTTCTACTTGTGATTATTCGTCTGTGAAGTTCTTATTCAAGATCCACCCCCCCCCCCCGTTTTTTTATTGTATTCCTTTTCTTTCTTTGAAATTGATTTGCAGAGATTTTTTTTGTTTTGTTTTTATACATCTTTTGCTATGAATCTGTTTTATGTGTTAAAGATCTTTTTCCCAGTTTGTGTGTTTTCTTTTAATTATTTTTATGTCTTTTGAATGAAATGATAAATCACAATTTTCCTTTATGGTTTTTGTGTGGATTTTCAGAAATCTTTTGCTAGATGGAGATCATAAAAGTATCTTCTGTCTTATTAGTTTTGCCATTTCTTATCTAAGATTTTAATTTAATAAAACTGGGTTTTACACATAGTATATGATAAGAATGACATTTTACTTTTTCATCTGTAGATACCCAAATATGCGCAGATAATTTATTGAAAAGTGCATTCTTTTTCCAATAACCTGCTATACATCTGTCATATACCAGAGATCCATATATGAGTACCACCTGACTCTTGGCTTTCTAGACTGTTACTGGAGTACATCCTCACAAGACCCCTCTGTCTTAATAATTGGTTTTATAATAATGCATGTGATAAAGGAAGTACTCTTTTTTCTTCTCCATCTTGACACCTTGCTCTTCCATATAAATTTTAAAATCAGACCGTCAAGTACCACAAAGTTCCTTTGGGATTTTGATGAGACTGTCTTTGAAATAACCAGTCAACTTTGGAAGAATTGTTTTTTTTCTATGGTATCAAGTCTTCTTGTGTATAAGGGTTATATGTGTGCTTATGCAGATTTTTTTGCCTTTCCATAAAGTGTTATATTCTTCTTCATTAAGTTCTTGAACTATTTTGTTATATTTATTAAAAATATTTTATTATTTGAGGTTATTATAAATGTGTTTTAAATTAAATATTATGTTTGAAGAAAGTTATTTTTGTACATTTGATTTTTTCTGTGAATCCATTCTAAATTGTCTTATTAATTTTAGTAATTTATTTTTACCTCTTTTTGGACTCTGCTCCACAGATTATATCCACAAATAATATCGGCTTTTTTCGTTCTTTCCAATCCTTATACCCTTTATCACTTTCTCTTGCCTGATTATTGGCTAAGACTTCCACTACAAGATTATACTAGTGGTGCTAGCAGATGTCCTTGTTTTCTTTTCAATATCAGAGAATGCTTTCAATATTTCACCATTACATATTATGTTTGCTATAGGCATTCTGTAGATACCCCTTGTCAGTATAAAGATGTACATTATTGATTGCTTTCTTTACATCTACTAAGAGGATTATAAGATTTTCTCCTTGTATCTAGGAATATGGCAATAAAAATGCCAAATTAAAACATGGTATTTTATATAAATAAATTAATTAATTTCCTATATAAAATCAAACTTGTTATCCTGGGACCAACCAAATGATGCATTATTTTAAAATGCAAACACACACACACACACACACACATTTCTGGTTTATATTAAAATTTTGTTTAGAATTTTTTTTAATCTTTGTTCATAAGCAAGATTGATTTTCAGTTTATAATCATGTTCTCATATTTTGTTGGACTTTGGATCAAAGTTATGCTAAAGTTATAAAGCAAGCTAGGGCTATTCTGTTTTTCTATAATGAGATAATTTGTGTGATGTGGAATTATTTTTCCTTGACTATTTGTAGACATTTCTGTCTTTATTATTTGCTGGAAATTTTTAACTGATTAGACCTGGTTTTTCTGTGAGAAGATTTTTTACTTCTTATTCAATTTTTTTATAGTTATATAACTTACATTTCCTATTTCTTTTTAAGTAAATTTTGATGTCATTTTTTTCTTAGAGATTTATTCATTTCACCTGAGCTTTCACATGTATTACATAAAGTTGCTCATGATATCTTTTTAACTTTGAAGCACTGTTAATGTTTTTCTTCCTAATATTGTTTACTAGCACCTTCATGCCTTTTCAAAAATCTATCTTCAGAGACATTTGTCAATTTTATTAGTTCTGTCAAAGAGTCATGATAGATTTTCTACTCTGATATTTTTTCCTGGAAATTTTTCTACTCTCCTATGAAATCATTTCCTCTGTCAAGCAGTGGCATTCAAGATTGGATATTATACTGGTAACTTGAAAAATCTTTTTTTTTCCCTCAAAAAAACTATCAGTGTTTCTTAAGTATAACTTTGAGTTGAATTCCACTGGAAAAAATAATTATGAAGTCAGTTTAGTTGAGGATTTAGGATAATAAACGTTCCCTTGTGCAGTTTTAAGTAGGAGATGTTGGATGCTCATACGAATATTTTAGTACTCTACCTCCATAAGCTTTTGCAGACAGGTCTTAACAGGTTTTTTTTTCCAAATCCTTTAAGCAACCCACCAGTACAAAACACAGCAACCATCAGAAAAGAACAAACATAACCCTGGTTGCTTTGATCAGGTGGCAAAGTTAAAGGGTGAGGTTATTTCTTGAAGGTCATAGAATCTAAGCTTCCAATCTTATTTTTTAATTATATTTCCTCTTTCCCCTTCCGGCTAAACGGAATCATGCATTCATACCGAGATAGGACCTGCGTTTTCTTGCTTCACTTCAATTCTTTCCTGTACTTGGAATTCTTTTCTTATATATCTTTTACCCAAAATATATTTATCCAGCAGAGTTTCTTCCTAGTCTATGTCCTCCTTATTTGAAAATCGTCTTTCTTTTCTGCTCACATATGTGGCTTCAGCTACTATGTTTGCTCTACACAACCTTTTGGCACTTAACAATACTAAACTGGCCAAAGTTGACACCTGACCATATGTCAGATCCCCTCTTTGGGTAACTTGGAATTGGAATTCAGAAGTTTTGTGAGTCTCAGATGGTTCCTACTTTCTACCAGATTCCTGGATCCAGTCTCTCTTTAGGCTCAACTAATTTCCACCCTTAAGTTCCAGAAGCTACCCTTGTATCATTATAACATAATTCCCCTTTTTCCTTATGCAAGTCAGGTGAAATGATTTTTTTGCAACCAAAAGACAATTTGACAAAGAACCCTCTGCCATGAAACCATTCCTTATTCTTCCTATTTAAAATATAATCTTTTCATGAATGGCTACCCAACTTTATTCTACTACCTACTTAAAGTATATCCTATTCTTTTTTTTTAAAAAAATAGCTCTTATCCTGTAATTTTTACTTTTCTTATTTATTTATTTATTATTTATTTCTTACATACATGACAATAGTGGAATGCATTACATTCATAATTATCCATTCACATCACAATTTTTTGTAAATCTGTATATAGAGTATGTTCATGCTAAATTATGCCATTATACGTGAGCTCTCTTATTTTTTTTGCATCACAATTCTTAATACATTAATTTTTATTTTTAAAATGTGGACAATACACACCAACTTTTGACAAAGAAAGATGAGGATTTACCTCTGTCACTGTCCTCCCCCTTCAAGCTCTTGTTCTCTTATTTTGGTCATGACATAATTTTGCTTAGATCATTGCTCAATATTTACAGTTGAATGTACATACCAGTGTTGTAACAGCTGAACCATATGCAATAATGGATTACTTTTCCTTTCTTTTCCCCTGAAAGTTAATACTTGGCTTTTTATTTTCTTTTTTTTTTTAGTTTACTAGATTCCTATTATAAATATGGCCTCACTTTTTCACTAAAAGAACTTTAAACCTCCTCTAAATATGGCAAACACATCGTGTAAATTGAATTTTTCTTTTGGCGATGTCTCAAGGAAACCTCCTTTTTTCTCCTTCCAGTTCTTCTGTTGCTATCTGCACCATAGTTGTCTTAAACTTTCCTTCACCATCTGGAATATTCCTTCACCACTTTCTGTTGTACGATTCCTTTGTTTCCTGGGTCTCATGTCTTCTTCATTTTTGTTTTTCTCCCTGATGATTTGGAGAATTCTTTCTTTTCTTTAACCACAATGTTCTAACGTCTCATGACAATGTGCCTGAATGTTGGTTTGTTTCCTTGTTTCATTCATTGTTCAGAGAATCCCTTTAATCTGACTTTTTTCTTTTTTTCTAGGGAGGAATCATCTAATTTCCTGCTTTGGATGGGAATGAGTGGGGATGTGTATATGTGTTATAAATCCAGTAGCTAGTGCTCTGGGAGTATAGCAAGCTTTCACTTAAAACCTGTTGATGGTTTATTCAACCTTTTAACAAACTATATGAACATACATTATATTTCTTTTCTATTTTAAATTTATTTTATTTTACCCATCCCAACAGACAGGCCTTTTTTGTGTACAATTTCTGTAAATGAGTGTTTTGGAGGTCTGGTTTTCTGTTTGACTTATAGTATCCCAGTGTGGGAAATAAGAACTATTAATCTATTTTGTGCCTTTGGACCCTTTGGCAATATTTTTCTTAACCAGAAAAATATTTTTAATTCATAAAGTCAAACACATATAGGATTATAAATAAAATTGATTATGTTCAAATACAGATATTAAAAAAAACACATTATAATACAATAATTAGGTACTTGTAAATAAACACATTAAAAACAAGATTCAGTGATAAGTCTTAATAACTTTTATGATTTTATGGTAGCAAAGAACATAACATTTTAAGATCCCTGCAAAAAGTAATATATCTTCCAGGCACAGTTGTGCATGCCTATAATTCCAGTGGCTTTGGAGGCTGAGGCAAGAGGATCACAAGTTCAAAGCCAGCCTCCCTAATGGCAAGGTGCTTAGCAACTCAGTGAGACCTTGTCTCTAAATAAAATGCAAAATAGGGCTGAAGATGTGGCTTAATGGTTGAGTACCCCTGAGTTCAATCCCTGGTACCCCCCCAAAAAAAGTAATATAATATGGAAATAACTATAATTGCTGTTGATGAAAAAGACACAGATTTCTTGCCTCTATTCATAATGGAAGGAAATGCTGAATTTCAGCTAGATGTTAGTGAAAATAACAATGTATTTCCTTTGATTCCCAGGTTCATAAGCCATTGAAGTATATCCATGGACCCCTGTAGAGGAAAGAGGAAGAGATATTTATTGTTGTAGTACAGAAAAAAACTCATTAAATTCTTACTTCAGAACTACTTCTCTCTCTCTCTCTCTCTCTCTCTCTCTCTCTCTCTCTCTCTCAGTGTGTGTGTGTGTGTGTGTGTGTGTGTGTGTGTGTGTGTATGTGTGTTTCAATTGAGCTTTGATATTTAGTCACACTCCCAAGGATGGCTTATATGACTTTAAACTCAAGTTGGCACTACTCCATTTCAAGCTACATGTACAATGTTGAAACAGATTCTGACAGAGTCTACATTTAAAAAACCACTAGAATGGTTGGTTTTCTCAATTTATTTGTGATGCAATTTTTGTAAATCACTAGTTGTGTTTACATCACCCATTACAGAGACAGTTAAAAGAGATGAGTGTAAACCCAGGATATTATCTGTAAATGTGCCTCATAGTATTGACTGAATTTTTAAAGTGCCAATTTTTATATATTTCTCCTTTTTTAGTGTAGACAACATCTCAATTAAATAAATATAATTTATTAAATAACACAACACTTAATATTGCCTGAAGATTTCACAATGTGAATTGAAGTTTGAAGTCAGGTTGACCTTGACTGTGGTAAAGTAAAATGGAATAAAAGGAAGGGGGCAAGTAGGTAAGAAACTAAAGAATAAATAAAAATAACTTCAAGTCTTTTCACTATTGACCATTGTAGACAATATTCAAAAGACAGCAAACAGCTGAAATTCAGAGTAGTTCATGTTTTCTACACAAAACTAAATTCAAATTACCATACATTTTCTAACAAGCAAACAAAACATAATTTTGTTCTGGTAAGCCTCTCTGCAATTAATTGAGTTGTTGAAAGTATTTTAGAGGAATTTCTGTAGTGTTGCATTAAAAGCTGCATGTGACATTAACAGATAACTCAACATTTTTTATTTTGTTTCCCTTTCCTCCAAACACATGCATTACTTCAATTAATCAATAAAGTACTTTTTAGTATATGACTGAAGGGGAGATTTGGTTAGGGCTCTCTGGCCAAATACATCAAACCCTCCAGTTTGTCCCTTCATCTTTATAATTTTACTCTTTCAGACCCTGAAGTTTTATTTTTCAACTTTACTGTATTTTTTCCAGATTTTTAAGTGTTTTGGGGAAACATTATTGACTGAACATCTATCAGGAGTTATTGTATAATATATGATTGTAATAATATATACTAATATATGATTAATTGCTAGGACCATGCAGAAAAATGTTAGAAGGAAAGATGTAACATGCATATTCAGATGACTTAAACCTAAATCTTGGCTATACTACTTTGAGGATTTTTTTATCTTTGTGGGGGGTATTTATTATAATGTCAGCCTTGTCTATTTCAGAAAAATGCATAAAGTTGCACTGTAATTAATATATTCTCCCATTTCTTTAGTGCTTCCCTGTGGGTGAAGTGTCAGGAAGGAGAATAAAAAGTAAACTGAAAAATAAGGTCAATTAATTTTTTTTTTCATTGTAGATGGACACAAAACCTTTATTCTATATATTTATTTTTATGTGGTGCTAAGGATTGAACCCAGTGCCTCACATGTGCTAGACAAGTGCTGTACCACTGAGCCACAACTACAGCCCCCAGAAGGTTAATTTTTATTATTTTTGTCATTACTGGCCTGTAGGGTCTATTCTGAAGTTCAAAAGGACAAAAGAAATTTAAAATGTAGTTTTTTTCTATAGGGAGTTTACACCTAAAGTGTGTCACCCTTTATTTATCCATCCATCTATCCAACTATCTAATTCATGATCCAGCAATTACCTAGCACCTGTTCCATGCCAGGTATGGAAGAGCTCAGACTGATGGAAAGACCTGCCTCCCCACCCTCTGTCTAGTTCTGAGACTCCCAGAATAACAGATATATTGTCCTCATTCATTGAGTTTTTCTTCCATTTAATGTTTTCCAACTACTGTTTCCTAAAATAAGCCTCTAATTGAAGATGTCCTCTGTTTGCAAAGCTAAGTTTTCCTCAAATGAGCTGAGATAATTTTTCTGAAAGAACCAAGAAAATCATCTGACAAGTTATAAACTCTTAACACACATTCAGGTATGTGTGGATGTATTATTAGTATTGTGAAAAAATGGCAGGTATATAAGACATGTGGAGGGACATATGAAGATGGATTAGTAGGTATCCAGATGACTGGAACTAAAAACAAGTAATTGGTACTCTTTATTTCAATGCAACTTACAATGCTTTCACAAATGTTATAGCAAAGTTATCAAAAGTTAATAATTAATTACAAAAGAAGTATTGAGTAGATACCCCACACTGATCTTAGTTGGGTATTTCAAAGTGTAAAGCATATGGTTTCATGCAGTTTTAAGGACACTATTTTATTATTTTCTTTTTTTTCATTTCACATTACATTTACCTAGTCTCAAACTCTATTTGAGACATTAAGGAACAAAAACTTAATAAAACAACATAATTTGTGGATTTTTTTTTTTGGTCTGCATTTGTATCATCAGAGAATTACAGTGGAAACCAAAAAACTTCTGTGAGCCTGGGCAACTCAACTAAGCACTGCAGTATGTGTAAAATGTCAATATGCATAATTTGCCTGCCTATCCCATGAGGTTACCGTGCAGATCAAATAAAATCATACATGAGAAGGCTCTGGGTTTTGTTTCTGTTTGTTTTTTTTTTTTCCAAAAAGTGTTATGCACGCACGATATTATAATTGTAATTATTAGTTTGATTGGTATTATCTGTGCTTCTCAGTCAGCTATGTTGTTTACTGTGTATCTTCCTCATTGTTTCCCTTTTAGAAACTGCTCCTTGGAAAAGAAATAGATTGTCCTTTGTTGGTCATTATATCTAACTGTCTAGTGGAGGTGTAGCGCCATGCATTCTGGAAACTCTCCTCATCATGCTGAGGACAGAGTGGCATAACCTTGTTATAAACAGTGTCACTATTCACAGATTACCAGAGGATCCAACCCTGTCTCCTGTGTACAGGATGATTTATAGTGTATGGTATAATGGAAGGTTATAATGCTGCAATCAGGGAATAGATTCTACTTGCATCATGGAATAGGCCATACATAATTCTGTTCACAGGATACAGCATCTTTCTTTAATGGCCTGAATAATGCAGTAACAGAACAGCAAAAGAAAGTAATTTGGGAAATAAAACCAACCTGTTATTAAGTGATGCATAACACTGACAGTTGCCAAAGTATTCTTTGTTCTCATTATTTTTTGTCTATGAGGGAAGTTAACAACCATATAATATCTGATATATGACTATAGAATATGCTTAATAGTTTTAATGGAACATATTTTAATTCCTTAGTATCTTAATAGAGTATGGAGGGTAGAGTCCCGCCCTAATTTTATAGAAAGGGAGACTAGATTTTTAAAAATAGGCTCAACAAAAAGAAGAACGAAATTATGTCAATTGCAGGAAAATGAATGGAACTTGAGAACATTATGTTAAGCATAAAAGCCAGACTGAGGAAGTTAAGATTTGTAAGTTTTCTCTCAGATGTAGAATAGAGAGGGAAAAAAGGAAAAAAAAAAAGGCTAGGGGAGATCCCATGAAAATAGAAAGGAGACCAGTCGAGGAAAGAGGAGGGAGGAGGGGAAGGAAAGGAGAAGTACTAAGGAGTAAAATTGACTAAAGTATGTTTTGTGTTTATAACAAGATATCACAATGAATCCCACTATTATGTATAATCATCATATACCGATAAAAATTTTTAATATGCTGAAAATCTTTGAATATATACCTTGGTATAGTAATTATGAATCACACTCAGGTCTTTGATTTGGTGTTTTTGTTTTGCCTCAGTAAATATGCTCTAAATGCATATGCAACATCACAAACATCCTGGCTATCCATTAACTGTACATATCTCTTCTGTTTTGAGATAGAGAAGATTCTAGAGCTTCTCCATGCATGCTGCAATGAACAGACACAATCCTGAGCAAATCAAGAGAAAGTAACCACAATGTCACACAAAAATAAAAACATCACCACTTTTGTTAAAAGTTATTCTGTCAAAAGACAAGTTTCCTGACATACTTTAGTCAGATACTTACCAGTTAATTGACTAACAGGTCACAGTTGCATACATCTTTTTCAGTTACAGTTTAATTATTCCTGTTATACTGGTGGTACAAAATGTACTTATTTTATTTTTATGGGAGGATTGCAAAAGATTTGCATTGAGCTCAAAGTTCGTTCTTTGCTTCCCTGGTGATAAAGAACCTCAGCCATAGGACAACTCAGTCAATGAAGCAGCTAGTGCAGCAAAGGGAGGTGGATTTGCTTTCCAGTTGAGAGTCTTTTATTACAGGTACTACCAAAGCAATCTTGGCAAAGCCCTATTTCTGTTTATCGATGAACTCTGTCCTGTGTTCCACGAGAAGTCACATACTGTTACAAAGCACAACCACTACCCTCTTGTTATGACATCAGAGAAGTCTTCGCTATGGGTTCAATTCCAAGATTATGTAATATAAAATGGTTCTACCCAATGATGGGGCACAGTCAAATTCACGGCTCAGGTCTTTTCCCAAAAATTGTAAGAGAAGTTGATGTTAAAGGTGTGTTATGTACTAAGGGACATTGTCCTTAGTTTCACATTACATTGCTTTTGCACAGCCCAAGTAGGATGAAGTCTTGGCAATTATCTAGCTAATGTGATCAATGTTAATGGACAATCTGGTTAATTTGCTTCTAAAAGCAGATTTCAGCAACCAGAAGTGAAACACCGAGAGAGTTCTTAAATGATTTTTCTTTAATTTTTAAGTTAAATTGCAGTTCCTTTCTCTATTTTCCAATTACTACATGATGTTTCAATAGTATTGTTGCAATAATAACACTTTGTTCTTAAACAGTTCCTTGAATTCAATTAGTTCAAAGTACATTTGGGTATTTATATAGGTTATCAGTTTCCATCCAGCCTTGTGAGATGAATTTGAGATGCAGACATTTGTAACTCTCACTTTCATTGTACTTATTCTTCTCTGCATTCTAGTCATAGTGATTTATCATGTCCTTGGAAATTTCATATATATATATATATATATATACACACACACTATACACACACACACATATGTGTGTGTGTGTGTGTGTTTGTGTGTTCTTGGAAAATTTTGTGTGTGTATGTGTATGCACATACATTTTTTATACATTTTGTTGGACACAATTTTGTTTGTATGCTTGTTTTTGCAGTATTGGGAATTGAACCCAGGGTCTCTTGCATGCTAGGCAAGTGCTCTACCACTGAGCTATATTCCCAGTGTAGATGGATACAATTTTAATGTTTTGTAATTTGAAAGTATTAAGCTAGTCTTACCTTCTTTCATTGTTGAACTTTAATACTTGTTTTTGTCCAAATGTCTATTCACTTAAATGAGTACATTTTTATTAGACATGTACTAATTTTATGCAAAGAACAAGGTTTAAGGTTGATGCATGACTTTTCCAATATGTAACTGCTTTTGACCTCTACTTTGCATATCTTGAAACTAATAGGTGAGAGATGCTAGCCTTTAGCTTCCCTTAGGAGCTATACTTACAATCTCATCTTTATGAGATCATCTGTTGCCATCTTTATCACCTAAGTACTTTTAAAAAAATTAAGCCATAAATTTAGTTAATTTTAGTTTAAATTGGTCTTTAGCAATGTTCGTAGGCTCAGCTTTATTGACAGAACTATAAATGTAAATGCTTTATTTTATTTTTTTATGGTACTAGGGATTGAACTTAAGACATCACACATGCTAGGCAGGTGTCCACCATAGAGCTGTGTCCCCAGCTCTTTCCTAAGTTTTATTTTGAGGCAGGGTTCACTGAGTGGTCCAGGCTGACTTCAAACTTACAGTGTTTCTGCCTCAGTCTTTGAAGTAGCTGGGATTACAGGTTTGTACAACCCTGACAGGCAAATGTAAATGCTTTCTAAAGGAATTTACCTTCATTTCAGGTCTCAAAGAATCTCCACAAACAACATTTCAAGGACAATTTGCAACACAGATATTATGAGTGACAGAAAGTGGGGAGAAGGGCAAAAAAAGGCATAAGACAGTAGGGATGAGAATTATCAGCAAATATTTTTAAACAGCTATTATCTATAAGGTTAATAAATAAAGAAAAAAGCTTCAAAATATCTTTAGGGAATAGGATTCTATAAAATATTGTAGACTGGATTTTTTAAACAATTAAAAATAACTTTTAGAAATAAAAATTACAGTAACTATTAACAACTCAATGTACAGACTCTTAAAACTCACCAATAAGAAAGTGAAAATCCCAAATGAGATGTAGTCTAAAAATCTAACATCCCACCAAAGAAGATATACAGATGGCAAATAAACATAAGAAAATATACACATCATATGTCATCAGGGGACTGCAAATTAAAACAATAACATATCACTACACTCATTAAAATGTCCAAGATTCATGTAATGATACAGATTGCTGATGAAGATGTGAAGCAACAGGAGCTCCATTTATTGCTCGTGGGAAAGAAAAATGATTCAACTACTTTGGAAGACAATTTCTTACAAAGCTAAACATAATCTTACCATATACCCAGCAATTGTACGCCTAGGTATTTGCCCAAATCAGTTTAAAGCTCATGTCTACAAAAACAAAACAAAACAAAACTTCACATAATGTTTACAGAAGCATTATTTATAATTTCCAAAAATTGGAAGCAACCAAAATGTGTTTCAATTATTGAATAGATAAACAAACTCATACGTCATACAATGGAATATTATTCAGCAATAAAAAGAAATGAGCTATCAAGCTGTGAAAAGACATAGAGGAAATATAAATGCATATTGTTAAGTGAAGGAAGCAAATCTGAGAGTCTCTGGTGTATGATTCCAACCATATATTCTGGAAAAGGCAAAATCAGAGAGAGTAAAAAGATCTGTGATTGCCAGGAGCTTGCAGGTAGAAGGAAAGAGAGGAGTAATGAAAAGATGGAGCCCAGGGAGTTTTTAGAGAAGTGAAACTTTGTCTAGCATACTGTAATGGTGGGTACATGTACATGATACATGATACATGCCAAACCTACACAAATGAAGACTATAAAGAGTGAACCTTAACGTGAATTAGGCAGAACAGAAGTTATACATTTTGATGAGGTCGAATTTACTGATTCTTTGTCTCATGGGTCATGCCTTTGGTGTTGTACTGAAAAAGTCATTGCCTTATCCAAGGTCATCTAGATTTTCTCCTGTATTATCTTCTAGAAATTTTTGATATATTTTTTATTGGATTTTTATTGCATAGGAAGGAGAGAAAAAAGTAGAGGCAACAATTGAAGAGAAAACGGATAAAGGTTTTTCAGAAATGATGTTGAGAAAGATGTCAGTGAGGAACAGAACCACGGGACATACATCCACTCTAATACACATGTGCAAGAGGCAACAGGGAGGAGCATGGTCTGTCCTATGGTAGGAACTGTTTCTCTTTATTCTTTATTGTTCATTGAGAATGAAAAAGTTTAAACAGCTATATATGATCCATTTTCCCTGAGTGTGTTGGGAGAAATGACCCCAGAGAAAAAATAGAAAAGTTAGCCCTGTCTACTCTTTTTGTTAACTGGAACTCCAGGTAAATAAGCTATTAACAGTTGCTCAAAGGTGGGGTTCTTCTCTGTAGAATGCCTTATCAGGATGTCCTTGCTAAGAACTACTTAGTAAATAACCCCCAGAATCTATAGATCTTTGACAAGGGTTCTCTGAAGAATGCTATGAGTTATTTACCTCTTGAATGGGACCTGGAGATGTTTCATAACCTAAGCACTCCTTCTTCATGAGTCAAAGCTGAATATGTATAGGAAACCTCATCCGTCATTTTGGAATGGAGAATACATGTACGAAGTGTGGAGGGAGGAGGACCCATGAAGCTGCATCTGATGTCCCAGACCATGTGCTTTGTCTTAGCTTCTTGACTGCCTGCATCCTGAAATCATTAATGATGCTCCTTACTGTGTAAGAACGCTGTGAGTCTGACTTGACAATCAGATCTTGCATATTAGCCCACTCATGAAATTAGAAAACAACTTTTTAAATGCTTGGTGCTATAGAGCACTTTATTGTATTGAGCCATGTTGGCAGGCCAAGATAAACTTAAATAGGCAACAAATTTTTAGCTCTCAGAAATTGAACTGCAGTAGTAAAGGATTTGTGAATATCTCTGTATTAGGTCTGCTATAAAATCAACATATAATAATCAACATAAGAAAATATCCTTGAAAAAAACTGTAAGAACATATGCCAAAATATTAGTAGTAGTTATGTGTGGGTAGTGACATATGGGGTTATATTCACTTTTTTCTTGATTTTATCTATTTTTCTCAAAATATTTTATAATTGCATGATACTTCCTTTATAAGTCATAAAAGATAAACTTTGAAAACTACAATCTTATGATACCAAATTTATCACAACTGTTTTTAAAAAGTACCCAGCAAAAAGACTGAAAGGAAATACACCATATGTTACCTAAGATTTTCTTGAAATTGTTGGTATTTGAGTGATCTGTTTTTATTTTTCAATGTTCCTAAAATTTTTATATTGAGCAGGAATTATCTTTGTAATGAAAAAAAACTGCTAAATTTTGGAAGAGAATGCAATTTAGAATAGATTTTGAACTGAGCATTTCTCTCTTTCTGCTGCCTTTCAATCCACTCATTTCTGATCTTGTGTATTAGCCTGCTCATAAAATCAATGAAGAGAGTTTTTAAATTAAATGCTTGGTGTTATAATTGACAGTTAGTATTTAATAGTCACAGAAAAAGTACAAAGTATATAGACTTTGGCATTAGCAGTTAATGATCCCTAAGCCACCAATACTTTTTTTTTTTGTCTTCAACAGATTCTCTAAAAATGCTGTTGAAGCTATAATCTTGTATTTACTTATTTACCCCTATCTATACATATTTTTGTCTTGGCTGATAAAGAACTTAGTCTAAGAGTTGTAGAAATAACTTCTTCACCAGGATTTTAAAAAATGGCATTTTTATTTTAGTTTAACCAATATAAGTCATGATCTTCCCTCCCTTTTATTTCATGCTCTAAGCACTATGTAGCAACTTTCTGACAGTACTAAGTTTTTTGCCTTTTTTTTTTAGCATTATCAGGGAAATGACTCAGAAGTAAACAGAAATATTCAATCTAGAGCCAAAGCCAAGAATATAGATTCAAGCCCATATCGGTTACAGCTTGTTGCTGAGTTGTATGGACAGACTAGCCTTGGTCAATGTCTGCTTGAAAAGACAACTTTCATTTATAAATTATCCCTAGCAATGTGTATGGAATAGAGGATTCAGGAGTCTTTAGGGGTAAGCAAGATACACACAGTCTCTGAGCTTACTAAATTTTATATTTTAGGAGTGACAGAGGAAAACATTAAAGAAACAACATTAAGTATGTATTTATAATCTGTAATAATGGCTTCAAGGGATTCTATGGAAAGAACAGTACAAGAGGACCTTATTTAGGAAGACCTAAATTGGGTTCAGTTATCTGAGCTTGATCAGTTTCCTTTGATGGTGTTAGGTTTGCCTGATTGTTTGCTACTCATGTAGCCTTATGTTGATGTCTATGCAATTGAAGGAGTAAACCCTTATTTCAGTTTTCACTGATCAGTTTTGGCAAGTTAAAGCCTTCTCCTGTTAGGTCTTCAGGCAGATGGGATTACCTCTGGGCTAATTAATGGTTGTGTGAGATTGAATTCTATCTGATCCCCAGGTGGATAATACTCTCTAGGACCTTGGTCCATGAAGTTTGGTCCATGGTGCTGCTTCAGGGATCTCAGATAGTGGGCTTGTTACCAGGTGACTGATGGGTGGAGTTTCCTCTTTGTCTATGGAAGAGCTCCTAATGCATCACTGGAAAATCACTGGACGACCCTCACCTGAGGCTGGGAGGGTCTAGAACCATAACAAAGAAGAACAATCTTCTTTAGAAAGGACATTTAATGGAGTAGAAACAGCATGAATATTTGAATCAGAAGGAGGAAGATGAAAGACCGAGGAAGGAAACCTGTGGAGTATTGGAGGAACTATAGAAAGTCGGAATGGTTGAACCAGAGTGAATAAAAGAGCCTGGAATGAAAGACAGTCTCAGTGCCCTGGAACTCACTGTATTTGGAATTTCTATCCAAGACCAATGAAAAGTCATTGAAGGATTTTGAGCAGAGGAATAATCCTGCTGAAAAAATAAATGAAAATGAAACCCATTCTCATATTTAAAGCCATCATGGGAGGGTTGAAGCACTAGATTCCATCTCTTTGGGGATGAAAGCATACATACATGGGCTGTATGAACATCAGACAAAGTTTGAGTTTCCTATAGTGGAGTGTTAAGACTTAAGGCTTTGAAATCAGACTGTCCTGTGTCTGCTACTTCCTCAGTGCGTGACTTTAGGTAAGCTAACTCTATACAGCAGGGATAATAATTTGTTTTTGTGAGAACTGGATGAATAATACATATAAAAGGTGAACACAGTGTCTGGTACATAGTTAGTGATCAGAAATAATAGCTGTTATTTCCTGACTCACCACCATTGGGGAAGAATAAAATCATCACACTGTGGACCTTTATGCTCCTTACATAAGCTAATGCTGGATGTGTTTTTAGTGAGCTAAATTGTACTCAGTGTTTTCAGAGTAATGAGCCAAATACATTAACTGTTCTGGAAACAGATGAAGCCTGACTATTCTGACTAAATATAGAGATAATTAGAGTCTAGACTCTATCTGTTGATAGGCTTGGGGAAGCATAATAAGAATAATCATGCCATAATAGAATAATACACAGGGCTAAAACGAATCAGAAATTTCACAACACAGATGAAAAACAACTAATTTTATTGATGTCAGAAATACATTATTAGCTGAATCTTCTTATAATCTTATGATGTTTGTTTCATGTTGTAACAGCTCCCTAATAGTGTAATCAATTATACCTTTCTGTTTTGCCTTTTCTTTCCTCCAAACATAGTTGAGTAAAATTATCAAGTGTCAGATAAAACCCTATTCTGTAGTTTTATAATATGCATTAAAAGCACTCATTCTTTGATGTACTTGAATATAGAGATGAAAGGTCCTTACAGATACTTTTATTCAAAGCCAGAGACCTATTTTCTATAAGAAAGGTATTGACTCTTTTGCCTGGTAACAAGGCCTAACTACATACAAGTTGAGTATCCCTAATCAAAGAACCTGAAGTTTGAAATGCTCCAAAGTCTGAAACTTTTTGATCACCAACATGATGCCACAAGTGGAAAATTCCACACTACTAAAAATATTGTATAAAATTACCTTTAAGCTATATGGATGAGGTATATGTGAAACATTACTAAATTTCATATTTAACTTAGGTCCTTACTAAATTTCATATTTAACTTAGGTCCTCATCACCAAGCTATCTCATTGTGTATATGTAAATATTTCAAGATAAAAAATATTGAAATTTGAAACGCTTCTGTTCCCAGGCATTTCAGATAAGGAATACTCAACTTGTATTTGCATATTGTCATTGGAGCAATTCATGTTATCTTCTGATATCATTGACTAATATACATGTAAATAAGTCTACAATGCCCATGTGTTACACAGAAGGGAGAAAAGAACAGACTAAAATATTGGGCTTTGGGCCATCCTCATGATGGAGAGCCAGATGTGAATGTTAGAATTGCAGGATTCCTTGTTCATCTCCAGCGGTGTGGGAGAAAGTGACAGGACATAGCTAATGGTAAACCTGTCTTCATTTTATGATTTACAACCCGGGTGAAGTTCAGGGTTTGAAATACCAAACCAAGCCGTGCAACAAATCAAGCAATTGGGAGTTGTTGTTAAATCAGATGAGCTTCATTAGGCTAAATGCAGGAACTGATTAGTGTATGGAACACAGTGCGAGTTTGCAAATGCCACTGATCAATCCCAGACCATGGTTAATTTTTCACTAGTTCTTGGCAAAAAGAAGAAAAGTAAAGACAAAATAGTGAGCTTTTCATAGAGTAAGTCATTTAGGAGTTTTTAATTCAGAATCATGTCCCACTCGTTTTTTTTATATGGAATCATAGAGGTAGAAGGTTTTTAAAAATCAATGCTGGTTACTCTGCAAAATAAAAAGTTGATGAGATTATGTCAGTCTACAAAGAAAACATTTATTTATTTTTAAAATTAAATACGTACATATTATTTTAATTGACATAATGCTAATTGTGCATATTTATGGCATACAATGTGATATTTAAATACATGTATACAATGTTTAATGATCAGATCAGGGTCATTGGCATATCAGTTGCCTCCGATATTTACCATTTCTTTACAATGGGAACATTCAGAATCTTCTCCCCCAGCTATTTTGAAATATTCAATTAATTGATGTTAACCAGTTACCCTACTGTGCAACAGAACGAAGTTTTTACTCTTGTCTAACTGCACTCCTGAACCTATTAACATCTTCTCTCCATTTCTACTCACCTTTCCCAACTTTAGGTAACCACTAGTGTACTCATTACTTCTATGAGGTAAACATTTTAGCTTCCACATAAAAGTGAAAACATATGGGACTTGTCTCTCCGTGTCTACTTTATTGAACTCAAGTGTCTCCAGGTTTATCCATGTTGCCACAGATGACAGAATTGTATCCCTTCTTGGGACTAAGCAGTACTCCATTCTGTATTTATGCCATATTTTCTTTATCTATTCATCTATTAAGGGACACATTTGTTTTTGAATCTGTGAAATTTAAAACTCTAGCATCCACTGGGATAGAGCACATGTAACAAGAAAGAAAGCTAAAATGGGCCTTTTAAGGATCCCAATAAAATTAGATTATTAAAGTAAATATTTTGCAAGAACTAGAGGTTGCAACCTGGAGGCCCTGGTTCAGTTCAGGCCTGTGGGCTCAGGCTATGACAATGCAACACATTCAATCAATAGGTATAGCTCTATTTTATGAGAATGAAAGACTCTGGCTATAGTGCTAGAGTAAGATTCTGCATCTAATGTGCCATGATAGAACCTTTATTATGACAAGATGTGGATGGGGGCAGGAGAGCATGCAGGAATACCAAAAAGTGGCTGAATAACCAGACCCTTGGGACACTCTGTTCCAAAGCCATTGGTTTATAGAAAGACAATAGAGGCTCCTGAGCCCTCTTCTCCCAATGTCTTCACTGCCTCTAACCAAGATTATTTGTATATTTAACTCTTTCTCACTGCTAAACTGTTCACTCTGGAGGATCAATCTTTGAAACTGGCCATTCTGATTACTTAACACATATTCTGCAAAAAAAAAAAAAAAGCCTTCTCTAAATCAATAGTACAGCATTCCAGAAATTATACATAAAAGGATGTCAATGATATTTAATTTATAATCAAATACCCAAACTGCCTTTTATTCTTCTGTGGCTGCTGAGTTGGAAACATGGTCTCTTCAAGGACCTATAATGTAGTTATAATATACTTTAATATCCTCAGATAAAATGTGTCATATCAATTCATCATAATTAAAATGCATTATTAGAGAATCTCTACTTGCTTTTGCTATATTTAATATTTTTAATTTGTAACTTCTTGCTATCTCTAATTGCTGCTTCTGAAAATCTCTGTATGAGATGAATGGAAATTATACTTGTGTACTTCAATCCTTTTTAACAGGAAAGAAATGTAAATTCAGACTTTTTTTTTAGCTCACACAAATCAGAGATGAAAGCGGTTGTGAACAATGCTGGTTCTGGAAGAAAAGTAACTCTAGAACACTTGACAAAAACAAAACAAAACAAACAACAACAACAAAAAAAAAACACTAGACATGCTGGATAGTTGATTCAAAGAAATCAAGTGAAGTCTCTAGTTTTCATAGGTATAAAGGGAATGGAAGACAAGAAGATTAAGGGTACACATGGACACTCCAAAAAGGTATAAAGTGAGAGAAAGGGGCTTGCTCTACATCAACTACAAGGCTGTAGTACCCACAAGGGGACAGTAGATGAGCCTATTATTATGAACTGAATGCTTGTGTCTAACATTTATGTGTTGGAGCCCTACCCCCCAATGTGGTAGTATTATGAAATGACACGTAATGGGTTACCACTGAGGTTGCATGAGGTTGTAAGGGTGGGGCCCTCATGATGGGACTAGTACCCTTACAATGAGATGCCAGCATGTTTGCTTTCCCTTTCTTTCCACCTTGTGAGGACACAGCAAGAAGGTACCTATTTACAAGCCAGAAAGAGTTCCCCTGAACCATACAACACCAGCACCCTAAACTTGGAATTCTATCATCTAGAACTGTGAGATAATAAGTTTCTGTTGTTCCAGCTACCTAATATATAGCATTGTATTATGGCAGCCAGAGAAGACTAATATAGGACCTTAGTGAGGGAGAAAGTTTGAATTGTTTTGATGCTCTGAAAGGATTGCACTTTTAGAGAAACAGTAGACTAAGAAATAAATGTATTCTCTAGCAAAGAGAGACAACTGATATATTTATTTGTTTCTGCCTAAGTTTAGAGTGAAAAAAAAAATCAAAACAAAAGAGCTACCTCTGATAATTTAATACTATAGGCTTGTGCCTCAGCTAGAGTTAGAGCTTGACCTTAGCTTACTAAAAAAGGTAAAACCCTCAACCCTAACTTAAGGAATTAATATAAATGTTAATGAATATAAATATTAATTCCTAGGCTATTATATTCCAATCTCCTGACAAAACCAAGTAGACTGAAAAGATGCTCCACAATGCAGGCCAGAGGGAGTTAGAACAGGAAAAAAAAAATCAGTTAAAGAAGAGAATCCCTGGCAAAAATTCCAGACCACACAAAGAAGGCATTTACCATGAATGAGAGAGAAGGAAAGCAGTAGAATGACAACATAAACTTGAGATAATAGGACAACTTGAAACAGGACATGAATTGCCCATTTAAAAGTGTGAAGAAAAATTCCTAGGATTGCAATAAGGAATGAAGAACACAGAGGTAAATATGTGAATAAACTTAAATAAACCTTGATTGCATTTAAAAAATTATGAAGAATTGAAGCCCTAAAAAGAAATAAAATATGATAAAAGGAATAGTAGACATATTAGCAAAAAAAGAATAGAAAAGCAATATAATAGATTAAATATTTAAAATAGATGAATAAACGGATCATGCAGCTGAATAATTGGTGAACTAGAAAATTTATCTGAGGATATTAGATAGAATATAGCACTGGGAAATTATGAGATGGGAATTAGGAATTGGATTAATAGATGGGAATTTTGGAAGTAGAATTAGAAGGTCCTCATACCCTTAATAGGAATTCCAGAGGATAGGACAGAAAAAATGGAGCTAGGCATACTCATAAGGCTGTGAGAATTTTTCAGAAGTGATGAAGTACATAAATTTGCAGAATTACGAATCACATGGTTTCTAAGGATAAATAAGAAGAAATCTAGCCCTGTGTTGTGGTGTTCGCCCATAATCCCAGCCACTTGGGAGGCCGAGGTGGGAGGATCACAAGTTCAAAGCCAACCTCAGCAACTTAGCGAGGCCCTAAACAACATAATGATGCCCTGTCTCAGAATAAAATATAGATTACCAAAAAAAGCGAGTGTGGGTGGGTATGTGGCTCAGTGGTGTGTGCCCTGCTTCAATCCCTAAAATCTTAAAAAACAATCACACACAAAAGTAATATAACCAACAAAACCACAACTATTAGACAAATCCCCCAAACCTCTCAATAGCAAAAAGCAGAGACTAGAAAATAATGAAATAATGCATTCAAAGTGCCAAGGAAAAGTAACTACCAATCCATGCTCAACGAAATTCTATTCAACCAAATTATTTGAGAATCTTTAACCTTTGCTAAAAAGAATTGTTAAAGGATATACTTCACAAAGAAAGAAATTGAATTCATGAAAAGACTGATAGAAAAGAACAATCACACTTACCCACATGGGAATTAGTAATGACAGTGGTGACATATTTGAAGAAACAAAATCAAGATGGAGCAAGAATACTAGAAAACAAGAGAATGTAAAAAGTAAAAGGAAAAAACATTCTAAGATACCGTTAGAAAGTAAAATGTTAACTGAATTTAGACATTATTATGTCAAAAAATTTATGTTAAAAGCTTAAAGACACCACTAAAGGGGAAGAAATGTAACATACAACTTTTAAACCAGGGACAGTGATAGATAAAGAAAATTGTTAAAAAGAATCCTAAAAAGGAGAAAAATAAACAAAGAAAAATTATGCTAAACAGAATATATTACCCTATATATTGAAGATCAGTTCAAATATATATGTAATCATAATAAATTCAAGTAAACTATACTCATCCATTAAAAGATAGTAGAAGGATGCCTTTTTAAAATATTAGCTCTACTGTTTATAATAGATAAAGTATGACTCAGGGAAGCTGCAAGTAAAAGGAAAATTAGTCAAATACAATGATGACTAAATGAAAGTTGGTGTAGCTATGATATACCTAATCATTTTAAGTAAAATATTTTTAAAATTTAGGGGAAAACACACTATGTAGTAACAAGGAATAAAACAATCAAGAAGTTAAGGAATTCTAAACTTAGTAATAAACCAAAAATAATAAAAAGTTGAAAAGTTTACAATGAAAACCTGACAAATCCATAGTCATAAGACTTTAATAGAGCTTTTTCTATAGTTAATAACCAAGCAAATAAAAATAGTAAATAATTAGAATATATATCAGAAAAAATTAACAAATTTGCTATAACTTATATGGAATTTCATATGTATATGAAAATCATTAGTAGTTTTAAATATATATATATATCTCAAAGTAATCCTTAGCAAGAAGAGTGAAGTAGGAGGCATCACAATACCAAACATTAAACTATACTACAAAGCAATAGTAAAACAACAGTATGATATTGGCACCAAAATAGACTGGTAGACCAATGGTGCAGAATAGAAGACACAAAGACAAACTTACATAAATACAGTTATCTCCTATGAGACAAAGGCACCAAAAACACACATTGGAAAAAAGATAGCCTCTTCAACAAATGATGCTGGGAAAACTGGAAATTGATATACAGCAAAATGAAACTAAACCCCTATCTCTCACCATGCACAAAAAATCAACTCAAATTGGATCAAGGACCTAGGAATTAGACGAGAGACCCTATACCTAATAGAAGAAGAAATTGAACCGAATCTTCATCATGTTGGATTAGGCCCTGACTTCCTTAAGAAGACTCCTAAAGCACAAGAAATAAAATCAAGAACCAATAATAAATGGGATGGATTCAAACTAAAAAGCTTCCTCTCAGCAGAAGAAAAAAATCAATGAAGTGAACAGAGAGCCTACATTTTGAGAGCAAATTTTTGCCACACATATGTCAGATAGAGCACTAATCTCCAGGATATATAAAGAACTCAGAAAAACTTACACAACCTAATCAATAAATGGGCTAAGGAGCTGATACTTCTCAGAAGAAGATAAACAATCAATCAACAAATTTATGAAAAAATGTTCAACATCTCTAGCAATTAGATAAATGCAAATCAAAACTACTCTAAGATTTCATTGCACTCCAGTCAGTATTGCAGTTATAAAGAATACAAACATCAGTAAGTGTTGGCAAGGATGTGGAGAAAAAGGCACACTCATACATTGCTGGTGGGACTGCAAATTGGTGCAGCCAATCTGGAAAGCAGTATGGAGATTCCTTAGAAAACTTGGAATGGAACCACCATTTGACCCAGCTATCCCACTCCTTGGTCTATACCCATAGGACTTAAAAACAATATACTACAGTGACACAGCCTCATCAATGTTCATAGCAGCACAATTCACAATAGTCAAACTGTGGAACCAACCCTAGATGCCCTTCAGTACAGGAATGAATAAAGAAATGGTGGTATATATACACAATGGAATATTACTCAGCAATAAAAGAGAATAAAATTATGGCATTTGAAGGTAAATGGATGGAGTTAGAGAATATTATGCTAAGCAAAGTAAGCCAATCCCCCCAAGCCAGTGATAAGTGTATCTGATAAGTGGATGTTAATCCATAATTGGGGGCAGGCATGGGATGAGTGGAGGAACTTTGGATGTCGTAAAGGGGAGAAAGAAAGGGGTATGGGGTAGAGAAGATGGTGGAACAAGATGGACAACTTTAGCCTAGGTAAATGTATGACTGCATGAATGGTATGATCCTATTTTGGGTATAATCAGAAAAGTCAAAAATTGTGCTCCATCTGTGTACAGTGAATTAAAGAGCATTCTGATATCATGTATATCTGTTTAGAAGAAATAAATAAATTTAAAAAATAAAAAAGAGTCAATGATGAGATATCATATCAAAACTTATGTAGTAGAGTCAAAACAATCATTAAATGTATTAATTACATATATTAAGTGAAAACACAAATTAAAAATAAAGAATCTATCTGGTTTAAAAGTTTGAGGAAAAATGTTTACAAATTAGCAAGCAGTATGGGGAAATAAGATTTTCCCATAGATTGTACAACTCATAGCCTTGACTTACCCCTAATCAATAACGAAAAGCACTTTATCTACCCCTAGCTATTTAGTGGTTAAGCCTGAAAGCTCCATTGACTTGGAATTATGATTCTATCAGACTTTCCTGATGTGGTCCGTATATAAACTAGGGAGCATTGAAGCATTTAATATTCAAGATTCCTTAGGAAAATAAAACATCATAATACGAAAATACTGACTAATGAATTGGCCTTGTCATTTGAACTCCCCACCCAAGCACCTTAACCCTGCCTAGCAATGTCTACTTCGGTCAGACTCTCACTGACCATCCATTGTCTAAAACTTCCTGCATTTTCAGATAGGACCATTAAGAACATAATGCAAATGCTTGTAAAGTGAAAGTGCAAACAGTGGGAATCATACAGGATATTATGAAGTCAATAAAAGTGGAGAAGTATTTGAGTCAAAGCCATTGACAAACATTTGGCAGAGTTCAAACGTGTTAACACACTCCCTGAAAAAAAAAAATTGCCCAGAACAACAACACTATAAACATTGTGAATGAAAGTAATTTTAAAATCCAAGCACTAAGGAAATTTTGAAAATCTAAAAGAATTTTGTAAAATTATCTTTATGACCACCTTGAAAATACAAACCTAAAGTGTAGAGTATTATATTATCTACCCATGTAATTTTCTTGAAAAAAGTTTGCATCACCCACTAAAAAAAAAAAAAAAGCCCATTTGAATGACTCTTCATTCATTTTAAAAATTATACTAAGTTGTTTCTATAACGGGCATAAGTGTGGTTGATGTAAGACAAAATAAATGTATGCTATCATGTCAATCACTTTCAAAGATAATGTTCTAATCAAACTCTCTCCACCCCATTGCTCAATCATATATACATAATTCATCATGTAAACATAAATAAATGGTTTTTATTTCAAGTAAGGTCTAAGCTGGTCTTTTCTGGCACCATTTATATTTTAAATAGGGAGGAACTCATGAACCCTGACAACCTCAAGGTTATTATGAATTTTAATTGACATAATTAATATGATTACAATGTGACCGGCCCACAGTAATCATTCAATAAATATCAGTAGTTAACAATGCCATGCTGCTGTAGATCTAAAACTTCAAAAGATCTCCAAGCAAACTTTCTATACAATTTACAAACATCTTTGAACAATATTGGCTCGTATAAACTCTGTTTCTAATCCAAATTGGACTCTTCTATATCTTCACACATACCAACACAGTAATCTTATGTTCTTTTTTTTTTTTTTTTTTTTTTGGCCCCAAATGTCTTTCTGCACATTCTGCATATCTAGATTCAGGCAAGGTTAAACAAAACTTCTCAAAAAGTCATTCTCTAAACTCCAGTTGGAAATAGCACTTTCTTCCCCTGAATTCTATGTTTTCATAGTAAAACGTATCCTCTATAATAGACTGATCAAGTTTTTCTTAGGAAGAGCTATTTATGTCTCACTTCTCTTATGGAGCTGTCATCTCTGCTGAGAAAAGAACCCATGTTTGAATTATCTTAATATCCTCATAGCATCTTGCATCTCAACTTGCCCACAACAGTCATTCACCCAGCCATTCATTCACAATTGTTTGTGAAATATCAAAAGGAGTTAGTTCTTAGTAATCGTATTCATTGCATGAAAGAATCAGAGTAGTTTATTAAATGGGCATTAATACGAGGTTCTTTCTTGCAGCTTGCCTAGTAATATCCCTTCCCAATATTTTCTAAACGATGAGAACATACAGGATTCTGGATATGCGCCTTTCCGGAGATGTGCTTGAGGGAGTAGCATGTGTTATTCATTACATCACATATAACCTTTTCAAGTTTACAATCAATCTTGCTTGGATGGCCGGTGTCATTTAAAAAGTACGGCAGTGTGTTGGAAGGAGAGACAATCAGAGCTGGCTACAGTCTGTGAATCCAAATACCCTATTTAAAGGTCCAAACATGAAGAAGGAGGATGTACTAAACACATCATTTTCCTTCCAAGTGATTGAAAAGGGATGGTACATTGAAGCTTTGTTGGGTTTCAATGCATTGATTTTTTCACTACCTATTTTTCTCATGTTTGTCAGGTACTTAAGAGTCTATTTCAAGTTGCCTGCAGACTTCTTTTCTCATGTTTCTTAAAACTATTTGTGATTAAATCACCCATATTGTCTTCCAGGATCTAATGATTCTCTTCCTGCTAAACTCTCTTCCTTTTCTTTACTATATTCTGTTTACCACATCTTTATTTTCCACTCCACTGCTTACTTTTGGTATCCCCATCAATTTTTCTGTTTCTTGATTCTCGGTACACACTCATATTTGTTCACCTAGATATTCGTTCAGCATATAGTAGTTTCAGGACACTTTCCAGGTCAACACTGCACTAGTCAGAGATAATAAATTCCCTGCATTTAGAGAACTCACAGTCTAAAGTAGTGATGGGAGATGCAAAATTATAAATAATACTTTTTGACATAATGAGCAAGCACAGGATAATATCGTGCATGTTATTTAGGCTTCTCCATAAAAATGGCAAAGGGGCACATTAATTATGAGGTAAACTGATGGTTAAGGATTTTAGGAATTAGAATTAAACTAGAATTTTAAGTAAACAATGGGTGAAAAAAAGGAATTCTAGGAGTATCAAATAGAATAGCAGAGTTGATAGATATTTAATTGAATGATGCCTGATCAAGAGCAATAGTTCATTTGGGCACAGTGACACACACCTGTGTTCCCAGCGACTCGGGAGGCTAAGGCAAAAAGGTTGCAAGTTCAAGGCCAGACTCAGCAACTTAGGGAGGCACTAACTCAAAATAAAAAATAAATAAAAATGCCCAGGGATGTGGCTTAGTGGTAGAGCACTCTGAGTTCAATGCAGTACTGCAAAAAATTAAAAATTAAAAAAAGAGCAATACTTCAATATTTCGCAAAGTACTATCTATGGACTAACTGCATTGGGATCATCTAGAGTGTTTTTGAAGTTGTACATCTGTGGGCTTCACCCCAAACCTATTGAGCTGGAATCTCTGGAAGTAAGTAAAATCTGCCTTTTAATAGTAAGCACTGCAGATTCATGTTAGGCACAACTAAGTTAGGAAGCATTGTATAGAGACAGGGAAGTATCGATAGGAAACAGGCAGATGAACTTTCCTGACATGAATGAAGGGGGGATGTGAGTCCAAGGCAGCTGGGGAGATCCCCAACTTTATTACTATTATTTTCTATCTTTTATCATTTCCAATGGAGAAGTGAGTGTTAACATTTTGATAATGCCAACCAGGTTTGTGTCATGATGCTAGATGCCGCAGTCTGGCTGGGCACAATTCAGGAGCCACTTGTCAAAAGAAACTAACTTTATTTTTAGAACTACAAACACCAAACAAAACAGCTCCTCAGGAAAAAACCCTCAGAGCCCAACTGCCACCACTGGCTTCCCACAAGCCTCACCCACACACACCCTCACCACCTCCCACAATCCTCCTGTTCTTGAGGCCGATTGGCTGGGTCGCGTGGGCGGAGCCAAAGAAGTCCCCCAATGAGCAGCTCCGTGGAGGAGCCAATCAGCTAGATGTTGCTGGGGCCGCTGTGAGCCAATCATCAGCCGGCAGCTGGAAGTTTGCTGGCAGCTGGAAGTTTGCTGGGGCCCCTTTGGCTGTGGCTCTCAACATCTCCCCCTCTCTGTTTAAACAACAAGCATGTGGCTTGGGGACCGTGCCTGCCTTAGGTTGTCCAATACTACATATGGTCCTTACCCGTCTTCGGATGAGCTGACCTCAGGGCGTCAGCCTCCTGTCTTAGGTTGGTACCATTGTAATTGGATCTTACCCGTCATTGACTACCGGTCCAGTATACAGCCACACCTGTGGAGAGGTCTTTGAAGCAGAAGGGAGGAAGATACACCAAGCCAACTGATGGCTCTTGTTGGAAAAATTGTAACACCAATGACATCATCAGCAAAAATACCCCAACACTACCACAAGTTGCTGCACCAACAGATAGTTCACAATGCATAGTCTAGGCAAGTCTAGGCAAGTTCTGCAAGTTCTGCACATAGTCTAGGCAAGTTCTGCAAGCAGTTCAGTGATGGCTATTGCAGAAGCTGTAGATTAGTTTTATCTTTGTCTTCACTGGCACTGGGATGAAGATAGGAATTCTAGCAATAATGGCTAAAGAAAAAATTATGTAACATTCCAGAAGGCACTAAAAGAAAACAATTTTCTTAACAATTTACATTATCTTGAAGAGAATTATTAAATATAATGAAAAGGTAAGGTGAGAATTATTAAATATAATGAAAAGGAAAGGTGAAAGTAAACAAACAGATCTGTTAACCTCCTTTTTTGTTTACATATTAAAACAATTCTTAATAGTTATTTACCCAATTTAAATTAAACCATTTAAATCACGTGAATAAAAAAAAATTTGGATCCATTTTTTCATGAGCACTCATCATATGTGATATATGGACATATGTACATTCAAACATATAACACAAAACACAAGTGTGCACACATAATATAATACATATAACACATAACATAATAGTAAAGGCCTTATAACTTTTTACAGGTGAAATCTCCATTGCAATGTTTAAAAACTCTATAGTCAAAAAAAAAAAAAAAAAATAGAACTGATCAGCAAAACATTAACCTAGGTCTGTATAAGCTCAAAAAACAAAATAGAACTTCATGATATGGGAAAGGGCAATAATAAAATATATATTGAAAAAAGCATCCTGGTTCTGTCGCAGATGTAAGGATAGCCAAATTGGAGTTTTGGATATCAGCTGTTATGGATTTGAGACAAATCATCTTCTTTTTGGTCTGTAGAAATCACTTTAGTTAATCTCTCTGGAATCCAAATCGGCTGCTGTTCTCCCTGTGGAAATACACAAACAGGCCCCCGACTCCAGACAATCACTGGGTCAGGACTTTAGTTAATCTCTCCAGAATCCAAATCGGCTGCTGTTCTTCCTGTGGAAACACACAAACAGACCCCCGACTCCAGACAATTACTGGGTCAGGACCTTTCCATTGTCCTGTTAGAATATCTTTCCAAAGTACCTTGGGCTTATGTACATTTTTTGGACACATATGCCTTTCTGCAGCACTAAGTCCTGATGAATCCAAATTTAAAAAGTTTAGAGTAAAAAGGGTTATTTTAAGTTTATCTTTGGGGAATATATACCCCTTCCCAATTCCGTCTTTTTGCTTTAATTAGTACATTTTAATAGTTTGATGAGCTCTTTCAACTGTGCCTTGTCCCTGTGGATTGTATGGGATTCCTGTTATATGAGTAATGCCAAATGATGAGCAAAATTGTTTAAAAGAGGTAGAAGTATAACCAGGGGCATTATCTGTTTTTAACTGTTTTGGAATGCCCACAGTGGCAAAATTTTGTAAGCAATGAGCTATAACATCTTTAGTTTTTTCTCCGGCATGAAGGGAGCCCATCAAAAATCCAGAAGAAGTATCAACTGTAACATGCAAATATTTTAATTTTCCAAATTCTGGCAAGTGTGTGACGTCCATCTGCCAAATATGGTTAGGTATCAGTCCTCTAGGATTGACTCCAAGATTAACTTGTGGTAAAAAGGTCACACAATTTTGACATTGTTTTATTATTTGTCTAGCTTGTTCCTTAGTTATTTTAAAATGCTTTTGTAAAGTATTAGCATTGACATGGAACCTTTTATGAAAATTTATACCTTCTTCTAGTGTAGAGAAAATATGTACGTCATGTGTAGTTTTATCTGCTAAATCATTGCCCAAACTAAGGGCTCCAGGCAATCCTGTATGTGCCCTGATATGTCCTATAAAGAATGGATCTTTTCTGTCCCAGATTAAACTTTGTATAGTGGAAAACAAAGAGAAAACAGTAGAAGAAGGGGAAATCCTACCAGCATCTTCAAGGGATACTATAGCATTAACTATATACTGACTATCAGAAAATAAATTAAATACAGAATCTTTAAACATCACAAAAGCTTGTAATACTGCATTAAGCTCTACCTTTTGAGCTGATTGTTTGGGTACTAAAAATGTAAAAGTTTGATCAGGTGTAACTATTGCTGCTGTACCATTATTTGACCCATCAGTGAATATATTTGGAGCATTCATGATAGGTGTTTTTCTTGTCATTTTTGGAAAAATTACAGGATGCAATGACCAAAAAGACAATAAAGGATTAGATGGTAAGTGGTTATCAAAAGAAATATTAGATTTGCACATGATTATTGCCTAAGTATTTAACTCATTAGCTAATTCATCAATTTGATTTATAGTATATGGAGTAATAATTTTATTGGGAGAAATTCCAAATACTCCCTTTGTTGTTTTTATTCCTTTGAGTATTAATTGTCCTACAGCCTCAGGATACCTAGTAAGAATAGTGTTAGGAGAATAAGATAAATGTATCCATAATAATGGACCTTCTTGCCAAAATACTCCTGTAGGAATATTTTTTGTTGGTAGTATAATAAATAATAAAGGCAAACTTATATCAATTCTATCCAAATGCATATTTTCCATATATGTTTCAATGATTTTTAATGCCTTTCTTGCTTCAGGCGTTAACATTCGGGGTGAATTTGGATCTGATGGACCTTTTAGGATACCAAATAAAGGTCCCAATTCTCCTGTTGGAATACCTAGATAAGGCCTTATCCAATTTATGTCTCCTAATAACTTTTGAAAGTCATTAAGTGATTTGAGTTGATCTACTCGTATTTGAATTTTTCGCGGACGGACCATGGTTGAGGATAATAGAACTCCTAAATAATTAATTGGAAAATTTAATTGTACTTTATCTATTGCTATCTCTAGATTATAATTTTTTAATAAGTTTGTAAGTGTGGCATAACATTCTAGCAATGTGTTTTTAGCTTTGTGTGCTAATAATACATCATCCATAGAGTGAAATATTTGTAGTGCAGGATTTTGATTTCTAAGTGGCTGGATTACTTTGTTAACATAAATTTGACACATAGTTGGGCTGTTAGCCATCCCTTGAGGGAGTACTTTTCATTCATATCTCTGATCAGGACCTTCATGATTCAGTGCAGGGATAGTAAATGCAAAACGTGGACTATCCTCAGGATGAATTGGAATTGAAAAAAACAATCTTTAATATCTATAACTAAAACATACCAAGTTTTTGGCAAAGCAGACAATTGAGGAATCCCCGATTGAGCAGCTCCCATAATGACCATTTCATTATTAATGGCTCTTAAGTCTTGCAATAATCTCCATTTACCAGATTTCTTTTTGATGACAAAAATGGGAGTATTATGGGGAGATACAGAAGGTTGTATATGTCCTTCCGCTAATTGTTGTTTGACCAGATCATGGGCTACTTGTATCTTTTCTTTAGTCAAGGGCCACTGAGGAACCCATACTGGTCTTTCTGATTTCCCTGTAATTTTTATTGTCTCAGTGGCCCTTTGTGAAAATCCAACCCATGTCTGTCCATTACTTGATCTATTTGTATTGGTGCTGCTATACCTTGTTCTTGTTTTTCTAATCTTTTTCCTTTCCTAAAACCTTGTCTAGTCATAATAGTGGGTGCATTTTGGTTGATGTTATTTGTTAATGTCAAACCTAATTGATCTAGGACATCTCGTCCCCATAAATTTACGGGAAGATTATCCAATACATATGGCTATATAGTTCCTTCACATCCTTGAGGATCCTTCCAATCTAATACCATTGCACTTCTATGGGGATTAGTCGCCACTCCTAGGCCTCGAAGTGTTTGAGTGGCTTGTTGTAATGGCCAATGTTTTGGCCATTCTTGATGAGAGATGATGCTAAGGTCTGCACCTGTATCCAGTAGCCCATTAAATTCATGTCCTTGAATATTTAGTTTTAGCATGGGGCGAGAATCTAAATTTAAAGAAAGCATAGCCCAATCTACACCTGTGGAGCCTAATCCCTTGGAACCTCTTTCTACAGCATGACTGGAAAATTTATCATGTAGGCTTGGTATTATTAGTAACTGTGCTATTCTATCTCCTGGTGAAATCATTGATATACCCTTTGGAGAACTGGCTATAATTTTTATTTCACCTTCATAATCGGGATCAATTACCCCAGGACTTATCAAAAGTCCTTTTAGAGTAGAAGAGCTGCATCCCAATAATAAGCCTACTGTTCCTTTGGGAAGAGGTCCTTTTACCCCTGTGGGAATGATTTGAACTCCCATCTCTGGAGTTAGTACTGATCTGGCGGAGGCGCAGATGTCCAACCCTGCGCTCCCTCTGGTTTGTCTGATGAGGGATCTGATGGACAATGTGTCCTGGGCACTACCCTGAAGGGGTTGCTGGGTTCCTCCAGTGCTCCTTATATTTGTGGTTTGGGGCCCCGGAGCACTGGGGCCTCCTGTCCATTTTTTGGCAACGGAGCCTGATGCCTTTGTCCACGATATTGTGGATAAACACCTTGTCCTTGTTCGTTTTTTGATAATGGAGTACCCTCTATGGTGGTTTGAGAATGGCATTCATTAGCCCAATGTCTCCCTCTACGGCATCGTGGGCAAATACCCAGTATTCTACTCCTTTGATACCTAGTTTTGTTAAACCCTCCTCCTATGGGGCAATTCCTTTTAAAATGTCCTGTTTGTTGACAATTGTAGCATGTTCTTGGCCTGGCATATAAAGCCTGTTTTACTGCAGCTGCCACAATTTGCCCTTGTTCATTAATGTCTCTGGCATCTAAAGTGTGTTTTACTGCAGCTGCCATGACTTGCTCTTGTTCATTAATGTCTCTACATAATTTAATATATGTGTTTAAATCTTCCTGTTTCCATGGTCTAATGATATCGCTGCACCAACGATTCGCTTGGTCATAAGCCAGTTGTTTTATTAATGGCATTGCTTGTTCTGTATTCCCAAAAATTCTGGTAGCTGTTTGAATAAGCCTATCTACAAATTCAGCGTAAGGTTCATTAGCTCCTTGTATTACCTTAGATAACTGACCTTGTAAACCTCCATGTCCTTGTAAAGTCTTCCATGCCCTAATCGCCTCTGCAGCAATTTGTGAGTATACGCCAGGATCATATGCAATTTGTTGCTGCTGATCCTCATAAGGCCCCTTTCCTAACAACATATCTAGATTTCTCTGAGGATAACCAGCTGCTGCATTTCGCTTAGCCGTCTCCTTGCAAAATTCCTCATTGGCAACCTTCCATAACAGGTATTGACCTCCATTTAGCACAGCTTTACACATATTAGCCCAATCTGCTGGCATCATGTTCAAGTTGTTAATGGATTTGACCAAGCTGACAGTGAAGGGTGCTTGAGGACCATAGGTTGTTACAGCCTCTTTTAGCTCCTTCACTGTTTTGAAATTTAAACCCTGGTAAATTCGCTGCCCTCCTACCTCAAATACAGGGCATGTTAATACTTGAGATCCTGTCTCAGGATCCCAACTATCAACTGCGGGGGTTGGGAGCCTCCTAGCATATGGAGGTGGTGCTGTTGATTGGACACTTATGCCCTCTGGTGATAGAATGCTGTTAGTAGCCGTCTCCTGTAGAGGTGGTGCTGTTGGTTGGACACTTACGCTCTCTGATAGAAAGGTGTTATTAGCAGTCTCCTGTTGTAACTTTTCCCCTGATGGCTTTTTCTGCTTTACACTTTCTTCCTCTGTCTGACTAGTTCGAAATACCTTCTCTTTTACTTGAATCTTTTCCTCTGTCTGACTAACTTGAGAGACCTTCTCTTTTACTTGAATCAATATGTCTTCTCCTTCCTCTACCATTGTCTGAATTGAAGGCTTTGGACTAAGCAAACCAGATACCAATGCCCACAATGGCAATGTGCCAACTGGCAGAGTCCCTGGGTTGTTCTTTTCTATTCTTTTTAAATCTTCACCATGATGGTCCCACTGTGATATATTTAACAACTCCTCCTTAAAAAGCCATGGGCTACATTTTTGTATTGTATCAACGTATGCCCTGACTGCTCTTGATTTTACTGGGATGCCTCCTTCCTCTAATAATTTACTTAACAGTCTTTCGGTTTGTTTTTTACTAATTTCTGATCCCGTATTTCTACTATAATACAACCCAACAAGATGACGCCAAACAAAACCGAGACAGAATGCAATAAAAATGGAACAATAATTCATTATATCAGCCTTTCTATCCTCCTGACATGTGCATCCGTCTTTTCTCCCTATCTGTTCCTCAGACGCAAATAGTTTTTCCTCAGATGTGAGCAGTTTTTCTTCCGTCTCACTCATCTCCAGGGACAGGCAACTTAAAACAAAAATGAAGCAAAACAAAAGAGGAAACTTAGAATGGCTACCCATCTTCTCGCCCTGCCCTCAGGGGCGAGCAGTTTACTTACCCTCAGTCGCTCCCCATACGGGCCACCAAATGCCGCAGTCTGGCTGGGCACAATTCAGGAGCCACTTGTCAAAAGAAACTAACTTTATTTTTAGAACTACAAACATCAAACAAAACAGCTCCTCAGGAAAAAACCCTCAGAGCCCAACTGCCACCACTGGCTTCCCACAAGCCTCACCCACACACACCCTCACCACCTCCCACAATCCTCCTGTTCTTGAGGCCGATTGGCTGGGTTGCGTGGGCAGAGCCAAAGAAGTCCCCCAATGAGCAGCTCCGTGGAGGAGCCAATCAGCTAGATGTTGCTGGGGCCGCTGTGAGCCAATCATCAGCCGGCAGCTGGAAGTTTGCTGGCAGCTGGAAGTTTGCTGGGGCCCCTTTGGCTGTGGCTCTCAACAGCTAGGAATTCTCTAACTGAGAATTTATATCTCAAAACAGTTCATCTGTCTTCTATGTATCTCTACCTAGGCTGATAAATACTGTTAGAGAAAACCATACAACCAAACAGGTTGGTTTCACTACCAGCATATGGTTCTCCATCATGTAAACGTTCAACATTGTCTGGTGACCTATGTTTCTGCAGACATCTCATTCTTACAACACTTTTAAAAAACTTTCTCCATTCTCAACCCTCCTACTGTACTACCTCTGTCTTCATTCTTGATAGATAAGCTTAACTCCTACTTCATCAAGAGAAGGAAACCCTGAAGATAGAACTCTCAACCCCCATGCCTTCCACCCCTGCTACAAAACAATTGCATTTGCACAGTAAGTTTCACTATCTATCCAAGTTCTTTCCAACCTGGGATCTAAGAAAGGAAACAGCCACCACCAAGACACTTGTTAGGAACACAGAACTTCAGACACAACCGGGCAGGATTTGCATTTTAATGAGAGGATTAAAGTTTAAGAAATTCTGCTAAGCTCCCAGCCCCTTGAGGGTGCCTGCCTTCCTCAAGTTTAACTGTAAACCCTCCTCCTTCTCAGCAGGACCTTCTCAATAACATTCAAATATGTGAGTCTCCCCATTCTAAATAAAAAACAAAACATTGTTTTTTATTGAATGTTGAAAAACATTCAACTATTCTTAAAAGCAACACTATGATTTTCTCTTTTTCTCTACAAAGTCAGAATCGTCTAATACTTCCTTATATTGTTTCTATTTTGTTCCCATTCTTTCCTCAACTCACTTTTAAAAGAGACCACTAGTTGTTCTGCACGATTCAGTATTCCTGTTTCCTATAGTAATAATAGTAATAATACCCTGTGGCGAGCCGCTTCTGCGGACTGTGGTCGCCATTACAAGATGGCGCTGGCCTTGTGGTGGTCTGTGATAAACAACTCCTTCTTTGGGAGAGTTGGCACATGGTTCTTTGACACCCTACGAGAAAGCTCCACGTGGCAGCTTCGCATTGGGTGTTTGGATACTTTATTAAGGCTGGGAGGGGCTTCTGGGAGATTAGAAGAACTCTCGAGAGCTTGAATAAACAGCTGTAAGAAGATTCCCGGTGTTGCGTCTTCCTTGCGGGCAAGGGGGTCGCGACAAGTGGTGCCGAGACCCGGGAAAATCAAAACTTGCAAGTCGTCAGAGGTGGTGCACTGAACAGTCCCGGTAAGTGGGACCCCACAGTCCCCGTGGGTGGGACCCGACAGTCCCCGTGGGTGGGACACGACAGTCCCGGTGGGCGGGACCTGATAGTCCCGGTTAGTGGGACCCGCAATCAAAGCGGAGTCAGCTCCTCTACAAAGACAGAGAGAGCCTCATATTTTATTGCAGCTGCACTGTGTACTTTTCTTTTGTTTCTGTGTACTTTCGTTTTGTCCTCTGTATCTGTTCTGTTGCTGTGTCATGGGTGTCACATCTTCAAGCCCGCTTCTTCTGGCACTAGACGGCCTGTTACGTTCCAAAGGCCTGAAAGTGAAACATAGTATCTTACAGAGATTTTTGCAGAAAGTAGATGTTGCTGCACCGTGGTTTGCATATTCGGGCAGCCTTACTATGCCTTGTTGGGATAAATTGGGCAAGGATCTTGACTTTGCTTGTGAGCAGGGCATATTGGAGGGTGGGGTGATTCCCCTTTGGAAGATAGTCCGTAGTTGCCTCACAGATGGCAGATGTCATGACGCACTTGCTAAAGGACAGGAGGTTTTAGAAAAGTTACATGAGGAGAAATCGGAGACAGCAGGCAGTGCGATATCTCAGGAGGATGGGAGTGTGCGGAGCGTGAAACAGGGGAGGAGACGATTATCTCTGACAAAAGGTGAGGTATCTCGGGAGGATGGGAGCGTGCGGAGCGAGAAGCAGGGGAGGAAACGCTTGTATCCAGATCTCAGTGCGCTGCGCACACCCCCATGTGGAAGCGGGTCAGAAGAAGAGGAGGATGAGGAGGAGGAGCTTGGGAGGCTGTCTCGCCAGCTAGGGAGTTTAGCTGCTGGAGAAGGGAACGAAGATAGACCGGGGCTCAAAAAATGTGATCCTCCGGACCCACCGCCGTATGGTGGGGGTGTTTCGGGGAGAGCTTTCCATGCTCAAACATGGAAGGCTGTTAACGCTGAGATGGGTCTTGCTTATCCAGTTTTTCAGGATGAGAATAGGGGAAGATTTTCGGAGCCTTTAGATTTCAAAATTGTGAAGACCCTGGCAGAGTCTGTACGCACTTATGGGGTGGATGCCGCCTTCACATTAACTCAGGTGGAGAGTCTGTCTAGATTCTGTATGACTCCCTCTGATTGGGCTAGCCTTGTTCGGGCTTGTGTTTCTCCGGGCAAGTATTTGGACTGGAGAGCATTTATGCTAGAGGGCGCAATAGAGCAGGCCGCCCAAAACCATGCAGCAGGACATCCTCATTGGGATAAGGACATGCTTTTGGGGCAAGGTAGATTTGCTAATCAACAGACAGGATTCCCTCCTGAGGTATATGATCAAATTAATAACATTTGCATTCGGGCATGGAAGTCACTTCCAAATAGAGGAGAAGTGTCTGGTAATTTGACCAAGATTTTACAAGGCCCTACAGAACCCTTTTCAGATTTCGTAGCAAGGATGGTGGATGCTGCTGGAAAGATTTTTGGGGATCCTGATAGAGCCATGCCCCTTGTTAAGCAATTGGTCTTTGAGCAATGCACCAAGGAATGTAAAGCAGCAATCGCTCCTTATAAGAACAAAGGCATAGAAGTATGGATGAAAGTGTGTAGAGAGATTGGAGGGCCTTTAACTAATGCAGGTCTTGCAGCTGCTGTCCTTCGGATTGCAAAAGGGGGCAATCCTGCCGCCAGAACATGCTTCCATTGTGGTCAACCCGGTCATATCAGACGTGAGTGTCCCAAAAATGTCAATTTTACTGGACCTCCTCACGGTGGCCCTTCCACTGGCCTTCGATCACCGAGATTGTGTCCAAGGTGCAAAAGGGGGAAACATTGGGCAAAAGAGTGTACATCAGTGAGGGACATCCATGGACAGCTTATTTCAGCTGGGCCAAAAAACGGCCGACGGGGCCCCCGACCCCAGGGCCCGCAAATATATGGGGCAGTGGAGAATGTCACACCCGAACCCGAGACATGGCCATCTCTACGCCATCCCATGAAACGCGGAGAGCCACTACAGGTGCCGCGGGATTGGACCTCTGTTCCACCTTCAGACTCGTGTTAACACCTAAGATGGGAGTCCAATTGGTGGAAACTGAGTTCAAAGGGCCTCTACCACCTGGCACTGTAGGTTTGCTAATTGGACGTGCATCTTCCATTTTGCAAGGTCTTCATGTTTTCCCTGGAGTCATAAGTCCTGATACTGTAGGGATAGTAAAGGTTATGGTGGAAGCTCCAAAAGGCATTGTGTCCATCTCCCCAGGAGATCGGATTGCTCAATTACTGGTTTTGCCTAGTTTACATGATCATTTCCCTGCAGACTCAAAGTCACGGACAGGGAATGAGGTTGGTACCACCGGAGGGAATTGTGCTTATTTGTCACTAGATATGAGTAATCGCCCTACTTTGGAATTAAGCATAGAAGGTAAATCAATTGTGGGCTTACTTGATACAGGTGCAGATCGTAGCATCATTGCACTTAAGGACTGGTCTAAGGGATGGCCAGTGCAGACTTCTGATCAATCTCTGAGAGGACTTGGATATGCCCAGGCTCCTCAGGTTAGCTGTAGACATCTTTCCTGGAAGGACCCGGAAGGACATCATGGTACTTTTCAGCCTTATGTACTTAATTTACCTATCTCTTTATGGGGCCGTGACCTGATGAAAGACATGGGGTTCACTCTTAGTAATGACTATTCCCCAGTGTCCCAACAAATTATGCACAATATGGGGTATAGGCCAGGTTTAGGACTAGGAAAACATTTACAGGGACGTAAGCATCCTGTACAAGGTCATCAAAAGCTTGACAGATTTGGTCTGGGTTTTTCCTAGGGGCCGCTGAGGCTCAAATACCCATAACATGGCTCACCGAGGAGCCTGTTTGGGTGCCTCAGTGGCCTCTTCCCTCGGTTATACTGGCAGCAGCCCATGCTCTAGTTAAAGAACAACTTGACTTGGGTCACATCCAACCCTCTACTTCTCCATGGAATACTCCCATATTTGTCATTAGGAAAAAATCAGGGAAGTGGCGCCTACTGCATGATCTACGAGCGGTTAATGCTCAAATGCAACCTATGGGGCCCATTCAGAGAGGGCTGCCTCTGCTCTCTTCTGTTCCTCAAGGCTGGCACATTATTGTTATTGACATTAAAGACTGTTTCTTTTCTATTCCTTTACATCCTAAAGACTCGCAGCGTTTTGCCTTTACCCTTCCCTCGTGTAACCACGAGGAACCAGATCAAAGGTTTGAGTGGATAGTGTTGCCGCAGGGAATGGCTAATAGTCCCACAATGTGTCAGATGTATGTAGGGAAGACACTTGTGCCCCTCAGACAAAAGTACTCCTCCATCAAGATCATTCATTATATGGATGATGTATTATTGGCTGCTAAATCAGAACAAACAGTTCATGAGGCCTATGACGACCTCGTGAAGTTGTTAGCACAATGTGGGCTGCATATAGCACCTGAAAAGGTTCAAACAGGAGATTCTATTAAGTATTTGGGAGCAACAATTGGGTATAACAAATTACAACCACAAAAAATCACCATACGAACTCAGGATCTTCAAACTCTAAATGATTTTCAGAAACTGCTGGGAGATATTAATTGGATACGAGGATATTTACATATTTCTAATGTTGTACTACAGCCTTTGTATGCTACTCTTAAAGGTGATCCAGATCTTACTTCCCCTCGTAGCCTCACCAAAGAGGCTAGAGCGGCCCTTATGACAGTAAGAAAAAGCTATACAACATGCCACTTTATGCAGGCTCCAGAGTGATAAACCTTTTCAATTATGTGTGCTTGCCACTATGCGGCAGCCTACTGGAGTACTATGGCAAGATGGACCTTTGCTATGGATACACCCACATGTATCCCCAGGAAAATCCTTAGAATATTATCCTGATGCTGTTGCAGCATTAGCACTTAAAGGGATTCAACAAAGCATTCAATTTTTCGGACAATCACCTTCTTCTCTTATTATACCCTATACTAAAGCTCAACTTAATGTTTTGTGTGCTACTCTAGATAACTGGGCTATTCTATGTTGTTCGTTTCAAGGGGATATTGATAATCATTACCCTTCTCATCCGTTACTCCATTTTGTTAAGGAACATCCTATTATTTTCCCTAAAGTAACTTCATCCAGTCCAATTCCGGGGGCTGTTAATATTTTTACTGATGGTTCCACGTCTGGAATGGGAGCTTATGTCATTAATGATTCTCCCCCTGTCCAGCATCAATTTGCTCCTGGAAATCCACAATGGGTAGAACTGCAAATTGTTATTGAGGTGTTTAAACAGTGTTTTTTTCCTTTTAATCTCATTTCGGACTCCATCTATGTGGTGCAAGCACTAAAAATCCTAGAGGCTGTGGGAGCTATTAGTGATGCCCGTAATGTATCTGCTTACTTTAACCAGCTTCGACAGCTTATCTGTAGCCGCACTGCTCCCTTTTATCCAATGCACATCCGGGCTCACACCTCTCTCCCTGGTCCATTATCACAGGGTAATGCCTGTGCGGACTCAGCCACTCGAGGTCAATTGATCTGTTTGGCTTCCTCCTTAGAGGAGGCTAAATTGTTTCACCAAAATTTCCATGTTAATGCTTTAACACTGCGCAGGCGTTTTTCCATTTCTAGAGCAGATGCTCGGCAGATAGTATTGCACTGTCCCCATTGTGTCACATTTCTTCATCCCCCTACTTATGGAGTGAACCCACGGGGGTTGAAGCCACTGGTTGTCTGGCAAATGGATGTGACACATATACCTGACTTTGGTAACCTCAAGTATGTCCATGTTTCTGTTGATACGTACTCTGGAGTTATTCATGCTTCTGCGTTATCAGGAGAAAAGGCACGTAATGTCATCACTCATTGCCTGGAAGCCTGGGCGGCGTGGGGTGCGCCCACGTCCCTTAAGACTGACAATGGACCTGCTTATACTGGCAGACAATTCACGTCCTTTTGTTCTACTATGGGAGTGCAACTTACTCATGGTCTGCCTTACAATCCTCAAGGACAAGGCATTGTTGAGCGTGCTCATCGCACCTTAAAGGAAACTTTACAAAAACAAAAAGGGGGAATAGGAGCTGGACATACTCCTAAAGAATGCTTGTCCTTAGCTCTCTTTACTATTAATTTTTTGAATTTGGATATTCATGGTCGCTCTGCGGCCGATAGACATGTGTTCCCTCAGCCCTCTGTGATTGGCTATGTTAAGTGGAAAGATGTTCTTACGGGCCAATGGAACGGCCCCGACCCCGTGCTGACATGGGCACGAGGATCCGTATGTGTTTTTCCCCAGGATCGCACGGAACCATTGTGGGTCCCTGAACGCCTGACAAGAAGAGTCCTGACGCCAGCTACTCAGCAACAAGAATTACCACAGCAATCCCGTGATGAGGATCTTCATTCTGCTGAGTGCTCTGGCTCTGGTGCTGATGCCGATGACACAGACGACACCAATGCAATGGTGGGCGGTGGCACGGGCTTGGCCAATGCCGATGCCGGTTCACGGTAATTCCAGTGTCCTTCCCACTCTTTTCTCTACCTCGTGTGAGATGTCTGCGCCCTGTGCCTCTCCTAGAGGGGACGTGGAACGCATTTACAATCAATCTCAAGTTAATCTCACAGGAGTGTTTTGTTTTAGCCTTGGGAACGCTCATTGTATCCGTCTTAAGACCAAGAATTTGACTAACTGGGACAATCCATTGCAGTCCAGTCAAGTCTCAGGGAGCATTCTCAGTACTGTATTGGGCCAAGTAGTCTCAGGGGAACAATCAGGCTCAGGAACCTCCGTAAATAGCTCTGCTTTAACCATACCTACCTTGGCTAGTATCTCCGAGGTACTAATTCCAATGCCCCCATATTCTAGTGGACTTCCTTACGCCACTCATTTTAAGGCTTCTCCTTACTGTACCCCTAATCTTGGTTTCCCCCCAACATTCACGCCTTGTCAGGATTATTCTTGGGAGAAACGTCAAGTTGCTAAAGGTTTCTCCCTTTCCCCCTCTCTTAAGAGGTATGTTTATGACTTTAACAACAGTGCCAACTCCTCTACAGGAGTGGGTTGGTCCTGGTTTCAATGGCTGATTTCCAACACAAAGGGGGCTTCAGCTGATATTTCTGCACTGGCTCAATTGCTGGGAGCCAAAAGTTGGTTGGCTAATGTTTCTGGCACTGTTTACGAGAGTGAGCGAGGTAGTAGACTCACATCTGTTTCGTTCAACTCTCTGTTGGATAATGCCACATTGCCCCCTGCAGCGGTTTGTGTTCAATCTCCGTTCTTACTCCTTTTGGCTAATGACACCTCGTCAGAAATGCTGGATTGTTTTAATGTTAATTGTTTCTTATCTGAATGTTGGGATGGTTCTTCGGCTGTAGCAGTGGTTATGAAAATTCCAACCTTTGTTCCAATCCCAGTTATTGCGGACCCTGATAAATTCCCCATTGTTGAGCTACTTAGAGTCCGCAGGGATTTTGGAATCACAGCTGCTATAGTGACAGCCGTGGCGGTATCTGCTGCTGCAGCGGTCGCGGCCGGAGTGGCCATGGCCAATCAAGTGCAGACTGCTGCCTCCGTTAATCAAGTTGTTCAACAAACTTCTATGATACTTGAGTCCCAAAATGCAATTAATCAACATATTTTGTCAGGGATCTTAGCTGCCAACCAAAGAATAGATTTACTCCAAGCTCAGGTAGAAGAATTGGCTGATTTGGTGCTTTTGGGCTGTGTTGATCAACGTGCACATTTATGCATAACCTCTGTCAGATTTAATGATTCCAGGAATGCCTCCCGTATCATCGGAGAATACTTGGCCGGAAATTGGTCCATGGCAGCGGAAGACATGATCCAGTCTCAACTAACCCAGATAGCTGTCTTGAATAGTACCCACGTTGATCCCATAACGTTGGGTCAATTCACTGATTGGATATCTTCTGCCTTTTCCTTTTTTAAAGAGTGGGTGGGGGTAGGCATTTTTGGCGCAATGTGTTGCTTCGGTATGGTTCTCTGCTTGTGGTTTCTCTGCCGCCTTAAGGCCCGCAATGCTCGCGATAAAGCTATGATTATACAAGCACTTGCAGCTTTGGAAACTGGCAACTCACCTCAAGTTTGGCTTGCACAAATTAAACAGTAAACCTTTGACATGGTCGTTGCACCCCAAGTTTTACGGACATTGCACTGGGAACGACATGTCCTTCCTTGTTATTCTCCTAGTGTTGGAAAGCCCTTGCACTCTGCCGGCTTTACTGCCATTGCACACAGATGGGTTTCCACGCTAGTACTTTTCTATCGCTCTATGACCCGTGCCTTTCTTTTAGGGTGTTGCCAACTTGTTTGTCGTTGTATTTCTATACAGCCACAGTTCAGCCTCAGAGACCTAATCATGACTGGCTGAGTAGATACCATTAAACGCCTTGGCAACAACGAGCTGATCTTGTAGTACCCAGAGACGGGCAACTTTCACGCTTGCACTGCAACCTAAGACAGGGGAATGGGGCCTCCCCAAAGACGGGTAAGCAATGTAAGGGCAGTGAACGACCTAAGACAGGGGCTACTTGATTCCCTTTGACGTGCTATAAACAGAAGGAAAAAACTGCTGGCAGTGGATTCCCCCCGGCCCCCAGGGCTTGGATCCAGCCCTGATTTGTATGCACGTCAAGGAGGCCAGCTCACAGGGCCTTAACAGCTTTGTGGTGTCTGTTTTCATATTCAGCCAATAACGGTCATGTGGGAACGTCCTGACCTGCTTGGGTCTGATGAGGTTCCTGGTTGAAGGCTTCGTATGAGTAATGGCGATTCACCTCTACTCTTGCCTGTTTTGTTTTTAGTAAACGAAAGGGGGAACTGTGGCGAGCCGCTTCTGCGGACTGTGGTCGCCATTACAAGATGGCGCTGGCCTTGTGGTGGTCTGTGATAAACAACTCCTTCTTTGGGAGAGTTGGCACATGGTTCTTTGACACCCTACGAGAAAGCTCCACGTGGCAGCTTCGCATTGGGTGTTTGGATACTTTATTAAGGCTGGGAGGGGCTTCTGGGAGATTAGAAGAACTCTCGAGAGCTTGAATAAACAGCTGTAAGAAGATTCCCGGTGTTGCGTCTTCCTTGCGGGCAAGGGGGTCGCGACAATACCCTGATATTTAGCCGGGCATTTAATGGTTTAGAATTCGGGCTCCATTTCCTAGCTTCCTTTGCAGATCTGTGTGTGCAGGTCTCTAGGTTCTGAATGGTGAGCTGCTAATGGAAGTGGTATGTGTACTAACTGAGAAATGATCTTAAAGGAGAGAGGATAACCTTCCCAATTTTTCTCTTTCCTGCTGGTAGAATGTAGAAGAGATGACAAAAATCCTAGCAACCAACTTGAACCATGAGATGAATTTGGAAACAGAAACCACAAATAACATGGGGACAAGAAGAAAAAGATTGAAATAATGCATTTCCATCCCATATTGAACAGACTATCCTCTGACTTCTTAGATATGAGTAAAAAAATATAGTTCTTTTATTTAAGAAATGCTATAGCAGGCTTTTGGTATCAGAATCCTAGCTAACATTTTACAGCAATATGCCAATCTTCCTTCACTTTCACCAGTCCTGATCAAGTTATATCAATGATATTTGTTGTTACTCCTTAACACTCATAACACTGTTGACCACTCTTCCTTTATAAAATTTTTAAATTAATGCTACTCATCTCTTTTAAATATTTTCAACACTCTTCTTTGGCTTTCTGTGTATATACATGGGTACATATGTGCATAGACATATATATATATATATAGACATATATAATCATAGACATATATATGTCTCTATATATGGACATATATAATCATTACATATTATATGTGTATACATACATAGATAAAGATATATATATACACACATATGTATTCATGTACACATCTGTACATTATGTACTAGCCACACATTTACATATATATGTACATGTATATATATATGTGTATGCATGATGTGTGTGTGTGTGTGTGTGTGTGTGTGTGTGTGTATATATGTATATATATATAAAATATAATATAAATTTTGTTTTGCAGTACTGAAGATGGAACCAGACCTCTGGCATACTAAGAAAGTGCTCTACTAATGTCAGGCATGGTGGCAAACACCTGTAATCCCAGTGGCTTGAGAGGCTGAGGCAGGAGGATTGCAAGTTCAAAGCCAGCCTCAGCAACTTGGTGATGCCCTAAGCAACTTAGTGAGACCCTGTCTCAAAATTTAAAAAAATTTAAAAATGGCTGGATGTGGCTCAGCACCTCTGGTTCAATCCACTATACAAAAGAAAAAGAAGAAGAAGGAGAAGGAGAAGGAGAAGGAGAAGGAGAAGGAGAAGGAGAAGAAAAGAAAGTGCTTTACTACTGAATGACACCCAGCTCTATTTTATCCAAGCAGTCCTCTGCCTCTATTTAGTCCATAAATCAGTTTCACTTGAGAGTTTTGAAAAAAAATACTGATATCTAACCTCAATCGCAGAGATTCTTGTTTCAGCAGGCAGGGATGCCGTCCTGCATGGCTATTGTTTACACTCTCCCCAGTGAGGAATAGCAGCCAGGGTTCACCACCATAGCCTTAAGTCTCACTGGGCTGAAGGCTGTTGTAGACTTAAGACTCTTATTTACTGCTCTGCACATTCATCCTGATCAACCTCATCTGCTCCTACTTTCAGTTACTGTCTACATACTAATGACTTTCAGGCTTAAGTCACTTGGATCTCACGAGCTTCAGACCCATATATGAAACAGCCAACTGGACAGCTCCAGTAGATAAGTCATCAAGATTAACACCTGCAACTATTTTGATTATTTCTTCCCACCTACCTAAAAATTCTTGTTCCTCTTCTGTGTTTATCTGTGTGAATAGTACCACTACCCACATAGTTGTAAGAGCTAGAAATAGCAGAATCCTTCCAATTCACCCCATTCTCAGTCTCCCTGTTAAATCAGTCGTAACACTTAGATTCTATATTTTCATATTTCTCTCCATTTGTCAATTTATTTCCATCCCCACTGCTGTTTTCAGGTTGAGGCTTTATTACTTCTTGCTTGTACTGGTTTTTCTGCCATCTTGCTTCTTTCCAATCCATTCTTCACACAGAAGCTGCAGTGAATATTTTAAAACACACATCCAGTTATGACACTTCTTCACCTAGAATCCTTTAGGGGCTCCTCTTTGCTTTGGGATGAAAGCCAAATGCCTTTGCTGGACCCATCGTGATGTGTTTCTGCTTTACCTCTCCAAACTCATGGCTCCAGTCCTCCCCACCCTGTGCTACTGTTCAGGTACAAGGAACTATGGTTTCCCAAATTCATATGTTCTCCCCTGTCCCCAACCTTGAGCATAGTTAAATGTCCTGCTTTCCTATCTGGTTGACCAGTCCATAAACTTGCCTTAGTTCAGGGAACTGTTTCTTGATTGCCACTTGTATACACAGGCTTTTATACAATGTCTGGGGTATAATTGACTCTACAACAAATATTTTTGACCACTTACTAGATCCCAAATGTCATGGAACTTGAATTATGGTGAATTAAATATTTGTTAGGTGAAAATAAGTCCTTAATTATTTCATGGGTAGACTCAGAGAGGTTTAGTAATTTTCTAAGCTTCACAGAAAATGGTGTAATTGAAGCTATGTTTGATACAGATTTACTGGATTTGAAGCTCATGTACATCTTTTAAAACATAAAAATTCTTTTTGAAGAGATTATAATAGCAGGGCATGGTGTTGCATGCTTGTAACCCCAGCCACTTGGGAGACTGAGGCAAGAAGATTACAAGTTCAACGGCAGCCTCAGCAACTTAGTGAGACCCTAAGCAATTTAGAGAGATCCTGTCTCACAGTAAAAAATACAAAGGATTGGGGATGTAGCTAAGTGGTAAAATACCCCTGGGTTTAATTTCAATCTCCAGGATGAGGCGGTGGGGCTGGGGAGTGTCTATAATAAAGATGGCATTTAAAACAGAGTCCTCTAATACTTAAAATGTTTTCTAGGTTATCATTATATTTTCTGGCTTTTCTAATTAGCCTGTGGCTTCTAACAAGCTCATAAAACAGCAGTCTGGAGATATGTTCATCTAAAAGTAAAACATTTGGTCAATTAAACCAATTTAGTGAAAAAAGAAATAAACAACTGAATCCATTGGAGGGACATCAATTTTCTTTTGGAATAGTTAGTTGGATATCACTAAGCACAGTATTACACTCCAGAATGCTTTTCCTTTTTTCATTTGGGTTTGGATCCTGAAAGTGAGGCTTTGCTGTGCTTTGCTTCCTGAAATTACACAAAAGATTAATTCTAGGTCACAAGAACGAGTGCTTATGGGAGCAGGGTAATTAAAGCAATGAATAGAGAAGGTTGTATATGACAAATACAGCAGCATACACATGATGGTAATGCATTGCAGTAACACAGAAATGAAACACAGGGCTTTGGGGGTAGAGAGAAGAGATGAGTACAGAAGTGAATGATCAGAAAGAAAGAAGGCAGAAAGAGCAGAAGAATTCGGTGGGAGGCCATGTGGAGGCCTTGCCGCAGCTGGGTTCAAGATGAGAAGAACTGGAATCCCTGGGGTGAGGGGCAGAAGGCGCAAGGTGGCTGTGACAGCCATATTGACCTAGAGCTTAGATGAAGCATCTTCATTCTGGGAGGAGTTTCTACTACAAGATAAGGAACAATGAAAAGCATAAAAAAATCTACTCCTTATTTATGTAAATAAATATTTACATAAATATTTATGTAAATAACTCATTCCTGCATTTGTGTAAGAACATGTATAATATTAACAAGTCAAACTGGGGAGGAAGAACAACAGCCATGGGATCAAGAAAATGTCATTGTCCCTTAACACAGGGATTGAGGAGGAGACTGAACCTAGATGCTTCCCAGAGATTTTTTCTACTTAGAAGCAAAGCCTCAGAAATTTGGAAGTTGATTGCTCATAAACTACCTATATAGCCTTCTAAAAAGTAAATCGTATGGTAGAATATTCAAAAGATGTAAAAACAACCAAAAATTTTTATTCTGATGTGTATTCTTTCTAAGTTATTTTTACAAACCAATTAATTTTATGTTAGCATTTGTGAAAATTAGGAAGCAGACAGATATGTGTTTGTGTGTGTATATGCATATATATATATATATATATATATATATATATATAGATAGATAGATAGATAGAGAGAGAGAGAGAGAGAGAGAGAGAGAGAGCTTTATCTATATACCTACATATAGGGATATCTATATATCTATATATTTATTTATTTCTGGAAGGACATGCAAAAAATAATGAGTTGGGGCTAGGGTGTGGCTCAGTGGTAGAGCACTTGTCTAGCATGTGTGAGGCAATGGGTTTGATTCTCAGTACCACATATAAATAAATAAAATAAAGGTCCATTGACATTTTAAAAATATTTATAAAAAAGAATGAGTTGTATATTTGGGAAGTAGATGTGGTAACTTGGCAGACAGGAGATAAGGTTGGAGGGAGTTTGTGTGCATACATATCTGAATTTCCCCTTATTCTCTTTATTTTGGAGCCAAAAAAATATACTATTTATTCAAAAATCCAATCGATCTACTTTAAAGAAAATAATAGAGCCCTCATTACTTCATTATAACTATAGATCCCTAAGCATGTGCATAGGGATCCTGGTACCCAGCTCCAGTTGGCCTTATATATTGGCTTGTCAGGTTTCATCTACCTTCTAGAATTTCTGGTCTATTGCAGCTCTGAAAGATCAGGGCTGAAATGCTCTACAAAGATACTTCATGATTCAGGTGGCCCCTAGAGGACAAATAGAGAAGTTTGGTTATATCTTCCCCTTCCTAAATGCGAAGGAGATTAGGACACAAGACACATGGTTGGGAGTCATGACCTTGGGTTGCCTTTTGCTCGTGATCACTAATGTAAGCACTAGATTCAAAGCCAATTTATAGAGAACACATTAGGATGGCAGCATACTGCAGAATAAAATACACCTGGAACGTGACACTACCCTTGTCACTCATGCAGACTCTGGTAACTATGGGAAGATTCCTAGCCTTTCTCTGTCCTAGTTTCCACATGTGTACAATGTAAATCATGATAGCATCCTCGTAATGTCTTGCATTTAAAAACTTCCCCTTTTAAGATTTAGAGCTCAAATAGGTCAGGTATCTTCAATCCTAAGGCAATCCTAGGTCTCCCAAACTCACTCCTACAGGAAATGAGCTGCTACAAAGCACGGCCAGACAAAGCCTATTTCAAAGAAAACCTTCCTAGAGACAGAACCAGCACATCAAATTAAATTACCAAGGAATGCCACAATATGATTGGGGTTCTGTTTTAGTTACTTCTGTTGTATTCCCCCATTTTTTTGCATTTCCCTACGGAGTTGTTATTGCAATGAATAGTTTCTGTTGGTTGAGGATCACTAATGTTATGATTTACTATAAATTGCTGAACCACATGGAGCCAAGCAAGATCTGATAAAAATGCAGACCACCTACATAACCAGATTTGAAGTAATGAAGTATAGATTTCCTTTCCCTAGAAATGAGGTGAGTGATTTTAATTTTTTTCTGTATACAGGAGCACCTTTTAAGTTATATGTATGGAGTGAAGAATATACGGAGATGCTGGGAATCCTCTTTAGTATTTTCATTTTCCTTTATGTTATGCAATTCTGATTTACCCCAGAAAATTCCTAACCCTAATTCCTAACCTTTAACCCCAATTGCCAAAGCACATAGTATGGGTAAAGTTGATTTTATTCCTAGCTTGAAAAGAGGGATCTGACTCAGAACACTATAAACATTTAAACCCAATGGTATGAATATCGAATCCAGTGCAGGTCAATGCAAAAAAAGGATTTGGTCCACAACATTTTTTGCCAGCTTAGAGCTGTGAAGTTACAATCAAGGAGAATCACATGAAAGAAGTTCAGATAGATGAGAGAGAGAGAGAGAGAGAGAGAGAGAGAGAGAGAGAGAGAGAGAGAGAGAGAGAGATTCTTGTGATCCAAGAACATGTATGTCCAATTATGTGAATAATAAACTTCATTTTGCTTCAGCCACTGAGTTGGGTGTTTTAACCCTTGCAAGTAAGAAAATCTCAACTAAATCCAATGGATCTTCAATAGATGAAAAGATGTTTTGCTTTACTTAAAATATAGGAAACAAAATTAAATCCACAAGTGGTCTGCCAAGTTACCACATCTACTTCCCAAATACACAACTCATTCTTTGTTATAAATATTTTTTAAATGTCAATGGACCTTTATTTAATTTATTTATATGCTGTGCTGAGAATTGAACCCAGTGCCTCACACACAGTAGACAAGCACTCTACCACTGAGCCACAACCTTAGCCCCAACTCATTATTTTTTGCATGTCCTTCCAGAAATAAATATATAGATACATAGATATATCTATCCCTGGATGTAGGTATATAGATAAAGCGCTCTCTCTCTCTCTCTCTCTCTCTCTTTCTCTCTCTCTATATGTATATATATATAGAGAGAGAGTTAAGGTGGAGCAATCCATTTGAAAATGTTTGTTGAAATTACAAATGCATTTACCTCTTTGAAAATTTTTTATTCTAATTTGTTATATATGACAGCAGAATACATTACAATTCATCTTACACATACACAGCACAATTTTTCATATCTCTGGTTGTATACAAAGTATATTCACACCATTCGTGTCTTCATACATGTATTTAGGATAATGTCCATCTCATTTTACTGTCTTTCCTACTCCCATGCTCCTTCGTTCCCCTCCCACTCCTTTGCCCTATCTAGAGTTCATCTAATCCTCCCATGCTCCCTCTCCCATCCCCACTGTGAATCAGCCTCCTTATATGAGAGAAAATATTCAGCATTTTGGTGTTTTGGGATTGGCTAACTTCACTTAGCATTATATTCTCCAACTTCATCCATTTACCTGCAAATGCCAATATTCTCTTTTATTGCTGAGTAATACTCCATTGTGTATATATACCACATTTTCTTTATCCATTCATCTACTGAAGGGCATCTAGGTTGGTTCCACAATTTAGCTATTGTGAATTGTGCTGCAGTAAACATTGATGTGGCTGTGTCCCTGTAGTATGCTGTTTTTAAATCCTTTGGGTATAGATCAAAGATTGGGATAGCTGGGTCAAAAGGTGGTTTCATTCCCAGATTTAATCTCCATACTGCTTTCCATATTGGCTACACCAAATTGCAAAAATTTAATGCAATTTTGATTGGAATTGCATTAAATCTGTATAATGCTTTTGGTAGTATGCTCATTTTGACATTTTGCTCATTTTGTATGAGTGTGCCTTTTTCCCCACATCCTTACCAAGACGTATTGTTGTTTGCATTCTTAATAGCTGCCATTCTAACTGAAGTGAGATGAAATCTTAGAGTAGTTTTGATTTGCATTTCTCTAATTGCTAGAGATATTGAACATTTTTTCATATATTTGTTGATTGATTACATATCACCTTCTGAGAAGCATCTGTTCAGCTCCTTGGACTATTAATTAATTGGGTTATTTATTTATTTATTTTTGGTGTTTAGTTTTTTTGAGTTCTTTGTATACCCTAGAGATTAGTGCTCTATCTGATGTGCAAGTGGTAAAAATTTGCTCCCAAGCTGTAGCCTCTCTATTCACCTCACTGTTTTTATTTTTCTGAGAAGAAGCTTTTTAGTTTGAATCTATACCATTTATTTATTCTTGATTTTAATTCTTGCCTATAGGAGTCTTATTAAGGAAGTAGGGGCCTAATCCAATATGATGAAGATTTGGGCCTAATTCAACATGATGAAGATTTGGGCCTACTTTTTCTATTATTAGACTTAGGGTCTCTGGTTTAATTCCTAGGTCCTTGGTCCACTTTGAGTTTTGTGCATGGTGAAAGATAGGGATTTAATTATATTTTGTTGCATATGGGTTTCCAGTTTTCCCAGCACCATTTGTTGAAGAGGCTATCTTTTCTCCAATGTAAGTTTTTGGCACCTTTGTCTAATATAAGATAACTGTAATTATGTGAGTTTGTCTCTGTGTCCTCTATTCTGTACCATTGGTCTACCAGTCTGTTTTGGTGCCAATACCATGCTGTTTTTGTTACTATTGCTCTATAGTATAGTTTAAGGTCTGATATAGTGATGCCACTTGCTTCACTCTTCTTGCTAAGGATTGCTTTAGCTAATCTGGGTCTCTTATTTTTCCAGATGAATTTCATGACTGCCTTTTCTATTTCTAGGAGGAATCTTATTGGGATTTTGATTGGAATTGCATTAAATCTGTATAGTGCTATTGGGAGTTTGGTCATTTTGACAATATTAATTCTGACTATCCAAGAACAAGGTAGATCTTTCCATCTTCTAAGGTCTTCTTTAATTTCTTGCTTTAGTATTTTGTAATTTTCATTGTAGAGGTCTTTCACTTCTTTTGTTAAGTTGACTCCCAAGTATTTTATTTTTTTAATGCTATTGTAAATGGGGTAGTTTTCCTCATTTCCCTTTCAGAGGAGTTATCACTGATATACAGAAATGCCTTTGATTTATGGGTATTGATTTTGTATCCTGCTACTTTGATGTATTCATTTACTAGTTCTAGAAGTTTCTGATGGAATTTTTTGGGTCTTCTAGGTATAGAATCTTATTGCTGGCAAATAGTGCTAATTTGAGTTCTTCTTTTCCTATCTGTATCCCTTTAATTTCTTTCATCTGTCTAATTGCTTTGGCCAGTGTTTCAAGAACTATGTTAAATAGAAGTGGTAAAAGAGGACATCCCTGTCTTGTTTCAGTTTTTAGAGGGAATGCTTTCAATTTGTCTCCATTTAGAATGATGCTGGCTGGGGGTATAGCATAGATAGCTTTTACAATGTTGAGATATGTTTCTGTTATCCATATATTTTGGTGTTTTGAACATGAAGGGATGCTGATTTTATTGAATGCTTTTTTCGCATCTATTGAGATGGTCATATAGTTCTTATCTTTAATTCTATTAATGTGATGAATTACATTTATTGATTTCCATGTTCCCACTTGATCATGGTACACTCTTTTTTTTATATGTTTTTGTACCAATTTGCTAGAATTTTATTGAGAATTTTTGCATATATGTTCATCACAGATATTGGTCTGAAGTTTTCTTTCTTTGATGTGTCTTTACCTAGTTTTGAAATCAGGGTGATATTGGTCTCATAAAATGAGTTTGGAAGTGCTGCCTCTTTTTCTATTTCCTGAAATAAATTGAAGAGTATTGGTATTAGTGCTTCTTTAAAGGTCCTTCAGCTATGTATCCATCTGGTACTGGACTTTTCTCGGTTGGTAGGCTTCTGATGGTGTCTTCTATTTCATCACTTGAAATTGATCAGTTTAAATTTTGTATATCATCCTGATTCAATTTGGGCAAATCATATGACTCTAAAATCTGTCAATGCCTTTGATATTTTCTATTTTATTGAAGTACAGGTTCTCAAAATAATGTCTAATTATCTTCTGTATTTCTATAGTATCTGTTGTGATATTTCCTTTTTCATCACATATGTTAGTAATTTGAGTTTTCTCTTTCTTTGTCTTTGTTAGCATGGCTAAGCATTTATCAATTTTATTTATTTTTTCAAAGAACTTTGTGTTTTTGTCAATTTTTTAAATTGTTTCTTTTGTTTCAATCTCATTGATTTCAGCCCTGATTTTAATTATTTCCTGTCTTGTGCTGATTTTGGTATTGATTTGTTCTTCCTTTTCTAGAGCTTTGAGATATAATGTTAAATCATTTATTGGTTGATGACTTCTTTTAAGGAATGAACTCCATGCAATGAACTTTCCTCTTAGTACTGCCTTCATAGTGTCTCAGAGATTTTGATACATTGTATCTGTGTTCTCATTCACCTCTGAGAATTTTTTAATCTCCTCCTTGATGTTTTTCACAGCCCATTGTTCATTCAGTAGCATATTATTTAGTCTCAGGTGTTGGAGTAGCTTTTATTTCTTATTTTATTATTGATTTCTAATTTCATTCCATTATGATCTGATAGAATGCAGGATAGTAACTCTACTTTTTTTAAAAAAAAATTTTAGTTGTAGTTGGATACAATACCTTTATTTATTTATTTATTTTTATGTGGTGCTGGTGATTGAACCCAGGGCCCTGCACATGTGAGGCAAGGTCTTTACCCCTGAGCCACGATCCCACTCATAACTCTACTTTTTTATATCTGCTTAGAGTTGCTTTCTGGCATGATATATGGCCTATTTTAGAGAAGGATCTGTATGCTACTGAGAAAAAAGTGCTCACTGAAGGATGAAATATTTTATATATGTCTGTTAAGTCTAGGTTATTGATTGTATTATTGAGTTCTATAGTTTCTTTGTTTGGCTTTTGTTTGGACCATCTATCCAGTGGTGAAAGAAGTGTATTAAAGTCACTTATAATTATTATGTTGTGGTCTATTTGACTCTTGAACCTGAGAAGAGTTTGTTTGATGAACATGGATGCTCCATTGTTTGGGGCATAAATATTTATAATTATTATGCTTATTGATGAATGGTTCCCTTAAGCAGAATGAAATGTCCTTCTTTATCCCTTTTGATTAACTTTGGCTTAAAATCTATTTTATTTAATAAGAGAATGGAAACCCCTGCTTGCTTCTCCAGTCCATGTGTATGGTATGATTTTTTCCAATCTTTCACTTTCAGTCTGTGGATGTCTTTTCCTATGACATGAATCTCTTGGAGGCAGCATATTGTTGGGTCTTTTTTTTTTTTTAAGTCCAATCTGCCAGTCTATATCTTTTGATTATGAGTTTAGGCCATTAATATTCAAGGTTATTATTAAGACATGATTTGTATTCCCAACCATTTTTGTTTATTTTTGGTATTTAACTTGACTTGTTTTCTCCTTTGATTAGTTTTTCTTTTACTGTAGTACATCTCTTTGCTGATTTTCATTGTTGTTTGTCAATTCCTCTTCATGGAATATTTTGCTGATAATGTAACGTAGTGTAGGCTTTCGAGTTGTAAATTCTTTTAACTTTTGTTTATCATGTAAGGTTTTTATTTCATCATCAAATCTAAAGATTAATTTTACTAGATACAAGATTCTTGGTTGGCATTCATTTTCTTTCAGAGCTTGATATATGTTGTTCCAGGATCTTCTAGCTTTCAGGGTCTGGGTTGAAAAAAATATGCACATAATCTAATTGGTTTCCCCCATATGTAATCTGATTCCTTTTCTCATGGCTTTTAATATTCTCTCCTTATTCTGTATATTAGGCATTTTCATTATAATGTACCTTAGTGTGGATCTGTTGTGATTTTGTATGTTTGGTGTCCTGCAAGCCTCTTGAATTTGGTTTTCCAATTTATTCTTCATGTTTGGAAATTTGTCTGATATTATTTCATTGAGTGGACTGCTCATTCCTTTGGTTTGGAACTCTATGCTTTCTTCTATCCCAATAATTCTTAAATTTGGTCTTTTTATACTATTCCGTATTTCTTGAATGTTCTGCTCATAGTTTCTTACCATTTTCACTGTGTGGTCTACATTCTTTTCAAGATTATATATTTTGTCTTCATTGTCTGAGGTTCTGTCTTCCAAGTGATCCAATCTGTTGGTGATGCTTTCAATTGAACTTTTAATCTCTTTTAATTTGGTTTATTGTTTTTTTTTTCATTTCAAGGATTTCTGATTTTTTTTTAAGAATCTCTATTTCCCTATTGAAATAATCTTTTGCTTCCTGTATTTGTCCGTGTAGCTCTTTGTCAAATGATCTTTTCCTGCCTGTATTTGCTCTCTTATATCATCCTTTATTTTGCAGAACATTTTAATCATGTGCATCCTAAACTCCTTCTCTATAATTTCTTCTGCTGTGCTAGCCATGGATTCTAATAATGTGGTATCTTGATTTGTTTGGGGCACTTTATTCCCTTGTCTTTTCATGTTACTTGTGTGTCTTCCCTTCTAGCACTGTGGATCCAAGGTGTTACCATTTTTACCCTATAGGCTTATAGTGCCATGTGGGGTTCCAATATCTCTCCTTTGAGTTGAAAGACAATGTTAACAGATCCCAGTATAAACAATATACATCCTAAAAATAAATATTTGCTATTAAGACATATACAGTTTGGCCACAATGTACAGAAATGGTGAATTCAATTATTATCTAAAATATACTCAGTAGGTTTGTACAAGGGTTTACAGTTTCTGATGGTGGACAAAGATCTAGGGGTGAGGAGTAGGATGATATGCTAAGGAGGTAGGAGGTAAGGATATAGAGTTATTATATCTTAGGAAGTGTGAAAGAGAAATCTAAAGAAGAAGATTAGTAGCAGGAGAAGAAAGAAAAAGTACCTTTGGGTAGACAAGTAAGTGGGAAGACAGTAGAATACATAAAGCACACACACACACACACACACATATATTAAGAAATATAAAAAATGTTAAAATAGTAAAAAATGGTGGAAAAAGAAAAAAACAAAGAATACACAACACAACTGTAATATACTATTTAGATGTCCTCGTCCTCAAAATCCTAATTCATGCAAAGTACTTGGTTTCACATATGTTGGGGATGTGAGGGCAGGAGAATAGAGAGGGAGAAGGAAAAAAAAATCTTGAAGGAAGAAACAGATTATGTTTTGGTTGGAGATCAGTATCATCCCTGCTTCTCTTCTCAGCCAATAGATGGAGTCCTCTGTTGTTAACTGGTATCCCGCCCTCAGGATAGTGAAGGTAACCAGGGTGGGAGAGTTGGTCCTCATTGGAGGGCCCCTGGAAGGGGGGTATGGGACCCACTGATCCCCAAAGGGAGACTGCACCTCAAGGATCTCCTGGAGAGAAAAGTCACTCATTAGGAAGTAGTAAGGAAGAGGGTGAATGTGATCTAGTTTAGAGACTAACACAGAGACCAGGAACTAGGAGGTCTTCAGGTGAAATAAGGAGAAAGACCAGGTACTCACAGCACAGGAGTGGGCCCTTTCTCTTGGGGGCTCTTGAGCATGGCACTTTGGGTATGCTGCGCACTTGCCTTGCTGATAACTGTTCTGTGTTGGGCACTCACTCTGCCAGGTTAGCAGCTGCTGAGGAGAGGGGGGATTTAGAATCTGGGTACCTGGCCAGTCAGAGTTCCAAAATGAGAGTTGCCCCCACTAAAGATGGTGATGAAGGTGACCCAAGACAGAGGTGATTGTTTTCAGCAATGGGGTGTAGGGTTGGGTGGAAGGAGCCAATCAATGGTATTGGACAATGAGTTCAGAGATGAGTCTTGTGGTGTGCATTGTGTGGCTGTTGCTGACTTCAGAACCTCTGTGAAGTTCCCAGGTACAGTCAGGCTACTGTGCTTAGGGGGACTTTGTCTGCTGCTGCAGAGTCTCAAGATGAAGGCAACCAGGGGAGACCCACGGTGGTAGATGGAGGGGCAGCTGGAGTTCCTGCGTGTGGGAAGCTGCTGGGTGTCCTGTGTGGGAGCGTTGTCCATGATTTCTGCCCGGGGGGGGTGAGGGGGGTGGGCTGAAAGTTCTGCGAGGGTGCTGATGCCAATGGTCCCACTCTGGTACCTGGTACTGGTAGTCCTGCATGGCGAGTAGTTGGGAGACTTACTCTGACGCTGAGGCTTGGAGCCCTGGATGGGCACATTGACAGTGCTTCCTGCGTGGGGGCAGGAATATCACTCACAGAGAAGCAGTATTCTCACTACTTGAGTCCTAGGTCATGGAGTGACACAGAATGCTGCCTCCCTCTGGCTCACCATCTTGGATCTTCTGCATTTATCTTTTTAGCTAACAATTTTACTTCAGGGATTTATGCTACAGATGTACTTGTATATGTGAAATAAAGTAACACTTATTCATTATAGTATTGTTTAGAATAGCAAAATGTGTCAGTCAAAATGTTCATCAATAGGGGGCTGGAAATGTGAAAGATTATGGTACACTTATACTAGGGAATCTGTGAAGCTTGTAAAAAAGACCAAGTATTTCATAAATATATGAAAAAAAATACATACTTTCAAGATATGTGTTAGAAGAAAATTTTTAAGTACAGATATTTGTGAAAAAAACCATTTAGGTAAAAATGGGAGGAGAAAAGGAAATATCTTTTCATATTTTCTTGTATGTGTGTAAATATCCCAGAAAATATAGAGAAGAAACTGACAAGAATAATTATTCATGGAGTGGAGATGTGGAGATGACCCTTGAGATTTAGGGAATACAAATGCAGGGGATTCCTCCTCCTCCCCCTCCTCCCCCTCCTCCCCCTCCTCCTCCTCCTCCTCCTCCTCCTCCTCCTCCTCCTCCTCCTCCTCCCGTATACCTTTTATGTTATTATATTTAATTTTTTTGGAACTATATAAACCTTTCACAATTTTTTCAATATATATACGTTTAGAGAAAAAAAAAACACAATAATCAAGTGAGGTTCTGGAATTGTAATTTACATATGGGGTGCTCACACTGAAATATCAGCCGCATAAATTGGAGGAGCAGGCTTTCTTCCACCTTCTAGAACATTAGCTGGAAAGAGATCTTTGCTGCATTGCTGCAAGGGGATATATCCTGTGGCAACAGTGACATCTACAGGACACATCCAATATCTTCTGTTTGTTTTTTTACTTCTCCGAGTTGGAGGCAAGATGTGGATCGGGTGGTAATGGTTAGTTTTCCATTGGAGTTGCTGGACCAAAGTGTTTCTGACCGTCACTGAGATTTATTACCATATTCACCTGGATCACTGTTCTGATCATCCAGCATCGGTAGCTGTGCGCAAAGGCACTTACATCTTTTTAAAGCCATAGTTCCCTCGCTTGTAAAATGTGGATAATAATATCTACTCTATCATATTATTACCCGCTGATATTTTAAGTGAATCATGTCTCTTAAGGAATAACAACCCTGCTCCACAAAACAGCTTGTGATCGCTCAACCCCAGGCCCCCAAACCTGAAGCATGAGGAAACCGAATCTTAAACAAAGGCTGCTCACGCAGCAAGAGGGACTCCATGCAGAGATGCAGGAAGCATTCTCCGCCCGAAAGCAAAGGAAAACCGCCAAGCAGAGGGGAGCTGGAGACAGAAAGGCAGGCGGAAGGGGGATGTGGGGAGAGTGGAGGGTGATGGCAGCCTTGAAACCCTTGTACCCACGTCTACGGAAAGCTCCGCATTTACCTCTGACTTTTCAGCTTAAGGACAACAAATCCCTTTTTCTAAAGACAGGGCAGGGTGGTTTGTATGTTCGTTTAGTATTCCCCACATGTAACTGAAAGACTCCTAAATATTTCTTATTAGAAGCTGCTCAACCTCAGAAATTAAAAATGAGATAGCTCTTTCTACCAATTATATTGGCCAAAAAATTAAAATTGATAACACTTGTTGGACAAGCTGGGCAGAAACAGACATTCTCCTATTTTACTGGTGAGAGTATGAGTTTAACAACCCCAAAGGAATGCAAATTAGACACATTCATTAAAACTGTAAATGCATGTATACGTCAACCTAACAATTACATTTTTGTGCAATTTACCCCACGGATATTTACCCATATGTGCAAAATGAGGTGGGTACAGGATTATTTGGGAGCCAGGACAGTGATGCATGCCTGTAATCCCAGTAACTTGGGAGACAGAGATAAGAGGATCACAAGTTCAAGGCCAGACTCAGCAACTTAGTGAGGCCTTCAGCAACTTAGTGAGATGCTGTCACAAAATAAAAAATAAAAAGGGTTGGGGATATGGCTCAGTGGTTGAGCACCTCTGGGTTCAAACCCTAGTACAAAAGAAAGAAAGAAGGAAGGAAGGAAGAAAGGAAGGAAGGAGAGAGAGAGAGAGAGAGAGAGAGAGAGAGAGAGAGAGAGAGAGAGAGATAGATTATTTGGTGCAGTATTGTCCAAAAGAGCAAACAAGGGGAATCAACCTAAATGTTCCTCACTGGAGAAGCAATTCATTAATGTAGTGCAGAACTTTCAATATACTAAAATATACTAAAAGCAATAAGTAATTTCTAGAAACTGAAAATGCTAAGTTCTCCATAATATATAGCTGTGTAGGAAAAAAAAAAAAAGCTTGTTAGGAACAGCTTGCTGTAATTAGTGTTAAAAAGGATGAGGGAAGGACCCTTTGTTCATCGTTACTTGTATATTCTTTAATATTTCTGAAATAAATTATAAATGAATTACCATTGTCAAGGCTATGTAGAGAAAATTGGTGGATAACTGAGATGAAGAGAGATTTTTTTCTATGAATACCTTTTTGTGCACTTAATTTTTGAAATCCTTTACATGTATAAATCATTGAAAAATGAAATAAAATTTCAGAGGAAAAGACTCCTAACTTATATGTTGAGTTATGGAATTCTGGGGTCTTTAGGTGAATAATATGCAGACTGGACTCCATTGCCCTAGAATTTCTGACCCTTTCCAGTTTTGAGAAAATAGGCTGCATTGCTGGAGAGAAATAGCACATGCAGACAGTGGCACCTATAGGACAAGCTGAGAATGTTTCAGTTTGTTTCTTCATTTTCTGGTGTTTGCAGGAAATCAGAGTTTAGGGGGAGAGGAATGATGATTTTTTCCCATTTAGAGTTGGTAGTTATTGCAAACGTAATTTTCATAGATACATACTGGAAGCTTGGACCTTGAGCAAAATACCCCCGATTACAAATATGAACAGTGTCACTCACTCTTTATTGTTCCCAGCTGTGTGACTTTAGGTAAAGGAACTTATTGTTTCTGAGTCATAGAATCTACCTTTTCAAGTGCAGTATGCTATCTGTGTGGTAGGTTAATGCCTCACAGTGAATTGAAAGGCTTCTTTTGCCAAAGAAACTCCAAACCTGGCAAACAACAACCTGTGAGTGCTGAACCCTTAAGACAATCCTAGACACCAAAAGCCCATTCCAATAGGAAGTGTGATGGTTTAGATGTGATGTCCCCCAAAAGCTCACATGTGAGACAATGCAAGAAAGTTTGGAGGAGAAATGATTGGGTTATAGCCTTAACCTAGTCAGTGAATTAATCCCTGATAGGATTAACTGAGTGGGAACTGGAGGCAGGTGGGTTGTGGCTGGAGGAAGTGGCTCGTTGGGGGCGTGGCTATGCGGTATGTATTTTATATCTGGAGAGTAGAGTCTCTGCTTTCTGATGATCATGTGAGTTGCTTCCCTCAGCCATACACTCCGCCATGATGTTCTGCCTCACCCTGAACTCTGAGGAATGGAGCCAGCCTTCTGTGGACTGAGAACTCTGAAACTGTGAGCTCTCAAATAAACTTTTCCTCCCCCCAAATTGTTCTGGTTAGATCTTCTAGTCACAGCATCGAGAAAGTTGACTAAGACAGGAAGTAAACTGCAGAGAAGATGTACCTCCAGATTATGACTCCTGTCCCAAGGTCTCCGGCTCACAGGGGTGGGTGATGGAAAGACAAAAGAGGTGCAGACAGCTGACCAGAGCTAAGAAGCTCACTTTATCTGGAGCCCAGGGAAGCTTTACTCTTCCTGTCCCATGCATCATGGTGTTTGCTATGCTACATTTTACTGTTTCCAATTTTCCTCTTTACCAAGTAGATTTTTAAAAAATAACTGTCTTGGTCTTTCTCTGTCCCTCCATGTATTGTGCTTATGGTTATACTGGATCCATAGGTTACTGGGCCACAAGGGCCCACATCAAGATGTGGCCAAAAAGAATTACCCAGAAATTCTGGACTTGGGGCAATAACTGGATTATTCTTTTTTGTGGTCTCTGGGAAGAGAGGAGTGCAATTTTCATAGTGTTTATTTAATTAGATAGACATGGACATCTTTGAAGGGATCTATGTGAATAAAAGGATATGAATGGATGTTGGGCTGTCCAAGGTGTGGATTATAGCAAAAACTTGTGTTGTAAATCAGTCAGCATCTATTTGTTCTTCTTCATATAATATCACTTTGATCTTTCACTGGACAGTGGGAATTCCCATTGTTCACTCAGTCCATCTAGTTGGGGTGATTTTAACTATCCCTGGAACCAGGAGTGGTCGTGTGACTCAGAAATGTCTAATCAGAACACGTATTTCCTGCTCAGTTCAAGTCACACTCAGTCTCTCTGTTGGTGTTGAAGCTGTGAGGATGAGAGGAAAGGGAGGCTGTGTGAGGATGAGGCTAAGACAGAGGGAGGCTGGAACAAGAGCAGAAGGGGAGCGAGGAGGAAGAGACAGAGAAAGAGAAAGAATACTTTTTATTCATTCTCAGATTGGCACAAATCCTAAGCACACTGTGTTGGTCAAGCTGTAGGAAGATAAACTATTTCACATGTGGTTGGTACAAACATAAGCTGGTATTGGCCCTGCAAATGGCAATTTGGAAAAACCTATAGATGTAGTAAATACACATATCCTCAGATACATTGAGACATGTTAATGTGCATGAAAAATGAACTAAATACAAAACATTCACTTAAGCATTACTTTTAATACCAAAAGTATTAACATGTGATAATAGAGAAATGAGTAAATTTAGGTGTATCTATACAATGGGAATACTCAGAAGAGAGACAGGAAACTTTTTATGCCCAAGGTTTTTATTCCAATTTAGGATTTGTAGTATAAGATTTTGAAGGTATAGTGTCATATGGAATAATCAAGATGAAAAAAGATGATGTAATAGTACATTATTTTGCAAAATAAAAGGAAGTAGTTTTTAAAAATTATTTGTATTTGCATAAAACATTCTCTGGAAGTACAAATGAAATTAATAACATTATTAACCTTAGTATGGACTTAGAAAAAGGGAATTTTTTCCACTATATTCTTTTTATTTTTATTTGATTTTGAACTAAAGAAATACATTACCTATTCAGAAATTAAATGAATATAGAATTAAATCCCTCACTACTGTCCAGGATCTGCAGAACAATAAAAATAACAACAACAAACACAGGTTTTAGATCCTGGCACTGAACTGCACAAATTGGATGAGCCAACTTCTTCCATCTTCTAGAATGTCTAGTCTATTGCCGTCCTGAGACAGCTCACAAAACTGGAAATAGATGTTCTGTGATGAGGGTGGCACCTGCAGGACAAAGTGAGAATTTTTCTGTTTTTTTCATTACCCTCTGAGTGGCAGAGAAATTCAGCAGGATGTGGAGCTAGGAGGAAGTATGCAGGAGTTTCCACTTAGAATACCAAGTATGAAAGTTTTGCTGATAATAATAGATATATTGTTAACAAGAGTATTTTTATATAAGCTATACAGGAAAGTCATGTGGAATAGAGGGATAAATGTAGACCTCCTCTGTTATAAATATTGGCTTTGTTACTCCCTAGCTATGTGGATTTCAGTAAAGTCACTTAACATTAATGAATTATGGAATACAAATTTTATTTTACAAGTTATAAGGGTTATTGCTTTGTAACTTTTTAAAAGAGAATTTAACCCCTTTTAAAAATTTATTTGTTTGTATGTGGTGCTGAAGTTCGAACTCAGTGCCTCACCCATGCTTGGCAAGCTCTCTACCACTGAGCTGCAACCCCAGCCCCCCTGTAACTTTTTAAAGAGGTGTCATAGCCAAAGAAATGCCACACGGGACCAATAGTTCCCCACAGTTGCTCAATCTCTGAAGGGATTCCAGGCCCCTACACCTACTCCTTCAGAAAGTAAGATTTCAGGACATACATCTCTAAATGTTCTCACCTCAAATGGGACCATGGAAGATAAAAGAGAAAAGAGAACATTCCACGCCTGCTAAATTCATATGACCAAAGAGCTCACTTTGCCTCAGCATCGGGGGCCTTGGTCGGTGTTAACTGTTTGAGGTCACAGACCACTGTGCTCTGCTTTTTTTTTTCCAAATGAAAGACTTTATCTTATTTGTCATTATCTCTCCCCAAGTATAATGTGAGTTATGATCTTCATTTAATCATGTTTGTTGGATTATGAGAAACCACATTTGGACCTGATCAAGAAGAATATTCATCTCCCAGAGTTTCTGGACTTTGATCAGTAACTGTTTTATTTATGAGTTAGTGCTGTGCATCTTCCCTCCCTCTGGGTAGTGAAAGAACACAGTTTTTATTGTGCATAATTCAGCTGCATGATGTTAATGGGGGCATTTTCGAAGATGTATGGATGGGCAGAAGGAAGGGTGCATTGTCCTGTGACTCCAGCCTAGACAAGGAAAGCTATGCCCCCTCTGTCTGTCATGGCAAAGCCATGAGAGCCAGGCCTCGTTGCTGGTCCTTACTGCTGATGTTGGAGCTGTGATGCCCAAGCCTGGTGCTGCCTGGGAGAGTAAGAGAGATGCAGAGGGAAAGCAGAACCAGGTGTGATGAGATCCTTTCAGTCCCTGGATCAAAGTATGTCTCCAGATGGACCTACCTGACTGTTTTCCGTGAATCATGTTTCTTTCTGTTTCTTAAAAAAAATCCACTTGTGTTTTCTGCTGCTTATAATTGGGCTTTTATGAAAGGATGTTAAAACCCCTCATAAAAAAGTGAAACTACTTGCAATATCATTTTTGACTTATATTGGCAAAAGTCCAAAAACTTGATAGCACATGATTGGATGAGTTGTGGATTGGAGGGCATTTCATGTATGTATTGGAGAAAACATTAATTGCTATGACTCCTGGTGGGGTGAGCTTGGATATTGTATTAAAATTACAAATGTATCTACCTTTGGTCCAGCAAGTCCACTTATATGAATTTATTGTGCATTGTGCATATGTGGTGCAGTCCTCCCCTTACCCAGGGTTTCATTTCCTGTGGTTTCAGTTATCCAAGGTTTCAGTTACCAGTGCTCAACTTTGGCCCAAAAGTATTAAATGGGAAATTCCAGAAATAAACAATTTGTAAGTTTTAAATTGCACACTGTTCTGAGGAGCATGATGAAATCTCCCTTCATCCTGTGTGGAAAGCGAATGATCCCTTAATCTAGTATATCTACACCGTAGGTACTACCTGCCTTCCAGTCATTTAGCACTGTCTCAGTTATCAGCTCATCTCCTCACATCCATCCATCAGCATCATCATGGCTTGATAATCCTCCTCTGACCTATCATCAGAAGATTGATAGTAGCCCAATGTCATGTCACGGTACCTATGTCATGAACCTCACTTCATCTCAGCACCTGAGTATCAAATCATCTCATATCATCACAAAAAGAGTAAATATAATTTTAAGGGAGAGAGAGATCATATTCATATAATTTTCATTAGAGGATTTTTATGGCTGTTCCATTCATTGCTATAATTGTTAACCTCTGTGTCTAATTTATAAGTTAAACTTAATGACGGGTGTCTATGTATAGTGAAAGCATAGTCTATATAGTGTACGGAACTATCTGCACTTTCAAGCATCCACAGTGGTGGAGTGAGGAGTGTTTTGAAACATATCCCACGGATAACAGAACTGCAGCACTTCCCCGAGAAAGTCCAATGTGGTTGGCTCTTCTCTCTTTGTTTCCCCACTCTGTTTCCATTCTTCATCCTTTACTGCCATACTTTTTGATTCAGAAGACTGGCCCCTATTGAGTGCATCACGTGGACTCCTCTGTGTTCTTGTCTTTTGAGGTTAGATTTAGGGAGGGGGCACTAGCAGGAGGTTGAAAATGAGAGGAAGAAGGAAGACAAGGTAAGTAGTTCTTCTTCTGCTGACACCTGCTTTGATGAGAGTGACCTGTTAAAAATTGTGTTTTTCTGTCCAACACAGATAATGTCAGATGGCCTCTTCCATAGCTATAGCCATCACCAGATTCTGATGACACTAATTCTTCTTCATTGTCCCTACAGATGAAATGCTAGTAACAGGTTTCTGCTACAACTAATCCCTACATAATCCTCATTCTATTTTGGTTCCTATAATCCCCCAAAATGTATGGTATAAAGTATGCATTAGTATATTTTATATGTCAACTTAAAATTTACAGTAAGTTTATTTAAGTATTTTTACTTAAAAAATATTTGGCCCATAGATTGCCAAGATATTAGGTCAAATATTATTCTGAGATGGTTTCTCTGAGCATGCTTGGATAAGATTATCATTTAAATTAGTAGATTATGTAGAGAAAATTGCCCTCTACAATGTGGGCAAGCCCCATCTAATCAGTTGAAGGCAGGAATAGAAAAACAGACTGACTGTCCTCTAAACCAGATTGACTTTTCCTGCCTGACAACCTTCAAACTAGGACATCAGTTCTTTCTAGTATACAGCTGCTGAGCGTTAGTCTTTGGACTCAAGCGGGGACATGGGCTTTACAGATTTTGGATTTGCGGGTCTCCGTAATCATGTGAGCCAAATCCAAAATCCAAAATCTGTAAAGCCCATAAAGCCCATATGTGTGTGTGTGTGTGTGTGTGTGTGTGTGTGTGTGTATTGTCTTCAGTTTGTCAAGAGAACCCTGACTTTTACTCCTCCCCTTTAAAATATTCCCTGCATCTCATTCTCTTTAGTTAAACATCTTGAATATAAGATTCATTTTTGTGGGTGTTCTGACACAGTAATTGTCATCAAGATGACCCAAGGAAACAGATCCTCAAATGAGATTCTGGGATTCTGTTGCCCATATATTTGATAAGCCCAAATTATCCTTTACCAGGGGGAATTGGGACACTAGTAATCCACAGGATATAGCAATACCATGATTACTCTAGTCATCACTAGTGTGAGACACAGTGCAAACAGATGACAAGGCATGATCAAATGACTGTGCCTCTTACTTGCTATGTCAACCAATGATAATTGGGATTTGTGGTCTGGCTGCTCTTAACTGCCTTGGAGAGCTTACAAGTGGTGTGGGGGGGTGGGGCTTAAAACTTTGAACTTCTCACTTGTAGAACAAGGAGAGAATTAAAAAAGACTAAGTGGTGTTCTTAAAAATTTCTTATCTAGAGTGTAGACATAACTGAGAATTAGGTCCAATGACTGACCATATGTGTTTCAGAGAAGCAAGCTTTCTGGGTATCATGCGCCAATTAAGTCATTAATGAATAGGAGTGGAATTCTGAGAGTTGGAATAGGAACCCTTGGGTAACCACACATGAGGCTGAGCATTTTGAAACCTGAAGTCCCCCTGAATCTTCCTTGACTAAGAAGCCCATCTCTTCCCCCTCTTCTCCAAGGAAGCTTCACTTTCCTATATAAATTTCCTTTATTGACTTAACCAAGGGCTACACCTCACCATGGGAGTCAATTCTCCCCCTACCTAGCCCCACTATCCCTCATGAACCTTCAGACCTATCATGAGAGTTAAATACCAGAATAACTCAAAGGGAGAAGTGCAAGGTTGGCTCTGGGAAGAGATGAAGCATATTTTGGATAAGTCACCAGATATTGTCCTTTGTATTGGCAGGAGTCTAGGGAACATGCACAGGCACTGACCCTGAGAGTACTAGATGAAACATGAGATTGTATTGAGCCAGATTTATTGTTACAGAGACACTCATAGAGGATTTCTTATTGAATGTGTTGGCTGGAGCACCTGAATATGGTTAATTGAAACCTGGGCAATAATAGACTAAGTTAATGAGGCTGTGACACCAGAATTTTTTTTTTTTTGAGCAAGCTGTAAAGGGCAGAGTTCAAAGACCTTGGAAAATTCAACTGTTGGAGTGGATCTATTTGCACACGAGTTTCATAGCTGCCTACCATCCTCAATCATAACTAGAAAGAAGAAGCAGGTGATAGTTTGTTTTCCAAGGCATTAAGAAATGTCTATAAAAGCTCAATTTAAAAATTCAGATTTAGTAGGCATGTAATAATGATGGAATATGCTGCCATGGAATTGGGCCTGATTTCACTGGAAATAATAGGATTCTGGAATGGAAGATGCCAAGTGGCTTGCTTGGCTGTCAGAGATAAAATGGTAGTGATTATTTTAATGAGTCACAGAGACCCAGTGGTAATCAAGGTGTTTTGACTCATAGGTCCATTAAACTGATATTATGCTAATTGTGGCTGGTAAACAGAAAGTTGAAACACCTTGACTGCCTTAGTAAAATACATGCATGCCAAACACGCAGGATCCTACTCCATTGATGAAGTTTCCAGGGGTCAGTGGTCTGAGCACCTATGTAAGAGACAAGTTACTATCACTGCAAAGAAATGGTGTCAATGCACAGTGAGCTTCTTTGGAGTGTAGAGCCAGGGAATTCTGCATTTCAGCTGCATTTCCCTCAGCCTCTTTACTAGGTAATCTATAAGACCACCAGTTTGCTTGAAACCTCGAACAAGAAATGGTCAAGGCTGGTGGTACACTGGTAAATATTTAAGAAGCAACTCTCTAGTAAAGCAAAAAGCCTGATTTGCTGTTTAATGGTGGAAATATTCCCATTGTGGCCAATTTCAAGCTACCATTGTGACCGTCCAACTTACAAAATTCTGAGCATTGAATGGTTGGCTCTTGTGAGTCAGTATGAGCTATGACCAGCATACCATGGGTCAATGCAAGGTACCTTCTACTCTTCCTCTAGGTACTTATGATACAGCAGACGCATTGGTACTTGACACCATTCTGTAGCAGATAGAAATTTTATACAAATGCTTTGAAATTCCCACTATCACAGGGCAGACCTAGTGATCTTTGGAAAAAAGCCTCTTTGGTCAATACCTAACATCCATTCAAAAAGCACTCATGGCTTAAAACAAAATGTTGATAGAAACTGAATTTCTCACCATTGGACTCTAAAATATTATGTGATACAAACTGCTCCCTCATAACCATTCCCTATTTTTTCTATGCCTTCTCTGAGCCTGAACATATTAAACTCTAGAGAGGACATCTTTCGGGCTTCCAGTGGGATTGGCCAGTGCAAGGAGAGCAAAAGTAGGGGCAGAGAGGTTAGGTATTTAGCCTTACTTACCCCTACTGCTTTTCTGCCTGGTCTGACTGCAGCAATGCTCTACTTCCCTTAGGTCACAGCTTGTGAAACAGGAGCCATCTTCCACAGTTCCAGCCCTTGCCAGCCTCAGTTATCACAATTTTCTCTCTGTTCACTTCAAGCTGAGGGTTGAATTTCAGCTAGCTGCTGGCCATTCACCATCCTTTGTGAATTTCCTTCATCTTCCCATCTCTCTGTCAATAGTTGCTTTGTTATATTCTGTTCAGTTAAACTCTTTTGAATACATCACATTTCCTGCAGGTCTCTGGTTGATGCAATGACTAATGTGTTGAGTGACTAATGGCAACTCTATTTGACAGAGGAAATAGGGGGAAGTGCTTAAGAGCACAGATTTGGAGCCAGAGCAGCTCCACCACTCACCAGCTTTGTGACCTTAGGCAAATGATTTACCTTCTTTTTGCCTCAGATTACTCATTTGTAAAATGGAAATAAAAACTGACCCCTCGGGGCTGGGGATGTGGCTCAAGTGATAGCGCGCTCGCCTGGCATGCGTGCAGCCTGGGTTCAATCCTCAGCACCACATACAAATAAAGATGTTGTGTCCGCTAAAAACTAACTAACTAAATAAGTAAATAAATATTTAAAACAAAAACAAAAACAAAAACAAAACTGACCCCTCAATGGGTGGTAGTAAGGATTACATGAGTTCATATAACCAAAGTACTTAGAAACAAGTACTTTGGTTTCTAAGAACATAGTTTAAAAAAAAAAAAAGACAGCTGATATGCTATAAGCAGAATTTTGTAATCTCCAGAATCTGTAATTCAATGCTCTCTAGGAATACATTATTTTGTATCATCTCAAAATAGGGAGATTATTTGGGTAAGTCTGATTTGATCACATGACCCCTAAAAGCAAAAAGCTTTCTCCTGATGGTGGCAGAAAGAGAGTTCAGGGAGACTCCAAATGTAAAAAAGAGTTGACACCGACGATTCCCTTTCTGGTTGGAAGAGGGCAGGAGCCATGTGAAAGGAATGGGACTGCCTGTAGGGTCAGAGAGTGACTCCTGACTGGCAGTCCCCACAAGTCAAGGAATTGAATTATGCTTGTAGCCCAGTGAACTTGGAAAGGGGAGCCTACAAATAAGAGCCCAGAAGGCCAACAATAGCTTGACTTGTCTTTATCAGACTCTGAGCATAGAACTTGGTTGAATGCACCCAAAATTCTGATCTACAAAACGATGAGATAAGGGCAATTGTTTAACTTGTTATGGCAGCAATAGAAAACTAATACAGACTGACATTTTTATTATCATTGATAAATAATAATAAACAGTAAAATTGGAATCAACCTAAATACACATCAATTGGAAACTATTTAAATAAATCATGGTGTGTTTTATAGTGAAGTACTTTAAAATGATTGAGAAATAGAAAAAGCTTTTTATATCTTGATATATAGAAAACTCTAATATGTATTTTTATATGAAAAAACAAAACAGACTAGTTTATATAATATGCTGTAGTTGTGTAATAAAAGGGGGCAGTGATATGTATCAATATTTCTTTTTTAAAAAAAGAGAGAGAAAGAGAAGAGAGAGAGAATTTTTTTAATATTTATTTTTTTCAGTTTTTGGCAGAAAAAACATCTTTATTTTATTTTTATGTGGTGCTGGAGGATCAAACCCAGCACCCCATGCATGCCAGGCAAGTGCGTTACAGATTGAGCCACATCCCCAGCCCTCAATATCTCTTTATATATGCATTAACACTCTCTGGAATGATACAAGAAGCTGATAATGGAGGCAAGCTGCTTTGAGAGGTCATGAATAAGTAATGGAAGGGATATTACTTATATGCCTTTTTATATTTTTTGATTTTTATATAATGTATATATCCTCTATTCAAAAATTTAAAAATGATTTCTAGAAGGTAAAACACATAACATATATTCACAACATACATGTCAGAGCTACAGAGTCTAAACACATGGCTGGATTTACCAATATGACTATCAGCCACATAAATTGGCTTCTTCTGTTTTCTAGAATGTCTGATCTCTTGTAGCCCTGTGAAATCAGACAGTTAGAAAGAAACATCGCATTGTTATAGTGGCATCTACAGAACAAATTGAGAATTTTTGCTTGTTGGTGTTATTTTTTTCTGAGAGGCACGTATTGGAGGTGATGCATACTGAGTTCTCAATGGAATAGCTAAATCAGAAAGGTTTAATGACTGATGAAATATTGCAACCAAAATACATATTTACATAGGCCACACTGAATAGGATGTGCAGAGCAATGAGATAAAGGAAGGCTTCAGAACCTCACACACTTGGAGTCATATTTTCTCTTTGCCACTATAGAAAATCAAACCATAACCTCTTGAATATTAATCTCTTCATGGGTAAACCTACACAATCCTGTGCATTTGCAGTGTTGGTGTAATATTATGTGTAGTGTGCTGAATTTGGGGACTGGCACACAGCTGGTTCTCAGGAGCTGTTAGCCAGTGTGTTCTTGAACTTGAACCTCTCTTTAGTATCATTGCACTCACAGGCCGACAGTCCTACAGACTCACCCTGCTTCCAGCCAACCCTTAAAAGATGCGTTCTGAGCGTCTCTCAACTTTACACAGACAATCTCATCACATTAGCACAATTTAGCTTTCTTGTAAGTCTCCATATCAAATTAGCATGGCCTCATATTGTCACTCCTCATGGTACTCAGGATCTGGGGACAGCATGAAATTTTAGTTTGTACTTTTCATTTTTTTCAGGGAAAATATCACGAATTATGTTTATACATTTTTTTAAACTCACTGACAATAACATGTTGTAATCCACATAATGACATGACATTTTCTCCCCTGGGATGGTTATTAAGCTTGAGCCTGACCTTTCTTCACCTTCAGAGTGTAAATGTCCTTCTGAATCTCTGCTGGCCTTTCTGTACACATGCGCTGCTTCACATTTTTAAACTGATGTGCTCTTCTATGTGCATAAGACTAACGCAAAATAGATCTTGAGATAAAGAACCAAAAGTAATTCATTAGTAATCTTAATCCATGAATAAATTAAAAAGATTTTCTAACTCAGTGAAGGGAATATTTCCTGGACAAGGTAAGCATGATTTTAAAAAATAATTAACTAGTTATTAGAAAATACAGAGGTATGTTGAAATCTAAAGCAGAAGGTGAGCTGGTTCCCTGTTTTCATGATGTTTAGACTAAAAAGAGAAAAACTAGACAGTAAAAGGATGTGATGATTATGATTTTAAGCATAGGAGGATTTAGACCATAATGGGGGGTGGGGGGGGAAACAGCAACAACAACAGAAAAAAAGAACCCTCTGTTTCCAAGCAGATGGTGCTGCATATCATAAATATTGTGATGAAGATAATGACCCAGGGGGTTCTGGGGCTTCCAGTTCACTCTAATGGGAGATTTTAACAATCTAAGTGACAGAAATCACAGAGATTAACCAATCACAATACTAAAAACTCTATGCTGTGGTAGATATGTGGTATGATCAATTATAAAATAATAAATATATGATATTACAAACCTAGTGGTATCTGCAATGTCCATCGTTACAAAATATGGCTAAAGAATTAAGGCCATCAAGTTAGAGACTCAGAGACCATGGGGCAATATATGTGTGTATCATGTACCTTGATACTATTAAAGATGTTAAAAACAAAACGGGGCTGGCATTTAGACAACAGAAAGGTCACAGGCTGTCGACAGGCATTATGAAATGGACATTTACAGGGTGGCAAATTAGATGGCTAACACTGAACAACAGCTTAAGAGCTAAGTCACAGAAGGACTGAAGAAGAACAAAACAATACTGATGACACAGGAAGAGAGAGCACGGGTGTAATGCACTCCCCACTTGCAAGGCAAATTGTTGTTCACACAAGTGTAATTAAGATGAGGGCACTTACAAGAAGAGAATTGCAATTACAGGAGCAGCTGAAAGACGTAATGATGTCCCAGCTGAGATGAACATGGTTAGGACATTGCTGTCAGACTGCTAAAAAATATGGACATATAATGGACAGAAAAGTGGACGTTCGAGAAACTGACAAAAGAGGAGAGCACATCAAGAAATGTCTTAGAAAACAAAGAATCAGAAAAACTCCCAGTGCTTCTAGACATGAAAAGAAATAAATCACACCCATTTTAAGAAGTAAACCCCATAAGACACACCAACAGATGACATAGGGACAAATGAACTTCATACAACTAGAAACCTCTACCATTCCCACAAAGGGAGACAAGGAATGAACCACTGCAATAAAAAAAAAACACCCCAAAACAACAAAACAAAACCAGAGAAAAACTGAAATGATGTATACAAAATTGAGAGATCCAAATTAGATAACTTGGCATTCTTTTTATCTTCCTAGGTCAGAATTTCCCCTTACATTATCTATTAAAATGTAATTGAATAAAAAGTTAGGATTACTATATACAGGTATATGATATCATATATCAGTAATTTTAGGAAAATGCCTGTGTATGCTTAAAGAAAATAGAAACATAAAATTTGAGATGTTATGATTCCTGGTGAAATGAGAACTAAGATCAGAAGTTGCTTTATCAGAATTTAAGAAGTGCCCTTAATAATTAGTAACATATCTAAAAATGGATTTTTATTCAAAATACATAAAAGAACTCTCTAAATTTTTTAAATATGTTTTAGTTGTCAAGGGATTTCTCATTTTATTTATATATATGCGGTGCTGAGGATCAAACCTAGAGCCTCATACATGCCAGGCAAGTGCTTTACCACTTAGCCACAACTCCAGTCCCAAGAACTTTCTAAATTTAACAGTAAAAAACCAAACACCCAGTTAGACAAAGGATAAAATACTGGAACAGATACTGAGGAATATGGGAGGATATGGATGATTAATAATTGTAAGAAACAATAAAAGAAAATCATATGATATTAAAACAAGATCAATTTAGCTGTATATTTTTCTTTTTATATTTTTTCTGTTCTTTTTAGTTATACATGACAGTAGAATATATTTTGACATAAATATAAGGAATATAACTTCCCATTCTTGTGGTTGTACATGATTTGGAGTTACACTAGTTGTGTATTCATATATGAGCATAGGAAAGTTATGTCTGATTCATTCTACCATCTTTCCTATTCTCATCCCTCTCTGTTCTCCCCCTCTCCCCCTGTCCAATCTGGTGAACCTCCACTCCCTCCCCATTCCACACCCCCCACCTATTGTGAGTCAGGATCCGCATATCAGAGAGAACATTCGACCTTTGTTTTGGGAGGATTGGTTTATTTCACCTAACAGGATTGCCTCCAGTCCATTTACTGGAAAATGCCATAATTTCATTCTTCTTTATGGATGAGTAATAGTCCATTATGTATATATACCACAATTTCTTTATCCATTCATCTGTTGAAGGAGATCTGGGTTGGTTCCATTAGTTGTACACTTTTCTATTGGAGAGAAAAAACTGGAACCAGGGTCACTGGATCTCACATTGGTTTGTGAAGTGTCATATATATTCTGTTAAATCAAGTTTATTCTTGGAAGTGTTATAGAAATTATTTGGTGTTTTTTAATATTTTTTAGTTGTCATTGGACATTTATTTTATTTACTTATGTGCAGTGCTGAGAATCAAACCCAGTGCCTCACACATGCTGGGCAAGCACTCTGCCATTGAGCTATAACCCCAGACCCCTTATTTGGTGTTTATTATAACTTTACTTCATTTCTTTAATTTGTATAGATGACCTATTTAGATTTTCTTTATCTTCTTGATTCAGTTTTGATAAGTTGCATTTCTCTAAAAATTTGCCTATTTTATGTATATTTTTAAATTCATTGGGATAAAATTGCTGAGGTGGCAGTAGTATCGGCAGCTCAGTGGTTCCTTTTTGGATAACCTTTTGAAATGATTATAGACTCACATGAAGTTGTACAAATAGTACAAAAAGATCTTGTGTATCCTTCACCCAATGCCTCCCAGTACCAACATCTTACCTAGACAAGTACATGATTGAAAGAAATCAGGAAATTGATATGGTCTGGTACTATGAACTCTATTTGAATTCTGCTGGGTTTTACATGAACTTATTATTTTTTTTTTGTGGGCATATCATTCTATGAAATTTTATGGTTGCATTGGCTCATACAGTTGCACCACAATCAAGATATGGAACCGTTCCACCACCACACATCTCCCCTGCTACCTTCCTATAATCTCATCCTCTTTACCTACCCATCTGCCTAACCATGGCCACCATTGATCTGTTCTCCATCTCTGTAATTTTGTCATTTCAGAACTGCTATACAAATGAAATCATGATGTGTTCAATCATTTGTTACTGGCTTTTCCTGGCTCATTGTGGTAAGTTATGGTGAACATTTATCTTCATGTGCTTTTATTTGCAATCTACTTTCCCTCTTGAGTGTCTGTTCCAGTGTTTTATCCTTTTTCTAATTGGATGTTTGTTTGTCTTACTGTTAAATTTAGAGAGTTCTTTATATATTTTGAATACAAGTCTATTGTTAGATATGTGACTTACAAATAAGTTTTTCAATCTGTAGCTTATTTGTTTTTTTTTTTAATTCCCTTAATGGGTTTTTTAAATTAGAGCAAAAGTTTTTAATTTTGATAAAGTCCTATTTGTAAATTTTTCTTTTAATTTTGTAATTTTTGCATCATTACTAAGAAATCTTTGATTAGTTCTTGGACATTAAGATGTTTTCTAAAATGTTTTCCTCTAAAAGTATTATAGTTTTATATTTCATATGTAGATCTGTGATCTATTTTGTGTTAATTTTTGTGTAATGTGTAAAGTTCAGATCAAAGTTTTTCTTGTAAAGATGTCCCATTTTTACAGCACTGTTAAAAATTTTATCTTTTATTTATTGAAAGTTCAGTGTCTCTGCTTGTGTGGCTCTGTTTCTAGGTTCTCTGTTATGTTGAGTTGATCTTTGTTTCTTTCCCTCTATAAGACTATCTTATTACTAAATAATAGAGTAAGTCTTGAACCAAAGTAGTTCAATTTCTCCAGGTTTATTCTTTTTTCAAAAAGAATTTTATCATACTCTATTTTCCATTCAATATTTTATAGTAAGCGAGACTATATCTACAAAAGATTGTAGGGCTTTTAATATGAATTGCATTAAAACTATAAATAAATTCAGGAAGAATTACTATATTGAGTAGTCTAATTTATGAACAGTCTCTCTCCAATTTATTGGTGATTCTTTGATACATTTAATCAGCACTTGGTAATTTGCAGCAAGTATTTAAATTTTTTGCTGAACTTACACCGGGTTTTAATTGTTGGAGTTAATTGGTATCTAAGTTTGGGGTTCCAATGATCATTGCTAATCTATAGAAGAATAAATTTTAGTATTGACCTGTATCCTATGATCCTACTAAATTCATTTATTAGTTATAGGAATTTTTGTTTAGCTTATTTTGTGTTTTTATACACATGAGGAATCTGCAAACTATAGACTGTGAGGCAAATTCAGCCTATTGTCTGTTTTTGTAAATAAACTGTCATAAGAACATGTTCATTTGTTTTTATTTTGTCTCTGAGTGTTTTCATACTACAAAAGTAGAATTGACAAAGATCATGAAGCTGCAAATATTTACTTTTTGACCATTTACAGAAAACATTGCTGACATTTTTTGTAGACAACTGTACACACAAATAGAGAAATTTTGTTTTTTCCTTTGATATCTGTGTGCTCTGGGTGTCCTTTCCTTGACTTATTGCACTTTCCAGCACTGTGTTTACCAAGAGTGGTGAGAGGGGATAACCTTTCCTTGATCCCAATTTCAGAAGAAAAGCATTCAGTTTTTTATCTTTAAGTCTGATGTTAGCTTTAGGTTTTGCTAGATGCTCTGTATGAGATTGAGGAAGTTCCCCAGACTCCTAGTTTGTAGAATTTTATCATAAATCTGTCAAATATTTTCCAACCTTATTTTCTGTGCCAATTGTAGGTGTCTTTTCTCTCTGTTAATATTGACCTGCTCTGATTTCTAAATTTAAGCAGTCTAATATTTCTGGAATAAATTCCATTTAGTTGTGATACATAATTCTTTGACCTGGATATATTTGCAAATATTTTGTTGATTTTTTTTTTGGTCTGCTGCTTTCATATTTTTTGCTGAATTGTCTACTAACTTAATAAAATGATTTGAGAGGTGTTTCTTGTTTAATTTTCTGAAAAGATGGTATACAACGTTTGTTAATTTTTATTTAAATGTTTGTGGGAATTTTCCAGTGAAACTATCTTTTTCGTCTTTTTCTTTTCCTGAAGTTTTCAATTTCAACATCAATTGACATCAATTGATAGCTGTGAAAATTATTCAGACAATCTGATTCATCTTTGGTAAGTTTTGTCAGCTTATGGTTTTTCAGCAACTGATTCATTTCATGTAAATGGTCAACTTTATGTGTGTGGTTGGTAATAGTGTCCTCTTAATAGTCTTGATATCTGCAGATTTTATAATGATATCCCTTCTTTCATGCCTGAAATTTTTCATTTGTGTCTTCTCTTTCTTCCTCAGTTTTGTTAGATGTTTATCAATCCCATCGATTTTTTCCAGCAATTAAATTTGGTTGGTTGACTGATTTTTCTCTCTGATGTTTTCAATTCCATTGATTTACATCCTATTATTTCTATTATTTTTCTCAGCCCCTCTTCTCGCCCCTCTTCTTCTGGGACTCTGATGGCATGTGTCAGATTTTATATTATTGTCTTACACTTTTCTAAGGTTCTATTCCTTTTCTTCAATTGTCTTTTTGTCCATTGTTTTGATTAGATAATTTTTTTGATCTGCGTTCAAGTTTATTACATTTTTCCTCTGACATTTCCATTTTCCTATTAAACCCACCCAATTAAATTTTAAGGTAGGTTATTGCAGTTTTCAGTTCTAAATTGTCATCTGATTATATCTTTTCATTTTTTTCCCATTTATTTCAAGAGTGTTTCTCCTTATGAAAGCATTTTCATGACAGCTGCTCTAAAATGCTTTTCAGATAATTTTAACAAACCACATCACCTTGATTTGGCAAGTCGTGATTTCCCTGGTTTTTGTATAATGTGTAATTTCCTATTATTTTCTAGACAATTGTTGTATTATTTTATGAGACTCAGTTCCTATTTAGATCTTTTCTTAAGCAGATATTCAAGCTACTCCTCTTCCAAATAGAGAGTGCATAAAGAATCTTAGAAAGGAAATACCTGGAGAAAGAGACACTGAAAATTCGTGTACAAAGGTTTCACCAAAAGAATTTTGTCCAGGTGGCCCATTCCTTTACCAGTCCCTTGGGTGGTAAGAACAGGATTTCTCTGAGCTTCTCTGATCCTGGCTTATTGGCATTTTCTGGCATTTCCAGGGGTCTTCTCCAATACAATGCTTGATTGATAGAAGGGAAAACAACTAACTACGATAAAGAGAGACCACACTCCCCTGCCCTTCCTTATACCCTAATGAGGGACCATACCTCCACTGCCCTCCCTCAAGCTCCAACATCACTAGTCAGTATACTTTTTTTCCCCTCACATTTCAGATTCTTTTTTTGTTTGTTTGTTTTATGTACTTTGTCCAGGCTGTTTGGCTATAATTAGTAGAAGGAATATATTAAAACATGTTTACTTCATCTTGTTTAGAACCAATAGCTCAACGGTCACTTGGAACTTACCTCTACATCCCTTCTGAACATTTTGCAAAAATTAACTTATCATATTGAATCCCCCACCCTTTTTTTTTCTTAAGCTATCTAGTGGATTTCTACTTCTTTCCTTAACAGTAACTGCTATTTAGGAAGCTTGGTCGTCAGAAAGATTATGACTAAATACTGAAATACCAAGTTTAGCTATAGCAATTCCACTGGACACTCTTCTCCATGAGTTTCATTGCCAGATAACATAGCTTCTGGCCACAATGGACAGAGGAAGATGTCCTCTGCTTCACTTTTACCTTCCAGTGCTTACATGACTCCCATGTTGCCACATAGAGTCAAATTCACATCCGTAAGTTTAATTCAAAGAAGGGTGGAGAATGTAGTTTGTAACTCTTCAATACTTTTATTACATAGGCCCTATAGAAGAAGACTGGGATTGTGATGTAAAAATAAATCCACAGAGTGCACTACAGCACATGCCTGCAATACCCAGTCAATATTCACAGACAAGTTTCTGCTCATACTTAAAAATAGTAAACAAACAAAAACAGCACCAATATGTTTCCTCCTTGCAATTGTGCAACTATTACTTCCACAAATTAATAGCACTCCCTCCTAAAGGGGTGATCAAATGCAACAAGCATCATCTTATCAATTTTTTTTTGGTATTGGAGATTGAACTTGGGGGCACTCGACAACTGAGCCACATCCCCAGCCCTATTTTATATTTTATTTGGAGACATAGTCTCACTGAGTTGCTCAGCACCTTGCTTTTACTGAGGCTGGCTTTGAACTCACAATCCTCCTACCTTAGCCTACATTATCAATTTCTGAATGCTGTTTATTCTTTTTATTAATTAATATCACAATCCACTATCCAGAATAAGGAGCAAAATTAATTTTTCAATAAATATGTGATTTAGAGAAATGAAGAAATAAGATACGTGTGTAGCTGGTCAAGAGGTTGTATTTGTTATTTATCACTGTATTTCAGTATACCTACCTAATCTCCTCTCCTTTGAAACACACAGAATATTTTATTTTTCTGCCCCCACCACCTTAAGATTAGGAAAAAATATCTGACAAATCTTGACCAGTGGCCTGTGCACAGAAGGAGTGTGTGCATCTCCCAGCCCAATCACTCAATCACTGGAGCTAGAACTTCTAGCTTTCTTTTCCTTTACCACAAAAAACAAGGGGCCATCATGCTCCATCTCTAGCTTCACTAGAGATGGAGGAGCCTCTGGGACAATGTGAATCAAGTTCCCCACTGGGCCATGACATGAATTTGAAGTAAGAAATAAACTTTGTTGGGCTAAGTCACTGGAATTTCAAGTTTAAAAAAGTTTTGATTGATTTTTTAACTGACATAAAATGTAAAAATAGTACATGTTAATGAGGTGCCATGTAATGTTCTATACATTACACATTGCATAATGTTTACATCAGGTTGACATATTTATCTCCTGAAACATTTATCATCTCTTATGTATAAAACTTCCAGAATTTTTTCTTATAGATTTTGGAAAGGTACAGTACAGTATTGTGATCTGTATCACCAAACTGCCAGGCATGGTGGCGCACACCTATAATCCCAGCGATTCTGAAGGCTGTGATGGGAAGATGGCGAGTTCAAAGCCAGCCTCAGCAATAGTGAGGCACTAAACAACTCTGTCTCTAAATATACTAAATAGGACTGGGGATGTGGCTCAGTGGTTGAGTGCCCTGAGTTCAGTCCCCAGTACCTACCCCCCCCCCCTTAAAAATACACACACACACACACACACACACACACACACACACACACACACACACATATCATCAAATTGTGCAATAGTACCACCAGAGCTTCTTCTCCTAACTGTAACTTAGTATCTATTCATCAACATTTCCCTATCTATCTCACCTACCTCCTCTAACACCTCTGGTAACCACCATTCTATTTTCAACTTCTATGAGATCAACTTTTTGAGATGAAGTATGGGTGAGATCAAGTAGTTGTTATTTTTCTGTGCCTGACTTGTTTCACTTAACACAATGGTCTCCAATTCCAGTCATGCAAATGACAGGATTTCATTCTTTTTTTTATGGCTGAATAGTATTCCATTGTATATATGTACCATGTTTTTCTATCCATTTATCAACTGGTGAATACTTTAATTGTTTTTGTTTCTTGGCTGTTGTGAATAGCGCTGCAATGGATGTAGTAGTAAAGCTGTCCCTTCAGCAGACTGATTACTTTTGCATATATACCTGGTAGTGGAAATGCTGGATCATATGGAAGTTCTACTTTTAGTTTTTTTTGAGGAACCTCCATATCAGCTGTATTAATCTGCATTCCACAAATAGTGTATAAGGTGTCTCTTTTATCCACATCCTCACTAGCCCTTATTAGCCATTTGTTTGTCTTCCTTTGAGAAATGTCATTTAGATCTATTGTCCACTTAAAAAGAATGTTTTAAGTTGTTGATGAACCTTTATTTTTTTTAATGTGGTGCTGAGAATCAAACCCAGTGCCTCACACATGCGAGGCAAGCACTCTACCATGGAGCCACAATCCCAGCCTGTTGCCCACTTTTTAATCATGTGATTTGTTTGTTTTTGCTATTGAGTTTTTAGAGTTTCTTAATGTATTCTGAGTGTCAATCTCTTGTCAAATATACAGATTGGAAATATTTTCTTCCATTCTATAGCCTGTCTCTATACTTTGTCAACTGTTTCCTTTGCTGTGCAGAAGTTTTTTGGTTTGGTGGAATCCCATTTTGTGTGTGTGTGTGTATGTGCTGGAGATTGAACCCAGAGGCTCTGAATGATTGAGACACATCCCTGTCTTTTTTGTTTTTCATTTTGAGACAGGGTCTCACTACATTGCTGAGTCTGGCCTTGAACTTATGATCCTCTGGCCTTAGCTTCCTGAGCTGCTGGGACTACAGGCATGTACCACCACACCTGGTGCTTGTCTATTTTTTGTTTGTTTCTTGTGCTTTTGGAATCTTGTCCACATATATTCCTTGCCCATTCCAATGTCCTGAAGCATTTCCCTTATGTTTACTTTTTTATATTTATTTTTTAGTTTTATGTGGACACAATATCTTTATTTTATTTTTATATGGTGCTGAGGATCGAACCCATGGCCTCATGCATGCTAGGCGAGCGCACTACCACTTGAGCCACATCCCAAGCCCCTTCCCTTATGTTTTCTTCCAATAGTTTCAATTTAAGTCTTTAATCCATTCTTGTAGATGATAAGACAAGAAGTTCAGCTTCATTCTTCTATGTGCACATATCCAAGTTTCCCAGTACCATTTCCGTTCTCCTCCCCGTGTACCTTTGTTGAAAATGAGTTGGCTGTAGAAGTATGGGTTTACTTCTAGGCTCTCTTTTCTGTTCCACTGGCTGATGTGTCTGTGTTCGTGATAACACCAGGCTGCTTGATTACTGCCGCTCTGTAGTTTGTTTCAAAGTCACCTAATGTTTCCCCTCTTTTTTTGCTCAAGACGGCTTTGGTGTTAGAGTAATTAATGCTAACCTCCTCCCAGAATGTGTTTTGAAGAATTCCTTTGTCTTCTAAGTTTGAAATAACTTGGGGAGAATCAGTATTACTTCTTCAAATGCTTGGTAAAATTCAGCAGGGAAGCTGTAGAGTCCTGGGCTTTTCTTCAGTGGAAAGCTTTTTATTCTGATTCAGTCTTTTTACTTGTGATCAGTCGATTTGGGTTTTCTACCTCTAAGGTGTATGGGTCTAGCAAGTTTTACATTTCCTCTAGCTTATTAAATTTGTTTTTATGCAGTTGTTCCTAATATTCTCTAATGATTTTTTAAAGTTTCTGTGGTATCAGGTGTAATGTCTCCCTTTATATCTCTGATTTTACTTATTAGAGTTTTCTCTCCATTTCTTAATCTAGCTAAGGGTTTGCCTATTTTGTTTGTTTGTTTGTTTTGGTACCAGGGATTGAACTCAGGGGCACTCTACCACTGAGCCACATCCCCAGCCCAATTTGTATTTTTTTTATTTAAAGACAGGGTCTCATTGAGTTGCTTAGCACCTCGATTTTGCTGAGGCTGGCTTTGAACTCATGATCCTTCTGTCTCAGCCTCCTGAGTTTCTGGGATTACAGGTGCGCATCACCCACCTGGACTGTTTATCATTTTGAAGAACAAGTTTTGTGGTACACTTATACATTGCTGATGGGACTGCAAATTGATGCAATCACTCTGGAAAGTAGTTTGGAGAGTCTGAAGAAAACTTGGAATAGAACCAACATTTGACCCAGTTATCCCACTCCTCAAGTTTATACTCAAAGGACTTAAAGTAAGCATACTGTAGTGACACAGCCACATCAATGTTTATAGCAGCTCAATTCACAATAGCTAAACTATATGGGAACAACTTAGGTGCTCTTCAACAGATGAATGGATAAATAAACTGATGTATATATACACAATAGAATATTACTCAACCTTAAAGAAGAATGAAATTATGGCATTTACCAGTAAATGGATGTAACTGGATATTATCATGCTAAGTGAAATAAGTCAATCCTCCAAAATCAAAGGCTGAGTGTTCTTTCTGATATGCAGATGCTAATACCCAATTAAAGGGGGTGGTGGTGACAGAAGAATAAAAGTTTATTGGATTGGATGGGGGGCGTAGTATGAGAAGGAAAGGGAGGGGGATGAGAATGAGAAAGACAATAGAACGAATTAGACATAACTTTCCTATGTTCATATATGAATACATTACCAGTGTAACTTTACATCTTATATCTTTACAATCACAAGAATGGGAAGTTATACTCCATGTATGTATGTCAAAATACATTCCACTGTCATGTATCACTAAAAAGAACAAACAAAAAAAGTTTGAAGTGAACAAGCTTTATTTATTTTATCTTTTATGCTGTTCTTTTATTTTCCATTTTATTAATTTCTGCTCTGATCTTTATACAATTTTTATACTGATTTCTGGTTTAGCTTTATTTTTCTACTGCCTTCAGATATACGATAAGATTTTTTATTTATCTCTTACAGCCTTCCTTTGTAGTTAAATGTATTACCCTAGTAGTGTGTTTTGAACACTTGCTTATTATTTTGGTTTGTCTATTATAGATTTTTGCTTTGTGGATACCATGAAGCTTACAAAAAAGAAAATCTACTTTTCTGATGTGGCCATAGATTGCTGTAAACTTTTTCCTCTTTATACTGCTTGCTCTATATCCCAAAGTTTTGGTATGTTGTGTCTCCATTTTCATTTTTTTCAAGACATTTTTAAGTTTATTTGTTAATTTCTTTTTTGATACATTGGTTGTTCATGTAAAGGGTTTAATTTCCATGTATTTCTATAGTTTCCCAAGTTTTTCCTCTTATTGATTTCTAGCCTTTTGAATTGTGGTCAGATAGTTACTTAATGTGATTTTAGTTTCTAAAAATTTGTTGAGACTATTTTTGTGACCTGTTATATGATCTTTCCTGGAGAATGTTCCATGTGCTGATGAGAAAAATGTGCATTTGGTAGCATTTGGGTGGAATGTTCTATAGATGTCCGTTAGGTCCATTTGGTCTAGGGTGTAATTTAACTTTGATGTTTCTTCATTGATTTCCAGTCTGGGTGATCTATCTGTTCCTGAAAGTGGGGTGTTAAAGTCCCCAACTATTACTTTATTAGAGTCTATCTCACCTTTAGATCTGTTAATGCTTTATATATTGGGTTTTTCTACTTGGGAACATAAGTGTTTAAAATTGTTATTTCTTTCTGCTGAATTGACTCCTTTATCATTATAGAATGACCTTTCTTGTCTCTTTTTACTGCTTTTTATTTAGAGTCTATTTTATCTGGTATTCATATGGCTAATCCTGCTTCTTTTGGATTCTATTACATAGAATACCTTCTTCCAACTCTCCACTTTCAGTCTGCTTAGAGGTGAAGTGAGTTTCTTTTAAGCAGTATGTAGTTGAATCTTGTTTTGTTTTATCCATTCAGCTGCTCTGTCTTTTATTTATTTATTTATTTTTAATTTTTATTTGTTTTAATTAGTTATACATGACAGTAGAATGCATTTATACACTTTGATATATCATACATAGATGGGATGTTATTTCTTATTTTTCTGAGTGTACATGTTGCAGAGTCATATTGGTCATGCAGTCACATATATACATACAGTAATAATGTCTGTTTCATTCTATTGTCTTGCCTATCCCCACATCCACTCCTCCCCTCCCATCACTCCCCACTACCTAATCTAAGGTAACACTACTCCTACCTAGTGTACCCCACCTTATTGTGAATGAGCATCCACATATTATTGAAAATATTTGGCCTTTGGTTTTGTAGGATTGGCTTATTTCACTTAGCATGATATTCTCTGACTCCAACCATTTACTGGCAAATGCCATAATTTCACTTTTCTTTAAAATTGACTAATATTCCACTGAGTATACCACATTTTCTTTATCCATTCATCTATTGAGGGACATCTAGGTTGGTTCCATAATCTAGCTATTGTAAATTGAACTACTATAAACATTGATATGGCTGTGTCACCATAATATGCTGATTTTTAAATCCTTTAGGTATAAACCAAGGAGTGAGATAGCTGGGTCAAATGGTGGTTCCATTTCCAATTTTCTGAGAAATCTCCATACTGTTTTCCATAGTGGTTGCACCAATTTGCAGTCCCACCAGCAATGTATGAGTGTATCTTTCCCCCCACATCCTCACCAATATTTATTGTTGCCTATATTCTTGATGATTGCCATTCTGACAGGAGTGAGAAGAAATCTTAGAGTAGTTTTGATTTGCATTTCTCAGATTGCTAGAGATGGTGAACACTTTTTTATATATTTGTTGACCAGTCCTATTTCTTCTTCTGTAAAGTATCTGTTCACTTCCTTAGCCCAATAATTGATTGGGTTATTTGTTTTTTGGTTTTTTTTGGTGTTAAGTTTTTTGAGTTCTTTATGTCTTAGAGATTAATGCTTTTTTGTAGGTGCATGTGGTAAAGATTTTCTCCCAAGATGTAGGCTCTTTCCTCATGTTATTAATTGTTTCATTTGCTGAAAAGAAGCTTTTTAATTTGAATCCATCCCATTTACTAATTCTTGGTTTTAATTTTTGTGCTTCAGGAATTTTGTTAAGAAAGTCAGATCCTAAGCCCATGTGGTGAAGATTTGGGCCAATTTTTTTCTTCTATTAGCCACAGGGTCTCTGTTCTAGTGCCTAAGTGTTTTATCTACTTTGAGTTGATTGTTGTGCAGAGTGAGAGATAGAGGTTTAATTTCATTTTGCTACATATAGGTTTCCAGTTTTGCCAGCACCATTTGTTGAATAGGCTATCTTTTCTCCAGTGAATGTTTTTGGCACTCTTGTCTAGTATGAGATAACCATATTTATGTGTGTTTGTCTCTGTGTCCTCTATTCTGTACCATTGGTCTACAAGTCTATTTTGGTGTCAATACCATGCCATTTTTTTTTGTTTCTCTAGCTCTGTAGTATAGTTTAAGTTATGGTATTGTGATGCCTCCTGCTTCACTTTTCTTGCTAAGGATTGCTATAGCTGTTTTTGGTCTCTAATTTATCCAAATAAATTTCATGATTGCTTTTTCTATTTCTATGAAGAATTTCATTGGGATTTTAATAGGAATTGCATTAAATCTATATAACACTTTTGGTAGTATGGCCATTTTGACAATGTTAATTCTGTCTATCCAGGAACATGGGAGATCTTTCCATCTTCTGAGGTTTTCTTCAATTTTTTTCTTTAGTGTTCTGTAGTTTTCATTGTAGAGGTCTTTCATCTCTTTTGTTAGATTGATTCCCTTGTTTTTTTATTAAGCTATTGTGAATGGAGTAGTTTTCCTAATTTCTCTTTCAGTGGATTCATCACTAATGTATAGCAATGCATTTGATTTATGGGTGTTGATTTTATATCCTGCTGCTTAGCTGAATTCATTTATTAGTTCTAGAAGTTTTCTGGTGGAATGTTTTGGATCTTCTAGATATAGAATCATGTTATAGCAAATAGTGATAATCTGAGTTCTTATTTACCTATTTGTATCCCTTTAATTTCTTTCTTTTGTCTAATTGCTCTGGCTAGAGTTTCAGGGATGATGTTTTCTGGTGGAATGTTTTCTGGTGGAATGTTTTCTGGTGGAAGTTTTCTGGTGGAATGTTTTGGATCTTCTAGATATAGAATCATGTTATAGCAAATAGTGATAATCTGAGTTCTTCTTTACCTATTTGTATCCCTTTAATTTCTTTCTTTTGTCTAATTGCTCTGGCTAGAGTTTCAGGGATGATGTTGACTTGTTCCAGTTTTTAGCATGAATGCTTTCAATTTTTCTCCATTTAGAATGATGCTGGCCTTGGGTTTAGTATATATAGCTTTTATAATGTTCAGGTATATTTTATTATCCCTAGTTTTTCTAGTGTTTTGAACATAAAAGTGTGCTTTATTTTGTGAAATGCTTTTTCTGCATCTGTCAAGATGATCATATGATTCTTGTTTTTATGATTCTTGAATTACATTTATTGATTTCTATATGTTTAACAACCCTCTACCCCTGGGATGAATCCCATTTGATCATGGTGCACCATCTTCTTAATATGTTTTAGTATGTGATTTGCCAGAATTTTATTGAGATTTTTTGCATCTATGTTCGTCTGGGATATTAGTCTGAAGTTTTCTTTCCTTGATGTGTCTTTGGTTTTGGTATCAAGGTGATATTGGCCTCATAGAATGAGTTTGGAAGGGTTCCCTCCTTTTCTATTTCATGGAATTCTTTGAGGAGTATTGGTTAATTCTTCTTTAAAAGTCTTGCAGAACTTGGCTGAGAATCCATCTGGTCCTGGGCTTTCCTTGGTTGGTAGGCTTTTGATGGCATTTTCTATTTCATTACTTGAAATTGATCTGTTTAGTCATGTATGACCTCCTCGTTCAGTTTGGGTAGGTCATGTATTTCTAGATATTTGTCGATGTCTTCAAAATTTTCTATTTTTTTAGAGTATAAATTTTCAAAATAGTTTCTAATTATCTTCTGTATTTCAGACATGTCCATTGTGGTATTTCCTTCTTCATCTTGTATTTTAGTAATTTGAGTTTTCTCTCTTTTTCTCTTCACTAGCATGGCTAGGGGTTTATCTATTTTATTTATTCTTTCAAAGAACCAACTATTTGTTTTATCATTTTTTTTCAATTATTTCTTTTGTTTTTATTTCATTGACTTCAGCTCTGGTTTTAATTATTTCCTGTCTTCTACTGCCTTTGGTATTGATCTGCTCTTCTTTTTCTAGGGCTTTGAGATGTAGTATTAGGTCATTTATTTGTTGACTTTTTATTGTTTCAATGAATTCACTCAATGCAATAAGACTTCCTCTTAATACTTCCTTCATAGTGTCCCAGAGATTTTGATATGTTGTATCAGTGTTCTCATTTACCTCTAAGATTTTTTAATTTCATCCCTGATTTCTTCTACTGTCCATTCATCATTCATTTGTGTGTTATTTAGTCTACATTTATTTAGTAGCTTCTATTTTTTTATTTTATTATTGATTTCTAATTGTATTCCACTGTGGTCTGATAGAATACAGGGTATTATCTCTGTTTTTTTTTTTCTTTGTTTTTTGTATTTACCAAGAGTTGCTCTGTGGCATAAGATATGGTCTATTTTAGAGAAGGAGCCATGTGCTGCTGAGAAGAAAGTATATTTGCTCCTTGGTAGATGAAATATGCTATATATGTCTGTTAAATCTGAATTATTGATTGTATTATTTAGTTCTATAGTTTCCTTGTTTAGTTTTTGTTTGGATGATCTGTCCAGTAGTGAAAGAGGTGTGTTAAAGTCACCCAGTATTATTGTATTGTGGTCTTTTTGACTCTTGAAATTGAGAAGGGTTTGTTTGATGTACATAGATGCTCCATTGTTTGGGGCATAAATATTTATAGTTGTTATGTCCTACTTATATAGACTTCCCTTGAGAAGTATGAAATGTCCTTCTTTGTCTCTTCTGATTAACTTTGGTTTGAAAGTCTACTTTATCTGAAATGAGAATGGAAACCCCTGCTTGTTTACACAATCCATATGAGTGATAAGTTTTTTCCATACTTTCACCTTCAGCCTTTGGCTGTCTTTGCCCATGAGGTGAATCTCTTGAACACAACATATTGTTGGTTGGTAGGCTTTTGATGGCATTTTCTATTTCATTACTTGCTTTTTAATCCAATCTGCCAGTCTATGTCTTTTGATTGATGAGTTTAGACCATTACAATTCAAGGTTATTATTGAGATATGATTTGTATTCTCTGTCATTTTGATTTATTCCTCATTTTTTATTTGTCTTAGTTTCTCATTTGGTTGAATGTCCCTTTAGTGTAGATCCTCCTTTGTTTATTTTCACTTTTTTGTTCATTTCATCCTCATGGAATATTTTGGTGAGAATGCTCTATAGTGTAGGCTTTCTATTTGTAGATTGTTTTAATTTTTGTTTATCATGGAATGTTTAATTTCATCTTCAAATCTGAAAAAAATTTTGCTGGATATAAAATTCTTGGTTGGCATTTGTTTTCTTTCATAGCCTAAAATATATTATTCTAGGACCTCCTAGCTTTGAGGGTCTGGGTTGAGAAATCAGTTAAGATACAATTGATTTCCCCCATATGTAATTTGATTTTTTTTTTCTCTCACAGCCTTTAAGAGTTTATCTTTATTCTCTGGGTTAGTCATTCTCATTATAATGTGTCTTGGTGAGGGTCTGCTGTAATTTTGTACATTTAGGGTCCTATAAGCCTCTTGTATTTTATTTTCCATTTCATTCTTTAGGTTTGGGAAATTTTCTGCTATTATATCATTGAAAAGATTGTGCATTCCTTTGGTTTGTATCTCTGCTCCTTCATCTACTCTGATAACTCTTAAATTTGGTCTTTTCATGTTATCCCATAATTCTTGGATGTTCTGTTCATGGTTTCTTACCATCTTCTCCACATGTTCAACTCTACTTTCTTTTTTATTCACATTCCAATTGTCATTTATTATTTAAGATCCAATATTTTATCAACTCTACTTTCAAGATTAAATATTTTGTCTTCATTGTCTGAAATTCTGTCTTCCCAGTCGTCTAGTCTGTTGGTGATGCTTTCTATTGAATTTATAATTTGGTTTACTGATTCCTTCATTTCAAGAATTTCTGCTTGGATTTTTTCCCACAATCTCTAACTCTTTATTGACATGGTCTTTCATTTCCCATGTTTTTTTCTATGATTTTGCTCCTTATATTATCCTTTACTTCACATATTAATTTAACTATATACAATCTGAACTCCCTCTTGGACATTTCTTCTACTGTGTTAATAGTGGCTTCTATTGTAGAAACATCTTGGTTTGTTTGGGGCGCTTTATTCTCTTGTTTTTTCATGTTGCTAGTGTGTTTTCCCATCTAAAAATATGGATCTAAGGTAGGACAAATTCTGCCCTGTAGACCTATAGTGTCCGTGAAGGTTTCTAGCACTTTGCCTTTACTGGTGAGACCAATGTCAACAGCACCCAGTGTATACAATATATAGCCTTAAACCTAATAGCTCCCACTAAGGTATCTATTGCTTTCTCGCATTAAACCAAAATGATGAGTTCAATAACTATCTATAGTACAAACAGAATATTTGTTAAAATGATTTACAATTTCAAATGGTGGATGAGAGAACAAACATAGTGTAGTATGCAATATTCACGAGAGAGAAAGAGAGAAGCTAGAAGTAAAAATTCACAGGAAGAGTGGAAGAGGAGTTGACAGAGACTGGCTGTTGGTTGGAGAAAAGTTGGAAAGAAAATAGATGAGATTTTCTCTCAACAAAAGAAACAATAAGAGAGATAAACAGGGAGCCTACATCCTGGGAACAAATCTTTACTCCACACACTTCAGATAGAGCCCTAATATCCAGAGTATACAAAGAACTCAAAAAATTAGATAATAAGATAACAAATAACCCAATCAACAAATGGGCCAAGGACCTGAACAGACACTTCTCAGAGGAGGACATACAATCAATCAACAAGTACATGAAAAAATTCTCAACATCGCTAGCAGTCAGAGAAATGCAAATCAAAACCACCCTAAGATACCATCTCACTCCAGTAAGATTGGCAGCCATTAAGAAGTCCAACAACAACAAGTGCTGGCGAGGATGCGGGGAAATGGGTACACTTGTTCATTGTTGGTGGGACTGCAAAATGGTGCAGCCAATTTGGAAAGCAGTATGGAGATTTCTTGGAAAGCTGGGAATGGAACCACCATTTGACCCAGCTATTCCCCTTCTCAGTCTATTCCCTAAAGACCTAACAAGAGCATGCTACAGGGACACTGCTATATCGATGTTCATAGCAGCACAATTCACGATAGCAAGATTGTGGAACCAACCTAGAAGCCCTTCAATAGATGAATGGATTAAAAAAAGTGGCATTTATACACAATGGAGTATTACTCTGCAATAAGAAATGACAAAATCATAGAATTTGGAGGGAAATGGATGGCATTAGAGCAGATTATGCTAAGTGAAGCTAGCCAATCCTTAAAAAACAAATGTCAAATGTCTTCTTTGATATAAGGGGAGTAACCAAGGACAGGGTAGAGACGAAGAGCTGGAGAAGAAGAATAACATTAAACAGGGATGATAGGCGGGAGGGAAAGTGAGAGTTAAGGGAAATTGCATGGAATTGGAAGGTGAGCCTCAGGGTTATACACAATTACATATAAGAGGAAAGGAGGAGTAGGAGAAAAATTATATAAGTGGAAGAAACGATTTATAGTAGAGGGGATGGAGAGAGAGAAGGAGAGGGGAGGGGAGGGGAGGGGTGAGGGGACAGTGGAGAATGGGATAGACAGCAGAATACATCAGTCACTAGAAAGGCAATTTGTAAATCAATGGAAATGTAACTGATGTGACACAGCAATCTGTATACGGGGTAAAAATGGGAGTTCATAACCCACTTGAATCAATCTGTGAAATATGATATATTAAGAACTATGTAATGTTTTGAACAACCAACAATAAAAAAAAAAGAAAATAGATGAGAGAGAGGAAGGATATGAAAAAAGAGAATTAAAGACAAAAGAATACAACAATAATGCAAAATACCATTTGTATATCTTTATCCTTCACACACTGATGCATAAAAAAACCTCCTGTTCCAAATATGGTAGAAAAATTAGTGAATCAAAAAATAAAATAAATAAATAAATCTTGCTGGAAAGTCAAACTGTCTCTGCCAGTGTTTAACAATTTCTCAGCCTTGTCTCTATCCAAACCCAGTCTTTATCCCACCAATATGGGGTTTAGATACCTCAGGCTCAGCCACGCTTCAGTTCCAAGATCTCAATGCTGCTCCTACTTGCAGAAAGACCACCAGGGATACACTCATGCAAAGGAGAAACCCCTTTTTTTGCAGCAGCAAGAAAAGGGCCACCATCACTCTCAGCAGGAAGACCTCTAGCTCCTCCAAATTCGAAGGCACCCCGACACTGGACCTACAGGTCCTAGCTGTAGTCCCCAGACAGAGGCTCTTATGGTTGTAAACTTGCTGACACCTAGGACCCACCCAGGTCCTAGCTGGTGTCCTAAAATGGGTCAACCATGTGCAACCAAACCTGGAGTCACTCCTGAGGCAGTCCTCTGGGCTGTGATAGCACCAGTAGTGATGGTAGTTGTTGGCAGCAGGCAGCGGGTCAGGAGTAGCAGCAGCTGCAACTGCAGCTGTGGGGGCAGTGTCACCAGGCAATATCCAGGGGTCAGCAGCAGTGTTGGCTTCAGTTGCATCTGGGATGGTGGTTTTTTTTTTTTTTTTTTTCCTGTGGCAGCAGCACCTAGAAAGAAGACCTCCAGGTGATCTCAGGCTGGCAGCAGCAGAATCAGAGACAGCAGCAATGGCCATAGGGGTGCCAGCGGCCTGCTCTGTCTTTTAATTGGAGAATTTAATCATTTAAAATTAAGGTAACTACTAACAGGTAAGGTCTTATTACAGAAATAATATACTTTATTTTCTAGATTTTTTCTTCTTTTTTTCCCCTCTCTTACAGCCTTCCTTTTTAGTTAATTACCCTAATAGTGAGTTTTGATCCCTTGTTTATTATTTTGGTTCGTCTATTATAAATTTTTGCTTTATGGATACCATGGGGCTCACCAAAAAAAATATTTTGGTTAAAAGAAGCTACTTTAAAATGATAGCTTAACTTGACCGCAAGGATAAGAATAAAAACAAAGAATAAGAGAAAATATGTGAATAAGAAAACTCTCCAGTTGCATTCCATTCTTCCCCGCATTTTGAATTTTTGAAATCCCATTTTATCTCTTTCTTTCTATATTGTCTATTGATTGACATATTAACATAGATATTATTATTTTAATTATTTTTTAGTATTCATGCTTAAGGATATGAATCATTTATGCACCACACGTAAAATATTAGAGCATACTGAATTTGTATAATTACTCTTACCAATGAGTTTTATTCTTTCCTATGTTTTCTTCTTACTCATTAACATCTCTTTCTTTCAGTTTGGAAAACTTCCTTTCACATCTCTTATAGAGCAGGTCTGGCAGAGACACATTCTCTTAGCTTTTGTTTGGGAAAGTCTTTATCCCTTCTTCATTTATAAAGGATTTTTTTTTTTCTGGGTGTAGTATTTTTGGTTGACAGATTTTTTTTCAGTCCTATTAAAATCTCATGTTTTTCTCTTCTGGCTTATAAAATTGCTGCTGAGAAGTCAGCTATTTGTTTCTTTCTCTTGAGCCTTAAGAATCTTCTCTTTATCTTTCACCAATAAAGTTTGATTGAAAGATGTCTTGGGATAGAATTTTTTGAGCTAAATTTGGCTAGTGACCTTGGGACCTTCCTGTATCTGGATTTTGTATCTTTCTCTAGGTTTGGGAACTTTTCTGTTATTATTTCTTTGAATAGGCCTTCTACCCCAATGACATTCTCAAGTCCTTCTTGAACCCCAGGAACCCGAATATTTGCTGTCATTTCCACCATTTTAGCACTGGCTGTTGCCCACGTTCACATTTGCCCGGAGTCTGCTGTTGGCTTGCTGTCACTATTTGAGAACTAGAGGGCAATCAAAACCCACGTTTATCCCAAAACACACTGTTTTTGTGTTGTCAAGGAATAAACAGGAGAGTATCTAGAAATAGTAATGACCACATGCCTCACCCTAGACCAGGGTAGGCCTGGATGCCTCATCTATAGTCATTAGCCTATGGTCAGATACTATAGGATTCTTCCCAAGTCTGGGAAAATTCCACCATGATGGACCAGTCTCTGGCTTCTATGTCAGATTTGTTGTCACTAATACTCGCAAGTTGTGTCATAACCTGTTCCCATAGCCCACCAAGACCAGTGCAACACCAGATTAGGACCAAGGGCAACATTGCTATGGGCTGCCTATGGCTCAGGTGAACTTGTGGCCCAAGACCATTGCAGCCAGTAACACACGATGCTAACAGTGATAAAACAGTGATAAAATGAGTTTGCAAGTCTTCCTCTGGCATTGGAGTTGTTCCAGAGGATCCCTCTGATTTTCTTAGTTCCTGTAAAGGTAGTTTAGTGTGTGAATAACAGTTCAATTTGGTATGTCTATGAGGAGAGATCACTAGAGGATCTTACTTAGCTGCCATCTTACTCTGCCTCCATAAGGTTAGTTTTTCAAGTGAAGTATAACTGGTTCTGTCTTGACTATTAAAACTACTGGTTTCAGGTTTCCATTGACTTCAGCCAGTATCTAAGCTGGTCAAGGTTATTGACATGGAAATGTGACCCAAATTTTAATTCTAAATGTATCTGTTTGGTGAACTCTGTCTGAATTTTATTTGGACAATCTTTCATTAACTTTTATCATTGATCATGCTAGTTCTGGTGTATATTTTAGAGTATACATTCAATTTCACTATTTTTTTTCATGTTCCATTTCTTAGTAGCAACTTTATTTCTACTTGATAGCAAGTATCACTCCTTCCAGTCAACACAGTAATTTCCTTTATGGCACAATGACACAGAGCCCAGCATGGCCTCAAATGGCATTTTCATATTTCAGTTTAAGATATTTGTTGTTGTTTTTTCCTTTATAAAAACATTCCTTGATTTGACCTATGAAACAATAAAGCTATAGGTCACACAACTTTCAGATTGATCATTAAATGAAACAGGGAGAGCTGACACTACAGTTTTTATTCTTGGAGACTTGTATTCTGACTTTGGGAGAAATACTATCACATATTGTTCATTTATTCAAAGAATATGTGATACTTCTCAAGAAAACAACCTGTTCATGTAAAATTGTCCAGTAGCTAGGTCATTCTGCTATTCCATAAGGCCTGAAGTTTCTGAGAGATAGGTGTTTAACAACATTAAAAAAAAAAAGGTGTTTGGGTTGTGAAATGAATTCTCAGGCCAGAGACAATGTTATTATATTATGATATAAATATACAGGTACCAAATGTCTGAGTCTTCCCTGATCAGTGCCATTGGTGTCTACTGTCCCAGAGTAATTATTAATAACACTCCTTCCTCTTTGAGAATAACTGAGTTTGAACAATCAACAGTAGGACAGTGGAACAACAGACAAAAGTAAAAGTGACTATATTAGAAGGCTTATTCTTTTGCTTTTAACCCACTAGTGTTTTTATATTTAAAGTGATTTCCACGCAGGTAGCATATACTTGGATAACACTTTTCTGTCCAATCTGATTGATGACTTTTGTGTGTTTTGTTTAGAAGAAAACATTTTAAGTGATTTCTTGCAAAGTTAACTATATACTTATCACACAACCAAATAATTCTACTCTTTACTCCAAACCAAACTATTCATAAAGATTGAAAACAGCTTTATTTGTAACAACCAAGATTGGAAACAACCCAGAAAATCCTTCTGTGTTGTAAATGGGGAAATAAATCCCCAAATGACCACAGAGATTACAGGTAAAGAGGCACATAAGGTTAAATGGTTTATCATGGGTCCTAGAGGCATGGCAAACCACATGGGACCTCATGGGAGGAGCTGCCATTTGGGACTCAGTCAACCAGGTGGGGAGCAGAGAGAGACAGAGGGCAAGTACTCTTGTTAATGGTCAGGGTGGGGTGAAAGCAAAAGGCTGAAAAGATTTCATGGTTGTATCTGAACATCACCAGGTCATAATCAGGGAAGGGCAAGAAGGTTAAATTGTGGTGGGGGCCAGCCTTGTCATTGCTGAAGTACCTGGTCCCTGGGATGGGACGGTCACATTCAATATGTGGGGATATTAAGGCAAGGGGAAAATATAAAATTTTAAAAAGGTGAAACACACCTTCAGTTTCTGGCTGGATAATTAAATCACTTGCATCTATACAATGGGGTATTACACAGTGCTTCAAAGGAATGAATTTCACAGCATGAGTGGATCTCAAAGACAGTGTGCTAAGTGACAGAACCTGATTCAGAAGACTACTGTACTGTATGATTCCATTCGTCTGGCAGTCTTGAAAAGTCACAACTCTAGGGACAGAGAAATCAGTAGTTGCAGGGGCTGGGGTGGGAAGAAGGTTCAACTGCCAAGGGGCAAAAACTAAATTTGAGAGTAATAGGACCATTGTTCTGCCTCTTGATCAAAATGCTGGTTACCTGATCAAAATGCTGATCAAAATGCTGTGCTGAGGCAGTTGTCAAAGTCATAGAAACTATAAACTAAAATGAGTGAAATATACTTAATAGAAATTAAGCCTCAATAAACCTGACTTCTTAAAAAATGGGCACAGAGAAAATTCCCATGGAGGTGTTCCGTCTCAACCCACCCAGCACCAAATTAGAGAGTACAATCTTCTCTACAGTTCCCCTGTGCAGAAAGTGGCTTTGATTTTTTTTTTTAATTTAGATTCACCTTCCTGATTGAGGGCTTACCCCACTGAAGTCCCAACTTTGTGTGATGGTATTTTATCTGACTTCCCATCTTGTGGGAACTCTGAGGCTTGCTTCCTATTTTGATGTCCCTGGAGGCCACCAGATGGTTGGAAAGCATGAGGTAGCTTTAATTCAGCAGATGCCCTTTGAGTAGTCTATAATCTCTGAAATTCTTCACCTTCTTGATTAGCCTGTTCACCAAATTTTATCTTCTGAAAATATTTGATACTTTTCTGCCTAAACTGAAAAGTTTCCTGCAAATTCAGAAAAATTAGCTTTCCTGAGCTTAAGAATTAATTATTTTGTTTTGGATTTTTAGATTTTTTTTTCTACAAAGTGACCTACTTTTATTTATTTTTTAACCATTGTGTCATGACTGATAGATAGAATGAATTTAGTGTCTTTCCCTGTGACTGAAAGAGGGAGAGATTAAAAGCCAAGAAATAGGAATGTTATTCTGGGCTGTGCTCTTTATTAGTGATGTGGCCCCACAAAATTAATTTTCCTTTCAGTGTCTCATTTCCCAAGTAGGAAATGAAGGAAATAGACTAAATGATGTCTCAGTCCTCTTCACTGACACTTGTACTATTTTGATATTGTAGCATAATAGAACAATCACTGATCTGGGAATCTGGAGTCTTGAGTTGGTTCTGAAACTTTCTAGCTTTCTGCTTTTAGAAATGCCATTTTATTCTCTTTCATTTTTTCCCCCTCCATATTGTTCTTTGTGTGGTATAGTTGTGCATCATGGTTGGGTTTGTTGTTTTATATTCACACATGCACACAACCTAACAATATAATTTGGCCAAATTCATTCCCCAATATTGTCCCCTTTCCTCCTCTTCTCCCTTTCCCTGGTCCCTTTCCTCTACTGAGCTCCCTTTGATTTTCATTTGACACCCCCTACCTTTTCCTTCTCTAGCTTACATATATACAAGAAAATATGTGATCATTGACCTTCTGAGTTCATGACACTTTATTTCTGATTTTTCATTTCTTCTTTCTGCTTCTCTCTCTCTTTCTCTACACACACACACACACACACACACACACACACACACGCTCCTGTGCATGCAAATTATATCTAATTCACTTGTCAAAATTAAATGTGACTTTATGTATAAAATTGTTTGGCATATGTCTAAATTAACAATAAATTCCTTTAGTGTTCCAAAAATCTATGCTATCACCTAAAGTCAGCTGTTAAGGAAAAGGAAAGGAAGGAAGAAAGAAAGAAAAAGAAAAGCTTTTGCTGCAGTTCTCACATGAGCTCTCTAGAGGTCTCCATTACCAAACAAATGAGCACAAGTTTTAGAGCTATTGTGGAATTCAGAAACTAATCTCTCTCTTGTCAAATTCAGTATTTTCCAACAAGATTTTTGCACTTTTGAGGCTACACCAGATGATTTTCCGGTAACATTTGTTCTTTCATCTTTCAGATTAGGAAGGACCTTCCTCCAGTACTCATTAGCAACTTTAGATTGGTGATAGATACATCACTATCTACAACTCCATTATGGATGTGTGTGTGTGTGTGTGTGTGTGTGTGTGTGTGTGTGTGCGCGCGTGCGTTTTAACATGGTGAATTCAGTTGTTTCTCTCCAACTCCTTCTATTTAAAAATCATTAACCAGTCCCAGATACTACCCTGTTCTTTTCCAAATTCAGGTTATCTGTCAAAATAAACAAGCAAAAAATTGAAAAGGGAAAATTTGAGCAGAAGAAAGAAAAACCTCCTAAGGCAATGTTTTTCATAACTACTGTTCTCCTCAGTAAGAGGCATGTCTCTGGCTGTGGCCCAGCATACACACATTTAACTAATACACTTGTTTCACAAAGCAGTAGTTATCCTTACAAAGGAACCACACTTTCCTATTCTATTCTGCTCTATCCTATTGTATCCTTTCTAATGGTGCTTTTTTATTATTTATTTTATTTTTTAATTTGTTCTAATTAGTTATATATGACTATAGAATGCATTTTGATCTGGGAATCTGGAGTCTTGATTTGGTTCTGAAACTTTGACACATTATACACAAATGGAGCACAACTTCTTTCTCTGGCTGAACATGGTGTAGAATCACACCAGTAATGTAATCATACATGAATATAAGGTAATAATGTTCTTCCCATTCCACTGTCTTTCCCATTCCCACACCCCTCCCCTCCCTCCCTGCCCCTCACTTCCTTCTGCACAATCCAAAGTTCCTTCATTCTCCCCACACCGTAACACAATGGAATATTGCTCAGCCTAAAGAAGAATGAAATGATGGCATTTGCAGGTAAATGGATGGAGCTAGAGAAATAAGCAAAATAAGCCAAACCCAAAGTATCAAAGGCTGAATGTTTTCTCTAATGGTGCTTCTGACACCATGAACTACTGAAGAGTGCCATCAGTGGTTTGAAGGATTATGAAAATCTAAAACTAGGTAGATTTGTTTAGCATGCAATATATGCTGACTGATCTAGAAATACTTTATGAAATGACAAAAGCAATATTCTCAGGTGACTCCATTCTATAAGGCATGTGAGTACTTGTATGCTCATTTATTAGGCTAAGTGGGAGACCACACTGTGTTTTCTTTTTTGATCCAGGTTCGAGTTGGCCATCAGGGAACTTGTATAAGATTTGGAAGGTAGAAGCAATACAGCAGTCTTTATTCTGAGGTGATCACATAGAGTGATGCATAGTGGATCAAAATTTCATGTCCATGTGACCTTTTCTGATGCCCCAAAGTGGGCCCAAGCTGATAAACAGATGCTTGGCTGTGGATTCAGAGAGGCTGATAGGCAGAGGCGATAGCTTTCCCATAGCCTTCTTCTTCTTCTACATCGGGTGGACATGGCTGGCTTCTCAGATTTCCCTGCAAGCTCAGGGTATGATTTTCCACAAAGCATTGCTCCCTGGCACTCTGGCTGGGGACTTTGATCTTTGACTCCCCTTCCAGGTTTTCACTACCCCAGCACCCAACACATTTTTGTAAGGTCTAATTCCTGTAATAAACATCTTCATCCCATAATTCTCATCACAATTCTGCTTCTCTGAATGAATCCCTAGTGATACAGACAAAAATAATCAGTAGACAGTAGCAACTTCTGAAGAGGGAAATAAAGGTGACAGGAAGCATAAAGGAGAATAGAACTTTAACTGAAATCAGTTAAAGTTATTGAAGGGAAAGCAAGGAATAAGAGAGAAATGAAATGCAGAGACCAGGCAGAGAAACATAGGAGAGTTTGTCAGTGCTGACAAATCTCTCTATAGGAGAGGCAAAACAGGCTTGAATTCAGGGACTTTTATGGGAGAGGCTGAGAGCCCGGAGGGTCCTAATGCAGTTGGTATAAGGGAGTGGTGAACCTTTCTCAGAAGCGCCCTTGGGCAGGAAAGTGAAACTTTTTTTTTTCAAATGGTGGCTGTCACTTAAGAGGACCATCTAGATGCTAAGCTAGGGGGCCTTATAGTTATACAACAAGAGGGAAAAGAAAAAAGGAATCTTTTAAAATACCAAAGTACATGCAGACCCAGAAATATGTCACACGGAGGTAAAATTGCCCTGTTCCAAACATCTTAGAATGGATCAAAATGACTTTGACATTCATATAAGTAACTATAAAAGTGTTTGTGGAAAGAAAAAGACAAACTGACCTAGACATTTCAAAAACTCATAATCATGGGAAAAATGTGAAAACAATGTGCAAGAGCAGTCACTTCTCCATTCCGAAGGTGCAGATGGGTCACCTGGAGACCTGTTCCCAAAGTTGATTCTGATCCAGTAGGTCTTGGGCAGGGCCTTATATTCTGCATTTAAAAATAATTTCCAGGTGATGAGGATACTGATTCATGGATCACACATTGAATAGCAAAGTCCAAGAGAACATGGGAGACAAAAAAATTGACTGTAATATAGAATATAGATTGTTTCAAAGGGGGAAATAAAGTCATTTGGAAGACAATTAAGAAAGTTAAGTGTAAACTAGATATCAGAAGATATTATAAAGGTAATGCTAATTTTTAGGTGGGTTGTTATTGTGGTCCTATGAAAGGATATTCTTAGAAAGGGTATCCTGAAGTACTAAGGGTGAAATATATGGTGATGTGTGCAAGTTTCTGTGATTATAAGAATAAATTCCTCTTGCTTTCAGTTTTTAAAAAATGCATTGGATTTAGTAATTATTTTCCTAAATAAAAATAGACGAAGAAATAGAGGCAGTGAATAATGAATAAATGTCCCCCAAATTATCAGCAGTAGAGGTGTTTTGTGGTGTAAGTGCTGGTTTGGAAATGACAGTGTTATGGCTTGGGTTAGGTGGTGTCTCCAAAAAGCTCATGTGTGAGACAATGTAAGAATGTTCAGAGGTGAAATGATTAGATTATGAGAGCTGTAACTTATTAGTAGATTAATAATTTGAATGGATTACTGTGGTACTAAAGGCAGGTAGAGTGTGACAGGAGGTAGTGGGGCACAGGGCAAACCTTTGGGATTTATATTTGTCCCTGAGGAGAGAAATTCTCTCTTCTTTCAAGCTGTCATGCCCTGAGGTGCTTTTCTCTAGCATACCTTTCCATCTTGGTGGTCTGCCTTATCTATGCCCAGAGCAATGAATTTGCAAACCATGGACTGAACTTTCGAAATTGTGAGCCAAAAAACTTTTCCTCCTCTTAAATTGTTTTTGTAGGCTCTCTGGGCATAGCAATCACAAGCTAACTAAATCAGACAGTGATAATAATTGGATTATTCCTGAGCCCTGTGCTCCTAGGACATTGTGACAGCTAAGAATCTACCTCATCTTATAGTGCTCTGAGAAAGATGGGTTCTTCCCCATATGATTTAGGTAAAACTTGTAGAAGATTTTCTTGTTTCCTTAGGTCAAGGCCAGATGTAGGTCCTCCAAGTTCCCATTCTTTGTCTTATAAGTTATACTAGCTGAACTATTTATCCCTGATACCACTGGTTACCTTGACAAGTCCTGCTACTTTCTACACACTTAGAGTAGAAAGTTAGAAGGTTTATTAAAGGATAGTAAAAGAGAGTTTTCCAGAGTGCAAGAAGGGAACCCAAAGAAGGAATCCATGGGGTGAGGAAGTCCTGTCCCTTTTATACATCTGAAGTTTTCTGTTCTCCTGCATTCTTCTCCCTTATTTTGTTCATTTTCCCTCATCCTGCATAGTGACTGGGGCATGTTGGTGGAATGGCCAGGGGATGAGCAGGTGGGTTGGAAGAGCCTTGGAGAAGTGCTAGGCAGAAAGAGAGCGGAAGCCCATGGGGCATTGATTAGTAGCTTCTAGTCTGCTCAGGAGTTGCTTAATTAACAACTTGGGAGCAGTAGTATCAAAGGGCTCTGGAGATATGAGTATTCCAATCTCCCAGGAGCTATTTCCAATTTCCCACTCAAATCCAACTCCATTTTCTCAATCTAACCTGATTTACCTAGCTACGCTAACTACCTGTCTTTAAATCTGGCTCCATCCCCACTTTCAATATGAACAAAATGTCTACTAACATCTCTCAACCAAAATTCAGTCAGCTTCTGTCCTTTCCCCAGACCCCTGAACTCTGTTCTCTGAGGTGAAGCAAGTGTTGGAATGCAGAACAATTCCACATAACAACCCAAAGAAAGACATTTCCAGCTCTACTCTCTGAGCATTCCACTTCTCATCCCAACCCCAGACTTCTATTTCTTTCTATCCTTGTTTACTCCTCCCTAGAAAACAAAGGTCCTTTGTGCTAACCATGGAGGTGCTTGTAGATCTTACAGTCAAGCATCTCCTCTGTATATATAGATAGTCCCCTTCCCCCATTGCAATAATCTTTTTAAATAAAGTCCAGATGTGTTTTTTTTTTTAATTTGAGAGAAATCCAAAGTGGAAGACAGACATTGCTCTACTTAAGTGAGTATCAGGAGAGGGGGCAAGACAAGGAGTTGCTGAGTCAGAGGAATCTTGGAGCAAGGATTCAGAGTCCCAGAAGCTGAGTGCTACAAGATAGCATGGCCCTGAAAGAGACCTTGATCCCTGCTCAGGGACTCTTCTGTGTGATTGCACTATGATCTCAAAATCATGTTGTGCTCGGTTTGACTGGTTTTCATCTGGCAAGTGGTAAAGGGGCTGATTTGCTGCAAGCTGGGCTTCTGTCTGAACCAGGAACAAGTTAGGAGATGATGGCCATTAGCAATTCCAATAACCACTAACTACTGGATTCTTAAAGTGTGCTGGGAGCAGAATGATGAACATTAGATACCTCATTTCAAATATAGCTCTGAAAAATGGCCTTCATGATTCTTATTTTATACCTGAAGGAATCATGTCTCAAAGTCTGTCAAGTGCCTTTGCAGGAAAAGCAAAGCAAGGAGAAATTATTTTTCCTGGATACCTCAAATGAAACATCTTCATTTGCAGTATTTCCATGGGTGCCTATGCAACATTTTTGGCTAACAACTCCAATGAGAAATCCAAGATCACCTTCCTTGAGTGATGCTCCAACTATAGTGCTCTTCTGTTCAGCAAAGATAAATAAACTGGTATATTCTCAGTTTGTCCTGCAGGTGCCACCCTTGTCATGAAATAAGTATTTAGGGCTCTCAGACACTCTTTTTTTAAGACTGTGATTGCCTGATCAACCATTTTTTGCAATCTTTATTTTTTGGGTCATGACTCTAACCTATAGATTTAGAGGTTCCTAGGTCCAACAAATTCCTTAGAATTCTTCCTGCCTTTGATATTTTGAAAGTATTTTATTTATTTTTGAATAAGTATAGTTTAATGGTTTTATATCAAGAAGTATAAAAAATATATAGTAAAAAATATTTTTCCTGTCACTATCATCCTTCTGCTAAGTTTTATCCCCCAAATAGAAAAGCTACTAGTGTTAGCACCTTGTGTATCTTCCCTGAGTAATTTTTAAATAAGCAAATATAAGTGGATATTGCTTTGCCATTGTGTTTAATGCAGCTACTAAACAAGATGTTCTTTAGCTTCTCCATATGAATATGTCCTGAGTTTTTTTACCTGTAAACAACCACGTGGCATTCCATTTTATGACCACATTTTAAATCAGTTAATCAGTTACTTATATCTGACTGATTTTAATGTTTTGCAATTAAATGATGATGATGGTGGTGGTGGTGGTGGTGGTGGTGACGCTAAGTGTTTACTCTGGGTCTGGCACTGTATCAAGCACTTGTCTTGTATTAACCCTTAAGTCCAAACCACAACTCTGTAAAGTAAGTGTTTTTATTATCACCATTTTATATATGAAGAAAGAAAAGCAAGGGAAGATCAGACAATTGGTCCAAGATCACCCAGCCTGTAAGTGATGGCTTGAGTAGAGCAATTAAGATAACACAAAAGTGGTTGGCAGTTCTTGGAGGTTAGAGCCCAGTGATTCCTCAGATGAGGGTGGGACTGGGAAGGGGAGGACATGGAGCACCCCTGCTACCACACCAGAAAAGACTATCTAAGCTCCCCAAATATTGTTCCTATAGGCTGGAGATTTCCAGATCTCAGTATATGAACATGTTAGGCTGTAACAAAGAATGTTTACACTCATCCATAAAAAGATATGGATGCTGATGGAAACTGCATCCCAGGTACCTGGTTAATGACTCTGATTAAGGACACCACCTTAATATTATTATCCCTATTTTCTACTTCACTATAGGGCCTAAAAGATGTCACTCCTTGACTGGGGATTCTCTTCTGTTATTTCCCACCACCAATCTTAAGCATGCTGGTGTCTATCTTAGCCCTTTAAACCAATTCCTGCCTTCTTCTTTTTTTTAAATATTTTTAAGTTGTTGACGGACCTTTAATTAATTAATTAATTAATTAATATGCAGTGCTGAGAATTGAACACAGAGCTTCACACATGCTAAGCAAGCACTCTACCACTAAGCCACAACCCCAGCCCATCTACTTCTGCCTCCTTGACCCCACAGACTTCACTGTGCCCTTCAGTGAGATTGCTTCCAGTCCCTATGGTACCCTTTTGCAAATGAGAGTCAAAGCTGGACACATCCTAGGTTTGTATCTAGAAAGAAGAAAATTGTTTCTTTTTTTCCTCCTTGGTCTTTTCTTTTATGGAATGAGCATGAGAACGACCTTGTACTCTGGCCAGCTTCTACCTGTGCAGCTTGGCAGAAACTTACCTCATACCCAGTCATTCCCTACCCTCAAGCTTTTTATTGGTCCATTATCATAGAGATTTGACTGTGAAATGGCCAGCCACTCATGCATGTAGAACTAAAACATGTGGGACAATGTGATATTTAATTATGGTGGCAATTTGCCCAGGCCATGGTACCCAGATAACTGGCCAAACATTAGTCTACATGATTCTGTGAAGGTAGTTTTAAATGATATTAGCATTTAATCAGTAGAATTTGACTAAAGCAGATTGCCTTCCATAATGTCATATAATTGACTGAGGACAATGTAAAAAACTGACCTCCTCCAAATAGAAGAAATTCTGCCAGCAAGTATCCTTTGGCCTCAAACTACAGAAGTAATTCTTTCCTGAGATTTTGGATAAACCAGCCTCCATGATCAGCTGAGCATTTTTATTTATTTATTTTATTTATTTAAAATAAATCTTTACCTATCCATCTATGTTAGTATATGCAGCGCGTGCGCGCACACACACACACACATACACACGTGTGTGTGTGTGTGTGGGGGGGGTACACATGCATGTTTACATTCTCTGGAGAACCTGATTAATACAGGTGGTTATTTCCTGATGAGGTAACTTTCACTAATGTGAGATGGAAATCAATGGGTGAATGCTTCCTCTTTCTTTTCCTCTGAGCAGGCAGTCCAGAATTACCTATTAGGCAACAAGTTGAATTGATTTTCCATTACCACTGTAAGAAATCAGCACAACTTAGTGACTTAAAACAATGTAAATTTGTTAAGTCAAGTTTGGTAGGGCTGAAATCCAGGTAGGCTTCATGGGTTTGTCTGCCCTGTATTTCACAAGACCCAAATTAAGGAAAATGTCAGTCTGGATTTCTCTCTAGATGCAGTGGGAGAATCCCATTCCAAAATGATTTGGTTGTTGGAAGAGTCCATTTCCTTGTGGTCTCGGGATCAAGTTTCCCATTTTCTTGATGGCTCTCAGCTGGAGAATGCCATTAGCTCCTTAGGGGTCTCTCTTCAACTTTTGCATATGGGCTCCTACGTCTCAGAGATGGTAGAAGCATTTTGAAATCCTTTTCCTACTTGAAATCTCTCTGAATTTCCCTTCTGCCAAATCTTGCTAATCTTTTTTCTCCTGTCTCCAGTCAGAAAAAATTCTCCATTTCTACAGATTCATGGGATTAGCGTGGGATCACCTGAGTAACACAAAATATTTTAAGATCAGTTAATTAGTAGTCTCAATTACATCTACAAAGTCCTTTCATGTTAATACCTAGATTAAAGGACTGTTTTTTAAGTCCTTTGGGTATACACCAAGGAGTGGGATAGCTGGATCAAATGGTGGTTCCATTCCCAGTTTCCCAAGGAATCTCCATACTGCTTTCCGTATTGGCTGCACCATTTTGCAGTCCCACCAACAATGTATGAGTGTGCCTTTTTCCCCACATCCTCACCAACACTTACTGTTGTTTGTATTCTTAATAGCTGCCATTCTGACTGCAGTGAGATGAAATATTAGAGTAGTTTTGATTTGTATTTCTCTAATTGCTAGAGATGTTGAACATTTTTTCATATGTTTGTTGATTGATTGTATATCACCTTCTGAGAAGTGTTGGTTCAGTTCTTTGGCTCATTTATTGATTGGGTTATCTGTCTTTTTGATGTTTAGCTCTTTGAATTCTTTATATACCCTAGAGATTGGTGCTCTATTTGATGTGCAAATGATAAAAATTTGCTCCCAAGCTGTCACCTCACTGACAGTTTCTTTTGCTGAGAAGAAGCTTTAGTTTGAATCCATTCAGAAGATAATTAGAAATTATTTTGAAAATTTTTACTCCAATAAAATAGAAAATATAAAAGGCACTGACAAATTTCTAGAGTCATATGATTTGCCCAAATTGAATCAGAATGATATACACAATTTAAACAGATCAATTTCAAGCATTGAAATAGAAGATGCCATCAGAAGCCTACCAACCAAGAAAAACCCAGGACTGGATAGATACACAGCCGAGTTCTACAAGACCTTTAAAGAAGAACTAATACCAATACTCTTCAATTTATTTCAGGAAGTAGAAAAAGGGGAAGCACTTCACTCTGATTCCAAAACCAGGCAAAGACAAGGAAAGAAAACTTCAGACCAATATCTCTAATGAACATAGATGCAAAGATTCTCAATAAAATTCTGACAAATTGAATACAAAACATATCAAAAAGATAATGCACCTTGGGGGACATCTTTAGAATTCTATGGTGGTGACCACCTTAGTTACTTTCTAGCTTTTCCTGCTTTTTCTTATTATCTCTTACCTTTGCTTCATGGTTCATGCTCCCCAATAAGATAGAGACATTTTAGCTTTCTCTCAAACTCTACATATTGGGGAACTGGCCTATAATATCCACAGTGGTTCCCAAAATTAGACCCTCAGGATGGGATTCTAAAGCTGGTCCAATTACTAGTCAGATGGCAACAAAGGGCACAGGCTTGGAGTTATGCAGCATGTAGTTGTATTTGCATACCGAAGTTCTCGTCTGTAAGTTGATGGAGTAAGATGCAGGTGGAAAGTAGGATCATGGGTTATATTTTGATTGTGTACTATATTAATACTGAAAAATTAATAATCATGCATTGAATGAGATTTTTAAAATTTTTTTAAAATTGAGCTTTTATTTTGAGCTAATTGTGGATTCTCATGAAGTTGTAAGAAATACAAAGAGATCCTGTGTCCCCCTTATCCTCCAATGGCAGTACCTTTCAAAACTATAGTATAATCTCACAACCATGACATTGGCCTTGATATAGGGAAATTACAAAACATTTCCATCTCTACAGTGAGTCCTCCTGTTACTCTTTTATAGCCATACCCTTTCTCTTCCACCCTAGACTTCTTATCCCCGTACTCATCAACCTGTTCATTTTTATAATTTTGTCATTTCAAGAGAATGATATGAATGAAATCACATAAACATGTAAATTTGGTGGTCATTTTTTCACTCAGCACAATTATGCTGAGATGTTGCCACGTTGTATTTATCAATACTTTGTTGTCTTTCATTGTTGAGCAGTGCTCCATGGTATGGAATGTACTATATTTTGTTTGTTTGTTTTGGTACCAGGGATTAAAACCAGAAGCACTTAACCATTGAGTCACATCCCTAGCCCTTTTTATCTTTCTAAGTTGCTTGGAGCCTCTCTAAGTTGCTGGGACTGGTTTTGAACTTGCAATCCTCTTGCCTCAGCCTCTCAGACCACTGAGACTACATGCACGCAACACCACATTCAGCTTTTTTGTGAATTTTATGTATGAGTTTGCTGAGTCATGTATTTATTGAAGGACAGCTAAGATTTTTGTTACTGACTTTTAAATTTTATCACTGTGGTCAGAGAATATATTCCCTAAGAATCTAATATTTAATTTTAAGTTAGATTATATTAAAATAAATGAATTGTTTCAGATGACACCAGGGGGTTGAGCAACCATTCACACACCTGGGAAGACAAGTTATTGTTATGGTTTTCCCTGCTTCAGTACCATTGTCTGCCATTCTTACTTCCTGGATCACACTCTCCAACAAACTATTGGCACATGAGATCTGTTCTCAGGTACTCCTTTTATTAAACCCAGGCTAAGACTGGTATTATAGGGTATTAGTTGCATTCTCAGAACTTGCTCTATGTACTAGTGCCCATAGTCACATAGAAGATGAAATAGATGCTAGGACACTGGGGAGGAGGTTCAGACATTATTTGGCTTTGTCCTTGATAGTTTTTCTCAGGCTCCAAATATATAGGGAATTATTAAAGGTAAATACATTAATCTAGAATGAAGAATGATATGGAATGTAGTATATTTGGTATATGAAGGTATAAAAGATATAAGAATCTACAAAATGAGGCAATACTTCAGGAAATATGTATTTTAAAAAATCATACTGTCTCCAAAGGAATTGAAATAATTATGTCTAAGAGACATCTATACTTCCATATTTATTGCAATATTATTCATCAGAGTCAAGATATGGAAACAACATACATGCCCATTGAAGGCCAAATGAATAAAGAAACATACAGAAACACACACACACACACACACACACACACACACACTACTAAAATACTATCCAGGCTGTAACAAAAAATGATTTATTTTATTTGACATATCATGGATGAAATTTAAAGAAAATTATGTTAAAGGAAATAAGCCAGACACAGAAAGACAAACAGTGCAGAATATCACTTATATGTGTAATTTAAAAAAGTTTAATTGATGGAAGTAGAGAGCAGAATGGTGTTTACCAAGGATGGAGTGAGAAGTGGATGGGGAAAGAAAGCAAGTTAGTCAAAGGGTATAAAGTTTTAGTTACAAGAAATAAGTTCTAGTGATTTATGCACAACGTGGTGACTCTAGTTAATAATAATGTATTGAATATTTCAAAATTGCTATAAAATTTTAAATGTTTCCACCACAAAGAAATGACAAGTATGTTAGGTAATAGATATGTTAATTAACCTGATCTAATCATTCCACATATATACATACATAGTAGCATCACATTGTACCACATGAATGTATACAATTATTGTTTGTCAATTTAAAATAAAAATTTAAAAAGTCATCCTGAGATCAATGATTTAGAGTTCATATTTTAAAATTCATCAAAGTCAGAAAATTTATGTACTGGAATTCTTAAGTGTTATTAATCATTGTGTCTTACATGAATTTAGGAGAAATTAGAGTTTTGTAGATATCATAAACTGAACAAAGGTTTTACCAATGAAATGTACTTTAAGTTCAGAATATCATAGTCTGGTGAAGTTGTTTGGTTTTATTGGTATTTATTTCAGATACTCATGAAGACAGAATCATGAGAAGAGAGAGTCATATCTAGTATAAGTGTTCCAGTTCTAGATAGTGATTTGGGTATTTCCAAGGTCTAGCCACCTTTTGAGAGGTAAAAAGGAAATGAAATATTTGGAAATGCTGATGACCCCAGAAGGACTTTGCAGAAACTTAAAGGAGGAAATTGACCTTGTAAGGATTGGTGCTGCTGCAGCTGACATATGAGGAACACATTGTGCCTCCATAGGGGATGAGCCCAGAGCCAGGGAACACATCTGACTTTACCTTATTGAAGGCCTTTGGATCCTTTAGAGAAAGGTGGGAAGAAACCTGAGCAGCCATGCCAAGCACTTATGTTGGATGTTGAATGTAAAATCCTAATTGTATTTTATATAAATGGCAACTTGAAAGACTTCAAGTGGCATTACAATGGGCATACACTTGAGTAAAGGAATACATAGATTTAGATTTAGATTTAGGATGCAGTGGTTAAATCTTAGTATCTGTATGGATTGCAGTAATGTCCTTACCAGTGTTAACTTGGGCACGGATAACAGCTCTGGAAACTGTAATGTTTGCATTTATGATTGATGAGGGCTGAGAAACAGAAATGTAGACAATTTATTAATGGCATCACCAGGCTCAAATCTCAGCTGAGGGAGCACTTGCCATCCAAGATGGAAAAGACTTGCATCCAAAAGATTGTAATATATATCAGCAGCCATACAATAAGTAACTTAAAACTTTCACAATCATCCCAAATGAGAGTGGAAAACTGGCAGAGAGCCCGGTGGAAAAATTCAAGGTGACAGAAATAACAGAAGTCTTCAAGTAGCGAAAAGATGAGTCTTCTCTAAAGGCCAGAACCTACTCTAATGGAAAGGGTTGAAGCTAACACCAATTAATGAGAATTTCTAGAAGGTACTCAATGCCTTTTAAATTTACTTAGGAAGGAACAAGTACTTCCACAGCAATTTCAATTCAGAAGAGTAAGGAAATATATGATGACTGTTCCTCTGAACTCTGCCTAAACTAATCAGAAAAGGAATGCATTACAATGCTCTTATGCAACTCACAGATTTGACAGGAAAGTTAAAGACCTTGGCTTACATACTGGGCAGATTTCTAATGAGTCTGGGAGCAGATAACATATTTATAGTTGTGCCACAGGAATAAGATCCCAGTGCTGGTACCATATTGCTGTGGTGCTGGGTACAATATTGACTCCACCACCACAGATGATCATTCTTCCTCTATATCCCAAATCAAAACACCTAGTGTCCTTTAGTTTTCATGTGAAGATTAGATCTCTACCTCTCACAAAGACTTATATGTTTTGGTGGTTTGTTTGTTTGATTTTGTTTTTAAAAAATATAAATGGGACTTATTGGCTGGGCATCCAAAGATCACTAATAAATATCCATTCTTGTAACCCTGTGGGCTATTCCATATTCTACATGCATTATTTCTACATAAATGTACTTTATTAAAATAGCTTATGAAATATTAAGATTATTTCTTATTTCTTTTAAGAAAATAGAATTTGTTCATGCATCCATCAGAGCTTAGAATTTTCATTGTAGGAAAATTTGCACAATGATTTCATTAGTGATTTAGATTGGTTAATATTTATTGCATTATAGAAATTGTGAGCATTGGGACTGGGGTTTTGGCTCAGTGGTAGAGCACTTGCCTAGCACGTGTGAGGTCCTGGGTTGGATCCTCAACACCACATAAAAATAAATAAAATAAAGATATCGTGCACAACTGTAACTGAAAAAATTTTTAAAAAAAAGAAATTGTGAGCATTATAGGCCTATTTAGACATTTGTCCTGTTAGCTTTGGTAAGTAGTATTTTCTAGATTTATAGGTATATCATCCACATTTTTACATATATTGGCATAAAATTATTTTTAATATGCTAATATGTTCCTATTTACTTTTAATGCCTGGAAGATCTCTAGTGATGCCACCCTTTTCAACCATAGTATTCTAATATCTGTGCCTTTTTTCTCTTCCTAGGCTTATTAAGTGTTTATCAGTTTTCAATAAATCAATTATTTTTGTTGTTGATTTTCACTATCAACGTTTTGTTGTCTGACTTCATTAACTTCTGCCCTTATTTCTGTTCGTCTTTGTGCTTTGTTTAGATTTATTTTACAGGTTTTTCATTTTAACTTTCTGAGAAAAAAAAAAGTTACATACATTATCTCACAATTTTTCTGGTGAAAACATTTAAAATCTACTGTCTAAGCAATTTTCAAGAATAAAATACATTGTTATTAACTATGGCCATCCTGTTGTACAATAGATCCCTTGAACTTACTCCTGCCAACTGAAATTTTGTATCCTTTGACCAATATCTCCCTAACTTCCCCTCCTCCTCCAGGCCCCTGCTGGCCCCTAGTAAACACTATTCAACTTCCTACTTCCATGAGTTCCGTGTTCTAGAGTCCCCGTATACGTATGAGGGAATTTTATCTACAAACTTTTCTTTTGTTCATTTTTGCATAAACTGAATTTTCCTAAACTTTTCGAAGGAAACATTGTGATAGTTTTTCTAATTTGATGCATTTAAAGTTCTTCTTCTGTTTGGATGAAGTTACTCAAAAATAAAGTGGGTCTACTGGGAAAGATTCCCTATCTCAGTTTTCCTTGTCTCCTCTCACTTTTATCTGCACCTTCCTTTTCCTTTTATGCATCCCTCTTCTTCTCACTTTGAGCTGATTTCCAGCAATTTACCTACAGCACGAGGCTTTATTCCAACTGGAGCTTTAACTGTTAATTTTGAGAGTTCACAGGGTCAAGGCTACTTGGGCGCTTTCAGATGTACTGCAGGCCATTTGTGCCTACCCTTTACTGTAAATGCACATGCTCCCAGTTGGAGCTGTTGGACATTGCCCAGCTACTTGATGAATGGTGACTTTGAAGTTCTCTATTTTGTCAGAGGCCCCCTGGCTTCCCCTGGTTCCTCCTACATAGAGGATGCTGTTACACAGGTTTGAAGCTCTGAGCATGCTCTTTCCCACTCACATTTTGAGCTTCATGGGGACATTTGGCTTACTACTGTTTTGTGTATCATATCTTTTGAAAATGTTTTAGAATTCTTATTTTGATACTCTATAGAAATAAAATTGATTATGAGTTTGAGCCTTACAGTTGGCAGCTAAGCCCATTTGCATTAATTCTATTGATCTAATTTGTCCATATATTCTTTTGGATAGCCTGTGTATAAAATCATGTCAACTAGGAAGTAGTTGTGTCTATTCCTTACCCTTTTTGTATTTTTTCTTAACTATTGAATTATCTAGGAACTTAAGACTAACATCAAAGAGAATCGTGGAAGTGGGCATCTTTGTCTCATTCAAAATTATTTCCAATTTCAGATGAATATATTCAACATTTCACTGTTAAGTGTAATGATTATACAATTTTGTCATAAATACCTCCTGTGAGATAAAGAATGTTCTCCTTTGCAACTAGTTTGCTGTAATTTTTATCATGGAAAATGATGAATTGTATCAAATGCTCATTTAGTACCTGTTTAGGTGATTACATAATTTAACCCTTTATTTTACTTATGTAGTGATTTATACTGTTCCATATGAAAATATTGTAATAAGATATTACACACATTAAAAGAAAATTTTTTTTTGGTACCAGGAATTGAATCCAGGGATACTTTACCATTGATCCATATCTCCAGACCATTTTTCAGGTTTTATTTCGTGACAGGGTCTCATTAAGTTACTTATGACCTCACTAAGTTGTTGAGGTCAGTCTAGAATTCTAAATCCTCCTGTTTCAGTCTCTAAATAAAAGAATTTTAAAAGTACAGCTTGCCATGGCCAGTGCATAGACCCTTGTAATCAAGAATCCAATCATGCTACAGAACATTGCCATATCTTAGTTTTGCTTGTGTTCCCTTCTAGCCATTTGCTCACCCCTCTTTAAGCAAAATATTGTTTTGACTTCTATCCCCACAAATTAAAGTTGCATGCTCTTGAATTTCAAAGAAATGCAACCAAAAAGAATTTCTGCTGTGTATGATTTATTTTCTGCAACTATTTTCTCAAATAGTTTGAGATTTATGTATGTTGTCACACCAATTAGTAGTTTCCTCTTTTTAATTGCCAAGTAACACACCATGATATGAATAGACCATAAATGGACTTTTGGGCTCTTTCCAAAGTTTTGCTATTATTTTTAAAGCTAAAATGAAATGAACATTCTTATACAATTTGTTTTCATTGGGGGAACTAGATGCCCAGAATGGAATTGGTGCAGCACATAGTAGGGATGTTTAATTTATAAGAAAGATCCTCAATGTAGTTATCCCACTTTACATTCCTGCCAGCAATGTATGAGAAACTCAGTTACATGTCATCTTCACTAGAAGGTGCTGCCCTTTTCTTCACAATTCTGAATACTCTAATGGATACGTAGTGACATCTCATTGTGGCTTCAGTTTTCATTTCCACTTGGCCAAGAACATTGATCATCTTTTTATGTACTTCTTGGGTATTCACTTTTCTTTTGTTAATGAGGAACCTGTAAAACATTTTACCCATTTTTATTGAGTTATTTAGATTTTAATTATTGATATGTAAAAGTTCTTTGTACAACCTGGGTGCAGGTTCTCTGTAAGATATATGAAGTGCAAATAATTGTGACTTGTTTTCACTTTTACTTTTATGGATTTAAACTATCTTGAATTAAGTTTTATGTGTGAGGTAAGGGTCAAGATTTATTTTTATCCATATGTATAGCTTGTTCATAAACCACCATTGTTGAACAGACTTTCTGTGTACTATTAAATTCATGGGCATATTTTTGGAAATTAAATTTACATTTTCTTGTGCAACAAATTCTGAATTCTCTCTTTGATTCCACTTTCCTGTTTAACTATCCTCACACCAATACCATACTCTTTTAATTTATCTTTATGCTAGATATGTAAACCAATACTAGAAGTACACTGTTATTCTATTTTCAATGTGTTTTGGCTATTATTGGGTTCTCCGCTCTTCCATATACATTCTATTATTAATTGGTCAATTTCTATATCACATACTGCTAGGATTTTTATTAAAACTGAGTAGACTTAACAAATCAACTTTGAAATAATTAACATCTTTAAAACACTAAGATTTCTACCTATGAGCATGGGCTATTTCTCCATGCATTTAAATGTTCTTTAATAACTATCAGCAAGGTTTTGTAGTTTTCTGCAGAGAGATACTTTTTAATGTCTTTCATTATAATTATTCTTTCCATCTTACATTTTATATGCTACTATAAGTGGTATGGGTTTTTATTTACATTTTCATTTTGTTTCTATTACACAGAGATACCATCTTTTTTTTCCCTTATTGGATTGACTTTCCATGTCTTGAATTCACTTATTTAATCTAGTAGTGGTTATACAGTCCTTTGAGTATTCTTCATAACTACTCATGTTGTCTGAGAAAAGTTTTACCTCTCTTCCAATTTTAATGTCTCTTTAATTTTTGGTGTTATTACTCTAATGTTCCGTAAAATCTTGAGGTCAAATGGTAAAAGCAGATGTCTACACTGTTTTCAATCTAAGAAACAACATCCATTTATTGATTGGGTTATTTGGTTTTTTGTTTTGTTTTGTTTTAGGTTTTTTTGGTGTTTAACTTTTTGAGTTCTTTATATACCCTAGAGATTAGTGCTCTATCTGATGTGTTAGGGGTAAAAAATTGCTCCCAAGATGTAGGCTCTCTATTCACCTCACAGATTGTTTCTTTTAATAAGAAGAAACTTTTTAGTTTGAGTCTATCCCATTTATTGATTCTTGTTTTTAATTCTTCCCCAAAGGATTCTTATTAAGGAAGTTGGGGACTAATCTCACATGATGGAGATTAGTGCCTACTTTTTCTTCTATTAGACACAGCATCTCTGGTTCTATTCCTAAATCATTGATCCATTTTGAGTTGAGTTTTATGCATGGTGAGAGATAGGGGATTAATTTCATTTTGTTGCATATGGATTTCCAGTTTTCTCAGCACCATTGTTGAAGAGGCTATCTTTTCTCCAATGTAAGTTTTTGGCACCTTTGTATAATATAAGATAACTGTAATTATGTGAGATTGTCTCTGAGTCTTCTAATCTGTACCATTGGCATAACTGTCTGTTTTAGTGACAATACCATGCTGTTTTTGTTACTATTGCTCTTTAGTATAGTTTAAGGTCTGGTATAGTGATGCCACCTACTTCACTCTTCCTGCTAAGGATTGCTTTAGCTAATCTGGGTCTCTTATTTTTCCAGATGAAAATAACCCAATCAATAAAGGGGCCAAGGACCTGAACAGACACTTCTCAGAAGAGGATATACAATCAATCAACAAATATATGAAAAAAATGTTCATCATTGCTAGCAATTAGAGAAATGCAAGTCAAAGCCACTCTAAGATTCCATCTCACTTCAGTCAGAATGGCAGCTATTAGGAAGACAAACAACAATAAGTGTTGGCGAGGATGTGGGGAAAAGGTTTCACTCATACACTGCTGGTGGGACTGCAAAATGGTGCAGCCAATATGGAAAACAGTATGGAGATTTCTTAGAAAATTGGGAATGGAACCACTATTTGACCCAGCTATACTACTTCTCAGTGTATACCCAAAGGACTTAAAAACAGCATATGATGGGGACACAGCCACATCAATGTTTACTACAGCAGCACAACTCACAATAGCTAAACTGTGGAACCAACCTAGATGCCCTTCAATTGATGAATGGATAAAAAAAAATGTGGCATATATACACAATGGAATATTACTCAACAATAAAAGAGAATAAAATCATGGTATTTGCAGGTAAATAGATGGAGTTAGAGAAGATAATGCTAAGTTAAGTAGCCAATCCCAAAAAACCAAATGCCAAATGTTTTCTCTGATAAAATGAGACTGATTTATAGTGGGGTTACAAGGAGGAGCATAGGAGGATTAGACAAATTCTAGATAGAGCAAAGGGGTGGGAGGGGAAGGAAGGGGGCATGGAGTTAGAAACAAGGGTGGAATGAGATGGACATCATTACCCTAAGTACACGTATGAAGACACGAATAGTCTGAATATACTTTGTATACAACCAGAGATATGAAAACTTGTGCTCTGTATGTGTAAAAATTATAATTTATTCTGCTGTCATATAAATAATAAAAATAAAAAGTAAAATGGCAATTAGTATTCTGAAAAAAAAAGAGACAACATCCAATATTTCACCATTAAGTACTGTGTTATCTTTAGATTTTTCATATATGCCCATTATCAGGTTGAAGAAATTCCTTTGTTTTCCTGGTTTAATGAATTTTTGTTTTAATCATGAACAGGTTCAGATCTTCATCAGTTACTTACCTATTTGTGAAGATATCACAATTTTTCTCCTGTGTTTTAAGCTTGTGAGTTATCCTGATTTGTTTTCCAAAGTCGAACTAATATAATATTGTGTTCCTGAGATAAATCCTACTAGGCCATGAGGTATTATCCTTTTAATATATTTCTGGATTCAAATCGCTAACTTTTTATTAAAGCTTATTTATCTTGATTCCTGGGAGAGATTGGTTTGTAGTTTTCCTGTGTTTGTTTTGGCATTAGGATTCATGCTGGACAAAACAAATTGGGAGATAACATACCACCACCCCTTTTCCTGAAAGTCACTGCAGTGGGAGACTACTTCTTCCCAGAGTATTTGATACAATTCAACTAAACTATCCAAGCCAAGAGTTTTTCTTATGATAAGACTATCAATGTGGTTTTTGTTATGGTTTGAGTGTGAGGTGTCCCCCAAAAGATGCAGTTCATGTAGACATGTTTAGAAGTGAAATGATTCGATTATGATAGCTGTAGCCTAATTGAGCCCTCCTAGTTTGAATGAACTGACTGGATGTGGGCAGACGGAGAACAGGCTGGAGGAGGGCATCACTGGGTACCTGCTCTGAAAGGGTGCATCTTCCCTGTGGCCTCTTCCCCGACTCCCCAGTCTGCTTCTTGACCCTGGTAAGAGCTGAGTGGCTAGCTTCTACTGGGCCCTTCCTCCATGACCTCATCTTGGACCCAGAGCAATGGAGTTGCCTATCTATGGACTGAAGCCTCTGAAACTGAGCCCTAAGTACACTTTTCCTCCTCTAAGTTGTTCTTGTCAGGTATTTTTGGTCACGGAGATGCAAAAGTTGACTAAAACAATTATTTATAAAATATGTTAATTAAATTGTCTTGAAGGATCTGGGGTTGTGGTTCAGTGGCAGAGTCCTTTCGTAGCATGTGTGGGTTCAATTCTCAGCACCACATATAAATAAATAAAATACAGATCCATTGATAACTAAAAAAATATTTTTAAAAAATTGTCTTGAAGTGTCATGTTATCTCTTAATTCTATAATCAATTTCCAGTTATTTTTATACTATGTAATAAAAGTGGGATTAATGTTTGTCTTCATACGGCTACGTAACTTACCTAGCACCATTTGTTGAAAAGAATTTTCTTTCTTCATGAAATTAACTTGGCAATATTGCAAAAAAATAAATAATTTGGCCATAAATATATATGGTTTACTTCTGCTCTGTATTCAGTTCCTTTAAGGTATTTATATACTAGTCTTGATTACTGTATCTTTAGAGTATGTCATGAATTCAGGTTGTGTAAATCTTTCAACACTATCTTTCTCAAAATATTTTTGGTTATTCCAGGATCTTTGCAATCTTTACAAAATATTTATTGAGGATGTCTGTAATTTCTGCCAGTAGCGCTTTGTGATTTTCTTAAAATATATTCGCTAAATGCATCATTGAATATTCTTGGTTTATTGATACTATTATCTTTATTTTTGTTTCTAATTGTTCCTTGCTATTATATAGAAATACAATTGACTTTTGTGTATTGACCTTGTACCTTTACTTAACCTTGTATCTTTACTTAACTAATTTTATGTAGATTCCTTAAGGCAGTGATCTGTAGGTGATATTTTCTGCAACTAAGCAGTTTTTATTTTCCAATGTCTTTGTCTTTTATTTTGATCTTGCTTTACTCAACTGGCCAGGAGCTGCAGTATATTATTAAGTAGGACTGGTAATAGAAGTCATCCTGACATCCTGGGGAAAATATTCAGTCTTTCAGTATTTAATACAATGTTAACTGCTGGTATTTCATAGGTGCTTTTTATCAGGTTAAAGGAAATTTCTTTCTTTTCCTTTTCAGAGGGCCTTTTTTTAAAAGAATTACAAATGGGTGTTTAATTTTATGAAATGCTTCTCTGAATCTATTGTAAAAATCATATGGCATTTCGTCTGTAGTCTGTTAATATGATGAATTACAGTGGTTGATTTTAAAATGTTAAACCAACCTTCCATTTCTTAATTAAACCTTTCTTGTTCCTAATGTATCATCCTTTTTATAGACTGATAGATTTAATTTGCTAACTTTTTAAAAGGAATCTTGTTTATTAAGGACATTAGTGTGTAATTTTCTTTTCTAATGAAATCTCACTTTAATAGAAAACATGAGCCATTTAAAAAGTAAAAGGCCAGAAATGGATATATCATGCAAATACTAATCAAAAGCAAGATAATGTAGCTATATTAGTATTAGGTAAATAATACTTTCAAACACTGAGTCCATCATAACAAGGAACAATTCATAATGATAAAAAAATCAATTTACTAAGATGTCATAACAATAACCAAGTAAGCAAATTAGAGAAACAGACACACCCAAATTAAAATTGGAGATTACAATGTTCTTCTTTCAATACTTGATAGAATAATTATACATAAAAATCAGTTAAAATTGGAAAGGTTGAACCACACTAACCATCAACTTAACCTGATTGATATTTATGTAATACTCCAACCCAGACTAGCAAAATAGACACTTTTGAAACATATGAGGAATTCTCAAAGATACACCATATGCCAGATGACAAAACAAATTTTAATACATTTAAAAGAACTGAAACAGTTTAGACTATCTTCTAATTAATGTATTATTAAAAATTTTAGAGCTAGATTTCATTATCCAAAAATGAGCTTCAACATCCAAAATCATGTTATCTCTCTGTCAGGAAAAAAGGACAAATGAATAAATGTATTTCCTAGTCCCTGAACACAGAGCCACCTAGGAGTTATTTCTCTCATATTGTTTTCAGTTTTTTACAGCTTCAGTTTTCATTCAATATCTATTTATGACAGGGAACAAAATAATAGTTTCATTCCCATACAGAAAAAATAAAAAAGAAAACTCAAACTGTTTTTTGGGGGTCTATTTATCTATTCATAGACACTAAGGTTGCTTTCATAGCTTGGCTATTTTGACCATGCAGCAATGAGAATACAGATATCTCTCCAACATGCTCATTTCCTTGAATATCTATCCAGTATCATATATTTAAATATTTAATCAATTTTTAGTTAATTTTTTATATGGTGTGATAAAAGGGCTTAATTTCATTCTTCTACAATTTTCCTAAATCATATATTGAAGACTGTACATTCCCCCTGGGTGTTCTTGGCATCTTTGTTAAAAATCAATTGACCATAAACATATGAATTTTTTTAAATGGACTTTCAATGTTATCCAATGTTATTATGATAGTACCTTACTATTTTGGTTAGTGTGGCTTAGTAGTATATTTTGAAATTAGTATGATTCCTCCAGTTTTGTTCTTTTTGCTCAAGCTTGCACTAACAAATGGAGATCTTTTGTGGTTCCAAATAAATTTTAGGACTTTTTCTACGTCTTTGAAAAAAATATTGGAATTTTGAAATAGATAGCAATGAATCTGCAGATCACTTTGAATAGTAAGGAAAATTTGACAATATTAATTCTTCCAATCCATGAACATGGAATGTCTTTTTATTTACTTGTGTCTTTATAAATTTTTTTAATAAAGTTTTACAGTTTTCAGTGTACAGATCTTCCAACTCCTTGATTAAATTTATTCCTCAGTATTTTATTTTTTGTAGCTATCATACATAGAATTATTTCTAGATTTCCTTTTTGGATAGTTGCTAATATATCTGGCTACAATTTTTGTATATTGATATAATATTCTGCAACTTTACTAAATTTATTTATTAGTTCTAATAGATTTGTGTGTGTGTGTGTGTGTGTGTGTGTGTGTGTGTGTATGTATGTGGTCTTTAGAATTTCCTCCATGATTTTCTAAGGTTTTTGTCATTAGCAAACAGAGACACTTCAGCTTCTTTCTTTCTAATTTGAAAGCCCTTGTTTCGTCGCTCAGACTAGGACTTCCACTGCTTTGTTAATTAGAAATGGCAAGGGTGGTTTCCTTGTCTTTTTTCCCTATTGAATATGATATATACTGTGGACTTGACAAATGTGACATTTGTTGTATTGTTGCATTTTCTTCTATACATAATTTATTGAGAGTTTTTATCATGAAAAGATGTTGAATTTAGTCAGATGCTTTTTTCTTCATCTAGTGAGATTGTCATGGTTTTTTCCTTCATTCTGTTAATGTGGTATATCACATTCATTGATTTGCATATGTTAAAACATCCTTGCATCCCAGGGATAGATCTCACTTGATCCTGGTGAATTATTCTTTTAATGTCCTATTACATTCAGTTTGCTCATATATTCTTAAGAATTTTTGAATTTTTTTCATCTAGAATATTGTTCTATATTTTCCTTTCTTGTAGAGTTCTTGTCTCTGGCTTTGATATTGGGGAAATATCAAATATTGCTGGCCTCAAAATTTGAAAGTGTTCCTTCCTTTTCAAATTTTTAGCAGAATTTGAGAAGCATTTGTGTTAATTTTTTAAAATATTTTGTAGAATTCAGTAGTGAAGCTAACTGGCCTGTGCTTTTCTTTGTTGAGAGGTTTCCAATTACTGATTCAATCTTCTTACTAATTATTTATCTATTCAGATTTTCTATCTCTCCATGATTCATTCTTATTCATTTATTTATTCTAATTTGTTATACATGACAGCAGAATGCATTTTGATTCATAGTACACAATGGAGCATAATTTTTCATTTCTCTGGATGTACACAAAGTAGTCACAACATTTGGTCTTCATACATGTACCTAGGGTAGTGGTGTTCATCTCATCCCATCATCTCCATGATTCATTCTAGGTAGATTGTATGGTTTAGGAATTTACCCATTTCTTCTAGACCCAATGTATTGTTCATAGTTTTCTCTTATAATTCTTTGTTTTTTGTTTTCTTTTTTTAAAAATTTTTATTGTTGGTTGTTCAAAATATTACATAGTTCTTGACATATCATATTTCACACTTTGATTCAAGTGGGTTATGAACTCCCATTTTTACCCCGTATACAGATTGCAGAATCACATCAGTTACGCATCCACTGATTTACATATTGCCATACTAGTGTCTGTTGTATTCTGCTGCCTTTCCTATCCTCTACTGTCCCCCCTCCCCTCCTCTCCCCTTCCATCTTCTCTCTCTACCCCCTCTACTGTAATTCATTTCTCCCCCTTGTTTTTTTCCCTTTCCCCTCACTTCCTCTTGTATGTAATTTTGTATAACCATGAGGGTCTCCTTCCATTTCCATGCAATTTCCCTTCTCTCTCCCTTTCCCTCCCACCTCTCGTCCCTGTTTAATGTTAATCTTCTTCTCATGCTCTTCCTCGCTACTCTGTTCTTAGTTACTCTCCTTATATCAAAGAAGACATTTGGCATTTGTTTTTTAGGGATTGGCTAGCTTCACTTAGCATAATCTGCTCTAATGCCATCTATTTCCCTCCAAATTCTATGATTTTGTCATTTTTAAATGCAGAGTAATACTCCATTGTGTATAAATGCCACATTTTTTTATCCATTCATCTATTGAAGGGCATCTAGGTTGGTTCCACAGTCTTGCTATTGTGAATTATGCTGCTATGAACATCGATGTAGCAGTGTCCCTGTAGTATGCTCTTTTTAGGTCTTTAGGGAATAGACTGAGAAGGGGAATAGCTGGGTCAAATGGTGGTTTTATTCCCAACTTTCCAAGAAATCTCCATACTGTTTTCCAAATTGGCCACACCAATTTGCAGTCCCACCAGCAATGTACAAGTGTACCCTTTTCCCCACATCCTCGCCAGCACTTGTTGTTGTTTGACTTCATAATGGCTGCCAATCTTACTGGAGTGAGATGGTATCTTAGGGTGGTTTTGATTTGCATTTCTCTGACTGCTAGAGATGGTGAGCATTTTTTCATGTACTTGTTGATTGATTGTATGTCCTTCTCTGAGAAGTGTCTGTTCAGGTCCTTGGCCCATTTGTTGATTGGGTTATTTGTTTTCTTATTATTTAATTTTTTGAGTTCTTTGTATACTCTGGATATTAAGGCTCTATCTGAAGTGTGAGGAGTAAAGATTTGTTCCCAGGATGTAGGCTCCCTATTTACCTCTCTTATTGTTTCTCTTGCTGAGAAAAAACTTTTTAGTTTGAGTAAGTCCCATTTGTTGATTCTAGTTATTAACTCTTGTGCTATGGGTGTCCTATTGAGGAATTTGGAGCCTGACCCCACAGTATGTAGATCGTAGCCAACTTTTTCTTCTATCAGATGCAGTGTCTCTGATTTGATATCAAGCTCCTTGATCCATTTTGAGTTAACTTTTGTGCATGGCGAGAGAAAGGGATTCAGTTTCATTTTGTTGCATATGGATTTCCAGTTTTCCCAGCACCATTTGTTGAAGATGCTATCCTTCCTCCATTGCATGCTTTTAGCCCCTTTATCAAATATAAGATAGTTGTAATTTTGTGGATTGGTTTCTGTGTCCTCTATTCTGTACCATTGGTCCACCTGCCTGTTTTGGTACCAGTACCATGCTGTTTTTGTTACTATTGCTCTGTAGTATAGTTATGATTCACACTTCCTGCTTAGAGTTGTTTTTGCTATTCTGGGTCTTTATTTTTCCATATGAATTTCATGATTGCTTTATCTATTTCTACAAGAAATGCTGTTGGGATTTTGATTGGCATTGCATTAAACCTATAGAGAACTTTTGGTAATGTCGCCATTTTGATGATGTTAGTTCTGCCTATCCATGAACAGGGTATATTTTTCCATCTTCTAAGATCTTCTTCTATTTCTCTCTTTAGTGTTCTATAGTTTTCATTGTATAAGTCTTTCACCTCTTTTGTTAGGTTGATTCCCAAGTATTTTATTTTATTTTTTGAGGATATTGTGAATGGAGTGGTTGTCCTCATTTCCATTTCAGAAGATTTGTTGCTGATATACAGGAATGCCTTTGATTTATGCGTGTTGATTTTATATCCTGCCACTTTGCTAAATTCATTTATTAGCTCTAATAGTTTCTTTGTAGACCCTTTTGGGTCTGCTAGGTATAGAATCATGTCATCTGCAAATAGTGATAATTTAAGTTCTTCTTTTCCTATTTTTATGCCTTTAATTTCTTTCGTCTGTCTAATTGCTCTGGCCAGTGTTTCGAGAACTATGTTGAACAGAAGTTTTGAGAGAGGGCATCCCTGTCTTGTTCCATATTTTAGAGGGAATGCCTTCAATTTTTCTCTGTTCAGAATGATGCTAGCCTGAGGCTTAGCATAGATAGCTTTTACAATATTGAGGTATGTTCCTGTTATCCCTAGTTTTTCTAGAGTTTTGAACATAAAGGGATGCTGTACTTTGTCGAATGCTTTTTCTGCATCTATCGAGATGATCATATGGTTCTTATCTTTAAGTCTATTGATGTGGTGAATAACATTTATTGATTTCCGTATATTGAACCAGCCTTGCATCCCAGGGATAAATGCTACTTGATTATGGTGCACAATTTTTTTGATATGTTTTTGTATCCGATTTGCCAGAATTTTATTGAGGATTTTTGCATCTAGGTTCATTAGAGATATTGGTCTGTAGTTTTCTTTCTTTGAAGTGTCTTTGTGTGGTTTAGGAATCAGGTGATGTTGGCCTTGTAGAATGAATTTGGAAGTTCTCCCTCTTTTTCTATTTCCTGAAATAGCTTGAAAAGTATTGGTATTAGTTCTTCTTTAAAGGTTTTGTAAAACTCTGCTGTATACCCATCCAGTCCTGGGCTTTTCTTAGTTGGTAGTCTTTTGATGGCTTCTTCTATTTTCTCAATTGATAATGGTCTGTTTAGGTTGTCTATATCCTCCTGACTCAATCTGGGAAGATCATATGACTTAAGAAATTTATCGATGCCTTCAGTATCTTCTATTTTATTGGAGTATAAGGATTCAAAATAATTTCTAATTATCTTCTGTATTTCTGAAGTGTCTGTTGTGATATTGCCTTTTTCATCCCATATGCTAGTAATTTGAGTTCTCTCTCTTCTTCTCTTCATTAGCATGGCTAAGGGTCTGTCAATCTTATTTATTTTTTCAAAGAACCAACTTTTAGTTTTGTCAATTTTTTCAATTGTTTCTTTTGTTTCAATTTCATTAATTTCAGCTCTGATTTTAATTATTTCTTGCCTTCTAGTTCTTTTGCTGTTGTTTTGCTCTTCTTTTTCTAGGATTTTGAGATGAAGTGTGAGATCATTTATTTGTTGGTTTTTTCTTTTTTTAAGGAATGAACTCCAAGCAATGAATTTTCCTCTTAGAACTGCTTTCATTGTGTCCCATAGATTCCGATATGTTGTGTCTGTGTTTTAATTTATCTCTAAGAATTTTTTAATTTCCTCCTTAATGTCTTCTATAACCCATTGATCATTCAGTAACCTATTGTTCATTCTCCAAGTGATGCATGATTTTTCCTTCCTTCTTTTATTGTTGATTTTCAGTTTCATTCCATTATGATCAGATAAGATGCATGGTATTATCTCTACTCCTTTATACTGACTAAGATTTGCCCTGTGACATAATATATGATCTATTTTTGAGAAGGATCCATGTGCTGCTGAGAAAAACTGCTTGATGTTGGGTGGTATATTTTATATATGTCAATTAAGTCTAGGTTATTAATTGTGTTATTGAGTTCTATAGTTTCCTTATTCAACTTTTGTTTGGAAGATCTGTCCAGTGGTGAGATAGGTGTGTTGAAGTCTCCCATAATTATTGTATGGTGGTGTATTAGACTCTTGCACTTGAGAAGAGTTTGTTTGATGAACATAGCTGCACCATTGTTTGGGGCATATATATTTATGATTGTTATGTCTTGTTGGTGTATGGTTCCCTTGAGCAGTATGTAGTGTCCCTCTTTATCCCTTTTGATTAACTTTGGCTTGAAATCTGTTTTATTTGATATGACTATGGACACTCCTGCTTGTTTCCGAAGTCCATATGAGTGATATGATTTTTCCCAACCTTTCACCTTCAGTCTGTGTATGTCTTTTCCTATCAAATGCATCTCCTGTAGGCAGCATATTGTTGGATCTTTTTTTTTTTATCCATTCTACTAGCCTGTGTCTCCTAATTGGTGAGTTTAAGCCATTAACATTTAAGGTTATTATTGAGATATGGATTCTTCTTCCAGCCATATTTGTTTATTTATGTCACTTAACATGGTTTGTTTTTCCTCTTTGATTATTTTTTCCTTTTACTGTACTACCTCCCACTGTTGGTTTTCATTGTTATTTTCCATTTCCTCTTCCCATAATGCTTTGCCAAGGATGTTTTGAAGAGATGGTTTTCTTGCTGCAAATTCTTTTAACTTTTGTTTATTGTGGAAGGTTTTAATTTCATCTTCCATCCTAAAGCTTAATTTCACTGGATACACAATTCTTGGTTGGAACCCATTTTCTTTCAGTGTTTGAAATATGATGTTCCAAGATCTTCTAGCTTTCAGAGTCTGTGTTGAAAGATCAGCTGTTATCCTGATTGGTTTACCCCTAAATGTAATCTGCTTCCTTTCTCTTGTAGCTTTTAACATTCTCTCCTTATTCTGTATGTTGGGCATCTTCATTATAATGTGTCTAGGTGTGTATCTCTTATGATTTTGCACATTCGGCATCCTATAGGCTTCTAGGATTTGGGATTCTGTCTCATTCTTCAAGTCTGGGAAGTTTTCTCGTATTATTTTGTTGAAAAGATTGCTCATTCCTTTGGTTTGGACCTCTATACTTTCCTGTATGCCAGTGACGCTTAAGTTTGGTCTCTTTATGTTATCCCATATTTCTTGGATGTTCTGCTCATGGTTTCTTAACAGTCTCACTGAGCTGTCTGTTCTTTTCAAGTTGAAATACTTTGTCTTCATTGTCTGATGTTCTATCTTCTAAGTGTTCTACTCTGCTGGTAGTATTCTCATTTGAGTTTTTAATTTGGTTTATTGCTTCCTGCCTTATTAGGATTTCTGTTTGTTTGTTTTTTATAACCTCTATCTGCTAGGAGCCACAAGCAAATATACGATGTATGGCACCTTTGGTTGTAAAGTGACGCCAGCTAGCCACTGAGATGATTATGTTAAGATTTACATTCATATGGAAATTGGACTCCCGCTGTTCACCTTGGCCTGCTACCGGATTCATGTTACAGGACTCATGGAGAGTTCCCATTGGTTGGGGAAGGATAGTAGGAGGGAATTCCGGGGGAGGTCCGGGGGACCCCCGGTTCCGGGGAACACGCGGTTCCGGTGGAGGCCCGCGTGGGAGGACCGGGTTTGGCTTGCCAGCGCCTACAGAGTATTGGCGGCTTTTTCAAAATAAAGTTTTGTTCCTGCTTGAGTGGCTCGTGATTCTGTGCCCAGCCAAGACTGCGGCATTTGGCGGCCCGTGCGGGGAACGCCTGAAGCTTAGAGGTGAGTAAAATTGCTCGCCCTTGAGGGAAGGCGACAGGATGGGTGCCCATCTCAAAAAACAGTGTGTTCTTGTTTTGATTTATTTTGTTTTTATTTCGAGCTCCCTAGCCCTAGAATTTTCTCAGGCGAACTGGGAAAAATGGTTGGCTCAAGGTTTGAAGTTATTCGGCCCTGAGAAAGAGAAAATCGATACAACCATTCTCTGCTCCGTTTTTGTTTCATTCTGTTTCGGCTTTGTTTTATCCTATCTTATTGGGTTACGTTACCTTTATAGTAGATTAGAATCCAGTAAAAAACAAACCGAAAAACTGTTAAGTAAATTGTTAGAAGTCCAGACTATGGTAGAAAAAACGCTAGGTCAAGCAAAAGAGAAGGTCTCTCAAGCTAGTCAGACAGAGGAAAATTTAAAGAAAGCAAGCTTAGAGGAAAAGCAGCCATCAGGTGGAGAATTACAACAGGAGGTTGCTACTAACTCCGTTCTATCACCAGAGGGCGTAATTCAACCAACAGCTCCATCTACCGCTGAGCGGCCCTCAACTCCCGTAGTTGATGGACGGAATTCTGAGACAGAACCCCAAAGATTAGCATGCCCTGTACTTGAGCAGGCAGGAGGGCAACGAATTCACCGTACTTTAGATTTCAAAACAATAAAGCAATTAAAGGAGGCTGTAACAACCTATGGGCTGCAAGCTCCCTTCACAATAAGCATGGTCGAATCTGTTACCAACTTGGACATGACACCAGCAGATTGGGCTAACATGTGTCGATCTGTGCTAAACGGAGGACAATATTTGTTATGGAAGGTTGCCAATGAGGAATTTTGCATGGAGACAGCTAGGTGAAATGCAGAAGCTGGTTACCCTCAAAGAAATATAGAGATGCTATTGGGAAAGGGACCTTATGAGGGTCAAAGACAGCAAATTGAATATGACCCTGGCGTATATGCACAAATTGCTGTAGATGCAGTTAGGGCATGGAAAACTTTACAGGGGCATGGAGACTTACAAGGTCAATTATCTAAGGTAATACAAGGAACTAATGAACCTTACGCTGAATTTGTAGATAGACTTATTCAGTCAGCCTCTAGGATATTTGGTAATACAGAACAGGTAATGCCATTTATAAAACAACTGGCTTATGACCAAGCAAATCGTTGCTGCAGAGAGGTCATTAGACCATGGAGACATGAAGATTTAAACACATATATTAAATTATGTAGAGACATTAATGAACAAGGGCAAGTCTTAGCAGCAGTACAACAGGCTTTAGATGCCAGGCCAAAAATATGCTGTAATTGTAATCAAACAGGACATTTTAAAAGGAGTTGCCCCATAAGAGGAGGGTTTAACAAAGCTGGGTATCAAAGGAATAGAATACCGGGTATTTGCCCACGATGCCATAGAGGGGAACATTGGGCTAATGAATGCCGTTCTCAAACCACCATAGAGGGTATTCCATTATCAAAAAACGGACAAGGACCAAGTGTTTACCCACGATATCGTGGAGAAAGGTATCAGGCTCCATTGCCAAAAAACGGACTAGAGGGCCCAATGCCCCGGGGCCCAAAACCACAAATATATGGGGCAATGGAGGAACCCAACAGCACCATCAAGGTAGTGCCCAGGACGCATTATCCATTAAATCCCTCATCAGACAAACTAGAGGGAGCGCAGGGCTGGACATCTGCGCCTCTGCCAGAGCAGTACTAACTCCAGAGATGGGAGTTCAAATCATTCCCACAGGAGTAAAAGGACCTCTTCCCCAGGGAACAGTAGGCTTATTATTGGGACGCAGTTCTTCTACACTAAAAGGACTTATGATAAGTCCTGGGGTAATTGATCCCGATTATGAGGGTGAAATAAAAATTATAGCTAGTTCTCCAAGAGGTATATCAGTAATTTCACCAGGAGATAGAATAGCACAGTTATTAATAATACCCAGCCTGCATGATAAATTTTCCAGTTGTAATGTAGAAAGAGGTTCCAAGGGATTAGGCTCCACAGGTGTAGATTGGGCTATGCTGTCTTTAAATTTAGATTCTCGCCCAATGCTAAAATTAAATATTCAAGGACATGACTTTAATGGGCTGCTGGACACAGGTGCTGACCTCAGCATCATATCTTGTCAAGAATGGCCAAAACATTGGCCATTACAACAAGCCACTCAAACGCTTCGAGGCCTAGGAGTGGCGACTAATCCCGATAGAAGTGCAATGATATTAGATTGGAGGGATCCTGAAGGATGTGAAGGAACTATACAGCCCTATGTATTAGATCATCTTCCTGTAAATTTATGGGGACGAGATGTCCTAGATCAATTAGGATTGACATTAACAAATAACATCAATCCTAACGCGCCCACTACTAGGGCTAAACAAGGCTTTAGGAAAGAAAAAAGATTAAGAGAACAAGAACAAGGTATGACAGCACCTATTCAAATAGATCAAGAAATAAATAGACATGAATTGGGTTTTCAGAAAGGGCCACTGAGACAATCAAAATTACTTGGAAATCAGAAAGACCAGTATGGGTTCCTCAGTGGCCCCTGACTAAAGAAAAGATACAAGTAGCCCATGACTTGGTCAGACAACAATTAGTGGAAGGACATATACAACCTTCCGTATCCCCCCATAATACTCCTATTTTTGTCATTAAAAAGAAATCTGGTAAATGGAGATTATTACAAGATTTAAGAGCCATTAATAATGAGATGGTTATTATGGGACCTGCTCAATCAGGGATTCCTCAATTGTCTGCTTTACCAAAAATCTGGCATGTTTTAGCTATAGATATTAAAGATTGTTTCTTTTCAATTCCAATTCATCCCGAGGATAGTCCACATTTTGCATTTACTATCCCTGCACTAAATCATGAAGGTCCTGATCAGAGATATGAATGGAAAGTACTCCCTCAAGGGATGGCTAACAGCCCAACTATGTGTCAAATTTATGTTAATAAAGCAATCCAGCCACTTAGAAATCAAAATCCTGAACTACAAATATTTCACTATATGGATGATGTGTTATTGGCACATAAAGGTAAAAACACATTACTAGAATGTTATGCCACACTTACAAACTTATTGAAAAATTATAATCTAGAGATAGCAATAGATAAAGTACAATTAAATCTTCGAATTAATTATTTAGGAGTTCTATTATCCTCAACCATGGTCCGTCCACCAAAGATTCAAATACGAGTAGATCAACTCAGATCACTTAATGACTTTCAAAAGTTATTGGGAGACATAAATTGGATAAGGCCTTATCTAGGCATACCAACAGGAGAGTTAGGAATTTTATTTGATATTCTAAAAGGTCCATCAGATCCAAATTCACCCCGCATGTTAACGCCTGAAGCAAGAAAGACATTAAAAATCATTGAAACATATATGGAAAATATGCATTTGGATAGAATTGATATAAGTTTGCCTTTATTATTTATTATACTACCAAAAAAAATATTCCTACAGGAGTATTTTGGCAGGAAGGTCCATTATTGTGGATACATTTATCTTATTCTCCTAACACTATTCTTACTACATATCCTGAGGCTGTAGGACAATTGATACTCAAAGGAATAAAAGCAGCTAAGGGAGTATTTGGGATTTCTCCCAATAAAATTATTACTCCATATACTATGGATCAAATTGATGAGTTAGCTAATGAGTTAAATACTTGGGCAATAATCATGTGTAAAACTAGTGTTTCATTTGATAATCACTTACCATCTAATCCTTTGTTGTCTTTTTGGTCTAAGCATCCTGTAGTTTTTCCAAAAATGACAAGAAAAAACCCTATCATAAATGCTCCAAATATATTCACTGATGGGTCAAACAATGGTACAGCAGCAGTAGTTACTCCTGATCAAACTTTTACATTTTTAGTACCCAAGCAATCAGCTCAAAAGGTAGAGCTTAATGCAGTATTACAAGCTTTTATGATGTTTAAAGATTCTGTATTTAATTTATTTTCTGATAGTCAATATGTAGTTAATGCTATAGTATCCCTTGAAGATGCTGGTAGGATTTCACCTTCTTCTACTGTTTTCTCTTTGTTTTCCGCTATACAAAGTCTAATCTGGGACCGAAAAGATCCATTCTTTATAGGTCATATCAGGGCACATACAGGATTGCCTGGAGCCCTTAGTATGGGCAATGAACTAGCAGATAAATCTACACATGACATACATATTTTCTCCACAATAGAAGAAGCTATAAATTTTCATAAAAGGTTCCATGTCAATGCTAATACTTTACAAAAACGTTTTAAAATAACTAAAGAACAAGCCAGACATATAATAAAACAATGTCAAAATTGTGTGACATTTTTACCACAAGTTAATCTTGGAGTCAATCCTAGAGGACTGATACCTAACCATATTTGGCAGATGGACGTCACACACTTGCCAGAATTTGGAAAATAAAAATATTTACATGTTACAATTGATACCTCTTCCGGATTTTTGATGGGCTCTCTTCATGCTGGAGAAAAAACTAAAGATGTTATAGCTCATTGCTTACAAAATTTTGCCACTGTGGGCGTTCCAAAACAGTTAAAAACGGACAATGGTCCTGGTTATACTTCCACCTCTTTTAAACAATTTTGCTCATCATTTGGCATTACTCACATAACAGGAATTCCATACAATCCACAAGGACAAGGCATAGTTGAAAGAGCTCATCAAACTATTAAAATGTACTTATTAAAACAAAAGGAGGGAATTGGAAAGGGGTATATATCCCCCAAAGATAAACTTAAAATAACCCTTTTTACTCTAAACTTTTTAAATTTGGATTCATCGGGACTTAGTGCTACGGAAAGACATTTGTACCCAAAAAATGTACATAAGCCTAAAGTACTTTGGAAAGATATTCTAACAGGACAATGGAAAGGCCCGGATCCAGTGATAGTCTGGAATCGGGGCGCTATCTGTGTTTTCCCAGAGGATGAACAGCAACCGATTTGGATTCCAGAGAGATTAACTAAAACAATTTCTACAGAAAAAGAAGATGATTTGACTCAAATCCATAACAGCTGACATCCAGAGCTCCAGTTTGGCTATTCTTACATCTGCGACAGTGATTAACCAAGGTGTTTTTTTTTTTCAATATCTATTTTATTATTGCATTTTTCCCACATCATAAAGTTCTATTTTAATTTTGAGCTCATACAAACCTAGGTTAATGTTTTTCTGATCAGTTTTATTTTTTGACTGTGTTTTATTTTTTTGACTGTGGAGTTTTTAAATATTGCAATGGAGATTTCACCTAGGTATAGTTACAAGGCCTTTATTTACTATTGTCTTATGTGTTGTATGTTGTGTGCACACTTCTGTTTTGTGTTGTATGTCTGTATGTGTGTATGTCCATATTTCTTATATGAGGAGCGCTCATGAAAAAATGGATCCGAATTTTTTCTTTATTCACGTGATTTATATGGTTTAATTTAAATTAGGTAAACAGCTGTTAAGGATTGTTTTTAAAGGAGTTTAACAGATCTGTTTGTTTACTTTCACCTTTCCTTTTCATTATATTTAATAATTCTGTTCAGGATAATGTCTCTTTAGCATCATTGCCAGAATTTCCATCTCCATCCCAATTCCGGTGAAGACTGAGATAAAACCAAACTACAGCTTCTATGATAGCTATCACAGTAAACTGTATAAACTGATGCATCAATGAATATAACTCAACAAGTAATGCTCAATCAAGGACTTGATTTACTTTGGGAGGAAATGGACATATTGATAGACTCCTCCAATTTGAACTGCTTGCAGAACTTGCCTGGACTATATATCAGTTGCATACATTGTGAAATATCATCTGGTGCACCGAATTGTGGTACTGCTGGCATATCTTTGCTGATGGTGTCACCAGTGATGCAATTTCCTTGCCAGCTCACCCCATGTTTATTGTGGTAATACTGGCATATCTTTGCTGATGGTGTCACCAGTGACGCAATTTTTCCAAAGGAGCCATCAATTGGCTTGGTGTCGTGGCATTTCTGTATCCTCCTCCCTTCTACTAGTGATGGTCTAAAATTTGGGGGCCAACAGAGGTGAGGCAAAGAACCTCACCCCCCACTGGCACCAAGGCTAAATTTGGGGGCCAACAGAGGTGAGGCAAGAACCTCACCCCCCCACTGGTGCATAGGCCTATCCACAAGCATGGCTGAATGCTGGACTGGTAGTCAGTGACGGGTTGATCTGATTACAGTGGATTCAACCTAAGACAGGAAGCTGACGCCTAAATGTCAGTTCTCCCATGATGGGTAAGAACCATATGTTAAATTGGACAACCTACCAGGCACGGTCCCTAGCCACATTGCTTGTTGCTTAATTAAACAGAAGGGGGCAGATGCTAGGAGCCACAAGCAAATATACGATGTATGGCACCTTTGGTTGTAAAGTGACGCCAGCTAGCCACTGAGATGATTATGTTAAGATTTACATTCATATGGAAATTGGACTCCCGCTGTTCACCTTGGCCTGCTACCGGATTCATGTTACGGGACTCATGGAGAGTTCCCATTGGTTGGGGAAGGATAGTAGGAGGGAATTCCGGGGGAGGTCCAGGGGACCCCCGGTTCCGGGGAACGCGCGGTTCCGGTGGAGGCCCACGTGGGAGGACCGGGTTTGGCTTGCCAGCGCCTACAGAGTATTGGCGGCTTTTTCAAAATAAAGTTTTGTTCCTGCTTGAGTGGCTCGTGATTCTGTGCCCAGCCAAGACTGCGGCATCTATCTCCCTTTATAGTTGATCTTTTGCTTCTTGGATTTATTTATGTAATTCACTGTCAAAGTGATCTTTCATTGTCTGATTTTGCTGTCTAATGTCTTCCTTGAGACTCCAGATCATCTGAAGCATGTAAATCCTGAATTCTTTACCTGACATTCCATCTGCTGCAGATATTACCTCTTCTAAAGTTTAGTTGACCTGCATTGCTTGTGGTCCTTTCTTTCCTTGTCTTTTCATACTGCTCACATTTCTTTCTGTTTGGTGAAACTATTGTTATTGAATTTTCCCCCTATATATTTATATTGCTCTTGTATAGTTGCAAAGTCTCCCTTTTGTGGAGAAAGACAATGTTAACAGTTCTCAATATCAATAGTACATCATCTAAGCACACGTTTTTCTTATTACTACATCTATAGCTAGACTCTATGTCTACAAATGTTGTTTATGATTATCGTTTACAAATATAGTCATTAGTTTCATGAAAGGCATACCATTTCTGGTAGCTTGAAGAAAACTGGATTTCAGGTGTAAGATGTTATGTTTATGGGGAAAGGAGTGAGGGTATGGGGTTAATCTAACTCAGTAACTTTGGAGATCTCTAACCAATAGATGGGTAATTTATGGAAGAATGTATAGATTCAAATTCCTATCTGTATTTATAAGATTACCCTACTTATGAATAGTAAAATTTAGGGTGTTGCAAGTCGGATAGAGGGGGTAAGAGGGAGGAAAACAGATAACAAGGAAAGGGAGAGAAAAAAGAGAGCGGGAAAAAGAAAATACGAGAAAAAAGAAAAGGAATAAAAAGGGGGAAGCAAGGTGGGGCATATGCAATTCCTCTATAGTATATTATTCTGGTGATTCAGTTGTTAAAGACCTTTTTTGTGTACAATTTTTGATTTCACATATGTTGAGGTTGCGAAGACCCGAGGGGGAAGGGTAGAGGGGACTGGGTGAATGGCTGAAAAGAGAGAGAGAAGAGAGAAAAAGAAAGAAAAAAGAAAGAAAAAAAATGTCTCTCAGAACTCTGTTTTCATTTCTTCCAGTTAGTGGCGTTGTCTATTCCTAGCTTGAGTCTCTGGGTTCAGAATGGTGGTGGTAGTCAGTGTGAGAGGACTTGAGCTTCCACCTGTGGCCTCTCTACTCTTATTCTCTGAGATGTAAACCAGGTGCCTGATCCGCTGCAGAACCGCACTGGTAGCCACCCCAGTCAACCAGTTGGTGGGTTTTAAGGGTTGGTGGGATTTTCCAAGATGAGTTCCATCAGTTTTTCTCATAAGGTGTTTGATGAGGTGGGGGTGTTGGGGAAACCTTATGTTTGTCAAGAGCTCGGTCAGGTGACCGCACAGGCAGGCGGCAGGGCCCCTACTCTGTGGAGTGGTCTGTCTACCTCACTGGCGGGAGGCTGGGCTCCTCCAACTGGGGAGGTCTGTCTATCACTCAGGTGAGTCACTGGGCCTGTTCTCCAGGTCTCAGGTCTGCCTACCATGCAGGCGCAGGCAGCGGCTGGGCCCCTCCTCCAATTGGGGTGCTCTGTCTATCATGCCAGCGGGCGCTCGGCCCCTTCTCCGGGACACACAGCCTTCCTACCTTGCAGGCGGCCGCTGGGCCCCTCATCCAATAGGGGTGATCTGTCTACCGCGCAGGGGTGGGGGGGCCGCTGGGCCTGTCCTCCAGGTTGCACGTCTGCCTACCTTGCAGGTGCAGGCGGCGACTGTGCTCCTCCTCCAATTGGGGTGATCTGTCTATCACGCCGGCGGGCCACTGGGCCCCTTCTCCAGGTTGCGTGGTCTGCCTACCTTGCGGGCAACGGCTGGGCCCCTCCTCCAATAGGGGTGATCTGTCTACCACGCTGGTGGGCCGCTGGGTCTGTTCTCCAGGTTGCAGGTCTGCCTACCTTGCAGGTCTGCCTACCTTGCAGGCGCAGGCAGTGGCTGTGCCCCTCCTCCAATTGGGGTGATCTTTCAACTAGGCCGGCGGGCCGCTGGGCCCCTTCTCCGGGACGCGCGGTCTGCCTACCTTGTGGGCAGCGGCTGGGCCCTTCCTCCAACTGGGGTGATGTGTCTACCACACCAGCGGGCTTCTGGGCCTGTTCTCCTGGTCGGCTGCAGGTCTGCCTACCTTGCAGGCGCAGGTGGCGGCTCTGCCCCTCCTCCAATTGGGGTGATGTGTCTACCACGCTGGCGGGCGCTGGGCCTGTTCTCCTGGTCAGTTGCAGGTCTCTTGTTTTTTATTTTCATGAAATTTTTTATTTGATCTTTTTAATTATACATGACAGCAGAATATATTTTAACATACCCACATGGATGCTGATAACGCCAAGGTCACGGGTTCATTCCCCGTACGGGCCACCAAATGCCAATGTCTCGGCTTGGCACAAGAATCACGAGCCACCACACAGCTTTGTAGATTCAAACAGCACTTCTTTATTCCCGAACTCACACCAGCCTCTACACACATTCAGGGGAAATCCCAGTTCTGCCGCCGCCCAATTCACCTACTCCACGAGGCTTTTTTTCCAAAATACTTTCTGAATCTCACGAGAACTCAACAGGAGCTCAGGCAGCAGGAAAGCCCTATTTCCAGCAGCAATAATCTTCAACCTCCAACTTCCCTAAAACCCCTATTGTCTTAAACCAGGAATGCCTTAAACTTGTCTTAAACTGGGAACGCCCTAAACCCAAGGACCAGGATACTTCCTCAAACCTGATCAGCTCTAAACCCGGATCCGCCCTGGTCCTTGAGCAAGGTCACCTTACATGCAACGTCAACAGCGAAATTCCAAGGCAAGTCCATTTAACATGGGGTACGCTGGCAAGGAAATTTCGATGCGTCATTCCTACTTGGCAATGGCCCTCAGCACCATTTATGTGATTGTACATGATGTAGAGGTTACAGTGGTCATGTATTCACATATGAACATAGGAAAGTTATGTCCAATGCATTCTACTCTCTTTCCCATATTAATTTCCTCTCCTTCCCTGCATTCCCTCTCCCTCCAATCTGGTGAACCTCCACTCCTCCCTCCTGCCCATTGTGCATCAGCATCTGCATATCAAAGAGAACTTTTGGTATTTCCTTTTTTGGAATTGGCTTATTTCTCTTAGCATAATAGTCTCCAATTCCATCCATTTACTTAAAAATGCCATAATTTCATTCTTCTTTAAGGATAAGTAATATTCCATTGTGTACATGTACCATATTTATCCATTCATCTATTGAAGGGCACCTAGATTGGTTCCATAGCCCAGCTATTGTGAATTGAGTTGCTATAAACATTGATGTGGCCATATCACTAAAGTGTGCTGATTTTAAGTACTTTGGGTAGATGCTAAGGAATGGAATAACTGGGTCAAACGTTTGTTTCATTCCAAGTTTTCTGAGGAATCTCCGTACTGCTTTCCAAAGTGGTTGCGCCAATTTGCAGTCCTATCAACAATATATGAATGTGCCTTCTCCCCCACATCCTCACCAACATTTATTGTTACTTGTATTCTTTATAATTGCCATTCTGATAGGAGTAAGATGAAATCTCAGTGTAGTTTAATTTGCATTTTTCTAATTGCTTGTGATGTTGAACATTTTTTCATATATTTCTAGGCCAATTGCATTTCTTCTTCTGGGAAGTCTGTTTAGTTTCTTTGCCCATTTAATGATTGAGTTATTTACTTTATTTATTTATTTATTTAGAGTCCTTATATATCCTGGAATACAATGCTCTGAGTTGCAAGAGGCAAAGATTTTTCTCCCATTCTACAGACTCTCTCTTCACATTCTTGATATTTCCTTAGTTTTGAAGAAGCTTTTTAGTTTGATACCATCCAATTTTTTGATTCTTGATTTTATTTCTTGTGCTTTAGGAGTCTCACTGATTAATTCAGTTCCTAAGCCAACATGATGGAGAGTTGGACCTACATTTTCTTCTAGTAGGCACAGGATCTCTTGTCTAATGCCTATGTCCTTGATCCACTTTGAGATTTGTGCAAGGCAAGAGACAGGGGTCTAATTTCACTTTGTTACATACTGCTTACCAGTTTTCTCAGCACCATTTGTTGAAGAGGCTATCTTTTCTCCAATTATGTTTATGGCACCTTTGTCTAGTATGAGATAACTGTATTTATGTGGGTTTGTCTCTGTGTCTTCTATTCTGCACTATTGGTCTTCACATATGTTCTGGTGCCAATTCCATGCTGTTTTGTTATTATAGTTCTCAAGTATATTTAAGGTCTGGTATTGTGATGCCTCCTGCTTCAGTTTTTCCACTGAGTATTGCTTTGGCTATTCTGAGTCTCTTATTTTTTCCAAATTAATTTATTCACTGCTTTTTCTTTTTCTATGAATAACATGATCAGAACCTTAATAGGAATTTCATTAAATCTGTATAACAATTTTGGTAGAATGGCCATTTTGACAATGTTAATTTTGCCTATCCAAGAACATGGGTGATCTTTTCATTATCTAAGGTCTTCTTCAATTTCTTTCTTTAGAGTTTGTAGTATTCATTGTAGAGGTCTTTCACATCTTTTGTTAGATTGATTCCCAAATATTTTATTTTTTGAGGCTATTAAGAATGAGATAGTTTTCCTAATTTCTCTTTCAGGTGATTCATCACTGATGTATAGGAATGCAATTGATTTATGCATGTTAATTTTATAACCTGCTACTTTGTTGAATTCATTTATTAATTCTAGAAGATTTCCAATGTAGCTTTTCCTAAATATAGAATCATGTTGTCAGCAAATTGAGATATTTTGAGTTTTTCTTTGCCTATTCATATCCCTTTAATGTCTTTCCTTCTGTGAAATTTCTTACACTGTTGTGTTGATGGATTCTGCTGTTTGTTCCCTTTCTTTTTCATATTATTTGTCTGATAACATTTAACAGTGTGGATCTGAGGCAGAAGAGTTTCTATCCTGTGGACTTATAGTGTCCCTGAATGTTTCCAGTAACTCACCATTTAGGGGGAAACAAGTAACAAAATCGATGCAAACAATATACAGCAATAAACCAAATAATTTCTGCTATGTCATCGATGATGTTAATTGTCAAAATAAATAGGAATTATATGATCAGTTATTGCCTACAATAAAAACAGTAAGTTTGCAAATGGGTTTACAATTTTGAAAGGTGAACAGCAAGAGAACAGAAGTGATAGTGGATGTGATAACATGAGAAAGGAGAATAGATAGAAGTAAAAAATTAAAGAGGAGTGAAAAAGAGAACAATAGAGATTATCTTTTAGTGGAAGAAAAGAGTGAAAGAGAATCAAGGTAAACACATGAGAGAAAAATATATAAAGTACATATTTTAAAAATTAAAATAAAAATAAAAGAAAACACAACAAAACTGATATATATTAATCAAATATCTTATTCCTCAAAAACTGATCCATGAAAAATAACTGGCTTCAAAAATGCTGGAAATGAGAAAAAAAATATTTGAGTATGTGTAAATATCCATAAATCATTGAGGTCAAAACTAGAGGAGGGAGGGAGAGAAGAAAAGAGGGAGAGAGAGAGGGAGGGATAGAGGTAGAGAGGGTATCACAATGAAAAGTTAAAAAATTGTTTCCATTGCAGTTCAAAAGATTTTCAGCTTATCTTCTCAGCAGTGTTGAGTGGGGTCATCTGGAGCATGATACTCCATATTCTGGAGTGCTAGAGTGAGAGAAGTAATCCTGTAGGCAGAATTCCTAGATGCAGGTTTTAGGTTTAGGTGTGTGCTGGCTCAGATTCCCCCTGGCCCCCGGGGCTTGGGCCCAGCCCTGGTTTCTTGTGTGCACGCCAAAGAGGCCAGCTCCCAAGGCCTTGAAAGATTTGTGGTGTCTGTTTCCATATTATTCAGCCTATAACGATTATGTGGGAACGTCCCGACCTGCTTGGGTCTGATAAGGTTCCTGGTTGAAGGCTTAGTATGAGTCGACAAGGACCACCTGCCCCCCTCCGTCCTTGCTTCTGCCTACCAGTAACTTTCCATTCTGTCTGAAAGAAATATATAAGTATGAGCTGAGATAATAAAGTCAGAGATTCCCCCTGGATGAAGGACCTCGGACTCCTGTGTCTTTTTTTAATCCCGACGTCTCCCGCCGGACTCGGTCCATTTTGCCGGACGCGGCAGATTGGAAGCACCACCGACCCGGAAAGCGGAGGTAAGCGGACGGGACTCACGTTCCATAAGAGAAGGGGGAGAATTGGAAACCTTCCATAAGAGAAGGGGAAAAGAGACCTTCCATAAGAGAAGGGGAAAAGGGGTGTGCACCATGGGTAACTCAGCAGCTAAAGTTCGTCTGGCCAACGAACTCAGAGAGCTGTTGAACACACAAGGAACAGGAACAAAAACAAAAATTGCAACAGAATTCGTTGAAGTTATTGCCCAGGCATGTCCTTGGTTTCTGACAGGGGGATTTCTTAATAACAGTGATTGGGATCAGGTCAGATGTGATTTACAAAGATTGTTGAGGGATCAAGGTCCGGAAAGTATTCCAATCGCCACTTTCTCTTTATGGAGACTGGTTAAGGATGCCTTTTTAACTGATAAAGTGAAGATTAAGGAGCAGCTTGCTGAATGCGAACAGGCCCTTAATCAGGTCCAGGAAGAACAAATGGCAGAGTCCTTACCCCTTTCCCATTATTCTTTCACATTTCCTTCTTCATTCTTAGATCCACCCTAGCTGCTCTCAACCCTGCCTTCTCATCTTCCCCCTCCCTAATAGGCCCACAGAAAAGTCTTAACTGACCTTCTCCAAAATATTCACCATGGCTTATTTTAGGACTTTCTACAAAACAATCTCTACAAAAAGGTTCAATGTGGATAAATTTCCTATTTTCATATTACCCTGTTTTATTTGGCTACTGTCTGAAAAATTAGCACTCCAGGTGCTGGACACTCCCTTATTAGTTTTTCACAAAAATATGTAAACAAGGCCTCTAGCCTTGAGCTGGGCTTCACAGTGCTGACTACATTTCTAAGATAAGGGAGTTACTAACTGGGCTCCATGGTAACAGCTGGCAGGAGGAGGAACTGGAGGGTCAAATGAAGAAGTCAAGATTTAAAGCACCTATGGCCCCGATCGCTGTTGTGCTCCCTCCTTATAACCCCGATTGGGACGAGGACAACCCCAGAAGGCAGAGTGTACGGGGCGATCCAGAGACAGAATAAGCTGCTACCACAGTAAGATATTGGCCAGGCGGGGAAAAAATGCAGACAAAAATCAAACAAAATGCAATCGGCTAGGAAAACTTAGGGAACTTTTGCCCCGAAAATGGGCAGCGGACTCCATGTTGTTTGCATCACCATGGTAACCATGGGCTGCCTGGCCGGAAGAGCGGCTTCCTGGTCCCACCTCCCACACTTTTGCGGGCTACTGATTGGTTCTTCCACAGTCACTCAGACAGGACTTCTAGTCCCGCCTTCCAGCCACTAACCTGTACTGCTGTGTTTCAGATTTCTACCGGAGCTGCTCAGAGCCTGTATTTTTAAAAGATGCCTACCTGTAAATGCTAACGAAAGATATCTTTTTCAGACAAAATTTAATTCTACAAGTTTCTATGTTACAGTCCTAAATTTAAGCTAGTTCTAAGTTAAATAACCTGACTTTTTCTTTATAGTTGTGTTACTAAATAATGTTCTATTGATGAGAGATATCAAATATGCTTCTTTATATTTTACTTTTAATTTTGGAGGTCATGAGGATGCATTTGCTCGCCACAGGAACAAGCCTGCAAAGTTCCTGTGATGACCAAAAAATCCTTATTTTCATTGCTAACTATAAAAATAAAAATGTATACTCAAGGATCTTATTTCAGTTACATCAAGTGACGTCACATAAAAGAGTGCACTCCTAATTAAAAATAAATTAAAATGGATCCAAATATTTTAAGACCACGTGGTTACATAAAGTTAATACAATTATAAGTTAAGTTCTTATTCTTAATATATATTTTTTAGATATTTAAATAACCTATATTTGTTAATCCATAAATTAATTAGCACATGCCTAATTGATTAGTTAATATATATTTGCCTAATTGTTTTCCTTCAACAGGAAACCCATAATTTATGTTTTATATTTACATTTATCAAGATACTCTGCCTTTTCAGTTACAGATATTTGAGATAAATGTGTTTACTATAAATTTGCTTTTAAGTGAAAATACAATCAAGTAGTTTCTAATTCTCAAGGTTACTGTTTAAACTTACAAGATGATAAATTATTATAATTATTTCTACAAAATATCTAAGGGTTTTAACTATATTTTCATTGATATTTCTTATCAAAGTATAATAATTTGTTTATAGATTCTAAGGTTTTCAGAAATTGTTCCAAAGTATATTTTTTTTTAAGAAAAAGATGCTTCAACAAAGAAAAAGCACACATGGATCCTAAAAAGAAGAAAGAAATCGTCTTTGGGTAAAACAAGGTCTTTATATTCATTTTCCTAAAAAAAAAAAAAAAAAAAAAAAAAAAAGGAGAGAAAGATTTTTATATTGGTATCTAAACAGATGATGTAAAAAGTTAGAACAATTAAAAAAGAGATTTATATATACTAAACTGACTATAATTAATTTAAGGGTATTTCAGGTTATTTTCCTAATTTAACTATACTAATGTGAGCAAAAATTTTGTCCATATTTTGATATGATAAACACCTATTAAAATGTAAGTTTATTTCTTTAAAGAAAGATCCTTATTGCCTAATAATTCTTACTGTTTAAGATAAAGATTAATTTTGGTAAATAAATTCACATTGTTGATTAAATATTAAGTATATTGAACTACTAACTTAAACCCCTGTATGACCTTTTGAGAGGAGACCCCTCACCCACCTCCCTGTGAAAACCTACTCCAAAAGCCTTGAAGGCACTCAGGTTAATAAAAACAGCCCCACAAAAGATGCAGGTTACCCAGATAGATTACTCTATACCTCTATCATTTATAATCCTGCCATCAAAATTAACTCCTACGGGAGTGTTTTGGCAAACAGGTCCCATCTATTGGGTCCATCTACCCGCTTCTAACTCTCGGGTGACAACTCCCTTTTATGAACTAGTGATAAATCTGATCTGGAAAGCCAAATATTTGTGTGATGCACTGTTTGGAAAAACTTTTGACATTCTCATTCAGCCTTATACCCAGGATATGATTTTAAAATTACAACAAAAAACATGATCTTTGGTGTCTTTTTCTTTGTAATTTCAAAGGTCAAATTGATAATCACTTTCCCCGACATAAACTTCTAGAAGGCCTTAAAAAATGTCCTATTATTTTTCCTAAAATTATTAAAAGGGAACCTATCCCAGGAGCTCAGACTGTTTATACAGACGGAGCAAAAGGGGGATTTGCTGTTGTTTTTGATGGATCTCAAGTAATTCAACACCCTGTTCCTAAACTGTCTGCCCAAAGATCAGAAGTTGAAGCTCTAATTATGGCCCTTAAACTATACAATTCCATTCCACTTAATGTGTACACTGATAGTCTCTATGTTGCCAATTTAGCCTTAGTTATTGAAACAGCCCCTTATATTGGCAGGCAATCTACTATCATGGAACAATTACAAACGGTTCAGCTTCTTGTTTGGGCTAGACGAGATCCTTTATTCATTGGACATATCCGAGGACATTCAGAGCTTCCTGGGCCTCTGGCGGAAGGCAATGCTAAAGCAGATGCCGCCACTCACAATATGGGACCGCTTTTCGGTCTCCTCCTTACAGTTGCTGTAGGCCCCTGCCTTGTCAAGAGAATGACACAATTTATTAAAGACCAAATTAACATTCTGACTTCTAAGCCAATACAGGTCCATTATCTACGCCTACAAACCAAGGGTGATCTTGCTGAAGTTTGTCTCCGACCAATCCGAAGATGACTTTTCTACAATGATCCCTGCTTCATGCCTTCCTCCTTTTACCCCCTTTTCCTTCTTTATTTTTGTTATTCCTCTCCTCTGACTCTATGCCTTGTCGAACCGGAACCAATTAGAGACCCAATAATGACTGGCTAGATCGCTACCACTAAATGCCTTGGTAACAATGAGCTGATCTTGTAGTACCCAGAGATGGGCAACTTTCACGCTTACACTGCAACCTAAGACAGGGGAATGGGGCCTCCCCAGAGACGGGTAAGCACTGTAAGGGCAGTGAACGACCTAAGACAGGGGCTACTTGATTCCCTTTGACGTGCAACAAACAAAAGAGGGGGAACTGCTGGCTCAGATTCCCCCTGGCCCCCGGGGCTTGGGCCCAGCCCTGGTTTCTTGTGTGCACACCAAAGAGGCCAGCTCCCAAGGCCTTGAAAGATTTGTGGTGTCTGTTTCCATATTATTCAGCCTATAACGGTTATGTGGGAACGTCCCGACCTGCTTGGGTCTGATAAGGTTCCTGGTTGAAGGCTTAGTATGAGTCGACAAGGACCACCTGCCCCCCTCCGTCCTTGCTTCTGCCTACCAGTAACTTTCCATTCTGTCTGAAAGAAATATATAAGTATGAGCTGAGATAATAAAGTCAGAGATTCCCCCTGGATGAAGGACCTCGGACTCCTGTGTCTTTTTTTAATCCCGACGTCTCCCGCCGGACTCGGTCCATTTTGCCGGACGCGGCAGGTGTGTTCCAGGCTTTTTGCTGAATGAAAATTGGTCTGGAGAGTTCAAATCAGTGCACCTCAATTGCTGGTCTGTGCTGGAAGACTGCACCCCAGGGATCTCTCCTGGGTTCCACTTGTGTCCTGGAGGAGTTCAGTCTGCTTTGGGGTTCAGTCTCCAAACTTAATCTCTTCAATCCCCACCCTTTGTAATTCCCAGCCACATGTGGCTCTCCCAACTAGTCCTGCAAACAGTTGGATCCAAGGGGGAGGGGAAGAGCCAGGTGGAGGTCCATGACCAGTTGTCTTCTGTGAAAACCTCCCTTCATGTTTGATTTTCTTCTTGTCACTTAGGCACACTCTATTTCACGCAGCATGGATTTGCCAGGTCTGTATTTTGGGCCAAACTTGGGTTTGCCAGGAATCAGCTCCCCCAGCTGTTAGGCCCTGCACCACGGCTGCAAAACGGCTCCTTCCTCTGTCCCCCACATGCCTCCAGGAGAGATGCTGTTCTTTCCTGTATAAGGCTATTGTGCAGGTGCCTTTCAGTTTAGTCAGGCAATGTCTTTGATTTCTTTATTCTCTGTACCTAGACATGCCTCAGTTCTCCTAAAAATGTGGGCTCCTTTAATTCCCTATCCCTCCACTTTGCTTGCAGAGGGATTGCTCTTTCCATGGCAGTAGCTATGGTGCTGGGGATTTCTTTCTTATTGTATTATATCCAACCTCCTGAGTGTCCTATCTGCTTTGAATGTCCAGCTTTAAATTCCAGTAAAGCCTGATCCCCCACCTTCTTTTATCTACCCACTTTGCTGAGAAGCTGCCTGTCTGCTTTCTTGGTTTCAGGCCTCAGAGCAGCCAAGAAAGCAACCATCTCTCTTCTGCCACCTTGAAACCCCCTCTTATAGTCCCTTGTATTTCTGTAGATCGGTTATGATGTCTCCTTTTAAATTTCTGATTTTCTTAATTGAGTATTCTCTTTTTTCTTGACCTAACTAAAGATTTGTCAATTTTATTTATATTTTCAAAGAAACAAGTTTCATTGATTTTTTTCTACTATTCTTCTGGTTTCTATTTCATTTACTTCTGCCTTAATATTTGTTATTTCCTTTCTTCTACTGTCTTTGGGCTTAGTTTGGTCTTCTTTTTCTAGTTCCTCAAGGTATGATGTTACATTGCTTATTTTAGATCTTTCTTCTTCTTTGTGGTAAATATTCATTGCTATGAACTTCTCTCTTTGAACTGTTTTGCTGTATTCCATGAGAATTGATATGTTGTGTTTCCATTTTCACCTCTAGGATATTTTAATTTCTCTTTTTAATTCTTCTTTGATTTACTGATTGTTCAGGAGTATGTTGTTTAATTTCCACATATTTGTAAATTTTACAAAGTTTTCCAATTATTGATTCCTAGTTTCATACTATTGTGGTTAAAAAGGGTATTTCATATTTCAACCTTCTTATATTTATTAATAGTTGTTTTGTGGCCTAAAATATAATCTATCCTGCAGAATTGTCTGTGCAAGCCTTAAAAGAATGTATATTCAGCTGTTGGATGGAATGTTCTGTATGTCTGTTATGTCCATTTGATATGAAGTATAATTTATGTCCAGTGTTACTGATTTTCTGTCTGTGTGATCTGTTCTTTTTTGAAATTGGGTTACTGAAGTCCCTTTCTATTATTGTATTGCAATCTATCTCTTTCTTCAGATCTGTCAATATTTGCTTCATATTTAGGTGTTCTAATGTTGGGTGCATCTATATTTATAATTGTTATATCCTTTTGATGAATTGACTACTTTATTTTGTAATCATGGGTTATTTAACAATGGTGATACATCCTGAGAAATCCATCATTAGGTAATTCTGTCATTGTGCATCATCATAGAGTGTGCTTGCATAAACCTAGATGAATAGGGTTGTGCTACTTGATGCAGTCAAGAGACATGGTTAACACAAGTTGTATGAGGATGATGTTTTTGTGAGATAACATGCTAATTTATAGTAACTATATTTTTATAAGTAGAATTAGCATAACAGTTTATAAGTATAAGATAAAAAATTATAGTAAATATATAAACAAGTAACGTAGTCATTTATTATCTTTAACAAGAATTATGTACTGCCCATAATTATATGTGCTATACTTTTTTATGATTGACAATGCAGTAGGTCTATTTACACTAATATCACCATAGACACATGAGAATGTAATAATGGCTCCTACGTCAACAGGTGATATGAATCTTTCAGTTTCATTATAATCTTATAGGACCATCAGCATATATGTGATCTGCCACTGACTAAAGTGTTGCTATGTGGCACATCTACATACAATGTCTCTCTTTACAGTTTTTGACTTAAAGTCTATTTTATCTGATACAAATAGAGCTACATCTGCTCCCTTTTGCTTTCCATATGCATGGATTATCTTTTTCTGTTCCTCCACTTTCAATTTATATATTTCCTCAGAGGTGATGAGAGCCTCTGATAGGCAGCATATCTTTTGATTAGAGAATTTAATCCACTTACATTCAAAGTAGTTACTGATATGTAAGGACTGCTACTGCCACTTTGTGAACTGTTTTCTTGTTGCTCTCTTTTCTGTAGTAGTATGCCTTAATTCCTTACTTTTAATCTTTTGTGTATCAACTATAGGTTTTTGTCTTGTAGTGCTTGCTGCTTGCCTAAAACATCTCATAGTCCTATAGTCTACTTTAAGCTAATGACTATATAATTTATTTTGCACACAAAAGTTCTCTGCTTCTATTTCCCCTTCCACATTTTGTGTTTTTGACATCATAATTTACATCTTTTATGTTGTGTATTATAACCAATTATTATAACTATTACTATTTTTAATAGTTTTAACACTTAACCTTCATCCTAAAGATAGGAATGATTTACACCTCACTATCATGGTATCTGAGCTTCAGATCTGATTCTGTACTTACTGTTACCAGTGAGTTTTGTACTTTGGTGTTTTCACGTTACTAATTTTACCTCTTTTTTTCCCCTAGCCTTAATTCCCTTTAGTATTTCTTGTAAGGCAGGTCTAGTGACAGTGAACTCATCCAGCTTTTGTTTGTATAAAAATGTCTATTTATGATATCTATTCTTATCAAATCATGAAAACATCACATTTCACAACATCACTGCTGGAAGTGATAAAATAAAGTATCCTCAGCAAGAAGGTGGTCTAGCTAAGATCTGAAACAAAAATTAGTATTAGAAATGTCATTATCTCCTTACCCACCCCTACTAATTGCACTTGTGTGGGCATGTGCATATGTATGGACACGCGTGCACACACACACACACAAACACACACACAATATCACAGGAAGGAAGGGTCCCTTTATTTAGGAACATTAAAGGGAAAGGTCAAAATTTTTCCACAGCAAAGCTTATTACACAAATGAAAACTGAAAAAAAAAAAAAAAGAAATGTAAACTGAAGTTAAAGAAAGCCCTGTCCTAAGAAGTCATTTCTAACGGGTGTGGTTTCCACTTATTTGAGAGATTCTGGGTGTACTTCCTTGGCTTTTTCATTTTTAATCACTCAAAACTGCTCTCATGCAGTTCACTGCTAGATTGATCTGTATTTCCTTCTTACCATCCACTGCCACAAGAATTCATAAGAGTTGTTTATGAGGCTGACCATGCTCAGGATTCATAGAAACTGGCACTATTTTGAACTCAGCCATTAGTAGCAATAACAAACGCAGCGTTGGTGCCTGACTCCAGTCTTAAAAGGGCCAGCGAGCGAGGCTTTGGGTGCAGTGCATTGGGGCAGGGCGGTGGGAACAGGGGTGGGAGGAGGGGAGCTACAAAAGGCACATACACGCGGTTAGTAGGAAACCAGAGACCCAGTCTAACCACAGCCCTGAGCACAGCTGCATCCAGGACAGGAGTAGGTGGCGGGGAGAAAAGGGCTGGCAAGGAGTGGGGGGAGACGTCTGAGGATGTGATTGTATTATTATGTCCTACCACCTATACTTAGTGTCCTGGGATGACTGTCTGGCTTTTACCACTAATTCTCCCAGTGTTTATTTCTATAGAGATAGCTTTCAGGTCAGGGTGTGTGTGGATGTGTGTACATACACATGCTTAAATTTTAGAAATACTCCTTCTGATACGGAATAGTAGCCATTCTTTTTTCCTCCTTTCAGTATCCCTCAAAGTAGTTGTGTTTCCATTGTCTTTTGCACACTTTTCTTTCTTGACTGACAAGAGCTGAACCCACCATTCTTCAAAATCAGAAATGGAGAATTGAAAAATGTATGTATATACATACCCCTGGGGAACTGAAAAGCTATTAGAACACAATTCTAAATAATAACTAGTTCAGAAGTTTAGTGATAATGCTCGCTATATATGGGGCATTTTAAAAGTGCTTCTGATGTGTTAACACGTTTAATTTTCAGGGTTACCCAGTGAAGTAGGTGCTGTTAATATCTCCATGTTACAAGGGAGGACCTTGAGTCACAGTGAAGTGACAATGGAGGTCAAGTAAATACCTGTTTTGCCCAAATTATCATTGTGAGAAGTCTGTGTGTAAATTCAATTCTCTGTTTCCTGAGTACAGCAGACCTGATAAAACCCCCAACTAAATTACATAATGATGGTAAAGCACTGGAGCTCTGGCACCAAACAGTGTGAGGGTCCTGGCTTCAGTCTTTATAGGATGTGAGATCTTCAGAAAGTTACTTGACCTCTCTATACCTCAGTTTTCCTAATGCATCCAATGGAATGATGCTAATAGTGTGTTTATACATTAGGAAGAACTGAGCACACAGTGGGAAACATTCTTGCATCTTTGGGAAGTTGGCACAACAAATATTTATTGAATGCCAGTTGTCATAATAGAAGAGCACACGTTGACAATAACAGTGAAAGGGTCATTTATTAAATGAACTCATTCGAAATCCCCTCATTTTTCCAACTCTGGAGAAAACAACCTACAAAATATTTTAAGTGCCAACATTGGGTAATTTTAAGGCAGGCAGGCAAATAAAAATGAATAACTTGGTACACATTTACTTGAAAAAAGTAGAAATGATGCTACAAGGTAAGTTTCTCTCTTCCTAGCAAATATATACCCATTCTTGGACATAGCTATGGATAGATCATATCCAGGATGCTTAAAATACTTTATTTGTTGCTTTGATGCTGATGTTTTGATCAATAAAAAAAGTATCTCCTGTGGCTGGAGATGTAGCTCAGTGATGGAGCACATGCTTAGCATGTATGAAGACCTGAGACTAAGCCCCAGCACAAACAAACCTCTTGCTCTCTTTTCCTGCCACTCTGGCATGCTCATTTATAGGAGCTTTGAACCAAAGTTTTAAAGGATGATTGACAATTTCTGAATAATGTTTAAAATATTGATTTTACCAATTTCTTACCCCCTTAAATAATGTTCTTCTATAAATTGTGCTTGATAGAATATTTTTAGAAAAAAATCTATATCTGACTTGGATATAAAGGCTCATAAAGTAGACTCTGATTCTGATTTTAGAGACTTTGCAGCTAGGCATAGTGGCACACACCTGTAATCCTGGCAACCAGGGAGAGTGAGGCAGGAGGATTGTATGTTCAAGGCCAGCCTGGGCAACTTAGAAAGCCCTGTCTCAAAATAAAAAGTTTTAAAAGGGATGGGGATATAGCTGTTATAGGCTAGATATGAGGTGTCCCCCAAAACTTCATGTGTGAGACAATGAAAGAAAGTTTAGAGGTGAAATGACTGGGTTATGAGAGCCTTAATCCAATCAGTGCATTAATGCCCTGATAGGGATTAACTGGGTTGTGACTGCAGGCAGGTAAACTGTGGTTAGAGGAGGTGGGTTATTGGGGACATTCCTCTGTGTATATGTTTTGTTTGTGGTAAGGGAAGCAATGTCTTTCTCTTTCCTGGTACCATGTCCACAGCTGCTTTCCTCTGCCACACTCTTCCACCACGATGTTCGGCCCCACCTCCAGTCCTGAGGAATAAAGTTGGCTATCTGTGGACTGACACTCTGAAATCATGAGCCCCCATATAAACTTTTCCTCCTCTATGCTGTTCTTATCAAGTCTTTTAGTCACTGTAGTGAAAAAAAACTGACTAAAACAGTAGCTCAATGATAACAAACCCCTGGATCAATCTCTAATAAATTTTCCCTTTCTAATAATAATAATAATAAAGAAGGTGGCCATGATTTTGCACAGGAAAACAAAATAGCAATTTAGTGAGCTATGAAATTCAAAGAGCTACTAAAGCTCTGTATTTAGTAAATTCATGGACAGGATATTATTAGGAGTTGAACAAATGTGTCAACTCTAAGTTATTCCTTTATGTCTGGATAAAGTTCTCAGAATTCCACTGGAAAACAAACCTTTATTCTAATAATAAATCTCAATGCTTGAAAATAAAAGCGAGTCAAATGTTTCCCAATGGTAAAGGGAACATTAAAAGATTGTTAGTAAGCCCATTAATATTGATCCAGTGTTCAAAAATGATTGAAATAATATGCAGACGGGGAAACTTTGTCTTATACTGGAACTAATCTCAGTGTTCACTGACTCCTTGCCTGTTTCTTTGTTTTGTGTTTCTTTGGGACTTATTCCCAGTGCTTTCCTTTCTTCCTTTCCTGTTCTCTCTTCTTCTCCTCTCCTCCTCTCTCTCCTACTCTACCACAGAAGTAAAACATAAAATGCACACTTTGAATTTGTTGAGCAAAACTTTAAATTCTATTAACCTGTTGACTTGAAATGTTTTGAAATATTTTCCTCAAGATACAGAAATTTATTTAATTTAAAAATTTTATGGTAATTTATAGTATAAATTTATTTGTAGTAATTTGTAGTATAAATTTTTAACATTTAGAATCATTTTTAACTATATAGAAGAAAAAGGCTTTCAGACTCTTGATGCTAATCATCCCATTTACAGGCTCTTGTATGGTCTTATTCATATTTGACAAGTGAGAATGTTAAGAAACTATTTGAACAGTTCAGCAATTTATTTCCATCGATGTGAGCCTTTAGTGAGGGAGACAGTTTGACTTAAAAATGATGAAGTAATATTAAGGATGTCAAAGTAATGAGAGACATAATAATTTTAAACACTTACGATATTTAGTCTTTTCCTTTTAGTCCATATGTTAAAAAAAACTTTCATTAAAAAAGTCTTAAAGAAAAAACTTAAATAAAAATTTGCTAACCAAAAGAGGAAAACTTGAGTTTAAAAAATACTGTGAAGAAAAGTTGGTTCACTACTGTTACTAAATAGTTTCATGCAAGGTAAGAAAAAAGCCACCCCAAGGCCCAAATGGACATATATGGACACTTTTTTCAATGCTCATAAATCATTTTTTTATCCATAGACCATTATTCAACATTTTAGTACATATGTACATAACATACATATCTGCAATAAGAAAGTGTTCAATCTAAAACATCAAATTTAGAAGTCTTTCAGAATTTGGTAAATACAAACAAAAGGCAGAGAAAAGGTCCAAGTGGACAATAAGATCCATTCTTAAGTCAGAGTATCAGAGTACCAAAGGTTTCCTCATGTGCAAATTGATTTTCATGCTAAAAACTGAAATGGAAATATTAAACTTATAAATTATAGTTTAACTGTATTTTTAAAATTCATCTTGTCAATCATGTCAATTGTATCATCCTCCACAAAGAATTTCACCTGAATACCAAGAAAATGTCAAAGAGGACTGTTGAGGTGCAAGAGTATTTATACCCAGATGGTTCCATCCCAGTACTAGTGTGAAGGGCATCTCCCCAGAAGAAAGACAGGGGCAGAGACTGCAGTAGACCATGTAGAATCCCTGGGGAGGGAGTCCTTCCTGGATCACTGCATCTCAATGGAACCAGAGTGGCACAACCACCCACTAAGTGGTAGGAATTAGATGGAGTGAGCAGAAAGAGAATGTGTACTTGGTGTTTCACCAGGAAATGAGAGGGCACACCAGTCCTCAGTCACATGGACTCCATCCTCATCTTGACTCTTCTTGTGACAAGGAAGTGCCACACTTTATGTACCTGCAGCTTGCTGTTTCTGATGTCTGAAATACATATTATAATCACTGCCAACAGTTGCAATTTAGTGCATATGTAGGGAGTTTCCAGAGGAAGAAGCTTATACCATGACCTTCTATTGTGTTTAACTTAATGCTGTTACTGAAATGACTCCTGGTATCTATCAGGCTTATTGAACACACAAAATTTATATTTGTCATAGAGCAATTAGAAAATAAGGTTAAACTCAAAAAGAAATCTATAATCTAATAACCAAGGACAGACACCAGTAACATTTGGGTAAACTTTCTATTTTTTCTATGTCCCCCTACATGCTAATAGCAACATCTAGGTGTCAATCATTTTGTCAAGTTATGTATAAACTTTATTTCATTTAATCTTTGTAACAACCTTAAGAGATGGGCACTATCACACTCATTTTACAGATGATAATATTGAGAAGTAAAGAGTTTAAGCAATTTGTACAGAGTAACACAGCTAGTTAATCATAGGAACTAGTTTTAACCTAGATATGCCTAACTTCAAAGCCTGAGTTCTTTACCTCTAACATTTCTGATTTGTACATTAATACCAGAAAATTGTGCTATTTCATACAAACTGTTTAATAATTTTTTCTTAAAGTGTAGCTCTATTAATGAAAAAAGCATAAGAAGAAAGAGCCTTAAGTGGGAAACATATATAAAATTTGTATTTTGAAGTATATAAAATATCTGGATTTTGCTTCTTAAGAGTCAAATGATTTTAAGAGTTAGCACATGAGAAGCAACAAATAATGAAGCACCACAAAAAGAATCACTCAGATTCACGTCAAAGGCACACATACAGGCACACACATACCAATATGTATGTGTGTGTATGTGTAACTATCTAGAAATAAATATAGATGACTACAGATGGTGGGGGAGCTAGACCAGACAGGTGTATCACTCCTCCATTAGAATCAAATTTTCGGAGTAGTGGTTACAAAAACTATGAAATGTGTTTCTAGAGAAGTAATGTACAAAGATGTGGTTTATTTTTATTTTTTGATAAAGTTGGCTTACTTGACTCCTAGAAATAAAATTTCAAAATAAGTAATGAGGCAAAATACAAAGAAATGTATGTATATGGATTGATTTCACAGCAGGGAAAAATAAATGTTTCTATTTAGACAATGACAGAAAGTGAATTTAAAGCAACATAATTAATTTATATTTAAATTATGGATCATTGGATCCATAATGCAAATTATTATTTTTTTCCCTCCATAAGTGTATGTGCTTAAAATGATTACTCAAAGATCTAAAGATTTTAATTTGTGCTGCATAAGTTATATTTTATTATTGATTATTTAAAACATGTATTTTGGCTTAGTATTATCCTTGAAAGTAAAACTGATCAAGGAAGTATGAGGAGGAGGGAACAGGAAGAGGGGCAGACACACAGAGGCAAAAGTGAAGGGGGTGGGAATGTTAGTAATTAGGGTACAATTATATTACAAATATAGGTCATTGTAATATAATTGTAGTTACATTTGGAAGTTTTCCAAAGAGCATTAAAAAAAAAAAAAACTCTGAAACCACACAATGGACATCTCTTAGCTCATTCTTGTAAAACTGAAGACGAATTCTCTGCATGCAGCATAAGCAAAGTCCATTAATGAAAAGTGTTCAGAAGACAAAAAGAAGGCATTGCATTAAATGTTGGAATCATTGATTTCCCCATAAGCCACTCTTCGATTTACAGTAAATTTTCAAATATGTTTTGGGATCTCTAGTATGGTTTTGCATTGGCACAAACAAACCAGCTTCAGTCATATAATGAAAAAATAAACTGTATCTGTCATCAACCCTATCCTACACAAAAGCATAATAACACTGGCAGTAGTTTCAATTAATGTCTTTATGGATATTTATTCTTAGCATGATGGAGAGTTCGTGCCAGACTAACTAAAACATATTTTCAATCATTTTTTTCTTCTGTGAGTGTCTCACATTTTTTAACAGCTGGATACTGATGGGTTCACAATTCTTTTCTGTGATTTTAGAGCCTTTGGATAACAGGTAAATTTTCAGTTTTATTTCCTCCAACCCAGATAAAACAAACTGAGAAATAACTTTCAAAGGGGGATTCTGGGAAGAGCTGAAGGATCTGGATATCTAAGAGTGTTGGTGGAACCTGTGTGAAGTGAGGCTCTAGAAAAGCAGTTCAGAAACCATTTAGCCACATCTGTGTCCAGCACTCATAAACAAAACAACAGGTGCACGGATGCAGAGGAATCTCTGTCTTGAAGCCTGGTAGAGCCCTAAGGTCTGAGTGGTCCCTAAAGTCAGGTAATGTTACAGTTTGGACACTGAAATCTAGAGAGTACAAAACTTTACTTTTGTACTTTTTATGCAGGCTGGGTTAAAAACAGCCAACTCTAGCTAGCATTTATTGAGTGTTTTTAATTATGTGCTAGGGACTGAGCCAAGTGCCTCACATTGATTAAGTCATTGAAATATCACAGTAGACAAATATTATTGTTTCTTTCAGACTTCTAGGAGACTTGAGTCCCAGAGGAGTCTAGTAAATTACACAAACATTGGTTATGGAACCAGTCAGTGGTAGACTTAGTTTGCACCCACAGTCTGATTCCAGAGTAGGAGAACTCAGCCACACTGTTCTCTAAGAACCTCTAAATGGCCAGCAAGTCAGAAATTTGCCCAGTCTATTTTGCAGTAGCTATTTAACCTTTTCATTGAGACCTTCTTTCAACCATAGGAGCAATAACTAGCTTAAGACATAAAACAGGTGCATTGCAATGAGCATTATTTAGCTTGAAAAGACTTTTAATATTTCCTTCATGAAAGTTTTATCAAATACCTTACATTTTAATCTCAAAGTGATTTTTGTCTCTAACGTATGCTTGAGACTGGGTGAAGGTACATAACATTTCAGATTTGGCACTCTTTCCCATAAGAGGGAAGTTTTGATGCTGGAGTTGAGAAATGTTATTTCATGTAGAAGAATTCCTCTCCTCATTCTGAAGTTCCTTTGTACTGAATGAAAGTGTCTAACGTTTTTAGGAAATTTCAGTGCTTGAAAATCTGATATACGAGTTAGTGGGTGATTACTTGTAATACAAATAATCCATCCCAGAAGTATAGAGTGTTAGCATTATGTGCAGGCTTATGCAATAAAAATGTAGCTAGATTTAACTTTTCAGATTGTTGAATAAAGCGAGATGCACTGTCTTTAATTCACTATTCTCTAATCCAGAACAGAGGTTATCTTGGATTGTCAGATTACAGGTATGTTGCTGTAAAGAGCTAATTTGGCCAGCATCATATGATAATCCCTAAAAGATCACTCCAGCTGAATATCAACTCAAAGGAAAAAAATATGCCTCACAGAATCTTTTTCAAGAAAGTGCTGAAACAAATGGAAATCCACATGCAAAAAAAAAAAAAAAAAAAAAAAAAAAAAACAGAAAAAATATGGACACAGACATAATGTTTTCATAAGATTAGCTTAGACTTGATAATAAACCTAAATGCAAAAATATAAAACTTTAGAAGAAAACACAGAAAGAAATCTATGTATTCTTGGTTTTGGGTTTGGTGATAACTTTTACATAAAACACCAAAAATATGACCTATGAAAGAAAAAATTGATGTTATTCTTCTTGAAGTTAAAAACTTCTGCTTCATGAAAGATATGGCTAACAGAAGAAAAGACATACAAAATAATGGAGAAAATATTAGCAAACAAATCTGACAAAAGATTTATAACTAAAATATGAAAACATATTTCAAATTTAACAATAAGAAAATAAACAACTCCATTTATAAAATGGGTAAAAGATTTGAAGAGATATCTCACCAAAGATATGCAGATGGAAAATAAGCACATGAAAAGACACTCAGCATCATACTTATGAGGGGATTCAAATTCAAATAATAATGAGATGCCACCACACAGTTATCAGATTGGCTAAAATCTAAATCACTGATAGAACTAAATGCTGGTGAACATTTGAATCAATAGGAACTCTCACTTCCTGCTGATGGGAAAGAGAGAAACGATACAGCTACTTTGGAAGAAAGTTTGGCAATTTCTTACAAAGCTAAATATTAGGTTCATCATATGATCCAGTAAACACACACACAGGTATTTTCAAAAATGAGTTGAAACTTGAATATATACAAAGTCCTGCTCATGAATGCTTGTAGAAGTTTTATTCATAATTACCCAAACCAGAAGCGACCAACTTGTCCTTCAACAGGTGAATGGATAAACAAATCAGTATATCCATTCACTAAATGTTATGCCTGATACGGAGAAATTAGCTATTGATTCATTAAAAGACGTAGAAGAGGGCTAGTGTTGTGGCTCAGTGGTAGGCGCTTGCCTAGCATGTGTGAGACACTGGATTCAATTCTTAGCACTGCATATAAATAATGAATAAAATAAATGTCCACCAACATCTAAAAGAAATAAAAAAGAGACGTGGAAGATACTTAAGTGCATATTTCTAAGAGTAAGGAGTCAGTCTGAAAAGTCTGTATATTGTATATTCCAACCATAGGACATTCTGGAAAAGGATAACATGTAGAGACAGTAAACAGAGCAGTGGCTGACAGACTTTGAGGGGAGGGAGAAAGAAGGATAGCATAGAGGGATTTTAAGATGGTGAAATGTGTGTGATATTGTGATGGTGTATACATGACATTATGCATTTGTCAAAAACCTACAGAACTTTATAACACAAGGTGTAAACTCCAATGTAAACTACAGACCTGAATAATAATATATTAATTTTGGCTCACCAATTTTAACAAATATATCACACTTTTGCAAGGTGTTAATAATAGGGGAAACTGTAGGAAATTTAGGAATAGCTAATTTCTTCATATCGTGGAATAACATTTAATGAATTGATATACTGATTTGTTCATCCATTCACCTGTTGAAGGACATGTTGGTTGCTTCTGGTTTGGGTAATTATGAATAAAACTGCTATAAGTATTCATAAGCATTAGAAAGGTGGTATATGAAAACTCAGTTTCAGCTATTTTTTTTTTTTTTTGGTAAACCTAGAATTGCTGCAAAAAAAAAAAAAAGGTAGCAATTAAAACAACAACAACAACAAAATGGTTGATGTTTCTTTTTGGCCTTATCTCTAACCCCAATTATCATCTTCAAACCAGTCTCTTCAGCATTTGCTTGTTCCAGTCCCTTTCTCATTAATACCCTCTGATGACTCTTCTTGAGTATCATTCTTTGCTCAAATGCCTTCAGTGGCTCTTCATTATTTGCTCTTCAGCGTCTCTTAAGACCCTAGTCATATCTTGTAGGAGTTTGTCATTCTTCAACATACAGGCTCACTTGCTGTTTGCTAAGCAATTTTGTCTATTCTCTGGAGTTTTCTTTATGGCTGGAAATGCTCTCCCCTCTATATTTCTATCTTCACAAACAATACGCTTTCCAGCTCAGATTTTATTCATATTCACAATGGTCTTTACTTAGGTTGCCTTTACTCTTCCTTCCATCTTCAATAGGATTTTAGCCCCTGTGAGAAGAGAGACTGTATTTTGCTCATTCTTTAATTATGTGAAGCTTCTAGAAGTGTGCTGTGCAGGCAGTGGGCGCTCAGCAACTCAGTGTTATTGATATTGTATTCATAATCAGATCTATATTTATTTTAAATTACTGTAGTCCTTATCAATTGATAAACTTATAAATATTATGCCTAATACACTATTGTGCATATTGAGGACATAGCAATGATCAGGAGACAGTCCCTTCCTTACAATATCTTACATTCTAATGTAAGAACCTGATGAACAAGGAACTTGAAAAGCTTATCTATAAAATGGTGTCCACCCCATCAATTAGCATCCCAAACTCCACTTCTCAGTGTTAAAACTTAGTTATTATGACAAACTTTGGGGGAGTCCAAGAATGTTTACTCAGATATCTAAAAGCTAGGACTAACAACGTGGAAGCAAGCTGTGTATATTTCCTTTTGGGAAAAAATGGGATCCATCAGACTGGGAAGTCACTGTGAATAGCGGGTGGATCTGAGCTTTCTTTTTTTAAATGACCTTAAAGTTTAGCTGTCTGGCAGTGAAAGTTGTTCAATGGTGGCATGTCGGCTGGAGCTGCCAAAACACTCTTCCGTTTGCAGCAACTCAGGTGTGAGTCCTGCCCAAGGCAGAGGGATAGACCTCCCCAGGTCCCCTCCTTGCCACCAGCCTCTGGGCCGGGGTACACCGCTCGGTGCCTGAGCGGGTGCGGGAGAAGGAGAGGGAGGGCACTCCCGCGGGAGGGGCGCGGGGCGTGGAGGGCGTGGGCCGGGGGCGGGGCGAACCCCGCAGACTGGGTGCTCGGGAGCTGTCAGTGTCAGGCTCGGGAGAGAGAGGAAGTGATCGCTCCCAGAGGAGCGCAAGCCGAGCGGCCGGCGCAGCGTGAGACAGCACATCCTGCCCGCGCCGGGCCCGCCGCCCTACGGTCCGCCCGCGCCGCCGCAGCCCGGGAGCCGCCTCCGCGCTCCGGAGCCCAGTGCCGCCGCTGCCGAGAGCATCCAGGTAAAGCCCCAGCGGAGGTCGGGTCTCCGCGCCGCAGCCTCCGCGCCCCTCCCCAATCCTTCGAGCCCGGGTGCCTTGGGCACTGAGAGTGGGGCAGTAGCAGCGACCGCTGCAGCCACCGCTGGACCTTGCCTCGGCCCCCTCCTCGGGCTTCTGCGTACTCTGCTGCGCCCAAATGCGACTGGAGCCCCCCAGCGGAAGTCCCTGCAGCAGTTCCCCCAGAGGAACCCAGAGACGCGGGCGGAGGAGGCAGGGTCATGGAGTCATCACCTTGTCGCCCACCTTGTAAACTGGGAGGGGCATCTCAGTGCGCCCCGCCTCAGTCTTCTCCTGGGGGAGTCGAAGGCAAGCATCTGTGCTATCCGCACCCCAGTGGGCCACCAGCTGACGGCCCCTGGGGGAGGGGGAGCTATAGAGGGAAGGGTAAGGATGCTGTTTGATTACATTTTCAAGCTGTCTGCAAAGCTCTTCCATGCCTACCCGCCAAGTCGCAGGGAGCGAATGCACTTTCAGCAGGGCTTTAATTAAACACACAAGAAAATGCCAATTTCTCTCTGCTGAAAAAAAAAAAAAGTGTGACTGGAGTATGTATTTTGGTAAACACCTTCCCGGCTGCTTGGCTCTCCTTCCCCCACTCCTACTCGGAATCGCTTTGGCCTTATAAATCTGTGCGTCGTCATCCTAAGGGCAGTGATCCTGGCTGCCCTGATGGGAACTGAGTGTGCAGGAGTCTCATGACTTGTACCTTGGCTAATGAGGTTGAACAGAGGACCAGGACCAGGACAAGAAATTTCTTAGGAAGTCAGAGATTCAACAAAAAGGAAGAAAGGGGAATATATTTGTTATTCTGGTCTCTACACACCTAAGTAAGGGGCAGTAAGTAGCCAGCCATTTTCTTGCCTGGAATGCCTTTAAAGTGTGCACTGTAGATTTACTGCAGTTCATAATTGTGAAAAAATTGCTTCCAAACATTCCAGACTAGCAGAAGACATAGCTAAGAGCGAGGGACAGGTAACTTCAGTGGACATCCTTGCTACTGATAGCACAGTTACCCATGACTGTCTCTGCACTTAACTTTGGTGAAATGGGGAAATCATAGAGAAGCATGTTGATCAGTGTCTAAATTTGAAATGGGAACATACAGATCAGATTGCATCCTGAGGGCACCAGTGAGAATTTGAGTAATACTCCCTCTGATTATTTACAATGCCAAGTTTGCTTTGAAAGGTTTGGGGTGGACAAAGGGTTTAGACTCAGTTCCTATCATGATTCTCAATGAAATGAAGTCTGATACTGCTAGCTTTAAGGCACCATATTGTCTTCAATGGAACCAGCTCTCCAGGTTTCTTAGGATCTGGGGAGCCAGTGCCTTAGGAGCCATTCTTTTAATAATCCCTGTGATGTTTCTACATTAATGTGGAGGTCCAGAGAGGATTTTTCCAACCTGTTCCAGCTTTAGGTCCTGTTTTTGGCATAGACTATCCCTAGCATCTCTTCCTTGCCTTAGGCTTCATGCATAGATACACCTGCTCCCTCTACTCTTGTCAAGATGCTGTATCCTCCCATGCACCCCTTGAAGAGAAGAGGGGTAGCCTACAGCCTGTCCCTACTCCTACCCTTCCTCCTCCTTTTCTGCTGGAAATATATTCAAGATTGCTTGGCCATTAAAGGTTTACATCATTGGGCTGGGGATGTGGCTCAAGTGTTAGCACGCTCGCCTGGCATGCGTGTGGCCCGGGTTCAATCCTCAGCACCACATACCAACAAAGATGTTGTGTCTGCCTAAAACTAAAAAATAAATATTAAAAAAAATTCTCTCTCTCTCTCTCTCTCTCTCTCTCTCTCTCTCTCTCTCTAAAAAAAAAAAAAGGTTTACATCATTAGGTATAATTACTGTTAAGGACATGGTCAGAAAAAAAGAAATTCAAGCCACAGGAAAAAGGGACAGAGTTCTTATACTATTAATCTGTGATCCCCAGTTTCTGATCATCTTCTGAGATGGCAAAAGGAAGTCACTCAGAATTTCTGTCATCATGCTTTATATCTAAGAGGGATCACTATGAAAAATTTTACAGCAGTTCTTTCCAAAATACCCCTTCCTGAGTTTACGTTTAATAAATGAGTATTTCCTTGACTCCAGTGCTGAGTCAAGCAATTTCTGGGGCTCCTAGACTCAGTTTATACTCAGAAAGCTGTGTAGGCCAAAAATGTCAAGGACATGCCAGGTCTTTAAACCCAGTCCCCTCTCCCAGCACAGACCATGCACTCAGGGTTCACTCTGCTCCCCTTATGGGATTTTCCTTCTCCCCAGTTTCTTTCTGTCGTGGAACCTAGCCTCAAATGGAAAAGTCACACACATACATTGCAAACATAAGTATATTCTCTCTTTTGTTCTCCCTTCACTTTGTTCTACCAAATAAAACAAAGATTGATTAACAACAGCTAAAATGTAATGACACTTTATCAGGCATTTCAGTTTAAATTCTTTCACGTGTTTTAATTTATTTAATTCCCACAAGGATCTTATAAGGCAAATATGGTTGATAATTATATTTTACAGAGGAGAAAAATCATGGCACAAAAATGTCAAGTATGCAGGGCACAGAGGTGCCCGCCTGTAATCCCAGTGGCTCCGGTGGCTGAGGCAGGAGGATTGAAAGTTCAAAGCCAGCTCAGCAATGGTGAGGTGCTAAGCAACTCAGTGAGATCCTATCTCTAAATAAAATACAAAATAGGGCTAGGAATGTGACTCAGTGCCCCTGAGTTCAACCCCTGGTACAAAAAAAAAAAAAAGTTCAGTAACTTTCTGAAGCTTGTTCAGCTACCAAATTATAGAGCCTGGATTTGAATCTAAGAGCCCTGACTCCAGGCCTGAACTTTAAAGTACTCTTCCATACTATAAAATAATTCTACTGCTTAATTGTTAAATACCAGATTATTTTCTTAAGTTATCTTGTTTCAGTTCTTATATTAATGCTGTTAAGTAGACATAATTCATATTTTATACAGAGTGAAACTGAGTTGAGAGTTAAGTGGACCAGGCACTGTGGCACATGGCTGTGATCCCAGCCTGGGGAGGTTTAAGTGGGAGGATTGAAGTTCAAGGCCAGCCTCAGCAATATAGCAAGGCCCTAAGCAACTTAGGGAAACCCTGTCTCAAAAAATAAAATTAAAAGGATTGGGGATTTAGCTCAGTGGCAAAAAGCCTCAGGGTTCAATTCTCATTACCAAAAAAAACCCAAAAAACAAAACAAAAAAAAAAAAACAAAAACAAAAACAAACAAACAACAAGAGAGAGAGAGAGAGAGAGAGAGAGAGAGAGAGTTAGTTAAGTGGCATAGTTAACTAATGGCAGAGGTAAGATTCAAATCAGTTCTGTCTGGTGGCTCTAAGTAGAACCCATTTATTTCAACTCCTGTCCCCTATGAGAAACAAAAAAGGAGTGTTTATTTCAAATTGGTTGCCCAGTTTCATAGTGAGCAAAATTTCCTTGAAGCTACAAGTGTAGCCAGTGCCCCCCGCCCTTTTTTGCCAGCTGATTGTTACTACAGATGACAAGGTGAATCTTGTTAACCTCTTGTCCCTTTGAAATCAAATATTGCATTGAGTTTTGCCTCCTTAGTGAAATTAGCTAATTGGCCATAATACTTTGTGGATTTTAAATGTACTGTAGATGGTTTCTCCCTCAATCAGGGGTCCCTTTTATGGGAAACAATTGTGGCTTCTATATCCTCTAGAAAATGTGAAAACATGTTCTTTGGGGAACTTTTCTGAGACAATGAAACTCTAGGGTTGACCTTTTTTATAAAAAAAAAAAAAATTAAGGTTAATTCAACTCTTGCTTTTCTTCTTTGGAATGTATAAACTCTTGCCTAGGGCCATATGACAGTCATCCCTCTTGACTGGGGATTTTTCATGGCCTTTGCTTCCTTGGTGCAGGAGACCTGGCACCAGAACTTCAGGGTGAAGCTTTCATTTTACATAGCTGCCACTGCCCAAGTGCTAATCTGGAGCAACCCCAAGGTTCCTAGGATCCCTGATTTTGTTTGGAGCATCTTTCTTAAAGGCCATACACTCTAGAGAGAAGGCACATGGATGGTTTCATAATGGTTGTCATTTAGCCCATTAAAATTAATGCAAAATTAAGCATTTGTGCATAAACGCAGGGTTTTTAGGGTAAATATAGGGGATTACAACTAAAAAGAGATTTATAACCATTGGTTTATAAGCACTGGTTTGGAAAGGGGAGAGGAGAAGAGGTTGCTCTGATGAAATATATTGAAGAAAAGGCAAAATATTGTGCCTAAGAAAAAAAAAAGTTCTTGGCCATTAAGACATTTCTGGCCTTTCATAGCAGCCTGGGCGACAGGAATAATGTACAGTAACATATGCTGCAACAAAATTAGGCCTCTAGGAGTGGCGGGCAGCCCCAGCCCTGCTTCTATTCATGGGGCATTTATTTACCCTGTGCATAACTAGAGCTTTACTACAGATATTTAGTTCATCAGATCCTCCCAATATTCCTGTAAAAATAGACATTTTTCTTTCTGACAAACAAGGAGATGCTTGGAAGGATTTCAGCTTCTTGGCCAAGGCCACATGAGGCCAGTTGGAAGAACTGGATTTCAAATGCAGATCAGTCTGATTCCAAGGTCTGTTTATTCTCTTCCCACCCCATCTATTGTTTCTCTATCTATGTGGGTTGCCAAAAAAAGTATTGTTTAGTGTAGCTTTTTATTGTAGCAGCACTGTGAGTCCCTCAAGAACATACTCACATGCTGATAGGAAAAGCCTAAGTGTTATCAAAACGAACAAGAAAATTATACATTTCTCTGTGTGGCAGAGGATAAGCAAGCCCTGCTTTCCTTGATGTGAGATGAAGTCCCACTCACGTGGCTCTCACATGTTGCCAGGCGTCTTGCTGAATACCAAATATTTAGCAGCCCTCATCTAACAGCCCAAAGACTATCTGGCCAGGGTAACTGTAAGTCAAAACTTAATTCATTGCAAAGAGGGATTTACTTGCAGGCTGCTGGGTCTTCTGGGGCTTACCTGATAGAGTGACTGTGTCATCTTCTAGTACTAATTTAGGCTTGGTACTAAATCCTGAGAGGTCCTCTGCTTACTAACTGACCCTATGCCTTGTTTTTAGTTCACATCAATCCTGAAATCCTCTCAAGCAGTTTTTTCTGCTTTGAAATATTAGTTAAGCCCTAACATCTTTACACTGTCCTGTACTCTTGCTATAGTCTTAGAGAACAACCTGTGGTTCATCTCAGGGCACCGAATGGCTAATGCCATCAGGATGGCAAGTGTCCAGAGGAGAAACTTGTGTTGGAGTTGAGGGCATTCTTCTTAATTGAGGCATTGGGCCTCTGACACTGTAGAGGACAACAGTACTTGATTCACAAATCTGCCTGGCAACAGTTGCTAGTGAGCTTCATCGTGATTTAATTCAGCTACTTTTAGCATTTGTTTCTCTTCTATGACCCTTAAAGAATTTTTTAAAATTCCGCCACTCCCTCCATACCACATGTTTTAGATTGATAGCTAATGTTTGTCATCATAAATTTAAATAATCACATGAATGTGATTTATAGAATATTGTAAACTTTGGCATGTACAAACAAAACAATATTATTCATTGAATCAAATAATATCTAAATATGACACTAACTTCAATGTAAAACATGAAGATCTGTAACAAAGGGAAATACTTCTATCTGTAGTAAAACATCATTAAGATTTGGGATTTCCTTTCATTTTCCTTTGTTTTCATTTTCTTGTTACAATAATACAAAATAAGGGCTTTTGTGAAAATGGATGGAGTAGGAATGTCACCTCTAAATGACTGTATGGTACATTCTCTGGTAGATCAGTTTTAGGAAAGCATGCAGACACAGAAGCTGCAGATCGTCATTTGCTCTTGTCATTCCTGCACATTCTTTAGAAAGACTTTGTGGGGCGAGTGGTGTACAAAAGCCAGTTTGAAAACTGCACATTTGACTGGCCCAGGTGCCTTGTGTGGGGGTTAGTGTGGAATAGGTACTAGCAATCAGGCACTGCCTGTGTCTCTGTGGCTCCAGTTAAAGATGGGTAGGTGGAAAGGAATCGCGTAGAGCAGTTGGTGTCATTTCCTGCTCTCAACTAGAGGTGACTGTGTGGACAGCTCTTTCCTCTATTTAATGATTTTCAGTAAGAGATGGGCCATTCTAGGATGTTTTTAGATTAGTGGTTGTCAGCCAGGATCATTTGGCAAAGATCCTGGGAACATTTGGCAAAGCTTGGAGACGTTTTTGCTTATCACAGTTGGGCAGAGGGGCTGCTACTATCATCTACGAGGGAGAGGTCAGGGCTGTGGCTGAACATCCTACAGTGCACAGGACAGATCCCACAGCAGTGAACTACCTGGCTCCAAACATCAATGACACCAAGGTTGAGATGCCCTCTTTCTTGGGTTTTCTCATTGAAATCTTCCTGTGCAATTTTTCCATTTGTTTGATCTTTTACCAGATAACAAGAGCACACCATGTAAGAGGCAGCATAAAGTAGTGGGAAGAAGTGGTGGGATCTCCTACACATTGCCTTATGAGAGCCTCAGCTCATCCATCTGTAAAATGGGGATAATAATGCCCACTTATGATAAGCATCATGAGGATTATAGACATGAGTGTACAGGTTCCAATTCATGAAACATAATCAATGCATGAAAGATGGTGTTTTCTTTTATCCAGTAGCAATTTTCATGCATAAGGCTTCTCTTCTCTGAAATGGGCATGATCTTCAAAATAAATAAAACTCCTTGGAAATAAAGGTTTGCTTTTTGAAAAAAACAAAAAACAGACTCTTTGTTTATACTTACTTATGTACATTCCTCCCTCCCTTTTAGACTCTAGATTTCCTGAAACATCCTTTTCTCTTCCAGCACAGGGTCCTGCGCACAGTATATACTCAACAAGCTTTAGTTTGACCTGAAGTATTAGCCAAATAAATCCCACTTAATTTTCTTTTTCTTATAAGACTGAATCCTTTCCCCTTGGACCATTTTCATGTGTTTAGTAAAAACAGTCACTTCCTGAAGCGTAGCTCCCATTTGTGTCTGGTTCCAGTGTGAATGTGGGCTTGGTAATGCCTAGATTTCTGAAAGCCTTGCCTTCCTGCATCAGGATCATGTGGAGCACTTCTGCTGGGGCAAGAGGAGTCTTGGGAACTTTTTGTTCTAGAAATGACAGGCAGGATGGCTTGAGTCTTGTGTTTTGTTCTGCGAACCCCTCAGGCTAATTCTTTTGATCTGGCTTTGATCTGACACTCTGCTGAGCTGTCCAGTATTTGGGTTCCTTTCAGATGGGAGCAGGGGAAATTTTGATTCATTATCAGATTTATATTTTATTCTGTCCAGAGAGAAGCTACCAGTAATAAGCATATTTTAAATAGCTCTAATGAGTTAATGAGGACACGCATTTGTCCTTTGCCTACAGTCTTCTGCTGTAAGAGGAATGCCTGCTGGATTGTCTGCTCAGACCTGAAATAGAGCCCTTTTTTTTTTTTTGTTGGACAAGATGAAGATTTTACTAATTGAATTGGAATGAAGTCCTCTCCTTTAGAGTACAATTTTAGATCCTATAGTGTGCCATATGGAAGCTTTTAAGTGTTTATCATGTTGTTGAATGTTAAAATGAGCCTGAGTCTAGAGAATGGCCTGAAATTCTGTCCCAGAACCCACTTGTGGAATGTCAGGAGTTGTTGGGTTTGGATGACTGAAAGGGCGGAAGGCCCTGTGGGGAATGTGTGTTTTGACACGGTGTCCTCATTTAAAATGACGGTGCCTCTCTTATTTCACCATCCGCCCCATTAGTATCAAAATAGCAAGGGGTTGTGGGAATTGGAGTGTATTTTGTGGAAGAAGAATAACAGGAAAACTTCTCTGCCTGATTCCTTTAAAAGTGTGACTTTGTTCACTTGTGGAAGGTATAGGTTACAGCTGATTGGGGAAGAGGATCTCTCTGTTTGAATGCCTTCAGGCTCAGAGGAAAAGTAGAATTTATTTACATAAGTTAAAGTGCCAAACTAAATCTCCCAATGCAAATATGGACCACCCCAGGACAGAGTAAGGGCCAGGTTTGGGGTTTTGAATGCTTACAGATTTTCTTAAATTTTTTAATATTTATCAAATACTGCTGAAAAGTAATTGGCATATCAAGCAATGGTGAAATCCCATATCTCATACCATATAATTTAAAGGTGGAAACTATTCTCATTTTCCCCAAGGATTCCCCACCCCCCACCTTTTTTTTTTTTTTTTTTTGGTACTAGAGATTGAACTCAGGTCAAACACAGCCACATCCTTAGTCCTGTTTTGTATTTTATTTAGAAACAAGGTCTCACTGAGTTGCTTAGCGCCTCCCGTTGTTGCTGAGGATGGCTTTGAACTGGTAATCCTCCTGCCTCAGCCCCTTAAGCTGCTGGGTCACAGTGCCAGGCAAGGGTCCCTTGTTTTTAAAGGTAAAATATGGGAAAGTCTAAAATTTGAAGGCCAACACATTATAATAGATTTTATTTAAAGAAAATAGAAAAGTCAGGTTACAAGGCAGTTTCTTGGTTACTTGGGGAAAACCTTACTTTGAGGATGGGTCAGAGCATTGGAAACTGCACCTCCATACCATGATTACCTTCCCAAATGCCAGGCAGGTAGATTAGGTCAGCACATGGCGAAGGTTCTCCATACTCTCTGGTGGCAAATAGAGAGTGGAAGTTGCTTTAACTGGGGCATGTGTTGAGGTGACCATGTGGTTCATGTTGGCAGTTGTCTCTTTCTTCTTTACACTCTCCTCACAGGACGTTCCACAGCCATGTCTGTCTGGGGATGGTGAAAGAAGAGTACTTAGCAGTTGCCAGCATCAATTTGAGGAAGGTGGAAGTAACAGGAATCCTGGCTCACTGGGGTGAATTTAGGCCATGGGGCTGTGGCGGGGGCTCTATTGAATAGGTTAGGCTGGGTCACGATGCAGAAATAACTCCCAAACCTCATCCCAGTGGCCCAACAAAAGACTTTTCTCGCTCATTTTACATGGCCAGTGTGGGCCCACAGGGGCTCTGCTTACCCTATTCACCAAGACCCATGCTGAGAGGCTTCATCTTGGACAGCACGTCCCCGATCTCTATAGCAAATTGCATACTGGATATTAAACCCATTCCAGAGGTGACACAGGACAAACTCTGCCCACAAGTCATAGGCCAAAGACAGTGTTCCGTCCTTGCCTAACTTCAAATAAGTCCTTCAGAACAGTCCTATGGGAGGAAACTGGAATTTTTGTGACTAATACAAATGACTGAAAAGGAGGGATTTACATGACATGTGCCATTTTCTGTTGTTATCCATGGGCTCTAAGAAGCATCCCTAAGGATACAACCTGGTCTGTAGCCACAAGACCATTCAACTCTAAGTAGCACATGAAAGGATGCTCATTTAGAATCTAAAATGCATTTGCATGATTTTAGCATCATGAGCAATAATAGGTCCCTGGAAAACAGAGCTTCTAAATCTAGACTATTTTTTTTTTTACTAACAATGAATTTAAAAAAATATGTGTAGGGGTGAAAATTAGCTTCTTCGGTAGTTTTTCAATTGTAGTAAAAAATATTCATGGAGTGCCAGCCATGTGAGTGTTTGGTGGACACATGGAAGTGAACAAGTTGTAGATCTTAAGAACTGTTATCTAATCAGAGAAAAATAGAAAAGTTTAATATCAATAACATGGTCATATGCTGTCAGGTGTATCACATATCAAATGGTGATCACTTATGGTAAGATGTGATAAATGCCTGATAGAGGTTTAACAAAGTACAATGGGGAATCAAAGAAGGACAGTGATTAAGAATTAAGTGAATAATCACCTTAAATTTTCATGCTGATCATACATCAGTGTTCCACTTTTATTGATGTTTTAGTCTTCATCTTCCTCCCTTTTCTTAGACTTAATTTGATCCCAGGAAAAAATATAAAGTAATTATGATTGAAAGGTACTAGAGAAGCATGACTTCACTTACTAGATATGTGTTACTTTGCCTCTCTTACATTCTTTGTTTGTAAAACAGGTCTGATAAAAAGAGCATCCACCTCTTAGTATTGTGACAAAGTTTGAAAGAATAAAATCCCCTTAATTTTTTTGCTTCTATTTTTTTCTCTTGAATCATTTTGATACATTTAATATAAAAGCTTGACTTCCTGAAATGAAGGAAATGACCGGTTAGGTATCAAGGCCCAAAATGAGCATGGGTTTGGCCAACCTTGACACTCTGGAAAGCTGGCCTTCCTGAGTCAGGATCAAGTGGAGCCTTTCTGTTTACCCAGGTGGGTTGTGCCTGGTTCACAGTAAATAACTTTTTCGGGTGAGAATTCAAGTCAGCATTTTTCCTGGCCCAGGAGGCAACCTTATTCTAGAGAGCTCTGGAGTTTCAAGCTGGTTTCTCTTCTGATCTTGTATTCTGGTCTGTTGAAGGCACATTTCCTTGTTCCCTTATACCCATCCTCATCACTTCAAAGCCATGTTAAGTTCAAATCTAATGTAGTACAAATTCTTCGTGGCTGAACCCTGGGACATCGGCATGTTTGATTCCAAAAAGTTCGAAGGTCATGTGCTTGGAGTCAGTGTCACAGGCAAAAGTATGACAGTCAGACTCTGGGTACTATGGATGGAGAGCTGGGTGGTTCCTTTGGTAGATGTGCACATTCTGTGTCCTCTAGCTCTTCTTTGGCTCCCCCCTCTACCACTCCTTATATATAAAATAGGAGGAACTGAAGGGATCCCGTTCTGAGCCTATGGGATGTAAGAAGGTGAAGGTCTAAGTACAAAGACTCCATCTTTGGAAATGAGATATGAGGACACCTATCAGATGTGGCCCAAACTTCTAGTGAGAAGCATTGAATTCATATCAACGTAATAGAGAACCATTGATTGACTCAAGCTGTTCAAACACTGGACAGCTGTTGCGTTGTGAATTCTCCATAACCGGAGGAGACCAAGTGTGTCCTGTTCAGTGAGGATCATCTTGAAGAGACTCACTGATGAGAGGTCAGGGTAGTATTTGGTAATTTCTATATTATTTTTCTCCAAATTTGAGAACCTGTGATTCTGTGGACTAGACAGAGCCTTACCTCACTCTTTTCACTTGGGTGTAGCATAAACAAGGGGTAGATGCCGACCTGGAAAGATAAATGTAATGATGTATTCTACTTCCTTTCCCTGGGACCCATTCAGGTTGTAATAGTCACTCGATTGACAATCATTAAATTCCTGTTACATGGAATTTAATGGTGTGGTTGGAAGCAGCAGATGTCATTGAAGAACGTTGAGTAACTTGTAACAACCACTAAAAGCAAACAAGAAATGCCATGGCTCATTTCATTCTTAACTGGCCACACCACCATGCAGGTGAGGGTTCATTAATTCATTAATTTATTTGCTCATTAGGTAGTCTCTTAACATATCCTGATGATGTTTGGGATCTGATCTGCCATCTCCAAAACAGAGGCTAGGTGAAGGCATCATTTCAAAAGGCATAAGCCAAAAATCCCCAAATACCATGAAAAACAGAAAAGCAAGAGATTACTTGAGGGATGAGTTCTCACCCTGCTTATATTATGTGAATAATATATTATACATGCTAAGGTATCTGTTTTCAGGCTTAATTTCTCTCGTTTTCACTCTATACAGGAAAGGTGTGATATGTTAAGTGAAGTGTGAATTCTAGTTCTTTGCATTGATTAACACATTTGTGTAGATTGGGATAGTCTTAACATAGAAATGCTTGGTTTTTTTTTTTCTAAATCCCTTACATGTTTTGTAAATAAATAATTTTCTTTTGCAGTGAGGTGGGACCAAAGGCCAGAAACAATTGCCCTTACTCAGTTATAGCTTGAAAGTACAGCACTGAATGCCCTCTTTCCACTTTCTCCCCCATTGTTCTTCCACTGCTCTGACACCAGTCAACCATATGCCACAGTCCACTGACTTGTGCTTTTCCCCAAACACAGGCTGCTGCCCCCTGTGCCTGTCATTTCATTTACACTGCTCTCCTTCCTCAAGACATGCTCTCCTGGTTCATATCCTACCCACACATCAGTCTCTGGTTCTTGCAACTGCTCCTTTAAAAAGCCTGTTCTGTCCTGCAGTTCCTTGGGCTTTACATGTTGGCATGTACTTATTCCATTCTCCCTTGCAAAGTTGCAAGTGTTTTCAGATCCTTTCCTATTACAAGCTTTTTGAGACAGACTCTATCTTGATCCTTTTTGTGAGTCCTACAGTATCTAGAACAGCACTTTGTAAGGGCTTGGTAAGTATCCATTCAACTGAATTAACATACAGATACATTTAGCGTCCTGGAGTCAACAACTACTCAGTCTTCCTGTCTTTTAGCAAATTAAAAAGTTTGGTTGATTTAATTTTCTGGGGGGAGGGGTGTGAATAAAAGATTTTATTTATTGCTTTGTAAAGCAAATGTGAATCTCCCTGGTTTAAAAGGCATGAGAGACATTGCTCAGACACTGAGGTATTTTCTTCTTTCCTTACATAAGAACAAATCATCCTTCCCTCATTCTCGGTTCTCACTCCCTTCCTGCAGAGAGTTACTGTGCAACAGGGACTGGATCTGTGGAAAAGAGAGTGCTCTGATCCGTGAAAGAAATTGGCATTAGGTGACTATATGTACATGTGTGTGGGTGCATGCTTATGTACTGAGAATATGACCAGCCTACATTGGTTGGGCATCAACATCTTCATCTGTAGTGAGTTGTCATATTGTAGCCATGGAGACAGACAAGGTCAGGGCCAGCAGTTAATTAACTATACAGATAGGTGGGATTAAGATCTGACTCTTCATTCTGAGAGTGGGTATATTAGATTAGTCTTAAGTAGTCCAAATTCTCCAGCAACTCAGTGATGAATAAATACACAACTCAATATAAGTATATATTATATATGATACCACAGATGTAATATGCCACCTTCCTAACTTGCCAGGAGAAACCCAGCTTCCCATGGGATCATAGTTCTCTTGCTTGAGAACTCAGATTGCTAGGCATTTGGTATCCCGTCTGAGCTGGGCATGGTTGGGACATTCACCTAAAATCATTCCAAAGGCTAAGTCTAGATGTGGCATGGGCATTGGAAAACCAAGCAGATGGTCTCATTATGTAATAGATTCAAAAGGGCAGAAAAGGGAAGTTAATAGGTGTGGTAATAATATGTCAAGCAAGAACATTGGATTGAAGCCAAAGAGTTGAGAGGGAGGGTTGGAGAACAGATCTAGGGGAATTCTGAAGCCAGTAGAGCTCTGATCCTTTTACGAAGGGTATGGCTGGGAAGAGAGGGAAGAGCTCACTCAGGTACATTATTGAAGCCAAATTTGTTCATGTGACAAATATTTATTGAAGATCTAATCTGCACCTGTCACTATCCTCAGGACTGACAGTACATCAGAGAATGTATTATGGACAAAATCTCTGCCTTCATTGGAGCTTAAGTTCTAAGAGGAGGGACGAACAATGAAAAATATGTAATCATTAGGTTGCAATATGCATAATGAAGAAAAATAAGGCGATGAAAAAATCTTGGGAACACACGGGCAGTGAGGGAGTAGTTTTCTCTTTTAAGTTAAGTAAGGCCTCAGTGAGACGAAGTTTGAATTACGACTTGAAGAAGAAAATCATTCAGATACTTAGGGGAAAATGGGATAACAGCAGAGGGAATAGTAGATGCAACCTTGAAAGGTGTACTGATGTTTTTGAGGAGCAGCAAGCAGGCCAGCATGTTTGGAGATGAAGCTAAGAAGATATCAGTGTTGGAGAGGTTGAATTGCATAGGACCATGGAATCCATTATAAAGACTTTGTCTTTTTATTGATATAGGAACCACTGGAAAGCTGTATGCCAAGAAGTGACATGATTTGATTTGTGTTTTAATGAATCACTGTAGCAGCTGTGTAGAGAATGGGCTGCATAGAAGGCTGAAGGATAAATATGAGAACTTTTTGGGGAATTTTGCAATAATATGGGTGAAAGCTGATGGTAGCTTAGACTGAGTGATAGCATATGATGTTATACAAAACAGTTTATGAAAAGGACTGGAAAGGAGAGCTCAAATAACTTGCTAATGGGTTGGATTTAGGTTCTGACAGAGAAATCAGGGAAGACACCAATATTTTTGGCTTGATTTACTGAAAAGTTGCATTTGTCTTAATCAAGATTGGGGAATTTTACTGGTTGGATGCACATGGGACCAGAGCACAGGAAACAGTCTTCAGGCTGGGCCTTGTGGTGACTCTCCTAACAGATGCAGAAAATAGATGTCAACCGTTCGCCAGGGTACCCTGTTCCCTACACATACTGCAGAAAACCTGAAAAATTCATGTCCATTCTCCTACCATTCAAGACTCCTCCTTTAACTGCACAGTTTTTATTTATTAATTACGTGGAGTTTTTCATTACATTGGATCAGCCCTAGCTCTGTTGTGGTTTTCCATGACATTTGGCATTGTCCTTCAAATTCTTCAACTTGAGACACATCCTGTCTTTCAGGATAAGATCCAGTGCAACTCTGAAAAAATGACCATGCTATATTTCAGTTATTTCCAAATTCTTGGAGAGTACCTTACTATCCTCACCTTTCACTGCCTCTAATGTTGTCCCTCAAATCAGATAAGTTGCTTTTATGTCTCCATTCTGCTGTTTTGCAATGCTGTGACTCGGTGGGAAAGGTCTAATTGCAGCGATTAGAACTTTTGCAGTGATTGACTTTGCATTCAAGAAATAGTGTGGAATAGGAGCAGCAGCTTAACAAGGAAAAAAGATGATAGAATTGATCATGTAAAATAGCTACTTCCTTTGGATGTTATGTTGCTGCTTAATGTGGTCTTGAAAATTGAGATATAATTCTTCTTCCAGTTTAAAATTCTTTCTGCCAAAACTGGTTTTCTTTAAAAGCTAATATATACAAGCCTACATCCTATTTTCACACAGAGAGACAGATGGTTGAAACTCACTGTAGCTAAATTTAAAAAAAAAAGTTTGAATAAAAAAAATACATGTAGTATCAGACAGGTTTAAGCCTTTTAGGACTGGTTGAGAAATCTGTTCTGAATGCTGTCTCATACCATGGAGTTATCCATTCATGTACAGAATGCTATGTGCTGGGCCAGTTTAGGGGATTTGCAGGCAAGCTTTTCAGATAGATATTTGCTTTCTAACAGAAATATAAAGGTTATGCTGATGGGACAAATAGCCAATTCCCAAATCCTAGAGTGGCATTCTGCATTTATGCTGACATGATCTGCAGGAGACATGTATGGTCCTGGATTTCTGGCAGTATTGATTTTCTACACTCTTATGGGCATATAAGAGTAGCTGGAAAAGTGGATTAATCTTTCAAAGTGCATCCGCCTAGAAGTGCTTTTGCCCTGAAGTACTCAGGGACTTATTGTATGTTTTCATACTTCCATTTGCTGGTAGATTTAAACAAGTAGAGCCAGGTTTGCTTTGGTCAGTCTATGGTTGATTTTCCCATCAACACTTTGTGAGTGAATTACACGCTACTTGTGTACCCACAGAGTAATCTCTTGGCCCTTAGTTTCGTCAGAGCCTGGGAACCTCTATGGTATTGTTCTCTGTCTGCCTTAACATGTTTTATAAATATCATCATGATCCATGAGTGTCATAACATGTAAATTGTTGGCTGAGAAAGAACAAATATAGAGATAAATTTAGAATTTAAAATTTATCAGTCTTAAAAATGATGTACCTCAACCAGGCATGGTGGTGCATGCCTGTAATCTCAGCAACTCCGGAAACTGAGATAGGAGGATTGCAAGTTCAATGCCAGCTTCAGAAAATTACTAAGACCTTAAACAGTGTCGTGAGACCCTGTCTCAAAGTAGAAAAATAAAAAAAGCTAGGAATGTGGCTCAGTGGTTAAGCACTCCTGAGTACAATCCGTAGTACAAAAAAAAGAAAGAAAGAAAGAAAGAAAAGAAATGATGTAGCTTAATACATCTCAAACTTTTAACTTCAACTAACAATAATAAATATGTGTATATAACACATGAATGTGTATGTGTGTATCCAAAACAAGTTATTAAAAATATTTTTAGTTGTAGATAGACACAATACCTTTATTTTATTTTTGTACTTGTATGTGTTGCTGAGGATTGAATCCACACATGCTAGGCAAGCACTCTACCACTGAGCTATGACCCCAGCCCCAAACCCATTTTTGTGAAATGGTATTTGCTCTTATCATGTATGGTGCATTCTAATTGTTTTAATTTGCTAAATAACAAAAATTGCTGCCTGTGACTAACTTGATTTCATAACTTGCCAGTGAATTGCAACCCATGTTTTAAAAGGTTGATGCAGTGTGTATTATATGGTAGTAATAAATTATCTGGTCTGGTACTTGCACAGATGTTTTTGTGTTTCCCTTCTGCCTACAGAGAAGTTCAGACCCCTTTGAAGCATGGTAGAGCAGACCTTTGGCTGTAGGGTGACCAACTCATCCAGTTTGGCTGGGGTTCTCTTGGTTTTAGCACTGTAACATGCTCAGTGAGGTTACACCCTCAGTTTTGTGCAAACTGGGGTGGTTGATCATCCAACCTTAGTGATCTGATCTTGGACTGAATTTCCAGTCTCATCTTCCTTGACCTTCTTTTGTACTGTGTGCCATCCATATCAAGTCTTTCTCATCCCTGCATCCCCACACTTGTCCATGCATCCTCCTCTGCCTGGGATGCACTGCTCACCCCTGCCTTCCTCAGCTACAGTCTTCCTCTGTGATGGTTTAGTTCACTTACTCCATGGATATCTGTCTCATATGTTCTGTGAACAAAGGGGTGGTTACAGGCAGCATGGATTTATGATATCTTTAGTAGCTCTGAATTTTTCTCAGCAGTCTTATTCTTTTTTACCTGTAGAATGAACACTGGAAGGAAAACATGATGTAAGTGGGTGACAGTGGCAAAGACAGAATATAAAGGAAGTAGAATAAACCTACAAAGGTGCCAAGGCCAAGGAAGTAGGGCAAGGGAAGGTGAGAAAGTATAGCTGCAGGACTCATAGCAGTTAAGAGCCTGTGCTGTGGAGATGGGTTTGAATCCTGACTCTTCACTTGCCTAAGTCATTGGCTTTGGGTGTCTGTCTACACATCCCTTTTCTTTCTGTGCTCTTCCATCCATCATAACTTCAGCAGGGACTGATGGTCCCTGAAGTTGGATAGGCTCAATCACAAGTGCATATGTATTTTATAACTGATTTGGAACAGCACTGAATTAAGTGAGTGTGAGATGTAGAGATAATCTGAATAACTTTTATTTTTTAAGAAGATCAAAACAAGATGGCTTCTTGTGAACGTACATATTGCTGACTTATATTAGGGGAATCTGCTTTTTACTTTATTATTGAACATTAAAATTTTTCCTTCCCTAGTTTTTTAAAGTGGATCTTAACTGACTTTCCTTTAGTATGATAGTTTAATATTTTTTCTCACTTGGGAGCTGCAAAAACATCTTGGAGCTGAGATCACCTGCATCCTCAAATAGGAAGACTGTGTGCTCACTGCAGGCAGGCTTACTGGCCAGTGCTGGCTTGACTTAGTTCTCTTGCATAGAAAATCTGGCCCCTTTATAAGGACAGCAGGTCAAGACTCCAAGTCAAAGCTAAAGCTAATCATGTCTGATGATTTGCTTGTTATCAGGTATTTTAAAGATCAGTCCCTCAGGTTACCTTGGAGTAGTTTATTTTTAGACATGTTCATTTATCATTTTAGCAACTCAGAGAAAACAGCTTCAAGTGCTACAGAGGCTCTGTTCTACAGCACAGATTTTTTTTTTTTTGCATCCATTTTAAAGAGAAAGCCCAGGTATCAACACAATAATTTATCCTCAAGGCATTTGGTACAATAAATCCTAGTTTGCTGAGAGAAACAATGGAGTCTGTCAATTATAAATTGAATGAATTTGCTAAATAATCCTTTTAGATTCAGAAATCAGGTTATTAGGGAAAAATATATCAATGAATCTATAAGGATAGTGGCTTAGTAAGAGATAGTTTAACGGATGAAGCGGTGCTAGGAGTGGGTGTTTGTTGCACATTTGTACTGGCGGGTGAGAAAATGAATTTTTTCTACCATGGGAATAAAGATTTGTTGCATAATAAGGAAGAATTTCTTTGAGCTTGGTCATTCAAAAGCATGGCACAGTGACCTAAATTTTTGATGACTAGAAAATCTCCAAAATTTTAGTGAAAATATGGAAGATTTCCCATTTATATATAATGGTTCTTTAGCCATTCAAGAAATATTTGCTGAGTACCCATGGCTAGGCACCAGTGGTACACAGATAATTAGATGTGGCTATTGCCTTAGAAGCTTTAAGTCTAACAGGAGGAGAAAATAACATCAAAAAATAATATAGTCACCATTGTGGTACCTGTTCTAGCAAAACCATACACAGGGCACTCTTGGGGCACCAGTGCCCAAGCTTGTAATGGTGTTCACACCACACTACTCCAAAATATGGGACCTAAGGGTATTGAATATGTTAAGCTAAAGGAATTCGAGAAAGAGCATAGGCAAGAAAGACAAATCTTTCCCCGCCTTCCTCTAAAGCATATCAGGTTATAAGACCCCCATGGAGGTGCCCCCTTTCCATTCCCAAAGCAGAGGAGCATCCTTATCTCCAAAGTCACAGGGACACAGGAATCTGAACACTCAGACCTTGCTAGGGTTTCCCCCGTTTATTACCTTTAGGTCCCACTCTTTTTGCCCTACCATATCTTCCTATGACTCTTCATTCTTCATCAGACCTATTTAAAAACACTCAGGTAACTGTTTCTACAGGCCTTCATTTCCTTATGAAGGCTCCAGTGCCATGTAAAACTTATACTAAAAACAAAACTGTATGGTTTTTCTCTTGTTAATCTGTCTTTTGTTAAACGGTCTCCAGATAATGAACCTAAGATGGGTACAAGGAAAAGATGTTTTTCTTCTCTGACTCTTGATGCACTGGGAAGGCCTTCTGAGTTGAAACAGAAATGCCAATAAGAATCTTTAGGTAATGAGTGGGAAGAAAAGCATTTTCAGAGTTTGTGAAATTACAGAGGTATGTGTCAGTACAATGTGAACTAGGGAGTGGAGTGATCTAGAGACGGAGAGATGGGAAATAAGAACTCTTAGGTGCCATGATGTGGAGTTGATGTATATGTTGTAACTAAAAGGGAGTCATAGCTGTTTCAAGTGTACTCATTAGATTTGAGTGACAGAAAGATCACCTTGACTCAGTATAGATGTTGTCTCATGGAGGGAGCAATATTATCATGGAGAGAAGAGGTGTTAGGTGAGTATCACCTGTCAATGATGAAGCAATGATGAAGATTGCCATTGGGTAGTGTGAATGGGACATAGATAGGAGAGCTCGGACTTGGAAATACTGCATGGTAAAGTTTGGAGGACTGTTGAAAATTGGCTGTGGGATATAGTGAGCTGAGGATTTGGGGGCTGATCAAGGAAAACAAGAACATGAGATGGCAGCATTGCACAATAAGATTTATTGGGTGGTACTTGGAAAGGATTGCATAAGAGAGGAAGTCCCTCACAGCAGATCTTATAGGGATAGCATCATGGCCATAACCCAGAAGGTGAAGAAGGCAAGGGAATTTCCTGAAGAGAAGGGAGTGGAAGACGAAGACTGTGTGCATAAGGTGGGGAGCCTGGGTGAGAGAGACCCAATCTTCTATAGCCTCAGGGCTGGTCTTATCTATGGCTAGCAGATGTTGGGAGAAGTTTTGCACAGTATGAGAAATATCCAGGCTCTAAATGGCTAAAAACATGCTTATATGAGCTCCATTTAAAGCAATAGTGTGTGTAAGAAATTGTGTTTGGGGTAAGTAGGCTTTCAGCTAATGCTATGAGCCTGCATAAAGGAAAAATATGGACGCCAATAGACAGGTGCCATCTTTAACTTATTAATACAGCCAGTGTTGATTGAAAGCCAACCATGTACCCAAGCTGAGGAGCCACTATACCAGTTCCAAAGTAAAGTTACGTGATGATCTGTGAAGAATTGCCCATTTCCATGTGTTCCTTGAGAGTATCTGTTAAGATTGAGATGCTCCCTTGTATTTTAGAACCTCTAGGGACACAGAAAATTTTCTGTTATCTAAAGTGTAATGGTAGGAGCCTTCTTGGTTTTGTTTCTTGTCTGATACCTGGCCTAGGTGGATGATTCCTCTTTCCCATCAATTTTGACCCAAATGTATGTGTTTCCAAGAGATACTTTTGGAAGGTCTTGCATCTTTCTTCCTTCTAGTTTTCCCTGTGATGTACCCCTAAGCATGCCCATCTTCTTTTTTCCAATTCTATTTCCTAGTTCCTCTTATGCCCTAATTCATATAGACTCAATTCCAAAATACTTCCCTCTAGTTGTCCAAACTCTTCCATTTCTAGTTCATGCTCTTCAAGGATTCTACTTAAAGTTATCATTTCCTGAGGACTCTTGATATCATCTGAGTGTTTCCTGAGGAAAGATGTTCTAGGATATGAATGGCTGATTCTCTTAATTGGGGAACAATCCTTTTCTCAAAGAGAAGCATTTTGAATCTCTAAATTGGTGGAATGCACAGTAGGATTCAGGAATAAAATAAAAAATTTCAGAACTTTTTGGCAAAGATAACAATGGCTTTTGAGTCTTTTAAGGATAAGAGCTCTTATCCCCATTCTGCTAACTAGATGAGAGGGCAGATACCCTATGGATTGATTTTCCTCTCTAGCAAATGGGTGCTGTGCTAAGTGTTTGAGTCTCTTCTGTTTAATACACTGCGATTGCCAATGCTCAAGTTATAGGTTAAGCAGTACAATTTAAACCACTCAGAATCATGAAACAGTGGAAGTAGAACTAGAAACACTGTGCAGACAAAGCCATCTGAAACACATCTCACAAACTCAGCAAGAGTGAAACGAAAGGCTTTCTTTTAGACATATTTTGATTTGGCTTCTTAGTTAAAAACTTACACAATAAGAGTAAAATTGAGAGCAGCCTGGGAGAATCAACATGAATATTTAAAACTATGTATGATTGAGATAGTTGTTTTTCCAGAACAGTAGTTCTCTACTGACATAAATAGATTCTTCCTTTGCAGATGATTCTCCTGAAGTACTTGAGATCACCCAGTATTGGGCTTTGGTTTTATGACTGGGAATTTTCAGTGGCAAAGGCTTTCTTAAGTGGTGTTAGCTCTTCCATGCAATTTACATGTACTGTCAACAGGTGGTGATAAAGAACAATGGCAAGATTGGACTGGAGGTGGACCATTGGGGGTCCACTATAAAGGTCTTTAAAAGGAAGAGCTTTCTTTAGATTAAAATGAGTAAAATCTAGAATAAGTAAACATCAAAAGGGAAGAATTATTTGATAAAACTCTTCAAGAATAAGGAGACTGAAAATTGATCAAATTATGTTTTTATGTATGTATGAATATGCCATAATGAGACCAGGCTGCATGCACAATATGCACCAATTTAAAAGACTTTTAAAATTTTCAAATTAGGGTCTGGGGTTATGGCTCAGTTGTATAGCGCTTGCCTCGCATGTGCAAGGCCCTGGGTTCGATCCTCAGCACCACATATAAATAAATAAATAAATAAACAAACAAACAAATAAATAAATAAATAAAGTAAAGGTATTGTGTCCAACTACAACTACAAAAAAATATTAAAAAATTTAAAAAATTTTTAAATTAAACCTCAAAACAAACAAATGAGAGAGTAAGGAGATCAAACGTGTCCAGTTCTTACTCTTTCCCATAATGGTTATGAACTTGGCTAACTACATCTCAATTTCCCTATTGATGAGTAATATGCTATTACCAGATATATAATCTTTGAAGTTTTTATTATGAAATAAACATGCATAATTGTAATTATTAGAACAATCTTAGCCAAATTCAAAGGACAAAAGGTAAAATAAAGTTTCACACAGAGTAGTCTATAGTTTACTAACAATTGTCTTTGCTTATATCACAACCAGGCTAAAGCCATTTAATATGCATGTGTGTGTGTACACACACATATTGTGGGAAAAGGGGATAGGGAATGAGAAAAGGCTTCTTGATTCATCTGCCTTATCTCTTGCCTAGCATAGACAAGTGAGAAATCATTCACACATAGTCTATGGGTCCTTCTCCTCACGGCCTCACTAACTCTACTTTTCCTCATACTATATATATCCTGAGGTCTTAGATCTTCCTGGTACTTCTAGATCTGTTAGTTTATAGACACTTAGTTCCATCTTGAATTTTCTATGTGATTTTCAGTGATTTTAATACTGTATCTTTCCCCTTTCCTCAAAGGAAAAAGTGCAAACTCCCTCCATTTAGGTTATTTATATAAATATTTAGCAGCACTTTGTTAAGAAAATGTCTCTCCAGGTTTTAGAATCAGCTCCATGTTATCATAAGTGTGTTAAGTCAGATGGCAGTCTAGGGAACCCTGGAGGACCCAAGACACATTCAGGATTTGTAAAGGCAAAACTATTTTCATAATAACAATAAAATATTTTCTGTGATTTTTCATCATGTTGATATTTTTAGTGACAATGTAAAAGCAGTGATGAGAAAATTGCTGATGTCTTAGTAGGACATGAGGTAGTGGCACCAAACTTCTAGCAATGGCAGCAAACTCCACTGCCGCATAGTCACAGCGTACATAACCCAGTTTCCCTTAAGAATGTTCTTCATGAAGTAGAAGAGATATTAGCTGTATTCAATCTCTAGATGTGTGTCCTACTGTGGGACAAATGGGAACACATAAAGTAGTTCTGCTACCTCCCAGAGTTCAGAGTTGTCTAAGGAAAAGCCTTTATGCAATAGTTTAAATTGTGAGTTCCTTAGCTCCCTTTTGTTATAAACTCTATTATTTACTTGAAAAAGTTAACTGACAAAACTATGTTTATTCAGACTTCACTAATTGGCAGACATTTTCGCAAAAATCAATGCCATCAGCTGTCACTTCAAGAGGACAACTGACAATATTTGTTGATAATGATGAATTCTTGAGCAAAAATTAGAAAGATTTTATGTGTCACTACCATAAGCTTGAGAGCATTACCATACCTATAGGCTTTTCTGGGGAGATTGGTAGTGATCTTACCGAACTTGATTTTCAGATGTTTTAAGAAACTGTTGTTTTTTGACTTTTGATATGAAATCAAAGAAAATCCACAATTACCTGAAGAGGATATTAAAATACTCATCTGTTTTCAAACTACATATCTGTGTACAGCCAGATTTTCTTCACATACTTCAATTAAAATAGCATGTCACAACAGATTGCAGAAGTAGCTATGAGAATCCAGTTGACTTCTGTTACATGAGATATTAAGAAGATATGGGAAAATGTAAAAGAATTTGGGATTGGGGTTATGGCTCTGTGGTAGTGCGCTTGCTTAGCATGTGTGAGGCGCTCGGTTCGATCTTCAGCACCACATTATAAAAAAAAAGGTATTGTGTCCAACTACAACTAAAAATATATTTTTAAAAAATGTGAAAGAATTATACTATTCTTACTGCTTTTTGTCTTGGATGACATAGGTATTCTTTTCATAAAAATGTTATATGAATAAGTAACAAGGTTTTCATTGTTTTAACATTAATCATTAAAAAATGATCCCAGTGTTAATTGTTAACAAGGGTAATATGGATATAGTCCATATATATGAAAGCTCTTAGAAGTCTTGGATTTTTAAGAGTTTAACAGGGTTCTGAGGTCATAATGAGAACTGTTCTTCCATGGTAAAAATGGATCAGGTCTGGGCATTGTCCAACTATGACAAAGATTTTATTTTAATTTATTTTCAGAGTGTACTGATGGCTATAAAAATTAGCCAATAACCCCTGTACATGTTTCACCAACCAACTTCCTCCTGAGATGTCTACATTTATTGACTCAGATATACCTCTAAGCTGGGTTAATGGTTGTGGTCCATGTCATCCCTGGTTTCCCGCTCCATGTAGAAGGAGGTAGCTGTGTTGTATGAGAGAGCAAGCAGGTGAAACGAGGCTGCGAAAGATCCAATTCCTTACACATACCTAGTGGCAAATGGAAAGTTCAATATCTGATAGTGTAGAGCTCGAAAGAGCAATGGCATCCAGGCAGGAAAAGAGAACTTATTGCTAGGTATTTTTTTCAATGAGTCTGGCAACAGCTGAGCAATGACTTCGACCTTTCGTGATTACGACTTTAAGCTCAAAAATACATTTACGTCTGCCAGCATTAGAAATGGAATCTCCAACTGCTGCCAACTTAGACGACCAGAAGGAAATAGAGATCTATAGTGTTCAAAAGCTAAGCCTTGGAAGGGGCTGTGACCCAGCAGCTGTGCAAACAGGGCCAACCCCATCGCTTCTCCTCTGTTAAGACACTTGGTGTGAAATGAGACAAAACCCGCCGTGAGGAAATGTGCAGAAATGAAAAAGGTGATAGGCCCCTTTGGGTTCAAGAGAAGCTGACAATTTCCCTTTCTGCATGGATCTGCATGGATATGAGGAATGTGAGGGCAATGCCAGGGAATAAGGGAGGTGGGGGAAGATGTGACATTGACTGGTTTTTCATCTTCCCTCCCCAGTGTCCACATTTCTCTATTTCATGTTTTCCTCCTTCCCTCTTCTTCCCCTTCCTTCCTCTGTTGCAACTTGATTTACCTTCTGTGGGAAGTGGGTAAGAAAGAGAAGGATGCCTGTCCAGCAGAGCCTGTTAAATAATTCTTACGTTCACAGAAAAATTGGAATAATTGTACTACTGTTAAATTAAATGACTACATTTCATATTTCTAATTTTTTTCTTTGACTCTCAACTCTTTCCTCCCATGCATTCCACCTGTAACCCATTGAATTGCAAAGGTGTTTCTGTGCACCCTGAAATGCCTGAGAGTCTCTGGGGGCACATATTGGCTTTCCTGGCTCTGAAGGTGCTGCTGCTGTTGAATCAGTAACGTTCCACACCCGTAATGAAATTCTCGAAGTAACACCTCCAGAGTGATTAGATTGAAATTTGACTGATGGTGAAGTTATAAAATAAGGGTGTAAAGAGTTTGTAGGATAAGTTAATAGTAAAACTAATTGAAAAAGAAGAGGAGGAAGAAGTAGAAGAGAAGTTGAAGGAGGTAAAAGAGGAAAACCAACTTTCCTTAGGTGTTTAAAATTTGCCAGGTACAATTCCAACCTTTTTACATAGAGACTCATTTATTGGGGGTCAAAGGAATGGCAGATCACTGGGATCATAGATGGGCTAAAGCCAAAGTTAACTGAACTGAGAACTTTGGGAGGATGAGTGACAACACTGAGCTAGGGATAAAGGGCAAACCAGGGGACCAAAGGGAAATCAGAGGCAAAGAATTGAAAATTGGACACGTTAGGGTGTATGGGGGTTCACTTATGGAATCCAGAGTAAATGGAGTAGCAGATTTGAACTTTGAGATCTCTCTTTTGGAGTGGATGTAATTTGGTGAACAGATGAACACAAGAGAGAGATGGAATTGTGTTTGGCCATAGTAAAGCTGGATGTTTTGCAAGAGAGCAAGAGCCATGATGTGGGGTAGAGAAAGATAAGAAGTATGAATTTGGTAATGAAGCCCAAAGAGATGGAGGCAGGGGAGAAGCCAATGGAAAGGAATTCCGCATATGGGACTCTGCAGTGAGGGATGCTGGACAGGAAACATAAAAGTGAGTCAACTCATCCCAGAATGGAAGGAGCTCTGGGTGCCGCTGAGCCATGACTGTTCCTAAGCCTGGGTAGAGTCGAGCCGTGTGTTGGCGGGTGGGTGGGAGAACATGTGGATGATTACACAGGGAGGAGCCCCACACTCAGAAGTGGGCTTAATTTATCTACTTGACCCCTTGCCATCTGTAAATGAAAGAGACCAGCTTTTTGTGTATGTGAAGTAAGCGAGCAATAATTAGCAGTGGGTAGCTCTGACTTTTATTTTCTTAGACTGAGAACATCAGAATTGCCTTTGCCATGACCTATATTAGCCCCAGGAATCTCTATAACTCATGTCCCGCATGCTTTGCTTCTCCATTTGCTTTGTTTGATGTGCAGAGAGATTTAGTGGGTCAGACTGGCAAGTCCCCTGGGAAAGCCTGTGGAGCTCAGTGCTGACACTGCATTTAATGCCACCATTGAAGCCATCTCCTTATGTGTAAAGGCTCATTAATTTACTATAACATGTACTTTCCAAACCTTTTAGGAGGCATTCTCTCGAGATTTTTTTTTTTAAATTCTGTGAGTCGATGATAAGTGTCTACTGTGGAATAGATTAAAAAATCAATAAATGGAAGGTCCTCCATAGCTTTGTCTTTTAACACTGTAGCTCTACAACATTCTAAAAGGGACTCATATACTTTCAAACATCTCTACTTAATCTCTCTTTCTCTCTTTTTAATTTTTAAAGTATCAACTCTGTGGCTGAGAATATCAACTTAAACAATCAACATCATTTGGCATGTTGAGCAGTTTGAAGAAAGCCTTTGTACTTTGAAGAAATGTACTAGGGATATATCTTACTTCCTCTTGTGATTAAAGTTCTTTGCAAGAAAATCACAACAAATACAGGATGTTTTATAGAATGGTTTTCTTCTTATGTCCATAATATATAGTGAAGTTGTGCCAGGCATTTCTAACTGGGGAAAGGTATGTAATCATTGAGGAAACATGAAGGAGGGGGAAAGTTAACTTTTCTGAAGTTTTCACTGGCTAGATTTTCAGCTTAGATATCATTCTTAGATATCATTCTATCATTCAGGTCTTGCTCTAACAGTGATTTATTTTCTAATTGTACATTTCACTTTTGACAGCAGAAAAAAATTCAACTACATCAATTAGCTTGAACTCATTGGGCAAGAATGTATATAATTTCTCAGATGGCTTTTATAATTAGGTTCAAATTTACTCCTGCTAGGAATTTTACCTACTGGTCTCAAAAATTATTGTCCACCCGTATTTTATTGATAAACATCAGTTTTTTTCAGTTCTGTAGCTTCTTTTGGAAAAAAAAAAAAAGATAGGAAGATCTAACTGCTTGGATCCTTGTTCCTCCATGTTGGTCATCAGTGGGAGCTGGGTGGAGTGGTCTCCTTTAGACAGAGCTCTTCCTCTCTGCTGGCCTCTGACACTATTCTGCTTCCTTGCACTATCCACCTGACTTCTGTAGGATTTTGAATCCATGACTCAAGTATTAACAATCTTGTAGGTGGATGACTCCAGCGAGTTTTATTCCATAGTTTCAGTCCCCGATCCAACTGTCAGTCTCATCTGTATGTTGTATCTATGCATTTGTCTAAAAGTCTCATTGATGCCCAAATTAGGACATGTTACAAGTGTTGTGTGTTTTTTTAAACAGTACCCTTTTATTTTTTTCCTTCTCTTCTCAATTTCACTGCCTTCCTCTTTGCTTTCTCAAAGATAAATTGATACTGATCCTTCCTCCTTTGCTTCCACATCTGAAGACTACGAAGAATTACTTGGTCCTTGGCTGTGCTGTCTCCAGTCCACATCTCTACTTGCTGTCTCTCCACCACTTACCATCCCAGTGCAGGTGCAGTTGACTGAAATAGGTGTTGGCACCAGCCTCCCAGCAACTTGCATTATTTCTAGTTGATGCTCCTATCTGTAATGCAGGCAGGGACAAGAATAGGCTTAAGCAAATTCCATTCTCATTTTGTCACTTCTTGCCCTTTCAAAAAGCTTCTGTGATTGTCCATCACCTGTTAAATCAAATACAACTCATTTCTCTGTTTCTTCCCCAGCAAGGCTTTGCCATTTGCCTCCACACGTTCATTTTTCACAACTAGAGTTTATATTTCTTGATGGATTCATGTATAACTCTTATATTCAATCTGCTGGTTTCCCCCTTCCATAGATCCCTGCATACCTTCCCTTCCTTTGCTAGTTCTCAAGCTTGTACAACATCCTGTTCAAATTCCATGGGCTTCTCAATGCTCACCTGGGCCTAATTCCTCAGATCTTGATTATTATTTTGCTCTGCATTCTCTTTGAACTTGCACCTTGGAGATTAGAAGTGTGTGGTAGGTCAGAGCACGTGCAAACTGGAATGTAGGTTCTGCCACATATTGGCCATGTAGTCACGGGTCTTGCTGAGCGTTCTTTATCTTGATTGTGAAAAAGACATTAATTGTACCAGTCTGCTTGAATTGTGGTGACAAATATGATAATGAATGCAAAGGGCCTGGTATGCTGTAATCAATAAGCCAATGTCTCAGAGACCTTCCCAGTCACACTATAAGCCCAGGAATTTGAGTTCAATCCTCCTTGAAGGGAAGAATCTAGTATTGCTGGTCATTGTATCCCTATGCCTTATAGAGTGGCCAGCAAGGATTAAATATTCAGCAAATGTTTGTTGAAAATTGAAAACAGGGTGTGATCATGAATGCCAGAGATTGATTATTGTGATCATTGTTATTTTGCAAGTCTTTGCCATCACACTGTGAGCAGAAATATGTCCAACAGGAACACGGTACACTTCCTGGCTGTGTGTCTATCTGACAGCATGTCTTAGAGTGATTGCAGGTTCATGATTACCTTCCAAGGACAGTGACAGGAATTTTGAGCATCTCTTATTGTTCTGTTCTTTGGTACTTTTTGTGTGTGCCTTCCATCACTCTGGCATCTATTTAGGAATACATTATACATTTTTTATAGTTGCATACAAATAACGTACAAGTAAATACTCATGACATTTATAGTTAGTTGATGTTTTTGTTTTTGTTTTTTTCTTCTTTGAGAAATTTGGGTCAGAGGAAGTTCTTCATTTCTCAGGATTTTCATCTTGTTTGCTTCAGTATGTAAGAAATAAGTAATTATTGATAATTGATAAACTTATTTTATTTTAAAATATTTCTGGTACCATTGCAGCTGCATCACGATTAGTATTAAAATTAAGTCTCATTTGGATAAATTTTTCCAACAACTTGCCCCAGTATTACCTCCTTTTCATGTGTTCCCAGAACACATGAAGAAAAAGGTAAGTGCTAAAATAATAAATATTGTATTCTGTATGCAAATCAAAGTTTTATAGAATCAGGGTTTATTGGACATGAAATTAATTGTGACAGTTCAGAAGGAATTTTACAGAGAAAGAAGATTAACTTGCTAAGTCCTCAGCAGCTGTCTTCCCTGATACATATGTTAGGCAAAATGAAATTTCCATGTGCTCAGGTCCAGTGGAGGAATGTTTATAGAGTCTATAGAAATTTGGGCAGGACAGGTCTCTCAGGATTCATGGCACCTGTTTTCTCAGAGTGGAGATGGATTACCCCGTTACCATCTGAACTACAATTCGTGATGATTATTATTTTTTGATGCTTTCCTTTGGTTTATTTGTAAGAAACTTGTACAGGAGATGCATTGCCTATTTTTTAAAATTAATTTTTTTAATTTATATATGACAGTGGAATGCATTACTATTCTTATTACACATATAGAGCACAATTTTCATATCTCTGGTTGTATACATAGTATATTCACACCAATTAGTGTCTTCATACATGTACTTTGGATAATAATGTCCATTACATTCCACCATCATCTCTAACCCCATGCCCCTTCCCTTCCCCTCCTGCCCACATTGCCTATTTGGAAGTAATTTGCTATTCGTTTCAGACCAGATGATAATGTTATATTTCTTCATACATTTATGCCTGCATAATAGGGGAAGATTTATGTAGAGTCAGACCAGATTTAACTTAATTTGTTTTTGATTCTTCAACATAGGCTAAGTAATATGACCTATCAATACACCCCAATCACATTTTCAAGCTGCATTTCCTTTTGAATGATTTTTCCAATGATAATATAAAAAGTTATATGTTCACTTTTCTTCCCTTTTTCTCCAAGGAAACCAACATGTCTGACAAAAGTGACTTAAAAGCTGAGCTTGAGCGCAAAAAGCAGCGCTTAGCACAGATAAGAGAAGAGAAGAAACGGAAAGAAGAGGAGAGGAAAAAGAAAGAGGTAAATACTGGAGGTTGGGGTGTGGGTGTTGTGTGGTAAGAAGAAAATCACTTGGTTCTGAAGGACTGGTCAAATGGATAAATAGGACCCCTTCCAAGAATCCTTTTTGGATATCTGGAAAAAATGAGTGGGTATGTATGTCCTCAGAAGGATAAGGTCATTGCTATCTGAAATCCAAGGTTCTCCCCAAACTTGAATAGAACCCTAAAGGTAGTCTGGGATCTGTTGTCGGACATTTCTTGACCTTTCCATGCTTCATTTTCCTATCCTTAGAAATGAGAATATATTTATTTTGTGGGCTTGTGAGGATTAAGAGAGTTAATCTTAACAGTATCCAAGGTATAGTTAGTACTTAACAAGTGTCAGTTTTAATACAAGATTATTTTTAAAAATGACCAGCAAAACTATTTTAGCTGGGCATGGTAGTACATGCCTGTAATCTTAGTGACTTGGGAGGATTAGGTAGGAGGATTGCAAACTTGAGGCTAGCCTCAGCAGTTTAGCAAGGCCCTAAGAAACTTAGTGAGACTCAGTCTCAAAAAAAAAAAAAAAATGGGATGTGGCTCAGTGGTAAAGTGCCTCTGGGTTCAATCCCTAGTACTGGGAGAGAGAGAGAGAGAGAGAGAGAGAGAGAGAGAGAGAGAGAGAGAGAGAGAGAGAGAGAGACTATTTTAGATATTTCAGAAGAAAAATAGAAAATGATTCTGATGAATTTCCATTGATGCCTATATGGTATATATTTTCATGGTAGATAAGAATCCTAGGTTTGGTTGAGGGGAAAGGAGGTAAGAGAATGGATGGGGTAGTATAGGATATAGCATATTAAGTGTTAGAGCTGAAAGGAATTTTAGAGACCTTCCATTGAGTCCCCTTTTGATGTCAACAAAGCAGGAAGTACCCAGAGGTAAAATGCAGCTTTTCTGCTGCTAGATCCAGAATTAAAGTCTCTCAAGTCTCAGTTCAGTGCCTGGCTGTCATGTCACTATTTCAATCCAAGAAATAATTTATTTTTAATTCCCCAATTTGTTGTGGCAGTTTAGAAATAGCCTATGCTTCCTACACAAACCAGATGCCAAAGATAATCTTGCATAGTCTCCTACGAAGAAAACATCATGTAGTGTGATACACTTGTGTATACAGAAACCACAGCTGCTTCCCTACATTTTTCTTCAAGGAAAAAGAAAATGTATTTAATGCCTTGCAATCTAAATAAGTGTTGTTTTATACTACAAGGCTGTGAGACCAAAGTAACAGATTCTTTTTTTAACAATTATTATTTTCCAACAAAGTAAAACATAATTGCAATTGCATTTCAGCCCTCTGGCATCTCCCATCTCTCCACACCATTACACTTTGATTGATGTGATCATTTATTTGTCCTTGACATCATATGTAATGGTTTTCCCTTGGAGATCGTTGCTGTTATGTATGCAGTTTTTGGGTGAAATAGAGGTGAGAATTGACAAGGAATGGCTATTCATGTCTATGTGCAGCCAAAAAAGGCATTAAGTGATTATGTTTCCTTTCCTTCAAACGTCAACACTTAGTGTAGTTTTAAAGCACCTGTTATACTTTACTAATAACTGGTTTCCTTTTAAACTGACATTCTAATATCCAACTCGAATTTCACAGAATTACCACAAAAGATGATGTGATACAGGAAATCTGGTTCCAAATTATGCTGTCTGCCTCATCTTTTTCCTTTTGCACATTTTGGGGAAATTAGAGGCAAACCAGACTGATCGAAACTGGGTACCCCTTTTGCTTCCACACCATGAAGTTTTGCCTGATAGAGATTTAGCCTCTTACACTGCAAAAAGAGTCCTGGGAGATTGGGGTGGCAGGTGGTGGGGAGTATAGAATACCTGGACTCTAGATGTTCCTTTGCCTCTACCTGGTTCTGGACTTAGAGTCACTTAAGGTCTTAGATGCCTCATTTCTAAGCAGAAGAAAGGGCGGTTAAGGCCATGTTAACTCAACCTTGCTCCACAGAGTCACATGGCCATTCAGAGTCCTCAGGTCTCTTTCTCAGTTTCTGTTTCAAAAAGTCCAAGTAAGGGTTGGATTTTGCAACACACTGACTACATCATCTTTGAGAGCTATCCTGGCTTTAAATTTTCTTTCTTTATAGTCTTTCTCTCCTTAAAAAGATCTTTCCTCTCTTCAACGTAAGAATCTTTCACAAACTGTGCTGACTTGGTTTGTTCTATGTGACCAGTATAATCAGACAGAGGGCAGTAATGCCTGGTAGTTATGCACAGAGGGTGTTTTTTTTTTTTTTAATTTCAACTTAGCTCTTCATAGAATGGCCTTTAGTGAGGTCTTCTATGAGCCTATTTCCTGCTCTATAACATGGAGAAAAGAGTGGTACTTTTCTCAGAGTTCTGAGCAGATTCAAGAAGATACCACAGAGCAGTGAAACAAATCAGTAAGCAACAGATCACATTCTGCTTCTAAGACCAGCAAACAGTGACTGGGACCCCACAGAATGGATATGCACACACTGCTCAGCACCACTGCTGGTAAGAGGCATTTTCCAAAAATGCCCACTATTGAAAGAATCCTATAATTCAAGACCCCTAGTTTCATAGGATTACAGTATTTTGTAGACAGAAGGAGCCAGGAAATAATCTTTTCTGAAGCCCTTTTTTTTTTTTTTCAAATAAGGAAATAAGATCAATGTCTTAGAGGTAGCCCTTCTTTACCTCTAGTTCCTGAAGGACCCCCTCATCCAGCCAGGTATCCAAAGTAGAAACCTTAGATAATTCTTTCTCCACCCCCTCCATAATTTTCAGTGATCACCAGGTTCTAGATGGAACCAAACTCTTTTCTCACCCATTTCTTTTCTCCCCTAAATCCACATTCTAGCCAGATTCAGTTTCAGGTTGAGTGTCTTTTATCTGAAATGCTTGGGATTGGGGGTTTTTAAGATTTTGAAATATTTACATATGCACAGTGAAATGTGTTGGGGGTGAGACCCAAGTCTAAATAAACATGGAATTCATTTATGTTTTGTATGTAGCTTATACACATAATTTAGAGGTAATTCTAAAAATTAATTTAAATACTTTTGTGCATAAAACAAAGTTTCATTGTGTGGAATTTTCCACTTGTGGCATCAAGTTGTCATAGAAAGTTTGGGACAATTTTTTATGGCGTTCTGGACAACACTCTATTGATGTGGAGTTTATAAAACTCTTTTCTCAACTAAAGGGGACTGGGAAGGAGGTTGGGAACTGGGGTAGAGAGTAGAAGTAGAGAGGATGAAAAAGAATTAACACATGATGCATGTGTGCATGGGAATACCACAGTGAATCCTCTTAATTTGTATAATTAGTATGTGTTAATAATTATAATTAAAAACAAACCTTTAAAATTCTCTTTCCTTTCATATTCTTCTCTTTCTCCCTATTGTTCTTCACCTAGCTCTTAACTGCATGTCTTTCTGTTCTCATCTCAAATGTCACTTTCTCCAGAAAGCTCATGCTGATACCTTTATTCACCCATCATGAGGTTAGATCCACTCTATCCTTGACCTTATCAAACCATTAAAAAAAATTTTTTTTAGTTGTAGTCAGACACAATGCCTTTATTTATTTATTTATTTTTATGTGGTGCTGAGAATCGAACCCAGTGCTTTGCACATGCTAGGTGAGTGCTCTACCGCTGAGCCCTAGCCCCAGCCTCCTTATCAAACCATTTAGCACAGAGTTTGACATTTGCTTCCTCAATTGTCTTTCTCTCCCCAGAGATGGCAAGTTTGGGAGCGCATGTCTGTATGTTGGTTTTGCTTTGTTTATAGTTGTTGTTTTTAGCACTGAATAGCACAGGTTTTGCCAGATAGTAGACCTTCAATAAAATATAATGAATAATGAGTGAATAATAAACATAAACTAGTTTGAGCATGTCTGGAGACGCTGGTCCCAGACACTCTTTCCAAGTATCTGAAATTTTATTCTGCAGATTCATATTTCTTTGGAAGCTTCTAATCCTGAGTTTTTACAATGCTGCATCAACTGGACACTGTCATTGGCTCCTAAGTTTAAAATTTGCCAATTTTGGGGTTGTTTGTAGAAAGTGAGCCATACTCTTATAACTTTGTTTATAAAAAAGATTCTCTAGGCTTATCAAGTAAAACAAATAAATTTAGAATTAAAAAGAAATAAGATGCTCTTTAATGCTAAACTGAATGACTTTTTTTTTTTTGCCATGACTTTGAAAACTAAAGTCAGGACCACCCAAGTTGATTATCTCCACAGAACCCAGAAAACTGTGTACATATATAAAATTGCCACCCTCTGCTCCTTTGAATGTCATGCTTTCTTGGCTGTGGTATTATGGATGAAATCTGATTTAAAAATATAGTGGCCACCATTTAAGACACAGGCCCAATTTCATGAAAAATTGGCTTTCATGCAGTGAGGTGAGTTTAATGGTGGCCACCCTGAAGTTTTACTCTGTCCTTGGCCTTAAGCCGAATTGCTAGAAGGTAGGATGTACCTGAGTTTCCTAACCTGTCCTCACTTGTCCCTCTAATAAATGTGGAACTGTCTTTGAAAAGTGACTGATAGATAATTCTCAGTTGGCAAATTTTCTGTCTTTGATTTTTCTTTCTGGGTCTCAGCTGTGATTACTCCACACAAACAAAAATTTCACTTGCTGGGAAAGTCACCTTGCAGATTTTTAATTAATAGTGCTACAGAATCACTCCTTGTTGAGTCATTAAAACAGTAGGATTCTGTAGTATTTACATGCAAAAAATAAAAAATTTCATGATTAGGGTATTCCGTATTATTGTCTTAAATGAAGTAATATTTTATTTTAAGTTGCTAACGGGTAACAATCTGCATTTACAATAAGCCTCAGTTAACTATTTGCATTTTTCATGGTCAACGTTGAGTGTTGATAACTTTCCCCTTCTTCTATTATATCTGGATGGATGTTTATTCTTTTTAATAAATGTCATTGTATGGTGTATTGTTCTATATGATAATTTTCTTCTTTAAGTTAAGTTAAATAATTAAAAAGGAGTTAAATGGAGAGCGAGTTGCAGAGGCTCCTTGTGCTGAAGTGAAAATTTGGAGATGGAGCTCAGGGATATTGTTTTTGCACAACATGAGGTTATATGTGTTGACATGTGATTTTCTCTTTACTATGCTTCTTGAAAGCTTACTGGTTAAAATTAGAATAAATCTCCCAAACCAAAAATAGATCTTGTGCCTTTCTACACAGGATATCTAGGACAGAAAGTTTTGAATGAAATGCCCTAAGTTTGTTCAAAAGCAAAAGATTAGGCAGATCTTTTTCTATTTTCTCTATTAGGACTTCTCAGTTTCATTTCTTACTGATACTCTTGTCCTCTAATACATTTTTTGTTGAAAGGATGACGGAAAATTAAATATATCTTTGATGCTAGCACCTGGAAGTGGGTTTGTTGTGAGTGCTGGGTCTTTAGATGTCTAGGTGTTTTGGTCTAATGCTGGTATTGTAAAAGAGATTCCTGGGTGGGATATATAGTTGATGGGAATCAGCCTAAATGATGTATAGATCTAAGATTCTATAATTGTTAAAACAATACTCACCAAAGGCAGATAACTGATGCCTTCATTCAGCACATCTTTATTGAGTATTTACTATGTGCTAGGCCCTGATCCAGATGTGAGCATATTGTAGTGAACAAAGCAATCAAGTGCCTGCTCTCAGTAAAGCTGACAGTTCAGTTATGGCTAAACGCTTTGTTATAACAATGCACTATTCTACATTGGATTCTGAAGACAAATTTCACTTTTATTTTATTTGTCTTTCAGTAGCTGCTCTGGTAATTCCCTTTTCTTTTATTTCCCTCTTTCTTCCTCCCACCTTTTGACTTTCTGACAAATGTGGATAGAGATCCTTCCTCTGCAGCATCCTCTCATCTCAGCTTTGTCTCCACCTCTGTTGTATACAAACATTGGAGCTGCTTTAGTAGTTTAAATGTTTCAATTGGAAAAGAAGATGAACTTTAATATCTTTACTGGTAATGTGCCATTCCAAAATCTGAGCTTATGTGAGAGGCTAAAATTCTCTAGTAGTCTCTTTAGCAGTTATTGGCCTATATAACAACAGTTTTCTCTCTAATGACAGATAGCCTTAAAAACTATGTGTGCATTTTAAACCCAAAGTGAATAATAACAGAAGTGTTGGGTCCAGAGCCAAAGATGCACTTAGCTTATAATCAGGGAATAGGTTACCATCTGGGGATAAGTCAAAGCTTTCATGAACTCTTTTTACTTCAGATGCCAAGATACAAATTATGCTTTGTATGTCTGGTGGAGATAATGCACCTGTTAGGTTGCCCAACTTGCCCTGGAGAAGGGATGTCTGATCACTGGATAGTTGGTTTCTGAAAAGCTTGAAGACAGCTTCACTCCTGTAAGCTCACAAAACTTTCTTGCAAGGTATCTACACATCAATGTTCTCATGTTGGAGATAGAGGGAAATACCTCCTCTGGAGTAATAATTGTGTTTTAAAAAGGAGGAAAGACCTGGAATTTTAAAATTTCTCCCAGAATACCTCTGTTGATCTTCATTAAATTGCATTTTAAGTTGTCATGATTTTGTAAAAACGCAAACCGGGGATATAATCTGATTTAAGGATGCCCATGTGGTGTGTGTTAGGCAGAATTCATGAAAGGAATTCCTAAAGGATTTTTTTTGCACTGTATTTTTCTATATGATAATTTTCTTCTTTAATTAACATGTGGAGTGGAATCCTAATTTATCAGAATCAAGTAACAAGATTTACAGCACTGTTGTATTGTTAAGTCTGTATTGCCTTTTGAGAGTTTAGCCCACTGTATTTTAAACTACCATCAGCTTACACTACCAGTACAAATAGTGTTGTATACAGCTATAGATTTTCATAAATAACTTTATTTTTCATCCAAATTCCAAGAATTGCTGTTTCCACAATCCCAAACAGGGGGCATGAATTTTATAAATATATACTCATAAAGAACTGATGTCCCAGGAGGGACAAGGAGGTCTAAACAACATACAGAATTCTTTTTGAAAAATTCACAGCCCCAGTCAGAAATAGTTGGCTTTGATGGTTTCTTTCAAAACTGGGCAAGAGAAATTTTGATGCCATGGGGTAGAGATGGGAGAAAACTTTCAATCAGGAGAGAACAATGGGTCAGTAATTATTAAATGAGCAGTTGCGGTATTTTTTTCATCCTTTATACATTTGAGGGAATCTATTAGGGCTTTTGCCTGGATTCTCTGCCTGGCATTTCCCACTTTCTGTTTCAGCCAGGAAAAGTACACATTTAGTGATGTTTTTAACTTTTCTTACCGACATCCATGCTTTTTAGGCGGATCTGCAGCAGAAGAAAGAACCTGTTCAAGATGACTCTGATCTGGATCGAAAACGACGGGAGACAGAGGCTTTGCTCCAAAGCATTGGTATTTCGCCGGAGCCCCCTCTAGGTACTTAACAGAGCTTTGTGCTACTATTTCTCAAATTGAACTTGAGTAGGATATACCATGTCCAACATTTACTATTCGTTTATGTCTTTAGCTTTAGTATTTTTATTTTTAAGTAATTCTATGGTTTATGGTTCAGGGTGCATGCATTTTTGGAATTGAGGGGGCTGGAAGGAGATGGGAGGAAAGGTTGTAGAGTCATCAGTAATTTGCTGCTTATTGATGAATCACATGGTTGAACTTTGCCATTGTGTTATTATTAGCTTATTTTGTTACTTGTTAAATGAGTTGCCACTTGGGAAATATGAGAAATCTTGGAATGTATTTTTTATTAAATTGTTCTTCGTTTTCACTGATGAATCCCAACTTCTCTTTGCCTCTCTAAATGCTGTGAATCCTCCTTAAAATCCACAACCACAGCAGGCATAGAGTTATTTTATGATGAAAATAGATCAGTGGGAAATTTGAAGAGAATTTATAATGGTGGCAGATCAGCAGCTAATGAACAAGTTTAAATTTATCTGACTCTCTCAAATACCTTGATTTCATTTCTAATTGGCATTCTCACCTCAGTACCCTCCTCCAACTCATTCATTCCTAGTTGCTTGTCCATGAACTCCCTATCACTAAGGTCTGCATATTGAACTATTTGTTTTCTTTGTGCTAAAGATAACTGTGCATGTGCTTATTCTGTCATTTACCTATATACCCTTCATGTAATAAGTTATTTTATTTTTCATTAATCCTTTTATTTTTCATATAATTAAGAGTTACACTAGGGTGTCTGTAAAACTACATGATACCCAATATAGGAAAAAAAACTTTTAAAATAATACTTGGAAATAGATACAATATCAGATCTGTTTAAAATATTTAATTGTCTTCTAATTCTATCACTGACTTTTATATTAAAATAAAATTTCATTTGTTTCCATAGTAACATAAAATAAGAATAGAAATAATCCATGTGCAACAAATGCTCCTAACAATATGAATAAGAAAAGACTATGGCCAGGTGTGGTGATGCATGCCTGTAGTCCCAGCAGCTTGGGAAGCTGAGGCAGGAGGATTTCGAGTTCAAAGCCAGCCTCAGCAAAAAGTGAGGTGCTAAGCAACTCAGTGAGACCCTGTCTCTAAATAAATTACAAAATAGGGCTGGAGATGTGGTTCAATGGTCAAGTGTCCCTGAGTTCAATCCCCAGAACTGCACCCCCCCAAAAAAAAAAAAAGAAATAAAAAGTCTATGTAATCCTACAAATTCCTAAGTATCTCTTGGTATAATTTAATGCATACATGTAAAACTGAAATACTACTAAAAAGCATTTGTACTCAATCTCAATTTGTAGTAGATAAAATCATGTGTCTGAAAATGAAATAATAATTCTTAATAAAATTAGATTATTTTTTTAGCTTCTTTATGTCTTATAAGATGTAACCAAGGGATTATTTGAGTGATGTACCATCTTTGAGAAGCTGGAAAACTTCTTTGAACTAAGATGATATGTGACATAAATCAGACACTTTGTAATCAGTTATATTTGTACCTCAAAATAGTCTTTGAAATGCTGTTGCTATGTCAACACCGGTTAGACACAGTAGTGGTAGATCCTGTTTTCCTGTGCCCTATATAAAGCAAATAATTAAATTTTAAGAACAAAACAGTTAACCAACCTTAAACCATAACCAACTTCTCAACTGTTCCTCCAAGCCTGCTAAGGGGCCCTGGCAAGGCTCAACCCCATTTTCATTTTTTGCTGTCTCTTTGGCTTACCCTCTGACTTAGCATGGAGGATAATTGGTGAATTAATTGTGGAACCACATGAAAATTCCCAGCTTCTTGACAGATCTGCCATTGTGCTATAGGATTTGGACAAAATAGTTAAGTCCTTTACCCTATTAAATAAATAAAAGGAAATTGCACATGATTGAAACCAAATGGAAATCTACATTTCTGTATTGAAGTTTCTTTCTGCCCATATGGCTTCTTCGGCTTGTGCGATATTAAGAACCCATTGAATCATCTGGCCTGGAGCCATCTTGGCTATTTGGTACCACTTCTCTCTGAAGGACATTTGGCATGTATCTGAAGGATGGAGAAGAAAAATACATTTTCATTTCCTTTAGTTCTCTCTTATTATCCTTGCTCTCAGATTTTTCAGCTCATGCCAACCTTGATCCTTGAACTTTTTTCTCCTGTCTTCAGAGCAGCCGTTGACTTCTGGGCCCACAGCACTGCCTCTTAGGGCTGCCAGAAACAAAGAAAAAAAGTCCCAAATGCAGTAAACGGTACAATAGGATGAAACTATTAATTAAGTTTAAAAATAAAGCAGCCTGGAATTTTCCTTTGTTTTGCAAAGGATTTTTAAATTACCAGGTTCAAATTTACCCTTCCTCTCTGTCACTTTGTCTTTAGTGGCAGAGTAGTTTATATGCCACCAGTAATACATTTCCCAAACCAGGCAGACATAGGGCTGATTTTCTGACTTTCCTTGGCCATTTAAAATCATTCAGGATCACATATTTCATGATCTTTTAAAGTTTTATAGACACCCCATTTTATTTTTTAATAGGTCACATCTATACTAACAAAATAAAGTGAAGAATTGGAATTATCTGGATAATTCATACAAGAGAGATATTTGACTTGAATTATCTGGATAGCCGTTTTGATTCTCCATTTTACTTTGTTAGGGTGGACATGGCCTCAGAATCCCCAAGTCAATTCTGTCTAAATTCATTTCAAATTTTAATTTCCAAAATGAAAAATTCACTTGACTTTCTTCCTTTTCTTTCCTTTTCTTTTCTTTTTTCTTTTTCTTATCCCATCTCAATCTCTCCTGGCCATACAACCACTTTAATTTGGGCCCATTTGTTTTAATTTGTTTGACACTGCTCTTCACCAGTGCAGCCGTTGCATTTTTTAACATGGGATACCTGTTATTTTCATTATTTAGTCCCAACCCCTATGTCTCCCTCCTCGAAATCAGTGAGCACCCCCAGTGAAGCTGGAAGCCAAGACTCAGGCGACCTGGGGCCACTAACAAGGTAAGAATTGTCCCTTTGAAAGACAAGGGTGGGATCCCGAGGACATAAAACCGCACTGTTAAAACACTGTCAAATGTGCATGCATCTTCAAGTGTGCTGGGTCATTTGTTTAAATTCGTGCCAGCTGCTAGCTTTAGTGGTGTAGCAATGATTTTGAACACTAGAAGTGATAAGCTGATATATCATCCTTCTTGGAGTCAGAGTGGGCTAATTTAGGGCCATGTGTCTTTCTTAGCCAACATAAACATTCCATTAGCTTAGGACTAAAAGAAGCAGGAAAGGACTGAAGGTAAATTGAAGGTATAGCCAGCTTTTCATTATTCACTATTCTGCTTTGGTTAACTATAAATTTAATTTTTCAAACATCTTGTCATTTGCTTAATAGAGTTGACTAATTTGAGAATTCAGTCCCCACAGTGTTGTTGTTGTTAAAAGGACTGACTGTTTCTGTTCAGTGAATCGGTTGCCAAACTTTTATTACACCATCAATATTCATAGATTATATAACTTCTGAGTGAGGCTTTAGACGTCCTCTAATTTGATCACCCAAGGGATATTTGAAAGGTAGAGATGTGAAAGGAGAAAAGAAGTTTCATTAATACAGATGCAGTCATGATAACTCTCTTAATCTAATTGCCTTTACCAGAATTCACACTTACGGGTGCCCATAGGTAGGTAATATAAGTGGGTGTGGGGTGAGGCCTATAGCAGCTGGTTCGCAAGTACCCCTTTTAAGAAGGCCAGGTGCCTCCTGATGGCTCAAGGTGATTTTGACCTACTGGAAATCTGGACCCAAGTTTTCCACATCTTCCAGTTTTCACCAGAATTCATGCATTAGGTGTTTAAGCATCAAATGTTAGTAACATTTGGTAAAAGCAGTTATGGGTCAGATTTGGCCTGAGAGCTCTCAGTTTGTGACCTCTGGCTTTGACCCTTAATTTTTAAAAGACCTTTAAATACTTTAATCAAGCTTCAGATAAAGGAAGAAACAGCCATTCTCAGCAGTGCTCTTCTAACAAATCAGCCTTTTAGCTCAGCTATGCACCTTTTGAACCTTATCTACCTGACAACATTTGCCACCATATGTTACTGAAGGAGAGTTACAGATTTTTTATTTCTCTTTTTTCATCTAGTGCATTATCATAAGCATATTCTTCTGAAAGCATGTTGCTTGCATAGAGACCTAGGCAATTTAGAAGACAAAATCATGGATGTGAGGATACCAGTATTCTAGGCTTTTTTTTTTTTTTTTGCCTTATAGAAACCAACATATAAGACAATAATTCTTTCACCCGTATCTGCCTGTTGATGTGCTTCAGACTTGAATATTCTGTTTTGATAAGGCCTTTCAAAACCAGTAGACACTATTTTCCATTTGAGAAAAATAAAAGTAGTCTTTGGGGGCATAAAACTGGTTTATTTTAGCAGCTGCCTTTATGATCTGGGGCAGCATATGGCTTCTGTCATCTTTTGCTTTGAACAGTTTTCAAAAGGTCTTTGAGGGGGAAAATAATAATAACACAGTTGTATCGGATCTAACATCTATTCAAGAGCTGGCATAATATAATCATGTTCCTTAGGGGGTCCATTGGCCTATCATTAAGTGAACATAGTTGACTGTTTCTACACAATGATCGTTGGGTGTCATTACTGCTTAGCTTCAAGGGGTGAAGTTGGCAGCATTAAATTCTATTACTGACTTCACTCACAGTTGATGAGCCCTTTTGAAAAACTTTCTAGAGAAAACTGACCTACGCTGTTAATACTCTGGGGACAGTAGCAATTATTCCTTCTCAGAGGACATCACTCTTCATTTATTTTACTTCCCTGTAAGATGTCTTTCTTAACTTAGTGAATCACTTTGAAAGAAGGGCAGTTCACTCCCACCCCACACAAACTCCAACGAGTTTTATTTCTTCATGGGAAAGTTCTGGCAAGAGTGAGTAACTAGAAGTCAATGAGTAAATCTCTTGCTAAGTGCAGGTTTCACAGGACTGCAAGAAACTTGGCAGTGGGAAAATGACAGTTTTCAGAAAAACTGAGCATAGTTTGCTTGAGAAGAATGCACTAGGAATAGCTCAGTAAAACTTGCCCTTGTTTTGAACTTAGGAGAATTCCACTCAAATTTATGATTTTGCCTTAATAACACAGATATGAGAATAAAATTGCAGCAGAATTTATTCTGGTTTTAAAAAACCCACTTGGAATGCCTTTTTATATAGAAGTAACATCTTTGAAAACAATTACTATTAACTTTAACACTTCATAAAACCTGAGGCTAAGAAAAGAGCTTGGAAAGAGCTATAAATATAATTCTATAGTCAAAAATTGGCTGCTTTGTGTGGAATGTGGACTCTTAAAAAAAGGAAAATCTTTCAGAAGATAACTTAGAAGTCAAATTAACACATCTGGTTATACCTAAAGCTGCACATAAATTCTGTCATTCACCCACTAACACTTCAAACCCAAACTAAGATTTTTTTTTTTTTTGGAGAGCCAAAATTGGCAAACATTTCTTTTAATACTTATGACTAGTTAATCTGTAAATTAGCATGTTTCATGTATCCTATTAGAGAGAATATGTTCAAATAGTGCTTTAAAAACAGAAAGTATAACAAAATCTCTTTCAATGATTTTAAAAGCACTTGAGTTAATGTTTTGAGTAGAAATATTTAGTAATTTTTAAATACATTAGTATGATTTAATTTTTAAAAATTTAAAACTTTAAGTGTCATGATTTGTTTTGCAATTTCTGCTTCTTTATAACCTATTTCATTTACAACTTGTGTTTGTGGTATTTTTCTCTTTCTCTTGATCAGTTGTGGTAGAATCAATTAATCATTGCTCAGTTAATCATAATGGGCAAAGAACAAGCTCTTGGATTAAAAGAATAAACTTTTATTAATAAAACACTTGGAAGGCAAGTTTTACTTATAAACATAAGTTTTAAGATCCCTTAATATACTATATTCAACTAGAATCCAATACAATATGAAGAGGATTCTATGCTATGATTAATAGGTAATAGATTCAAGTTGCAATATTTTAGTAAAGTGTGTCGTCATAATTCAGCATAGAAAAAGGTACAAGTAACCATTGCAATATATACTTATATTATGCCTGAGAAATTTGAACACACTCTTATATTTTAAAACTTAACAATCTAGGAATAGAAGTATGGTTCTCAGTATGATAAAGAATAGTACTCTGAGGCCAATAGCTCATATTTCTATGCATAAGAATGAAGGATTAGCTCTCTATAGCCTTTGAAGAATAATGGCTTCTGTTTAACTGAATCCATACCTCTTTCTTGGGAAATGATGAATTCCTGGAGACTAGACACTAAGTGGTATTAGAAGTTGTATCCATAGGGTGGGCTTTTGATATATGTTTATTGAATGAATGAACGATCATCCTACTCCTTTATAGATGTGGTCAGGGAAGCACAGAAAGAATTAGTAATTTTCTCAGGTTCACACAGAACATAGTTACAGTGATAGGTTTTAACTTAGGCAGATTGATTTGAGTTTTCATAATCTATGTCTCTGCCCTATATTATCACCAATAATGATTGATATAAATGATGCATGACCTGCTGCATAAAGTTATTATGAGAAGCAAACAAATTAAAACCAGCAAAATGTTTGAAAGCATGGTATGCAGCAAGTTAATGTAAATTTTAGTTATTACTATTAGTAGTAGTCTGTTTTTTTAAAATACTTTTTAAAAAAGTTTTCCAATGGAAGGAGATCTTCTTTAGATTTATCTTGTGGAACATGTCAGTATCATTTACAAATTTAATAAGCATACCTATATTGTTATTCAGTAATAATGCAAAAATGTTGAAGGATGAGGCCAAGGACAGATTATAGTCTATGTCCCTAGAGACCACTTTCTGGGTTGCTCAGCATTTATTCACAAACAAGATATTCAACCAGAAATGAGTCTATCTAAATGATGATCACTGAGCTCACGTTTATTCTTTCCTTTACATGTATGGCTCACGGGGGACTTTGCACCAGACTCTTCTCTTGTTTGGTTGGGGTTCCTCTAGGGTTCACAGAAACACAGACTGAAGAAACCTAGGAATGCTTATTGACCTCATAAAGTTTGCCCGAACACTAAGACATAGGCTGCACTATGTCTCAAACCAGATTCATAAGGGAAAACCTTCAAAATTAATTCAAAGATAAGCATTTCTCGATGTGTTGGCATACTGTGCAATCCCCTCTTACAATACTAAATATCAGAAGGAGCAATTTCTGACATTTGCTTTTGATAAGAAGTGGCATGGGGGGCTTGGATTGTGGCTCAGTGGTACAGCACTTGCCTAGCATGTGTGAGGTACTGGGTTCGATTATTAGCATCACATAAAAAAAATAAATAAAATATTTAGCTGTAGATGTGTCCATCTACAGCTAAAAAATATTTTTTAAAAAAGGAGTGGCATGAGGCTGGGCATGGTGGTGCATGCCTATAATCCCAGCAACTTGGGAGGCTGATGGAGGAGGATCACAACTTCAAAGCCAGCCTCAGCAACTTAGCAAGGCCCTAAACAACTTAGCAAGACCCTGTCTCATAATAAAAAATAAGAAGGGCTGGAGATGTGGCTTAGTTATTAAGAGCCCCTGGGTTCAATCCCTGGTACCAAAAAAAAAAAAAAAAAAAAAAAAAAAGAAAGAAAGAAAGAAAGAAATGGCATGAGTGTGGTAATAAAAATGATTTCTACTTTGTTCATTTGACTATCTGTAGTTCTAACAGTATCATTAAGGTCTATTTCTCATAGAAACATTCAAGCTCCCAACATTTTATTTGTAATAATCTGATTATTCCTGAAGCAATACTTATATATTTCATACAATTAGAAAATATAAACGAGTCAAAGTAAGAACATAAAAACATCCTATGCCTACCATCAGAGATGAGCACTCTCAATACCAAACTACATATTCTTTCATATAATCTTTATATCATCATATATATGATAAATGGCATCTGACTGTGCACAGTATTAACCTGCTTTTCTAGTCAAATGTCTCTATTTTGGTTTTGATGTATATTCACCTTATCTAATGACACCATTTTCAAATTTCCCCAGTTGCCTCTAACATAGTCCTGTAATTTTTACTATTTATTTGTGTCCTCCCAATTATCAGCATGTGTTAGCCAAAAATCCTTAAAGCTGTAGGATTTCTCTAGGGAGGTGAGACCCTTCCTTAGGGAACTTCAAATGAGCAGGTGGACAGATGTCTTCTGAGGCACTGTGTGGACACTCAGGTACCAAAGAAAAGCCGAGGAGGTCAGCTTCACTCCAGATGAGGATTCAGGGGTGAAAGGAACAGTTTCTGCATTAGAATCTGTAGAGTTAATAATTAATTCTTGTTGACAGAACACTGAAATCAAGTTCATATGTTTGTTTGTTTGTTCAGCTTTTCTCTGGGGAACACTCAAATAAGGAGATTAGATTGGCCTAGAATAAGTTGTTTGTGGGGAACTTGTGCTGGCTGCATGTAGACACCACTTTCTTTTCTGGGTGTCCTCAGGAGAAGAAAATTCTCAGGGTCACATTGGCCTCATACCCAACAGAAAACCCGAACTTTTGTCCTTCTCCGCAATCAGATTCTGCAGGACTCTCTGAAAGCCTCAGAGAACTTTTGACTTACTTTGTGAAAACACCATTATTTTTTTAAGATAGATGAATAGGAAACTAAAGGGAGGGCATTAGAGAGTGATTTGTAATAGTGAAAAAGTAAAATAAAATAATGCATGACTGTGGAGAAATTGAATGAGACTATTAAATTTTTTTATCAAAAATTTCAAGTTATCACTATGGAAAGAGAAGTTGGCAGAATGCCCCCAGCTAATTGGACTTAAGGGTGACTAAAGATACTGATTCAAGGTTGATTAAAAATCACTGTGTTTGAAAAATAAGAAACAATTTACACTATAGTATTTTCTCTTTTTGTAGCACAATAACTGATTGGTTCCAAATTTTTCTTATCATCCCGTCTTCAGGCAGAAGGTACTATATATACCCATACGGTTCTACTAACAAAGTTAGCATCTGTTTTAGCAAGGGGAGGCTGAGCATCCTTCTAGAGAAACTGTTGCTTGGCAGCAGGACTCCGTGTAAGACTGGAGGAAAGCAATTCCTCATCCTAAGATGGAGTCCTACATTTCCTTTTGAATCCAGCACAGATGGACTTCCTATATGGCTTAGTATGGCCCAAATTGGAGCCTGTGTTACGGCTCAGGGTTAGCCAACAGAGGGAATATTCTCATATAGTAAATTTAGAAAAAGACCTATTCAAAAAGGGTCTGATATAAGTGTGCATTGCACAGTCCCAATTTTACCTCTCACATAAGCAAATTTTTGCCAATATCTTTGCCGGTCCTAACAAAAGAAATAATTGGATCCGAGAGAGGTAAAACATTAACTCATTATTTAAATACCATTCTTACTTACTTGACATAATTTTAATTAATGTGACAGATTGATATGATGGATTTGAAATGGTCTTATTATTCACTGTTTTACTTTTGAAAATGGCATTTAAAAAATCAGATATTTGGGGAGGACACTAATTAGAGGTTTTATGTTTGGTACTATGCTCATATTGGTTCCAAACATTTTTCTTGTCTGATTAATGGCTAATGACTTATTTGACAGAGAAGACATGTGGAACAAGGGTTCAGCGGATCAGTGGAACACAGGAAAGTTCTGTGTCCTGCCCTCCACTGTCTTTCCATCTTAGTAATGAAAGACCACGCAAAGTTGGCTCCAGGGCATTGACTAAACTTGCTATGTTAACTTGGTAGAAAAGATGGCTGGGCCTCTTTTTGTTCTCAGTACAAACCAGCAATATTGTGAATATTTTAAAGATGAACTTTCATTCATCAGTATGGAAGTGAGTCTGAAAATTCTCCTAGAACCATGTAGTGACATCATGCCACACAAGACAAGTTTCTTGTTAAGTGCTTTGGTGAATGTTAAGAAGTCAGACAGACATGCCCTGATTTTTTTTTTTCATTTTTAATGAAGAAAATAAAAGCTGGTTTTTTTTTTTGGAACCCACTTCCCTTCATACTTCATACTCCTTGGTAGGAGAGGCAGATAAAGATCATTCCCTTGTTCACTCGTTCCTCTGTTTGGTCAATAAATAGTTGAGAAGTTATTGCCTAAAGACATTGCTAGCTCTTCAAGAAATACAAAGGTAAGGAATTATTCTTACTTCCAGAAAGCCTCCATTTTGTAAATGGACAAATGTAATTCGAAATCTTCTAATAAGAGGTTGTTTTTTACTTAAGTGTACTCGTAGACATGAACAATAATGTCATAAACAATTATTCCCAAATCACCTACAATGAATTTGTAGTAAATTCACATTGGACAAGTGATTTTAATTCATATCTATCCTCCATAGACTTTTGATTAAGTGTTTATTGAGTCACAAGACTGTGTGTGCGTGAGTGTGTGTGTAGCCTGCAGAAAACTGGGTGAGATCATATAGATGAGTGTAGGAATAAGGACACAGCTGAAAGCAAGGCAGTTTCTTGTCTTGAGAGAACCAAGCATGCTGGCCAGGTTGCCTGAAGGTGGACTGCTCTAGAGGAACTAAGGGCAGTTATAGGAAATGAGGTTTAAGGTGAAGAATTCTCAAAAATAAGGCAGAAATCCAGTTACTGGTTTGAGGGCAAAAAATCAGTGTGAGTGTAGTAGTATATTTATTTGGCTTGCTGCTGAGATTCTTGGGTTTGTAAAGTGCTTTTCTTGTTACCTCTTATAAACCATCTTTAGACTATCTTTAGACTTGGTTTTAATGCCCGATGTAGGTCTTCTACTGAAATCCAGTGTGTAATAGATTGGCAAATAAAATTGTGAAATAAGAGGCCCAAGTACTTCTCTAATTCATGTGCCATGGACAAGTTGCTTCTGAATGGTATTATTAAGGACAAATATATTTGGAAAAAGCATTTGATCTGGGCCTTAAAGAATGCACATGTTTTGGAAAATTAGAGATGGGAGGAAGGCATTCCAGAAGGTAAGATGTAGAATGGATAATAAGGAGGCAGAAGAAGGGATGATCAGAGTCTAGGAGACTATTAAACCATTGAGGTAGTTGATACTTCTGGCTCAGATACCTGGCAGCTATTCACTGAATTCACTTGGGAACTTGTTATAAACACAGTTACCTAGATCACAAGTTTAAGATAAATTATGGGCCTCTTCATTGTTATAATGTTTTCAAAATCTGAACGTTAGTTTTGGAAACCATTGGCCTGATAAGGATTGAAGGTCTAAACTGGGGTCATGGATGTAAGAAGAGAAAACAGATGAGATAAGGAAGGTAGGTGTACAGATAGACTTGTCCAACAGGCATTTGAAAAGGTGGAATTTGGAGCTCAATGGTGATGAGGATGTTGGGATTATTTTTTTTTTTTTGTGGAAGGTGTAATGGACATCTATGCGATTGCCTAGGGTTAGAATACAGAAGTGAAGGCAGAAGACATAACCCTGTTTGGAGAAGGCCAATCTCTATGAGAAGAAGAGTAAAGACCTCACCAGAATTATAGTGGGAAAAGGAGGAATAGAAACAAGAGTCTCAGGGACAAGGAAACATAAAGAAAGAACACACCGTGAAGGAGCTAATAGTGATCTGCAATAGAGAGATAAAAGTTGAGGAACAAGAATTGCCCATGGAATTTGATGATATGAAAGTTGTAATCATCATTATCATCATCGTTGTCATATTTTTGTTTTGTTATTGCTGATGATGTTTTATTTTTGCAGCCTGAGTTCCTGGCATTAAAACCAATCCATGAGTAATTCAATTATTGTGGTTCCTGCTATATAATGGCATATTGCTTCCCTCCAAAACTGTACTAATTAAAATGCCACTAGCAATGTAGGAGAGGGTCCCAACAACATTTAGTGTTGGCATTATAAATGACAGAGTCTTTAGATATTGTATTCCAAATGTTTATTGGACATCTCTTTCTTTAAGAGCGAAATACTTTTTAGGGGAAAATTTTATGGCTTTCTACTCTGAAGTCTAGTAAAGATGAAAAGAAGAATGGAAACCACCAAATTGCTGTTGGTAAGAGCAGAACACAAAGAAATGAAGGGCTCTGCAGAGGGCAACATACATGCAACCCACACAGCGTGTCTTTCACTCTTAAATTATGCTTTCAACAGATGGCCAAGGATTATAATTTTTTGTTCTGTTTTGTTTTAAATTTTAACTTCTCTCTAGCCGATAAATTGGAACTGAGCAAATAAAATTGGACCACTGAAGGGGAAATTTTATAAGTAGCTCGATAGTGAAGAATTGGTAAGGGGTTTAAAATATAAAGTTTTGTTAGTCTCTTAGTAGTTCACTGCTATCTTGAAGAATTTTGAGGGGGCTAGGGATATAGCTCTGTTGGTAGAGTGCTTGCTTTGCATGCATAAAGCCCTGGGTTCTAATCCCTAGCACCAAAACAAAACAAAACAAACAAACAAAAACCTGGGGCTTTTCTATTCTTTTTTAAGAAGAAATATTGAAGAATATACTGACCCTCAAATTATAAACTGTTACATAGGAGACCCTCTTGGATGAAATGCTAGAGAATATGCTACCTGACATGGTCAGGGTCAAATAAGTGATTTTTTTTCATGGTATGAGAACATTCCATGCCTAGTATTTTAGTAAATGTGATCTTAATTGGTATGTTCATAAATGCTAATCCAAAAGTGGAACTGCAGAACCATAACAATGCTCCTTAGTTCAGAGTAGGTAAGGAATTACTGTTTTATCTAGCATCTGTGCAAACAGTAGTTCCCATATGAAAGAGATCAGAGTTCTTCTCTTAGACCCCTGAGAGTTAACCTGAGAATTCAGATAAATTGATCAGAAGAGAGAAACAAGACTCATAAAATTAAGCTAATAAAACTAACATGGTTTTCCATTGAGGAATACTGGACAGAAATGAGAGAGAGAGAGAGAGAGAGAGAGAGAGAGAGAGAGAGAGAGAGAGAGAGAGAGAGAGGGGGGGAGGGAGGAGATGGAGAGGAAGAGGAAAAGGAGGAGGAAGAAGAAGGAGGGAAAGAGAAAGAGAGAGAGAGAGAGTGGGGTGGGGGGATATGGATCAATCAGAAAGGGCTGGGTTGGTCAGTCCAGGAAGTAGAGAGAAAAGAGAGGTGGGCATCACTGAGGGTCTGTGTGGTCTTAGTAAATGATGAAAACCTGGTGGAAGGAAAGCAGGTGGAAGCCACATTCCGCTTCACTTGTTCTAAGCTCAAAGACATGAGTGATCACATCTGGCTCCCTAGGAAGCTGGTCTTCAAGGAAAGAAGACTTTGTCAGGCACGTATGATTGACTTGCTTGGAACTTACTGTTCTCATCATAAATTGATAAATTGGCACCTAATGTATAACACAGACTTGTAAGACATAGCAGACTACCTCAGCCACTTAAGTCCAATAAAGTAGGCACTGATGGAATGAACTTATTATGTCCAAATCCTACTTCATCCTTCAAGATCCAGGTCAGATGGACTCTCCAAATGTATTAGAGAAAGTCTGTCTCCTAGCTGTGACATCCCGAGGATGGTGAAAGTGCAGCCCAAGGCCTGGCTGCCTGGTGCAGAGTAAACACAGTGAGATGAACTTACAGTTATCATTATCTTTAATCTTTTTATGGCATTATTTTTTCAGATAATATTTATTGACATTTTAAACTGCCATACAAGTAATAAAAGCTACCCTCTTCCTGGTGTATATTAATGGTTTTTCCGTGTCTCATTTCCTTTACTTAAAAGACACATTCTTAAGTGCAAGTCCCTCAGTATACCTGGGGTGCCACTTTATGTCATGTTTTGCTTTCTACCTTGTTCCACTAAACCATTTATATATGTTTTATCTCCCCATAAGAGCTGTAGTTTCCCTGAGAATTCTTTTAATCCTCTTTCACAGTGTTTTATACATCAAGCCCTTAATAGGTGTTTCTCAAATAAGTAAATGAATGTCCTTATGAAAAATATTCTCTTCTCTGAATGCATAAATTGGGCCATTTCAGAAATGACTAAAAAATAGAACTAATCCTATAGTAAACAGATAGATTTCTATAAGAAAAGAATTTGTGATATTTACTTACAATTTCACTACTTCTTTTATGTTATAAATAAGTTTCCTGGAAAGAAAAAACATCTTTATATTTTCCATGATGCAGTTACTTGATGAAAAAATGTTTGGAAAGTAAAATCTATGTCAATTGGTTAAATAACATTATTCCAACCGGGAAGTGAAAGCAAAAAGACAGTATCCTGTAAAATACAGTATCCTGGATTTTAAAACATCAGAGAAGATCCATAATGGCCTGCAGGCCTGCTTCTTCATTTTACTGGGGACAGAGGAGACTTGCCTGATGACACCATATAGCCACACCTAGAATACAAACTCCTCACTCCTTGGCCCAGATGTGATCCTCTCTAAGAGACTGCCATCTGCAGGGAAGCTCTCTACAAATTTGCACAGAAGTGAGCATGGCATACATACTCCTAGGCCATCCTTGGAAACCAAAACCAACCTTTGCTCATTTAATGTATTGGCTTTAAGTTCCTTAAAAAAAGAAAAAAAAATGTGCATTCTGTGTGTTTCTGACCATGCCACAGATAATGGAAATATGAAAAGGAAATGAAACTAGCACACTTGATGGTGTCCTTGGCTTTATTCTTCACCCAAAGCTTGTTACTGACAATAACTATGATTTCTTTTATTGGATCATATATGTATGATGGGATGGGGTGGGGGTGTCACAGAGTCAGTTACTATATCACCTTTGCTGCTCTGGTTGAAAAACGCAAACTCTAGACTACTAATCTTGAGACTTCTAAAGTGGGGGATTCTGATGGAATCACTGTTTTTGCTTAAGGGGACTATGAGTTCAGGTGATGTGGTCATTAAGTAACAGGACAACAGCCAGTCTGCCTGGGAGCCACCTGTCTTCACCTGCCTGGGAGAAGTGGAAAAAGGTCAAGAAAGGTCATATCATCTGAATCCTCAAGGCATACAGTGGGTCCAGGACCTGATCCCACCCCTTACAGGGGAATGCTTCTTACGGTCATCAAGAACCAGAGGTTGCTCTTCTGTCTGTAGCAGAAGAAGTGCCCTTAAATTTAATCCCCAGAAGTATGTGAACAGCAAGTATGAATTATTTTAGTGGATTCTATTATTTCCACCATATGAACTGAAGTAAAGAAATTGATTCCTGAACATGAAGAGCTACTTTCCTTGAGCAGAGCATGAATAAGAGCAATGGTCCTCACCCCTAGTTGCACACCAGAATCACCTGGAGGGTTTTCAGAATGACAGATGCCTGGATTCCACCCCAGACATTCTGATTTCATTGGTCTGGAGGTGGCCTGGGCTTCAGGCCAAGCTTGGGCAAATCATGAATTTAGATGCTGATGTAGTTGAACATCAGTGATGTTTTCTGTTTGCTGGCAACTGAGAGCAGTGGCTTAGCCTCGTCATTCTTTAAAGGTAGTCTGCCAGTCAGCTTTGTAAATATCACTTGGGAACTTATTAGAAATACATATTCTAAGGCTCCACTCCAGATCTACTGAATCAGAATTTTGGGCATTGGGGGACCTAGCACTCTGTATTTTACTAAGGTCTTAAGGTCAGTTTGAGAACCACTGATCCAGGCTAAGACCTTGGTACTCAAGGTGTGGTCCATAGACTGGCAGCATCTGCATCCCTAAACTTGTTCAAAATTCAGTCTGAAGCCATCCCAGACCTACTAGATCAGAATATACATTTTAACAATATTCCCAAGTATCTGTATGTGCATTAAAGTTTGAGAATCACTGATTTAAGACACAGTGGCCAGTTCATGTTTCTCACTGGAGTTCAATTATCATCTTTCAGAGCATTCAGGCAAGAAGACAAGAGCACAACCAAAGCTAATAAGGAAAGCTGTGAAACTGCATCCTGATCTCTGCAGGATGAGCTAATATGGGATCTGTTGTGTAGGTGGGGTGTTGACTCATAGAAACTTTTATAGTAGATAGAGTAGTCATGGTAGTAGTAAGAACAGCTACTGATTATGAAATGGTTGTTATGTGCTTTCTAGGTAGAATTCCATTTATCCCATAGAAAACCAGAGAAAGAATCATTCTTTCATTCAGCTAATATTGTATAATATAACCACATAGCCAGGTATAATTCTAGGCATATCCCTATAATACCCACCTCTACCATTGGGAGGCATAAATCCAGGTTCAGATAATGATGGTAATAAATGAACTGATATATAATAACATCATAAGTAAAATTGGGTACCATGAAGAAAGTAAGGCAGGGTAAAGGGAAAAAAATAGTGATAAAGAAGTCCTACTTGAGATCAGGTGGTGAAAAAGAGAAAGAAACTCTGAAGTGACATATGAGCCAAAATATGAAAGAAACAAACTCCTGAGCCCTGAAGACCTCCTATGGAAAAAAAAAATATCAAGCAGGACACTGATATTTGCATAGGAGGAGGGAGGAGAAGAACGGTTAGAAATAAGTTTGGATGGTAGCTGCAGGAAGATCATAAATTATCTTATAAGCCATGGTCAAAAACAAGAAAACTGAGCAAGTCTTCTCAAACTTCAAGGTGCCACGAATTACCTGGGGACCTTGTTAAACTGTAGTATGCAGTCAGTAATTGGGGGGTGGGGGCCTGAGTGTCTACATTTCCAACAAGCTCCAAGAGATGCTAATGCCACTGGTACATGGGCTACACTTTGAGTAAGCAAAAGATGTACTGGAGCTGAGAACTTAACAGCATGCCAATGTCACCCAGCTGGTAAGTGACCGAGGCCAAGTGTGAATCACCCATGCTGACTCCAAAGTCCAGGCTGTCCATCTGTAGCTTCCCAGACAACCTCATGCCTGGTTCACCTGTAACTGATTCTGAGCAGTAAAATTAAAGAGCCTCCCTGAGATTGGACCCTCATGTGCAATCTCTTATAGAAAAGTTGTTTATTCCTTCTGATTTGGAAGGAGAAATCCCAAAGGAAATTGGATGCCCTGATGATCTGTGCTATCTCTTGTGAAATATTTAAAAGATGTAAGATGTAATGAAACCCTGGCATCTTAGAAACAAATGACGTTGCTGGTGACCATTTTGATGTACTCTCTATAGAAAAAAAAAAAAAACCCAAAACATGAAAACACATGAGTCTTGAAATCTAATGCATTATATTTTCAGTAATGGACCTGAGGAAGCCAGTTATTCACCAGACACTGCAAGTTGTGCTCCCTCCAGCCTGACTTCTCCAGATGCTCCCATCCTGGCCCATTTGCACTTAGTCTTCTTCGCTGCATGGAAGATGGTTAAAGTTCCCCAATGTGGATGGGCTCCGAGGTGTCAGAGATACATGCATCAGTTTAGCTGCTCAAGTCCTCAGACTTCAGTATAAACCAAAAACAAAGCCAGGGGTGGTTGGCTGTGTGCACAGAGTTTGAATACTTGGCTCTGGGCTTTCTTCCCTGAAAACAACCACACTTCCAATATCAAACGGATGTTCAAAGGGAATAAAAAATGGCTCCTTGCTTTCTCTCCTCACTGGATGATTACTGGGGGACCAGGGGGGAAGGAGTGGGGACATGTTCTGTGTGTGTATTGTATATGCTCCTGCCTTGATGAATGACATGGTTTGGTTTGGTTTGTTGCCCTCCCCTTTTGTTAATTCTCTGTGTTCTTTTTCCTTTGTGCTGCACGATTAGGACCCTGCAGTGGGATACAGACCCCTCAGTGCTCCAGCTGCAGTCAGACTCAGAACTTGGGTATATGTCTGCTCTTTTGTTACTCCTTTTATTGTTTCTTTGCTACAGTTGTGTTGAAATGCTGGAGCTGTTGTTGCTCTTGTTTTTCTCCCTTTTTGTTGAATTCCCAGTTTGATAAGTTTATTTCCTTCTGTTAGTTTTCCTTATAAAGCTTTGAAGAAAGTCTCTCTTTGTGGAAAACACCACAAAAAGATGGCTTTTGATTTCCCCTGTTTATTCCTAGTATGGCAAGAAAACACTGCCCCCAAATCAAAATATGAGCACCTTGACCTACTAAAGGTAGGGCACACAAATTCTGTGATGGGAGATGCGTGTGACTTTGTCCTAACCATGGTTCCCCTTTACCAACAAGTTGCTGAAGGTTAATTTTGTGAAGATTGATATCAAAATGTTGTCTTATTTGTTTCCTTTCCTTTTCGTTCTTTGGAAAATTCATAATAAGTTATTAATTTGAATTAAATTTTGAATGGGTAGATTCCCACGGAATAAAATCATATTTTTTAATAGTTCTATCTTAAGATATCTCAAATATTTGATACTCTGTAATGACTTCTAATGATAATGTTTTCCGATGGAAATGCATTGTCACATGTTAAAAGATAGCTTCAGAGTTGAAAACTCATCCCCAAAGAACAAAGCACATTGGTATATCCCAGAAACTTGGTTTATTTCTAAGATTGAAGGTAGCTAGAGTCACACATGAAGCTATTCCCAGTGGGTGCTGGAACCAGCTCATTGTCAAGCTCGGAAGAATAGGTTGTGCCTTCTTGATCAGATCATCTCATAATGGCTATGGTAGAGTATATACAATACAGAAATTGATGAATGCTACACAGGGCTTGCTCCTTTCCCCCAAACTAGCTTTTATGCATTTACCAGCATACCACTGGGTACTTCCAATATGTGAACAGCAAATTTTATTATAGCATTTTATGAAACTATCTTTTTTCTTTCTAAATATAAAATAGTATGTGTCCAAGCAGATATTTATTGCTTATTTATTTTGATTCCGGAGATTTCTGGACATGTATCTGGGTTTCTATCAATTTTAGTGCCTATTGTAAGTGTGAAAGGAGGCTGAGGATCATCAGCTTCCACGGGAATCTACCCATTCTGCCTGTGTTCTTTTCTATATGCAAAAGTTCTTCCTTTTCTCACAACAATGCTATGTCAAGGAAATAGTCTTCCTAATACTTTAGTTTACTGACACACTGGTCTTTCTTTAAAATTACTAAAATTTTGGCTCTTTAGTTTTATAGTTTATTGTATGTTACATTTCAACTTATGTTATTTAAAATCAAAACATATGGTTTAAGTTAAAAAGAGAAACAATGCATATATAGTAAGTTACGTTCAGGAGAACCTCAAAATGCATTCTTTAATATATCACCATGTTAAATAAATAATAGAAGGGAGGAACTGGCAGAGATTATCCTATGCACTTAAATTAGTGATTTTTAGAGGGATTGCAGCACTGCTAAATTACACTTGCTAATGTGGAATAGTTAGAAAACTTCCTATTTGCATCTGTTTTCCAAGCAAAATCTCACTATTAGCTTTGCATATTAAAACTTCAGACTTATTCTAGGGAGAAGGAATAGCTGTGACTACCACCTTGCCTGCCACAATTCACTTCAGAGTGGACTCGAGGAGAAACAGAGACATGAGATATTATGCTCACCGACAGTGGCTTATCTTAGGGGGTTTGGAAGGAGTGTTCAGAAAATATAAGAGAGAGACAATTATTTTAGCCATGTTACAACTTCAAGTATTGCTTCCATGAAAATTTCCCTTTTGGGTAGTTCTTATGTGCAGGGCAATGAGATTTTTCTATGGACAGTTCTATTTTCCCTTCTTAAGTCTAGGCATTGATTCACCATAGATTGCTCTGTCTCTTGATTTAACAGCTGTATTGAAGTACACTTTGCATAAGATAAACTATAAATATTTAAACTAATAAAATTGATGTTTTAACATTTCTACACATCCATGAAATTATCACCATGATCAAGACAGTGAACATATTCATCATCCCCACAAATTTCGTCGTGCCTCTTTGAAGTACACCTGTTCTTCCCATGCTTCCAAATCCTCCAGAACAACTGATCTGCCATTACTATGTATTAGTTTGCATTTCCCAGAATTTTACTTTAAATTTAATCATATATCAGGCACTATTTTGATGGCATTCTTTTATTCAGAATAATTTTTTGTCAATAGTGCATTCTTTTGTATTGCCAAGTGATATTTCATTGTATGGAAAGTGGAGGTGAAATGATTGGTTAGGAGAGTCTTAATCAGTGCATTGATCCACTTGCATGGGTGGTAATCATAGGCAGATAGGGTGTAGCTAAAAGGGGTGGGTCACTGGCGATGTACTTTTGTGGTTTATAGTTTGTCTGGTGAGAGGAGTGCTCTCTGCTTCCTGGTTGTCATGTCCTGACCTGTTTTCCTCTGCTACACCCTTTCACCATGATGTTCTGCTTGCCTTGGGCACAGAGCAATGGAGTTGGCCTTCTGTGGACTGAGACCTTTGAAACCATGTGTTCCAAATAAATTTTTCCTCCTCTAACATTGTTCTTGTCAGATCTTTTGGTCACAGCAGCAACAAAACCTGACTAAAGCAATTATTAAAAGATCATAGTGTTACTCATTGTGGTTTTAGTTTGCACTTCCTTAGTAACTTCATATGCTTTCAATTTGAATATTTTCTATGATGAAACATCTTTTACCTTATTTATTACTATTATTATTTGTAGATGGATGGAACACTTTTATTTATTTATTTTTATGTGGTGGTGCTGAGGATCTAACCCAGTGCCTCACACATGCTAGGCAAGTGCTCTGCCACTGAGCTACAACCCCAGCCTCCCTTATGTATTATTTTTAATTGAGTTGTTTATTGTTTCATTATTGAGTTTTGATCATTCTTTATATGTTTAGGAAACATCCTTTATCTTGTATCTGATATAAACTCGATTGAGTTTTTAATCTTTCTTTTGGATTTTTTCTTTGACCCAATGGTTATTTAAGAGTGTGTGGTTTAATTTTTATGTATTTGTGAATTTCCTTGTTTTCAATTATTTATTTCTAGTTTGATCTCCTTGTATTCATAACATATATTGGTATGATTTTGATCTTAAATGTGCTGAGACTTGTTTTGTGGCATAACAATCTATTCTGAAGAATGTTCCATATGCACTTGGAAGAAAATATATTCTGCTGTTGGTTGTCCTGTACATTTGCTAGGTCTATTTGATGTATAGTATTGTTCAAGTTCACTGTTTTTTTAAATGATTTTCTACATGGATGTTCTATTATTGAAAGTGAGGTGTTAAAGTTTACTGTTATTACGTTCCTCCTATCAGTTTATCCATTCAGATTTGTCCACATTTGCTCTATATACTTAGGTACTCTGGTGTTGAGTGCACATGTATTTACAATTGTTTTACATCCTGTTGGATTGACACTTTTATCATTGTAGGATGACTTCTTATCTCTAGAGAATTTTTAAAATGTGAAACCTACTTTGTCTGATATAAGTACAGCTCCTCTTGTCTTATTTGGTTATCAGTTGCTTGGGTATCTTTTTCCACCTCTTCGCTTTAAGCCTACATGTGTCCCAAAGTAAGTTTCTTATAGTGTATTTGAATCTTGCTTTTTAAGAAAATTATTCAGTCACTTTGCATCTCTTGGGTGTTGATTTTAATTCATTTAAAAGTAAGTATATGTGACGAAAGGGTTTACTATTCTCAGTTTGTTAACAATTTTCTGTTTGTCTTATAGTTTCATTTTGTTTTTCTCTTTGGCTATTTTGAGTTTTGTTGTTTGTATCTATAAGCTTTGTTGCATTTTTCTTTTTCTTTTGTTTAACTTCCATGGGTATTCTCTGTTGTTCAGGTGTGGATTATGTAAAATGCCTTATAACATTCTGTTTTAAGTGGGCAGCAATTTCTCTTACATACAAAAACTATCTACACTTTTCTTTCCTATCCCACATTATATGCTGTGGTATCACAATTCACATTTATACTGTGTGTCTATTAACATAATTTATTTTTACTTATTTTTAGTGGTTTTGCCTTTTTAGTTTTATACCCGAATTAAAAGCTTTTTAATCACCCCATTATAGTAAAATAGTATTCTATTTTTGTTCATATGTTTATCTTTACCAGTGAATTTCATGCTTTCTTTTACTCTTTTGTTGCTGTTTTTAATTCTTTCATTACATCTAGAACTCCTTTAGCATTTTTTTCTTCTTTTAATTTTTTATTTTTAGTTGCTGATGGACTTTTAATGTTTATTTATTTATATGTGGTGCTGAGAATTGAACTCAGTGTCTCACACATGCTAGGCAAGTGCTGTACCACTGATCCACGACCCCAGGCCCCTTTAGCGATTCTTATAAGTCAGATCTAGTGGTAAAGAACTTCTTCAGTGTTTCTTTTCTGAGAAAGTTTTTCTTTTTCAATTTCTGAAAGACAGGTTTATGCCGCGTCCGGCTAACAGGAGCCGAGTCCGGCGAGGGACGGCGGGGTTAAGAAATACACAGGACACCAAGTTTCTTCATCCAGGAGGAAGCGTGCGCGCTTTATTGCCAAATTTGTTCCCCTTATATATCTTTTTTAACAGCTGCAGGAAATCACTCAAAAGTGAGGAGGGAAGAGTAATAACTGCGTCCTTGGGTTACCGCCACCGTCACCGTCCCCTATCAGGAGGCTCGAACAGGTCAAGATGTTCCCAAGAGACACATATGCTCGAGGCAGATAAATAGGAAACCTCAACGCGCCACGGCCTTGTGAGCTGGCCACATTGACATGCAGAACAAAGAAGTGGGGGTTGAGTCCCCAGGGGCCAGGGAGGGCCTGCTACCAGCAGGTTTACCAGGTATAATATTCTTGGCCAGCAGTCTTATTATAGTACTCCTTATGTCTGTACAGATTGTACGGAAAAATCTACTCATAGTCTTATGGACATTCTTATAGATTTCTCTTGTTTTTAGCTTTGACAATTTGATTACAATGTGTGTTTATGGATCTCTTTTGATTATCTCATTTGGTGTTTTCTGGGCTTCCTGTTTCTGAATATCTGTTTCCTTCCCAGATTTGGGAATGATTTAGCAAGACCCTAAGCAATTTAGTGAGATCGTATCTCAAAATTAAGACATAAAAAAGGCTGGAGGGGCTGGGGTTATAGCTCAGAGGTAGAGCACTTGCCTTGCACTTTTGAAGTATTGGGTTCAATCTTCAGCACCACATAAAAATGAATAAATAAAATAAGCAAAGATATTGTTAAAAGGGGGGGGGGCTGGAGATGTAGCTCACTGGTAAAATGCCCCTGGGCTCAAAGTTCCTCAGTACCAGGGGGGAAAATTCATGTATTGGTTCACTGATATTATCCCATAATTCCCTTTAACTATCTTTTCTCTTTTTCATTTTTAAAATTTTTCTCCTTGTTCCTTTCACTGAGTGATTTCCATTGAACCATCTTCTAATTCACTAATACTTTCTTCTGCTTGGTCAAGCCTGCTGTTGAACTACTATATTGAATTTTTCAGTTCAGATGTTATATCCTTCAGCTTTATCATTTCTGTTTGGCTTTTTTTAAAAAAATTTTCAACCTCTTTGTTGAGATTTTCACTTTGTTCGTACATTACTCTCCTGACTTTGATAAGCATCTTTGATTGAAGATTTTCAGTTCTCTGTTGGGAAAATCACATGTCTCCATTTCATTAGGGTTGCTTTTAAGAGATTAATATCGTTATTTTATTTGGAACATATTTCCCTGTTTCCTCATTTCTTAACTCTCTGTGTTGGTTTCTGCACAGATGACAAAATAGCCACCTCTTCTTTGTCTTTATAGACTGATCTTGGATAGGTGGTGAACATTACTAAACACCTAGCCAGAGATTCTGAATGTTTTTTAAATCTGTTTGTTCATATAAATTTTCATCTTTTTTAAAAAAATTAAAAAATAAACAAGTTGTCATCTTTTTTTCTTTCTTTCCTACTAGGACACTAGAGTATTCTAAGTCTCATAGGTGCCCTGAGAAAGATAAGAGCCAGTCCTGCAAGTAGCTGCTGGGATAATTGGGATGCTAGATGTGTGGTCCAATTTTCTTCTCTCCTTCTCACCTCCAGAAGTCTACCAAATGCCAGTCCCCATCAGCTCTCAGATATAGTCAAGTTAGAGTCAATCTCCAGTCTAATAACTAAAATAGTTGGGGTCTAGATGTGTTATTCAGTTCCTTCTAGGGAGAAGCTAGAGGCTAGCTTTTATGGCTGGAATAAGTTGCTGGGAGGAGCCACAGGAGGTATCCACTCACTCATTCAGACTCCTGGGAATTGCCTTCCCTGTCAGTTCCAGGAAACTCAAAAAGTTGAGATACTAGAAGTGCAGTGTAACAGGTTCCAGGAGAAACTGGGAGCTGGGCTTCATTGCTAAAGCCAGCTGGCAGGGGGAATCATGAGAAGAGCCTGAGAGCCATTCAGAGCCACAGCTTTGTTCTCTGGAGACCTCAGGTGACTAGTGAACACTGAATTCAGCAGCTTCAGAATAGATGAGTGAGTAGCAAACATGACAGTTGTTGCTTAGAAAGAAGCCTTGTTTTTATCACAGTAGAGCTGGGTATTGGAACATGTTTACACTCCCAGGGACCACTGATTGCCTGCCTTTTTGGCTTCCAGGTGCAGTCTAGTTAGGGTCCATACACTCAGGTAACAGCTGGAAAAGTCAAAGATCTTGATGTACAATCTAAACCTTTCCTGGTAGAGCTGACCTTTATTGCTCTTATGCTCTGTGCTGCTCAAGGGGTAAAAGATATGAGAAGAGCTTGAATCTCTGTTTAAAGCTCCCTCTTCTTTCTCTGCAACCCCAGGGGACTAGTGAGCATCGGGTTCCATCAGCTTCCAGAGATAGGCACATTAAGAATCAGTGCCTTTGGTAGAAGCTGTAAAAATTGGGGCACTAGATGAATGATCCAAACCCCTTCAGTCCTCAGGGAGAAACTGAGAGGTGAAGAATCCCCTCTGATTGAATGGCAGAGTGCCAGGGATGGAGTTTATGATGAGAGTACATCTCTTCTTACTCATTTTAAAGTGGGAATTTTCTCATTGTCCAGCATACAAGAGTTTCTCAACTGGTTTCTGAATTTTTCTCAGGGAGAATTGATTCATGTATTTATTTGGTGCTTCTGTGGGTGGAGGAAATGTCCTGAGACTCTTGTTTTGCCATGTTGCTGATGTTCCCCCACAAGAATTTTCTGATACCTTTTTATTGATATCAAACTTTATGAATATTACTTTGTTATGTGTTGGATATATTTTAATGGCTATAAATCTCTTGAAATTTCTTCTGAGATATAATCAATTCACTTGAAAACAGTTTCAGTCTGTCAGTCTTGCTTTCATGTTTTCTTTTTTTAAACTAGCAAGGTCAATGAATTCCTAAAACTAAAGCAAGACTCTTTGGTGTGTTGGAAATAATTCCCCATAAATCTTGAGGTTTTCTCGGGTTGATAGAAACAGGGAATATTCCTATTCCTGTATGAATGCCCAGAACTGTTACCTATAATTCTAGACAATCCTTCCCTTGGTCTGAGGTAGTTTCTGACATATGTGCATTGATTGGTAATGAGCTAAATACTCAAGGGTCAGAATTTTCATTTTGTGGAGTTACCTTCTCTGCTGTTTTGTCCTGTCAATTCTAATAGCCTGGTCCAGCTCAACCTTGTCTCTTCAACTTAGGAATTCTGCTGGATTTCACTTGAGTTCTTTCCCTGCATCATGGCCTGGAATTTCTCTCAATTCAGAAAATAGGGACAGCAGGAAGGTTCAGCTTGCTTGCTTCCCCCTCTTTCATGTATCCCTGTCCTTCATCGCCTGACCTTTAGTATCTTGTAAACTGTTCTTTTGTTCAAACTGCTGTTTATTTTTTAATTATTTCAGTTGTAAAGGTTAATCTGGTGCCCATTGCTCCATCTTGGGACAAGCTACCAAAGGTTTGTTACTTGATTCTGTATTTATATGTTAACTACATGATCAACACAGCAAATAGCAGCAGAGAGAAATACAGGAGGTAAGAGACCTTTTAAAATATAACTTCAAAACAATCACAAATAAAATGAGAAAATAAGTGAAGCTCAGCTCGATTTTTACCAGGCAAATACTAACAAAGGACTGAAAATGCTATGTTTTCTTAGGCTAGTATAAATGGTTAAGTGAATTGAAAATGCTGGAAGGGAAAAAATAAGACGACAGGATAAAAAGAGCAAGTTAAAATGTCATAAGAGAGAAAGAACAAGATCTCTAGTCTTCCAGGAGATGGGCCCCGTCTGCCTAAGTGAGGTGGGATTGGAGGGAGGAGAGGATTCCCAATCACAACTGGGCACCAATGAGCAACAAGGGCTTTCTGTAGCTTACCACTCCGAATGGTTAAACCCAATGACTTAGAGATATTTAGTGGCTTTCGATTTCATTGAAGCCTCGTGATTATGTTTTCTATATAGGTTAGTATATTAAATTCTTGACATAGTTGTTTGAGTATTTGTAAGCAAAGAGAGAATGAGGGAAAACTGAAGCTGTGAACAAAGATCTGACAGTTCCTCCCCTGAAGGAGGGAGTGGGAATCTCTTCCAGTCTTGAAGAGACATTGTTCTTGGATGATCACCTCTTCTCTGAACTCTCTTCTCTGAACTCTCTTCTCTGAACTCTCTTCTCTGAACTCTCTTCTCTGAACTCTCTTCTCTGAACTCTCTTCTCTGCATTCTTGGCTAAAAGACAGGATGAGTATTTCTCCCACCGCATCCCAAACTTCTCCAGTGAAATAGAGAGGTCACTCTGTCAAAAGTAGAAGTAAAACCAATTCTGAAAGGATACCATAGAAGCATATAATCTTCAAGCTGTTGGTGGGTGTTAGAGAAAACCTAACTGGACCACTCTGAAGGCCTCTTCACATTTTAAACTTGTTGCCATTTGCCTAACAGAACTGTAATAACCTCAGTAGTCTTTGATGAAGAATTTTTTGTTGTTGTTTATTTGTTTTGTCAAGTTTCTTTTTGTTTTGTTATGGTGATGGTGATGCTGCAGATTGAACTCAGGGCCTCATACATGTTAAGCAAGTGCTCTACCACAGAGCCACATCATTACCCTTGTCAAATATTCTTATTTGTCTTGTTTAGATCTCTAGTTGAATTAACTTTCAAGATTTCCCATGAAACCATGTCCTGAGAGAACTTTCTGGAGAGTCATGTTATGTGGGTTGTGCTCTTGAGCAAATTCTACTTCTTCAATAACATTCAATCATACTTCCCCCCAAAATGGAAATATGGATCAGCATCTTGTATCGTGTGTCTGTCTATCAAGAGGTGATAGTAAAAAGTGAAAATCAAAAATAAAAAGGAAAAAAGAAGAACGCAACTAGCAGCTGGAAAAAAAAATGTGATAGTAAAATGCTTTTCGGGATCTATAAATATAAGTGAATTCTGACTCATGAAAGGCTTTAATAATTTGGTTTTAACAGGTTCAATCAAAATCCCATGATTAGAGAGAGAAGAAGCTCTTTGCTCAGCTCTTAACAATAATCATTTATTTGTCCCCAAACATTTCTTGAGAAGCTCCTATTTTGCCAGCCTTTATCATGTGCTCTCAAGAATCTTGAGTAAGCTATTAAGAGATATTTTCTGTTCCACACTAACAACTAGATTAGATTTTTAAAAAGACAATACTTCATTTTCAATCAATTTCAGAACAATGAAGGCCAGTTGGTAAGGAGGTGTGTTTTTACTGTGGTGCTCAGAAAATTCTGTAATTGTGTAGCTTTATGCTAAAAATTTTATGGAAGCTTGTTCAAAAATACCAAGTAAACAAGGGTCATTCCTAAAAAAAATGTTTTATATCATATTGTCATTTGTATGTAATATTGGGAAAAAAACACACTTAAGTACCATCTGTCATTATTCTGAACTTTCAATTTCCTTATAAAGTGGACATTTAATAGCAGAAACTTCAATGATGTTGCCAAATTCCATTATAAGCACGACTATTTTGACTTGTCCTTTAAACCCCAAGATTTTGCAAGATTTATTTGTGTTATGAAATTCAAGGCAAACCTCTTGACTGTGCCTGTTGACTGAGCCAGAATTGACATTTGCTTCTGTGCAAGAAAAATGCTTTAACTGCCAAGCCAATATCTCTGCACAATTAGAAGCAAATATCATGGCAATGAAGTAAGTACTTCATAAAATGATCTTTAGCTGTGAGCATAGAAGAATGGAAACTCATCTTTTTTTTTTTTTTTTTTTTTTTTGGTACTGAACTCAGGGGCACTCGACCACTGAGCCACATCCCCAGTCCTATTTTGTGTTTTATTTAGAGACAGTGTCTTACTTTTGCTTGGTGCCTCACTTTTGCTGAGGCTGGCTTTGAACTCATGATCCTCCTGCCTCAGCCTCCTGAGCCAACGGGGATTACAGTTATGTGCCACCACACCTGGCAGAAACTCATCTTTCTTGGGGTAACTTGAAAAGACCAGCTACCAAGCCACTTCTTGGTATTTGGAGGGAGGCATAACTCTGAACCCAGATGATAAATCAGCATGTGTGTGATGAGGGACCCCAGAGCCAGGTTCTTCCTTGGTGCCATGCCCTGTCCTTACTTTTCCTCCCTGGGGTGTCCCCATGCTAAGCTCCAGAACTCTATCCTGGAGAAGTCACAGTTTGACACCAGATTACAGTAGAGCACGTTTGGGAAACAAACTCTTTGTCATTTTTAAACCTCTTTCGTGTTCCATGAGCATCTTTGCCCTTAGCCCCTTTTTCTATGGATGCAACTCTTTCTCTTGGGGCTCTCAACAGGAGGTTCCCTAGGGATATCTTTAGTTTGTCTTTTCCCCTGAGTGATGGCCTTTCAATTGGAAAACTCTGCCACAGATCCGTCCATTACAATTTCTACCCAAAGCAGATCTCTCTAGATTCCCCTGTCTTCCAGCCATGCCACTTGCTTTTCTTATGAAGCATGAAGCCTTGAAATCACCTGGAACCCGTTCCTTTTCTTTGACTCTCCAGATCAAGTAAACTACTAAAGTCTATCCTTAAAAATTTTCAAGAGTCTCCAAAATGCAGCGTTTCCTTTCTCTTCTTAGTGACTTCTCATCATGCCAGACCAAGTCTTCATGCCTCCTTAGACCACTGACTACAAACCCAGTTGTTTTTCTGGCTGCTCCTTTGGAACTGACGCTTTGCTTACTTTCTGTGGTTGGTTTCTGAGTCTACCCTCTCCTCCTCCTTGGCTTGTGGATCCTTTTTGTATTCCCCTCCTCTCTACACTCAGCTTCTAAGGTCCAATCACTTCCCACACCTAACATCTTTGTCAAGAGGGGGATTTAAGTGTCATTTTTCATGTAGCTGTCATAATAATATGTTTTAAATGTGGCTTTACAGCTGTCACTTTTTTACTTGGTAACTTTCCATAACTTCTCATTGTCTGTATAAAGTCCACATTCTTTGGCCTGGTTGGTATTTGAAGACCTCTAATAATCTGACCTCCAAATCCCTCTCTAAATTTATTTTCCATAGCCCCCCAACTCAAAACTTCTATTCTGAAGGACTTTGGAACACAAAATAGGAATTCAGGTCCTAGATGTTTGTATATCCAGGGCCAGCTCCCTAGGACACTGTCCCTATTACTGAGTTCTGCTTCTCCTTCAAGAGGCACATCGGGCTCTCTATTTGTAATGAAACCTTCCTCACTCATCCAGTCATCTGCCCATTATACTCTCCTGCCCCTGTTCTTATGTGACCTCCTTTGCTGGCTGGTTTTATTTGCTGCATTTCATTCTTATTTGCCTTTTGAGGTATATGTTCTAGTTCCTCATTCTCCTTGTGGATCGTGTCTTGCTCAAACACTGTGGTTCCTGATAAATCATGTTGACCAGGTAGTTCCTTTACCATTTGTCCAGGACACTATCCCACCCACATAAAAAAATAAATATATTGTACTAGGAAGCAAATGGCACTATCTTCCCCGTCATCCTAAAGGGCTCATCTTTGAAGAAGTTACCCCAATAAATTTTAGAAGCAATAGAAGCAGAATCTCTGGCAGTATTTCAATGTACCCTCAGGATTAAATACAGGTGAATAAGCAGGAATGAAAATCCAAATGGAGTGTGGGCCCAATACAGTCATGTTTTATTCCTTGGCCTTTATCTGCCCTGGCATCCAGCCAAAGAATTCCCTATCTCTGAGAACATCTGTTCCTGGTTTTGTCTGTTTGATTTCCTTGTCTAGAAATTTCCCATTATTGCAATGACCCCTTTTAGCTTCCTGGTGTTTTTGAGCGTCAAACACTGGCTTCTGACCCACCCTCCTGACTCTGCCACCTTATCTGCCCACATTCTTCTCCTGCCACCAGGTCTAGCCAATATGCCTTCAGCACTATATTTTCCTGTTATCGAACACTCTGAAATTGTCACTCAAGGTCATATTTTGAGGGTCTTTTGTGAGTCACACTTTTTAAAATTTGGAGACTTTCATAGATGACCAAGGTGTATTTTAATTCTGGCTTGTCTGTGTCTTGGTACAGGTTCTTAAAATTTTGACATTTAAAAAAAAATTCTAACAACTTCAGGTTGCTTCTGTCTTATAAAATTATCTATGAATATCTATGATGGGTCAGAAGCGTCATAACTAAGAGATGAGCCTCTGTGAGGATTAGCTGATGGCATCTGTCAAATTTGCAGGGCAGCCCTCTTACTTAGTGCCTTAGCTGTCAAAGCCAGCTCTCCAGCACTGATGTGTTCCTCTGAGTCCATGGAGCACAGTAGTCTTTGCATAATTTTCTTCATGTTTCTTAAATATTAAATATATAAACATCTAGTTTGCTGTATAAAATTCACTATTGCCTTAAATCAAGTATCAGAAAGTGAATGGTATAGATAGTGTCTAGCTGAATCAGGAAGAATTTGATGATGTCCATGCTAGTGCTGGGGGACAGGCTCAGGGATTCTGAGCTGTCAGCTGATGAGGTTACTGCCCTTGAATTCATCCTTCCACCAGAAACTTGGTTATTGCTCAGGACTCATATCATCAGTGATGATTAATATTCATGAGGAAAGCACTTCTCTGTTTACCACTGGAGAGTAAAGAAAAATTAAGCTTGGGACAGCTGGATATTACCAGGCCAAGAAAAATTAACTCAAAATAGATGAAAGATCTAAATGTAAGAGAGAAAAGTCTTAGGAGAACACAGGCATAAGTCTTAGGGAACTTGGAATGGGAAAAGACTTTTTAGATGTCCACTAAAAGCAGAGGCAACCAGTAAAACAGAGATAAATTGGAGTTCATTAAAACTAAAAAATTTTACATTTGAAAAGACACCATCAAGGAAGTGGAAGGGAACTCTGAATGAGAATATATTTACAAGTCACATAGCTGATAAGGATCTGTATCCGAAATATTTATGAATTTCTTACAACTAAGCAATAAGAAGAAACCAATTTAGAAATGGACAAAGAATTTGAATGGGAAAAATAAGCACCTAAGAAAGACAATGGACATCATTAGCATTTGAGAAATTTAAATGAAAAGCTCCAATGAGGCACACATCATGCTCACTAGGATGTTATGATTTAAAGAGACAGATGACAGTAAGGTTTGAAGAAAATGAGAAATTAGAACCTTCATAGATTGCTAATGGGGATCTAAAATGATGCAACCACTTTGGAAAAACCGGTAATTCCTCAAAAGTTAAAAATAGAGTGACTGCATAGCCCAGCAATTCTATGTCTAGGCATATACCCAAGGGAATTGAAGCCACATGACCACACAAAAACTTGTACACAAATATTCATAGCAGTATTATTCATAATATCCAAAATGGAAACAATACAATTTTCTACCCACTGATGAATGGATTAGAAATAATGTATGTGCATACAGAGGAATATTATTCATCAATAAGCAGAAACGGTATACTGATACATGCAACACCAATGAAACTAAAAAATAAAAAAAAAAAGAAGTGAAAGAAATGAGACACAAAAGGCCACATATTACATTATCTCATTTATATGAAAGTAGACAGAAAACAGATCATTAGTTACCAGCGTTTAGGGAAAGAGGAAATGGAATTGACTGCCAGTGGATACAATGTATCTTTTGAAAGAGAAACAGATTATATAATTAGATAGTGGCCATGGTTGTACAACTCTGTAAATACCCCCAAAACCACTAAATTGTGTACCTTATCTTTTTGTGGTCCTGGGGATTGAATCCAGGGGCACTTTACCACTGAGCCGCATCCCCAGCACTTTCTATTTTTTTTTTACTATGAGACAGGGTCTTGCTGTGTTGCTCAGGCTGCTCTTGACCTTGCAATCCTCCCAAGTACCTGAGATTATAGGCATGCACCTCCATGCTTGCCTTAAAGATTATACTTTTAAGAGGGGAATGTTCTAGTAGGTAAATTTTATTTCCATAAAATAAAGTTAAGGCAGTCTTGATCTTAACTCCCTGATCAAAGAGCTCTGCTTCCTTTTGCCTTCCATCCAATCACCTACCCACCCAAGTTCTTGACATGTGAAATTATTTTCCCACTTAAAATCTTCACCTTTATTTGTCAAGGCACTAAGCAGGGGTTTCTGTGAAATCTGGTGGGTTTTCACTAGCCCACCCCGTGTTGGCATGGACCAGTGTCTCTCATATTTCAAGATGCAGGTGCAGTGGCTTCAGAATTGTCCCACTGGGGTGCCCCACTTTTGCAAATACCTGTATGCTTTGCCCATTGTACTGAAAAGAATATTTGAATATTAACAATGTCTTAAAATATCAATAAGTTTTGCCTTCAAATTTCTTTCTTCTTTGAAATGGAAGACAAACCACATGGTATACATTTATTGGAATTCCAGGGGTAGTAGACATGTTGCTCATGCTGTTAAATAATAGGAGAGAATTCTTTTTTCAGTGTTTGGAAGTAAGTCTGCATAATAAGAACTTTCTCCAGCTTTGGTGGATATTATTACACCATGCTTAAGTTATGCTTTAGGCTTCCTCTTCCCCAGGTAATGAAACTATGTCAACAGTTAGCAAAGCCATTGTGGGTAGATAGACAAAATCTCAATTGAACCAGAAACAGAAAGGGGAATGGGGACAGTGACTTACGAAGGGAGCAGTTTTCTTCTTGAGGTCAAAGACAAATGTCCAGAATCTGGGGGGTGGGGGGATTGGATTATGCTAGTGGTAAGCTAGATATCTTTGCATGCTGAGTAGTTCCAAATACCTTCTCCAACTTAGCTTCATTATTTATTCTTTATCAAGGCCCAATTTTCATTTCAGCAGAAACATTTAATTTTGGCACAATATGGCCAGCTTACTCTGTGAGTTAACATGTCCAAGGAGAGAGAAAGATCCACATCTTTTAAGGGGGCATTCAGCCTCAGCCATGAGAGAAATGTGGGTCTTTTAAAAAAAAAAAAAAGTCAACTTAGGACAATATCACTTGAGGACAATATCAAGTCAGCTCCTGAGAGACCTGTTGTTCTGTTGCCCAGTATGTCTGGATTCTTTACTTGACTTCTTAGTTTTAGATCTAGGACAGATGTAAGCTGTTTCTTCACATTTTTTACACTGCTGTCCTCTTTATCCGACACTCATCTTCTTGCCCTCTCACTTAGGTTGCTTCATAGAGCTTCATAAGCTTGGTCTAGGAACATCTTCCGTCTGTGACGGCACTAAGCCATGTGCTCTGGAATTTGACTAGGAGATGGGAAGCCCAACTGATTCTGGTAAAACACTGAAGTCTCTCTCTCTCTCTCTCTCTCTCTCTCTCTCCACTGTCTAATATTTCTAAGCCAGTGGTGTTCAACCTTCAGTGGGCACCAGAATTCCTGGAGATGGTGAGAAAGAGAACATGGGAAGGCTTATTAAAACACAGATCACTCTGTCCCACCCCCAGAGTTTGTGATTCCATAGATTTGGGGTGGGAACTGTGAATTTACATTCTAACCTCTTCCCAGGTGCCTCTGATGCTGCAGGTCAGGGACCATACTCTGGGAAACCCTGCCCTGGCACTTCTCCAATTTGTATTTTCTCTGTTCTTATTAAGCATGATCACAATTAATCCAAATAGATGAGACTTACATAATTTTTAGATGATATTGATTTTTATGTGTTCTTATATAAAATTCTATAAATTTAGTTTAGTAATTAAAAAAATCACTAAAGTTTATTATTTTGGAATGAATTACCAAGATAAAAATATGTAGTATGATTTGATTAAAAAATGCTACAACAGTCAGGATGCAGATCATTAAAGTCTCAGTTTATGCTTTTATAATATTTCTTCTTTTAACCTCTTCTCTTTACCCCACTCTCCCTTCCTTCCTCCAACATTTATTTAGTACTCTCTCTCTATCTGACACTTAATCAAGCCCCAGGCTACAGAGATAGATTAGTAAGGGATAAAAAGTAAGTTTGCAGCCAAGACAGGAAGACAGACATGAAAAGCAAGTGAATACAGTGATATGTGTCATGGGCTGTAGCAGAAGTGAGGATGTGTACCACAGTGTACAGGCACAGCCCGGGCTATGCAGGAGGGGTGGCAGGATGGCAGGAAAGATGTCCACAGAGCCTGAACTGAGAAGCCAGCATGGAACTTATAGTCTAATCAGAAGGAATGGGAATTATAATAGTATTAATAGTACAGCAATCCCTCCCCTTTGCTCAGTTGTTTAACTTGCACCTTTAAATAAAATAATTATGAGCTGGTAAAGCCTTGAGTAAAAAATAAGAAACATGATACTTAAAAGTTCATACTTTAAAAGAAAATAATAGTACATACTTCAACTGTTAGACATAGTTATTTAATAACTTTGTCGGCTGATAAATTGTAGAAATATTTTAGGGAAATTGAAGAAGGTCTATATTACAAGATCATAACACATGTGTTCTGGATCAACTGAGACCGGCAGACCCTGGGGTGGTGCAGTAGAAGGCCATCAGTGAGGGAGGACTCAGTGGCAGAGCAGGGGGGAAATCTTTCTTGTGAAAGGGCGCCACCTTATGGCCAGCCTTTCTGGGATGGCTGGGACGTGGGCTTCCCTCAGAAACAGATCCATTATGCCCTGGTCATCTACTCCAGGGCACTTCTCAGGAATCCTTTCTTCTGCTTATAAAACGAACAAATGTTCTGGACCTCTACTATGTTAGATTGTAATAATGGTGCCTGCATGAATGGGTGGTTAGGAGGCAGTAGAAAAAAAATAGCAGGGAAGAGAATCAGCACATCACCTTTTTGAAGCACATGGCCCTTGGGATTACTGTTGAATAGAGCTAAGGCCTGGGTCTTTTCTCTTACAACCCTTGCAATTTCAAGCACAATTCTTAGCATCACTGAGCCTCAGGGCTTTGCTTTTTTGTTTTTGTTTTTTATCTGTGAAGTTGGAATATGATATGAAATTTTAATAAGGACAAAATAAGATAAAAGTATGAAAAGTGTGTAACATATTGTTACTAAAACGACAGCAAAATAGCCACACACACAAAAATCATTTAATATAAATGCAGTTTAATCAATCTGGACATTATATGGAAAAATACAGTTATCTGCCAGTATGCTTAAAAGTATTACAATGAGTTTCTCTAAAGTTATAAATTATTTGAGACAGACTCACCCTCAAGCCTGAGAACCACAAATTTATCAATGTGTCAACCAGTCCATGTACTGGGAGAATCATATGACAGCAACTCAGCTTTTATTTATATTTAGTGGCTTGGGTTGAGTTGGAATCTTGAACTCAAAAACACAGCATCCTTGAGAAAATGGCTAGAATGTTATAATTATTGAAATTATTCAATTATTATTGAAACAAGAAAGTATTTTTAGTGGAATAAACTCATTCACGCTAAGTTTTGCAAAAAAGGAAGTTTCACAGTTATATTTTTAGTGAAAGCAAAAGCTAAATGGACTGTTTCAAGCAGTCTGAACCTATATATGTGCCCGTATAAAAAGAAAAATGGAAGTGTGATCCCTATATTTTATCATCAGGGATAATCTTCAACTCTACTGCCTTAAAAAAACATGAGTTTAGAATATTCATGAATCTATCTTCTCTAATTTTAATGAATATATGCATTATTATTATTTTAGTCAAAAAGATAAACTAAAATAGAGCTGCTTGGGCCAAGAGTCACTTGTGAGATGACAGACACCAAACTACATGCTTTGCAAGTATTAGCTTGTCTGATCCTCACAACTCAGGACCCATTTTACAGACAAGAAGCATGAGGCTTAGAGGGTTGTCACTTGTCTGGGGCTTTCACCTATCATTCATTCAGAGCAGGGCTTAGAACCCAACTTCTAACTGAGATCCTTATGCTTTGCTACCTCACTAGTTGTTTTTCATTTGCCATGATGTATTCCAAGTTACAGTCAGCCTCCTACTGTCCAGAGCCTGTATCTTGTCACTCAGCAAGACAGTACCTTCAGTGAGATGTCCTCAAATCCCTGCCTCCAGGTATAGGTATCACTGAATCAGAACCTAGAAATGACTGGCCCTCATACAGATGCCCATGGAAGCTGAGGGTCCAGGGTGCTATCTCTGTGTCCGTGATGGCCCCAGATTGAAGCAGTAGAAGTATATTCCTGGACCTTGGCTAAAGACTAACCTACAAGGGCTTCAGAAAGGTGCTGGGCAATGGAATGGCAGAGGAGGCTTTGCTTCAAGAAGTCCTGAGGCGTCCATCCATGTTTTCTTATTCACATGCATCAAGAAAGAGCCTTTCCTTCAGGAAGGAAAACAATCTTTTCTTACCCAAGAAGCTTTAAAAATAATAGCTTGAATTTCTTCCTTTGAGACTTTGAGCCTTTTACCTGGTTTGATAATTTTGTTGCTAGTACATTGTCTGTGTTTCTCCCTAATTCATATGAGGGAACTATGTGGGAATGCTGGGTCCCACCCCAGCCCTCCTGTGCATTCTTGTGGTCCAGAGTTCTAAATGTTGGGCTCTTGCAGCCTGGGCTTCCGTGATCTCTGGCTACAGCCAAGCTTATGTATCTGCACCTTACCACCAGCTGGGCAGTTTCTCTCAAGAAGTGTTTGGTCTGTTGGCTTGAATCTGCTTCGTGCGCATCTTAGATCTCACCTCAACTAAATTAGTGACTCATAGAAAAGAAGAATTTTTGTTTCTCTAGAATGTTTGGAAATTAATATTGATAAAAAATTAATATTGGTATGCTTTCTCTCCCATAACTACTACTAATAATTTAAAGAAAAATAAATGAATCTATGCCATCTGCTAGGAATAAGGAATCACGGTAGTATGCACAGGGTATGTTTCTATTGATCTTAGAAAGCTAGGAAGTGTGGGATTTTGTCTAAATAGTTGCTATACCTTTCTCTATTTTTCTCTCACAGAGACATACAAATGTGTCTCTGCCTGGAAACATTTAAAAAATAGAATATGTCTAATACTAATACTAAATCTGTATACTAAAGGAAGTGTTCCAGAAACTGTTTTAAGTATGTATGTGGATCAGTTATGTACATCTGAATACATAATGTATGTGTGGTGAATGGATAATAAGGCCTAAACATTGCCCGTGAAATTTGTATTAAAAAGTACGATGATCTCCATTCACAGATGAAGAAGCTGAGGCACAGAGAGCTTAGTAACTTGTACAAGATCACACAGCAGGCAGTGATGGGGCTGGAACCTCTGTTTACCCACCAGACAAGGTCCCCCCATGACTGGCTGTTTCTTGGGTGACCTAGGAGGCACTCCAGGTTTTTGTGGTCTCAAAGAACCCTAGGAAGGAATTTTTCTTGGTGTGAATTGCACTGGACCAGGACTTGGGTCAGTGGTATATATATTTGGGGGATCGATATTATTTTAATCCTGATTCTACTGCCTCTGAGCTGTATGCCCTTGGCATGTTCCCTGAACTGGATCTCACTTTCCTTATCTGTAAAATGGAGATGATAGCTTCTGTCCTTACTTGCACAGAGGGGTCATGAGGACAAGTGACATGAGGGATCTAAAGGCACCTGGAAACACTTGAAGTGTTGCATAACCTTTCAGAAATGATTTCCTACGTGGTCACAGTTAGTTTGGGAATGCCAAGCTACAACTTTATCCGAGACCACACAGTGTGGCCCTCTGCACTCGTCAGTGCTATATTAACATCTTTCAAATGTGGAGGGTTAGCTTCAGACTTATCTGACATCATCCCACCAATTTGGGCCAGGGTGGGCCAAGAACCCGAGTGTCAGACAGCTCTGTCATGACCTGCCTCTTGTACTGAGAAGTCAAGGTAGTTTGGGAATTGCTTGTTGTAGTGATCTGTTTTATTCCTGATTGCTCTTCTGAGATGAAAGACTTCCTTCTCTAAGTTTTGTCCTTCATTACTTACAGAAGAAGACTGCATAAGCTGGGCGTGTCGAAGGTCACCCAGGTGGATTTCCTGCCCAGGGAAGTAGTGTCCTACTCCAAGGAGACGCAGACCCCTCTTGCCACACATCAGTCTGAAGGTGAACTATTCCTTTTGCTTACTTTGCTGATTATCTCTGCAGCGATTGGGAGTGACATCCTTCTTATTGTTTACATATCTTACCATAAGCCATCTTCATAGGATAGAGACACAATGGTACACAGAAAGCCCAAAGAAATACCTTTTTTTCCTGATTTTGAAAGCTCTGGAGAGGGAATTCAGTGATACTCCTCTAAGGGATCCATGAACTTCAGAATAACTAATGAGATCACCCTATATCAAAATTATGTGAGGAGGGTGAAAATCATCAAAGTACTGTATAAGTGACACTTTGTGAATATTGTAATAAGAGTGTGTACATTCAGATTCATCTTTGCAAGGGTCAGCAAACCCCACAGTCTACCACCTGTTTATAGAAATCAAGTTTTATTGGGATATAGCTACCTCCAGCTATTTACAACTATGGCTCCTTTCTTGCCACAGTGGTCAGATTGAGTAGGCATGAAAGAGAACTTCTGACTCACAAAATATAAAATTTTTCGTCCTTTACAGAAAATCTGGTGACCTCTGATTTTCTTGGCTAATTCAGATAACAATACATCATAGTTTCTGACTTTAACTTAAAAATGTTATCCGTGAAAGCTTTACGTAAGTGAATTGAACTTCCTACCTCCTTTATGTGTACCAGAAAATACCAACTGAATAATTCACATGCAAATCCCAGTGAATCATAAAAAAGTCACTAATAAGAAAAGTTGAAGTTGATAAATCAAAATGCTTCCTAGAATACAGACTGCACCAAAGCTCAATTACATTGAAGTAGATGTTGGAAATATGCATACTGAAAATAGAATTGGTAAAAGTCATACTGTTAGAAAGTGACATTGTGTATATAGCAGAGCAAATTCTCTCTTTTTACTAATCTTCTATTATAGTTTGGCCTAGTAAGGAGGATATTAGAGTTCTGGGTTTGTTGCGGTGGTATAGTAAATAGTCAACAAAAGTCCCAAGAATAAAAATGAGGGCTGGGGATGTGGTTCAAGCGGTAGTGCGCTCACCTGGCATGCGCGGGGCACTGGGTTCCATCCTCAGCACGACATAAAAAAATAAAAATAAAGATATTGTGTCCACTGAAAACTAAAAAATAATTTTTAAAAAAAGAATAAAAAATGATTAACATTTCCTGCTTGATTTACAGCAGATATCTAAATCACTGCAGCTCATGCAAACTGCAAAGATTTTAAATCTCGGTTCTAAACACATATTGTCAAAGGCAGAATGAATCTTAGTCCTTGAAGGTCAGTGCTGCCTACAAGCCTCCTGAAAAGCTTTGATCACTACAGGTGTTTGGGGGGCAGTTCCTTGGAAGCAGGGCCTCCATTGTTCAAGCTCTATAGGGAAAAGAATTTTCAAAGCGAACGTGTAGCACCCTCTGGTGGTGAAATTTTGAACAAACCAGTCAACAAAGGAGACCTGTATGTTAAAGTGGCAGAAAATACTAAGTTAGAAGAACCTTTGGGAGTTCTATCCATGGGCCTCCAGACAAGAACAGGAAGAGCATTAAAAAACAGCCTCACCACCCAACCAAAACATTTGTTTGAGTTAATTTGCTGCCAGAGGTATTTGCAGAGCTATAGTCGGAGGTATGTTTATTTAGCCCAAAATTTGACCCATAACATAAAGTTCTACGACTGAAACAGGAGAAGGAGTGAATTGTTTTGTTTTAAATGTGTGTACTCAAGATATTGGAAATGGTACAGAAATATTTACAAGGGAAGAGAAATTAAGGATGAAAAGGCATCAGCTCTAAATTTTTGAACTGGAACACATCAAAAGGAAAAGCCTGTACATTTCATTTTATTACTGCAAAGAGAGCTGGGGAGCCCTCATTATGTTGTGGTCCAAGCAGCAGGAAAGGAGGAATTTATTTCTCAGCTATTGGCAGAAGTTCTTTCTGTTTTGTTAACAAGACCCGTAGAGCTTTCTTGTGGTGATAGACATTTAGATGGTTCAAATTCCACATTACAGATTTGAACCCAAAGCTAGCTACCGTAGCTCTTGACATTAAAGCCATCCCTAATGGGTTTGGACAGAAAAACCCTTAGATTTGGGTTCAGTGGATTGTGCTGTCACCACAGGCATTGACTTGACCTTTGGCTGCCTGTAGCCAGTAGGCTGTTGAGATGCCTGGCACCCGCCTCTCACCTGCTGTGTGAAGGCAGCTGGCAGGAGGAGAGGGTGCAGCGAAGAAAGTCAGCAGCGAGGTCCTTCCACGTGGCAGATTTGAGTTGGCTCTCCATTTGGGGTTTGAGCCATGGCAGTGTTTTCATGACAACTGCAGCCTTTCAGAGGCAGGAACACCAACTACTGAGTTTTAGGACACAGTGAGGGTCTTGGGTGGATAACATTTGAAGCTGCTGTCTATATAAAATCCACTTTACTGCTCATAATATATGAAAGCCTGATGATTATTTTTTTAAGTCACTGTTTGACCATGGACAGTTTAATGATATTCAAAGTGGTGATCTCAGAGCACTGATTTTGTTCTACTTCTAATGGAGTTTAAATGTAGTCACTTCCTACACATTTCCATTTTATTATTATTATTTTTTTAATGAAGGAGAAGGTACTTTGGATATGCCAAACTTAAGCCTCCTTTCTCTGTGTGCTCTGTAATGAACATAGTCTTCATACTGGCATTAACTTGGGATATAATGATCCGTTTTTGATAAATACTCCAAAAAATGATTTAAACCAGAAAGATTTCAAAATACAGTCTCTAATGAATACTGTTCTTTCAAATAAGTTAGACCTTCCTTGTCTGCTTAGGTCAATAGTTGTAGGAAAAGGAGCCCTGAGAATAGAGAACACTGATTTGGAGCAGGCTATCTCTACCCCCCAAACATTTTAAACACATGCTTTTTATTTCCAAGTAGTAAGGAAAGGAAAAAAAATGGTTCCCTGCCAAATTGCCTCTGCTTTGCTTATTATAATATTTCCCTGGATTGTCTATGAGATCCTGGGGTTAGGGAGCCAGTCTTCTGTGTGTTTATTATAGTGAGTAAGTGACTGGGCTCCTAATAGGCACCCCACAAAGCTGTTGAGTGACAAAGATATTGCCAGCCATCTCTAGCAGCTCCAGGTTCTGTATGGCTCCCAGGTATGAGACTTTCCTAACCTGCTGGAAAGACGCCAGCCAAGCTGAGTGGGGAGGAAACTTCTGCAACCTGTTGATCGTGTTGAAGAGTTCTCTGAATGGCCTCTCTTCTTCCTGGTATCTTACAAATGGCAACTTTGTCATCACATTTAAGCCACTGCCTCCCTGTTCTTCCCTCTTATACCTTGTTTCTTCTACTCAAGAAATATCAAACTGCTTGCATTTTTCCAGGGTATCCTGCAGGCTCATGCCTTGGTACCTTGACGCATTCTGTGTTCCCTGCCTCAAATGGCATCTCTCCCATGTGCCTTCCTTCAGGAGTGTGCTCAGTGGCCAGCTTCTCCTTGGTAATTCCTCTTCTGGTTGACGTTTCCCTCGAGCTGCTGGTATAATCTGTTTCCCCCTTATCACGCTGTATTTAATTATTATTTATATGTGTACCTTTTAGTCTGTGATTTCCTAGAGGGCAGGATGTGTGTTCTTTGCCTTTATACCCAACACAGTCCCTGGCTGAAAGAAGGTGCTTACTAAACATTGATGCAAAAATGAAGAATGAGGTGATGCTAGAGTACTAAAGCTATAGAAACCGCACACAGAGAGATGGAAGAAGGAAGAGGAAATACTGTATATCAGCGAGTGTAATCCATGCATCAAATCTGCTCTGGTTTTATGGAAAAATCATGTGGGTGAGATTCTGTGGTGAGGGGAGGTCCTGTTTCGGTTTCAGTCAGGCCTCTGTTTCAGGCTGGTGCAGACATTGACTACTCCTGAACATGATAGTTAGGAAAACTGAAGGAGAAAATCACTGAGGCTGCCTGGGTTGGCTCAGGATATAGCAAAGCAGGCTTTCAAGACTTTACTGTGCAGAGCTGCTACTTAATGTAATTTGTGTGTAAAAGAGCTGTGCAGGCAGGTGGCTAAGGAAGGTTCTTGTTTCACGTTTGAACTTTAAAAAATATATATTCTCTTTCAGATAGAGAATTGCTATTTTGACTTCCAATCCTCTCTATACTCACTATAGAAGCTGCACACAGAGAAATGATTGCTATAAAGGAGTTAGAATAGTCTAGCCCAGTAGAAACATGTGTCACTGTTAATTTTAAAAATCTATTTTATTTAATGCCATACATTCAAGAGGTTGTTATCTTAGTATATAATCAGTATAAAAATTCTCAAGGAGATATTGCACCTTCTTTTTTTATACGGCATCTTCAAAATCTGGTTTGTGCTTTACACTTGCCGCATACCCAAATTCAGACCAAAATTTTTCATCAAAAATTCTTGAACCAGGGTTGGATCTCAAAACTTTGCAATTAAAAAGTAGATTCACATACTACTGTTGTTCCTAATATGTTAAAAACTTTTCTGACAATTGAATCAGATGTATATTTTAATATTTAAACAATTAATTGCAGTTAAATAAACATAAAAATATAGTACCTTGGCTACATTAGCCATGTGTCAAGGACTTAGTCACTGCATGAGGCTAGCAGCTCCTGGTGATCATTTCACAGGTTGAGCAGCTGGGACCCAGAGAGCCAGCCTGCCCTTCACTTCACCAGGCTGGACAATGGGCTTGGGTGAGAAGACCACCCAGGTTCATAGGAAAGCTGAATGACAGTATTCTGGATTCTCCTCCTTTTTGAGAAATCAGCCATATCCACGCAGGCATTAGATGGTTTGACTGAAGCAAATCTGTCTCCTAGTGAGGCAGCTCAAGCCTCATCGTTTCATCCCAGAAGCCAGTGTGGGAAACCTCTGAGTTCTCCCTTCATAGTCCTGAGTGTAGGCATTGGGGATATCCATCCCTTTCACTCCATCTTCGTGCTGTCAAAAAGGACCATCAGAGTCCATGCTTGACCTCTTGTCACTTATCTCCACCTTTACTGCTCTCTTCTCTCCCCTCTTTCCATATGAGACACACTAGCACTTAAGTTTTGAGTTTTCTCACACCTCCTTTCCTCAAAAGTATAAATTTTTGATTTCAAAAAAAATTGCCAATGTCATTTTTGGAGAATGCAAAGGGAAATGTTTGGTTGGAACCTTAAAACTGAAATCAGGCAAGTGTGTGGTAGCAACCTGTGGTGGCATATGGCTGCATATTAAAAATTTCTAGTAAGATGGTATACAAAGTTGGTAGGAATGATGGTGGAATGAGTTAGACATCATTACCCTAAGTACATGTATGAAGACATGAATGGTGTGAAAATACTTTGTGTATAATCAGTGACTTGAAAAATTGTGCTCTATATATGTAATATGAGATGAATTGCATTCTACCATCATGTATAACAAACTAGAATAAATAAATAATTTTTTAAAAGATGATATACATACTAACCCTATTTTTAGTCTCTGTTGCATGATAATAATAGACTGTTCCAGAGCATTATTGACACCTGATTTATTTTTCTTTCTTAAAAGATGCCTGATATTTACCCTTTGACACTTGTTTAAAGTCTTAATCCTTTTTCAGAACAAACTATAGAGCCCCCAGGCCCTTGTTAACAAAGGTCTGAGATTGGGGGACCCTCTCCTGGGATATTAGCTTTCTTTAAAAAAGTTAATTTTAAATCATCTTAGCAAGTCTCCTGGAATTCGAATATCAGATAGAAACATAGATATTACAGACTTTTTGAAAAAGATATTTATATTGAACAGGAAAATTCTTATAATAAAAAAATTATTTTCCCTTCTCTCAACCACTTTTTTTAAAGCTATGGTTAAGAGAGCTTTTGTGGTTTAATGCTTGATTTAGATTAAAATCACTGACTAATGCAGTGGTCTTAATATTACAATATTATCATCCTAAAAAGTTTATAAAGCCTCTAGTGACAGTACCATTACAGTACAATCAACTCTCAGTAAAATATACTCATTTATCCAGAATATCCTTGTAAATTGGGAAAACAAGATGGAGCTAAATGACAACTAAAAATGAAACTAGAAAAATTAGAAATCCAATAAAAAAGACAAAATGCAGAGCAAGACCTAGTATATGGAGATTCTGTCTTATTCCCTATACTTCCTAAATGGGTAGTTCTATAGAAAGAGGAAAGACCTAGAGAAGCTTGGCCTGCTGAGAATACCATGTGAACTTCAGTCTCAAAATAAGATTATATCTTGATCATGGTTCTATATTTAGGAACACTGGAAAATGAATAGTTTAATATTAGAAAGATTGGGAATTTTCTGTTTAACCATGAATTACCCAGTTAATTAATCACATTTTTAAAAGTAGCTGACTTCAGCATTTAATTTTTTTTTTTTTTTTTGTATATTCATGGGTTTCAGAAGTAGAAAGCTTTGCAGAAAACAAAAGAGAGGTCATGGTATAGGAGGTGGAAAAAAGTGCTTCAGAATTCATCATTTCAAATGTTAGAAACTGTAGTCAATATAGTAAGAGTCTAAGTAAGAGTTTGAATAGAAGGATATTCCCAAACTTGCAGAATCAACATGAAGATCGGTAAAACCAGGTTCAGATGATAGGCAGAAACCAAAAGAAGCTAGTCAGACACCAAAGTCATAGCAAAATGTAAAGTTTTCAGAAAATTTGTGACTGTTAAACCTAGGAGAGGCATGACAAGCAGGAGAGGAAAATCCAGAATAAGCAGCAATTCTAGCAAAGAGAGAAAGGATCAAAATGATGAACTGGCTGACTCTTCTTTCAAGATATGGTCTAATATTGGGCATTTGGGTTGCTCTCCAGTTGGGGACTAGCCAGGGAAACCTTAGATGAGGAAACTGAGCCTTTGTATAGCCTATGTTATTGCTACTGTAGATACTCAGCAAGCACTTATGCAGCTTGACACAGGAGGATGATGGATATTATAGAACAGGTCAACTCTTTTACCTAATCACTAGAGCCTCCTTTAGTGCATAACTTTTGATGATATAGAAATACCAAAAAAAATGACAAAGAAAAGAAAGAAATACCATGTCCAGATATATTTTTAAAGTTCCCTCCATATACTTCCCCCCAAACCTTTTGCCACCTGTGTTCACTATAACCTGGATTTCTCAGTTAATGCATCAGTCACTATCCATGGATAATTACAGAGTTTTTTCTCATACAGTCTGTTCTTCCAAGCAAAGTGGGCTTTGAGATATGCTGGTCAAAGTTCTTTTCCTCTAGTGGAATCACAATGGCTTTTCTTCTACACTGAACTTCAGGCCTCATATAAGAGGCTCTACATTTAGCAGTCTATGTTTGGCTTGAGCCAACATGTCACTTAGACCTTCCCACAGTCTAGGCCCAGATGTTTGCTCTTCAGACAGGTAGTCACAGGTCATTTCTGTTTAGGCTGAGGGAGGGGTGACCAGTATGAGTAAGAACACTGGGAGTCTGAGCAGCAGCTGGCTCATGGCTTGTTCATTGCAGCCTGGTATAGAGTGCTTGACCAGTTGTAAAGGAAACCATGCCTTCACCTGACTTAATGGCCAGGTGGGTTACTGTGACTCATGTCACTGTGATTCATAATATAGTTTGTTTTCCAGAGTCTTCAGGCATCTCTTGGTCAAGGCTCATTCTCTCCTCAGGCTCCTGAGCAAACCAAGACCTATCTTTTAAAGGGAGAGTGATAATACAGTGAAGAGGTTACATCATTGTTCTAAAATCTGAGGACCTCTGCTGTAATTCTCCTTGTAGGAAGAGTTTGATTTGCCCCAACACTTGAGGTACCATTGCATCAGCTGGACCATAATATCTAAGTGGTATGGCCACTTTAAAGTAGAAATCTTTTGAATTACCTGGTGAATGGAATGAATAAGTACATGCAAATGTTGAATATCTTACTTACAAAATCCAAAATAGCCCACCAAGCAGAGAACCATTATTTACCACATACCTGAGCATTTACCAGACCACTAGACCCATGGAAACTTTCCTAGAGTATGGCTGCTTCCTACATTTTCAAAGAATTTTTCTGCATTTTCTGACCTGCACCTGTCTTAACTAGGTTTTGAAGGTACCAGCTACAGTATACACTTCAGGTCCTATAAACATGATGCCTCATGTTCAGAATGAGAAGGTCAAGATCTAAGGATAGAGCAACAGAGCTGGGTCAATCCTGGTGCAAGACTGTTAAAATTTGGATCTGAAGTGTCCCCCAAGAACTTATTTGTTGAAAACTTGGTCTCCATTACAGCCATGTGGGGCTTCTGGAACGTGGTGGGATCATGAGGACTCTGACTTCATCAGCGGACTAGTCCATTGGTGGCTACTTGGACAACTAGGAAGTGGTGGAAACTGTAGGTAGGTAGGGCATAGAGAGAGGTAGTAGGTCACTGGGTTCATGCCCTTGGGGACTATTACTTGTCCCCAGTTCAGTTCTGTTTTCTGAGTTTCCTGGCTGCCATAAGCTGCCATAAGCTGACAGCTTTCCTTTGCCACACTGTTCCGCCATAATGTTCTGTCTCACTTCAGGCCAAGAGCAATGAGCCAGATAACCATAGACTGGAACCCCTGAAACCATAACCCAAATAAATATTTCCTCCTTTAGTTTGTTTATATCAGGTATTTTGGTCACAGCAATAAAAAACAAAGCAAACAAGCAAACAAAAAAACTAACATAAGAATGATGAAAATGCAGAGAGAAAGATGAGTCTTCTTCGACTCTCCATCAAAATTCAGTACAGAACGTAGTTTGGGGGTATTCACCTCCAAGGCCTACATATTTTTGCCACTCCATCCAATTTCCCATGATTTCCTGATTATTGCTGTCACTTTTATGTAAGTTATTGGTAACACTGGCAATTCAGCAGACTTTGTTCAGTAACCTCCAGAATCTGAACTTTGTGTTTGGGGGAAATATTTTCTGTAAATGTTCCTCAAAACTAGAGAATGCCCTCTGGGTCTAGGCCTTGAGCTAAAATACAAAGATTTGAACTTCTCATCTACTTCTTTAGCTGTCCAGGCCCAATAGTAGTGGCCATCACACCCTAGTGTCTTTAAATTCTTTATACCACTCACATTATTCCATAGCAGTGACAACTTGATACCCTAAAATCTTCCTTTACAATGGACACTCATTAAAGATCTCCACAGGGGGGAAAAACATTATTTAACTATTTGTTACAGTTGATGGGTTCCTATTCTTGAACTCTAACTGAATTTTCATTTTCATATTCTTTAACATCAACTAAAACAGATAACCAACACCAATTCCCCAAGTGACTGTCTTCTGATACTAGTTCTATACTATTGGGTTTATAATTACTAACAATAGAAACTATTCTGGGTAACGTGAAGAAAAAATGAATTTGAGGTGAGGTGGTAGGAGATACTTGAGAGAATTAATGAAAAAATATCAGAGAATTAGGCTGGAAATAGGAAGTTAGGCAGCTTCTCTGGACTGAATTCTATCCCCTCAAAATTCATGTATTGAAGCCCCAATTCCAAAACAACTGTATTTGGAGACAAAGTCCTTAGGACATAATTTAAGTTAAAGGAAGTCATAATGGTGGGGCCTTGATAGGACTGTTGGCCTTAAAAGATGGCAGAAAAGGATCTCTTTCTATATCTCTCCATATACACAAGCCAAGGAAAGCTATGTGCAGACACAGAGAGAAAGCAACCACCTGCAAGCCAGGATGCAAGCCCTCACCACAATCTGAGTTGCTCAGCACCTTGATCTTGGCCTTCCCAGCCTCCAGAATTGTGAACAAATAAATTTCTGTTCTTCAAGCCATCTAGTCTATGGGATTCTGTCTTGGCAACCTGAGCAGACTGAGACAGCAGCTAATACAGCATGGTCACCCCCTTCACCCGCCTGGTTAGAAGATCTGAACCTCTGGACTTCCTGTCATTGTACACTCAACTTCGTCTCAGAACTTGAACTCTCTGGTCACTGTTGCCTTGAAAACCTCCAACTCCTCCTTAACAGGGCTCCCTGGAGACTTCAAGAGCTAGAAACCCATTAGCTAGGCCTAAGTAACCAGGTACTGCATCAGCAGCGATGGACAAGGCAGAGAAATAACCTCCCCACCCATTGTATACCTTCCATAATGTCTGGGGTGACTATGACTCTGCTTTTAACCTATTTTGGTACATTCCTCTCCAAAAAGGGTGTTTGGATGCTGGGTGGCTAAAAATGTATATTGGAAAAATGCTTTCTTTGGTGTAAGAAGAAAAAAGGGATGCAAAGAAAAAATAATATTTATTATGTGCCTGGCACACTCATATACATTATTGGACTTGTAGTGTTGCTGCAGAATTTACTCACCTTATAAATCAGAAGTGCAGAGAGATTTCAGCTCCTTTATTTTGTCTGCAGCTGTCTACAATACTACTAGTTGTCAGGGGAAAATGTATGAAATAAACAACCTTAGTCCACTCTTTTATTTTTAACAGTCTCTGTTAGTATGTTCCATTAATCTTGGGTGGAAATGCTCAAACTTTCATAAAGCCTCACCCTCATCTTTCCTTAGATCATTGCCAAGTATAGATGGGTGAGAGGTGAGGTATACATGATCCCATGGCCTTGGTGGAGTTGAGAGGATGAGAGGGACTCTGACCTTGTATCAGTCCTTGGTAGCTTGCTAGATACATCTATTGCTTACTGACATAATATTCTTTGTCCACCTTGGTACTGGCACCCAGTGCTAAATCCTGCAGCGGATGAACTTATGATCTCTTCTTTTGGCAAGGTTCCTGGGGAATTCTGGCCATCTTCCTGCTGATGGCTTGGTGTCCTCTCAGTTTTCATTGTCTCCAGACCCCAAATCCATAACCCATCCTCCATCCAGCCCCTTGCCTAGAAGTCTACTTTCAGCCCATATTTTTACCCACCACAGCCAACCCCTTGGCAGACTGAGTCTCGATTCAGTGACCATGCCTCAAAATTTCTGAGGGAAGCACTTACCAGTTTTTCTTTCTGTCTTATCATGCCAACTACCCCCAGCAAGGCTCAAGCTGTCTTGTGGTGAATGAGACCTGTCATGTAATGGTCTCCTCCCGATTTCTAAGCAAGAAGTTGTTTCTGCTTATCTCTCTTCATCAATGACACAAACAAGAAATCCAGGACTAAATAATATTATAATAGGCCTTTTTGTTACCATAATAATAATAATTCATATGTTACTTAGTTCAAAAAGTCTACAAAGATTTCATTTCCAGCATGGCAGCATGAGATTCTCCATGGATCTCTTTCCCAGTAAACTGGTACAAATTATAAAACACACACACGCACACACATACATATTTAAAATTTCTAAAAATGGTCCTAAGAGCATACAGCAGATAAGATAAAAATCATTAGGAAACTCACTAAAAATTGGTAAAAACAGGAAGAGTTTATTATGTTTAAACTATAGCCCATTCTCTTCCTCCCTACTCCCAATAAAGTTTTAAGGAAACTCCAATTCAGGTGGGCTGTCTGTGCCTCCAGCTCCCTATTGGAGGGTTATGGTATCTTCCTGGGAGGGGCAGAATAATAACATTTCTTATTCTATCCCTAGCTAGCTACCTGGAACAGAGGCTAAGTTCCAGGCAAGTGTGACTGTGAGGTCAGGGGTGTTCTTCTTCAGCCCTGACCTGATTTGAGAGATGGAGGCTTTATTTTGGGTTCAGGATGCTGAGAATAATGGGGCCCAGTTGCTTTCACCCAAACTCATGTGTAAAGCAGAGGTCCATGTTGAGAGAGGCAAGCTGTGTTGACTAGAGGCTACTGTTGTATCCCACTCTGCCACAGCCCAACCCAGCTCTTAAAGTAGAAGTGTCCTTCAGAGAGAAATGTCCAACGTGCCTTCTGCAAGCTCCATCTTGTCTCAAAGATTTTGCTGAGAGAGAGAGGGGTGGAGGGATGTGTGAAGGCCATAAAACAGACAGCACAAAATCTATCCTAAGGAAGCTGACTTAAATTGCTATAGAATTTACAAATGTTCAAGCCTAAGGACATTCTCAAAACAATCATGCTTCTGGTGGAAGGCAGTTAAGAGGGTACTGGTAGATGTGTTAGGTATACAATCTAAAACATAGAAAGAACCAGGGAAAGAGATAGCTAACAACAAATTTTAAAGACTCATCTCAATGGACTGGGGGTATATCTCAGTCTATTATCTCAGTAGTAGAGTGCTTGCCTAGCATACACAAGGCCCTAGGTTCAATACTAGCCCCAGAAACCAACTAATGAACAACAACAAAAAAAAAAAACTGCTGTTAATGAGCCTGAATTTAATTGGATTTGTGCAGAAATCTGTGCCCAAGAACACTGATGAAAAAAATAAAGCAACTAGTCAGAAACTAGTGAACTTGATATGAGATATAATTTAGGAAAAGGACGGTAAAAACCTGTTATTCCAGAATGACTATGCGTATACCCAAGACTTTACTCTTCAAGGAGAAATGTCTAGGCTTTATACTATGAGGGAAACAGAACAGATTTCACTAAAATAATCCACCAAGTCACTGAAAAAATAAATAAGCAAATAACAATTAATGTAGGTGTGATGTGAGCAGTACTGAAAGTTGCTATAATAGATAAATTGATAGCGCACAATAATCCAGTTTCCAACAAAAAATTATGAAGCATACAAAGAAACCAGAAAGTATGACCCATATATGGATAGGGGCAGGAAGTGGGCAACAGAAACTATATACGAGGGCAACCAGATATTTTTGAGACTCCAAAGTAGTGTGCATGTTTGTGTTTTCAAAAAACTAAAGGAAACCATGATTAAATAAGTAAATGAAGGTATGATTACCATATTTCATCAGAGATTATCAATAAAGATGGAATTATGTATTTATGTAAAAGAACCAAGTGTAAATTCTGTAATTCAATACGAAAGCAGAAGTGAAAATTTTATCCATGGGACATAACAGTACACTTAACTGACAAAAGAAGAACTTAACACACTTAAAGATAGACTGATAGTGCACAATATGCCAGTCAATAGATTGATAGTGTACAATATTTAAGTTAGAGAAAAAAATAACGAAGGAAAAAGAAGCACTTTAGAATAATGTGGGATACAATTAAGCGAATCAATGTACATTCAGTGTGAGTGCTGGAAGGATAGGTGAGAAAAACAGGAAAAATATTCCAAAATATAGATGAAAACATTACAAATTTGTTGAAAACCTTCAATCTACAAACCAAGAGTCTGAAACTGTTCCGAGTGGGCTAAATGCAGAGTTCAACAGTCACCTCAAAGAATAAATACTGAAAGCCAAAGACCAGGAGAATATCCTGAAAGCAGCAAGAGAAACTGTATCTTCACTTTCGAAGGAATCTCCAATGTGATGAATAGCTGACTTCTCATCAGAAACAGTGAGGACCAGAAGACAGTGGGAGACATTCAGAGTGCTCAAAGACAAAAACTGTTAGCTAAGAATCATGACCTAGGAAATCCATCTTTCAAAAATGAAGGGAAATAAAGATATTCCCAGATAATTAATCACTGAGATGATTCATTGCTACAGACCCATTTTACAAGAAATGCTAAAAGCAAGGAGTCCCAGACACTAATTCGAATCCATAGGAAAAAACAAAGAACACATGTGGAGTTTAATAAGTAACTATAATAGACAGTATAAGTAAATAGTATAAGTAAATATTTTTCTTATTTTTTGTTTTCCATACTTCTGATTTAAAAAATAGTTATATAAAACACCATGCATATAATTATGTTGTTGGGCCTATAATATAGAAAAATGTAATATATTTTCTAATAACATCACAAAAGAAGTGGGTAGGAGCAAAGCTGCGTTTGGACTGAGGAGATGACTATAAATGGTAATTTGAATCCAGAGGAACAAATAAAGAGAACCAGGAATAGGAACTATGAAGGTTAAATAATAAAAACTATAAGTATATAATTGTTCTCTTCTCTCAACTTCTTTAAAATATGTACAGTTATAGAAAGTAATAATTATAAATGCATTCTTCAATTTGTAGCACATAGAGATGTACAGCAATAATAGCTTTTAAAAGGGAATAGAGCTGTGTGGCTATAATATTTCTATATTTCATTGGTATTAAGTTAGTATGAATCTGAAACAGACCCTGCTAAGGCATAATGCTTATGGTAAGTCTTAAAGTAATCAGTATGGTAATAACTCAAAATAAGAGTGAAAATCTTTACAAAGTAAGATGTTACATTAGAAAATGTTCACTTACTGCAAAAAAAAAGTAGTAAAAGAAGAATAGAAGAACAAAAATATCATGAGACACACAGAAAACAAAAATAGAATGGCAGACATAAAATTCAGGTGTAGTCTATTAGTGATTGGTAGAATGGGTATGGAATTGGGCATCTTGATGGTACCAGGCCTGCCAGGGGGGTCCACAGAGGTGACACCTGTAAAAGAGCAAATACAAGTAGGCAAGTGTGTGTGGATGGGACTATGTAGCAACACAGGCTATATACAGGCAAATTGAAGCTAGAACAGCTAATGCAGTGGTCTACAAAGAGATGTCAGAAGAGCAAAATACAGTACCAGGAGAATAATATATTCAGTAGAAAAAAGAATTGGGAAAGCATTCGGGAGAAATGGAGAAAATCCTATGATTAAAGAAAGTATGAAACATGGAGGTAACATATTGTCAAAAACCTTTTAAAAAGACAGCATGAAGTATATTTATATTTATGAAATAGAAATATATTTTGAAGATCAGTTGAAATGTGTTCGTGGTGACCATCTGGATTGCTGTCTTGAGAGGACTCTAAAGTTTCTATTTAAGATGTCTATCAAGGGCACAAGCTGGGGAATAAGCATGTTTTCTATTAGGAAACAGTGGTTTAAAACAGTGTAGTGCATTATTTACAGAGTTTGGATTATTCACATGCATTATAACTAGATGAGGGAATAATTCTTTTGAGTACTTTGTTGATTAAAGAAATTTTCCAATGTTCATTTTTCTTTGCTGACTTTCTATTGTTTGTAGCAACTAGCATTGAAACTCTTAAGTGAAAAGGCATCTTGTATTTTGGGGATATGAAAGAAGTGAAGAATAAATAATTTGGAAGATGAGGAACCCCCAAAATAGAGTAAGTGGTGACAAGCAAGGGGTAGAAGGGAGGCATGCTTAGCTCTTGTGGCATAAAGCAAGAAAGAAAATTGTAACAAATGATTAGTCAAGGACCTGGAAACAGGGGCAAGGGAACTTTACATGGTCTCCATGTATTTTAGACAGTGAAGCGTTTAAATCTGAAACATCATTTCAATTCTCCATAAAATGTGTGCCAATGCTGGGCCTGTAAGTGGAAGGACCAAGTGTGCAAATTGGAAAGTGGGTGGTGAGGGTAAGGATCCAGAGAGGTTGTGATACTTGATGCTTTTATTTTTTTAAAGAAGAAACACTTACACACACACACACACACACACACACAAATAAAAATTTGATCACTGTTATTACAGAATTATACAATGGAAGATTTCTTGTAAAGTTATCAGAACATGGGTCTGGGGCTGTAGTTCAGTGGCAGATGCTTACCCAGCATGCACAAGGCCCTGGATTCCATCCTTGACACTTCAAAAAAATAAAAAAGTCAGAGCAGGATTCCAGTTTTGATAACAATTTAGATGATTTTCTTACAGGAAAACATATACCTGATTTAGAGGCTTTCCTTTCATAAGTTAAGTAGTTGTGAACTATAGGAGAATAACTGATCTCTTTCAACAGTCCCAAACTCTTAGTATGAAATTTATGTCCTTATGGTTAATAGAGCAAGTGATCATTTTCATTGTCTGTGTGGCATACTGAAGACTGCGGCTAATTTATTTTTCTGGTAATGCAAAATAAGATTGAGCTGATGGCTCAAAGAAAGTGAGAATAACTTTTAATTCACTGTACCTGATTATTCTCGGGTGTCATGTGGCATTCCTGGCAGCCCATTTATATTTCCTGATTAACTAAGCAGTTTGGGTCAGGCATAGGGCCCTGCATGGAATAGTATTCTGGATAATATCAGTTCCAAGGTAAGAGGAAAAAATACGATGAGACGTGTATGAGTTTGTGATTTATTAACTGTTCACAAAGGGTGAGATTTGCTTTATGCATTGCTAATTGCACAATTCCCACTGGTTCTCTACATGCTCTGGCTGAGGACACCACATTCATAGATAATTTTGTATCTTCAGGGGGATTATTTAGAATTCCCTCCCATTCCTATTTTTTTGCATGATGGCCTCTTCTTCCAGAATGCAGCCACTTTGATTTGTTTAGTCATCACAAAATTCATTCTCTCCTGTCCACTCTTTTTTTTTAAGAGAATATTGTGAAGATAAAACGAGAAAAGACTGGAAAATGCTTTTCCTTTAACTGTTATTTCAATGTTAGATATTATTTGGCTGCTGACAGATTGAGAAAATACATATGCATACCAATTTTCCCATCCTAAAGTTGATCAAGATGTTGTTCTTGCCAAAATCAAGGATTTCTTAGTAATGATAAGCTTTGGGATGTGTATTTTCCCCAGAAGAGGACAGAGCTCTGCCATATTTCTTCAAGTACCTGGAAAAGAGCTTGAGCAGCTGTTCCTTGCTCTGCATGGTTCATGTACTGTGGTAACCTCCACAGTCAGCCAGCAGAGCTGAGGAGTGTCCCCATCACCTTCAGGTGCTCCGAACAAGCAGTGATTTGGGCTGCTGTGGGGATCCTTGGGTGGGCTAGTGGTGACGTGTTTTTCAGTGGTCATTACTAGAAGTGTCAGCTTAGGTAAATTCACATTCATCTGGGACAATTACTGTGCTTTAATGTAACCCAGATTTTGAGATTCGAGTGTTAGGTTGAGCATTTGTTTAGAAAGGTACAGTGAAATTTGAAGAGGTGGGGAAAATTTTTCCTTTCTACCCTTATAGAGACAGCTCACTGAGGGAATAGGACTCCCCACTCTCCTCTACTTAGGTAATCCTTGGCTTGGCATATTTGGGTAAGAAAATGAAAGGTTTGCCTACATAGTTGAAATCTCTCGTCATATTATATCATCTGAAGCCTATTTGTATGTTGGGATCATTTTATTTGGTTTTGGTTAGGCATAAAAGTGTTCTGTGGTCTCTCCTTTTTTTTCAAGGCCTTCTGGCTTTTGAAAAATTGAGTGATTTCATCCCTGTCCGGGTTTCCTATGAAATTTTGTATTTTTACTCAAATTACTTGATCAATTAGTTATGTCAGCTGCCCAAAATGTACCTTTTTATTAAATATCACCTTTTATCAATTCATTGGAATTAGAAATTGCAACCATGGTCTGGGGCTGGTAACATCTTGCAATAATTTATAAATATTACTTTTTTAAAAAAGGCATCACAATTGCTCATTTGTGAACTTTTTGGATGTGTCCCTGTGTGAGAAATTGCACTTGTATTATTATTAGATCTGACAAACTGGATTAGATCTTGGCTATTGTTAAGTGGTTCTATCTGCCCTCAAATCTATGGAGAGACACAGAATTTTTAATGAATTTAATTAAAAATGCATGTGCGTTGCAGAGTTGCCTCCAGTCAGTCTGCCATTCTTCTTGACTGAATGGTTTTTGCTAATGTGTAATGTTTTTTTGTGAGAGGTACTTGAAACCCCTTCATAGTAGCCTCAAGGAAGTTTCCGTGGAATGACATGGTGGTGAAATATTAAAATTCTAAGAAATCCTTTCTACTTAAGTGAGTCATGTTTACACTAACTAATGTATGCATAAATGTGTTAAATATGTTTGCCGAAGCTGTGAGGGACATGGATTGTATTTCAACACCAGCAATATGTTGGCAGTGAAAGGTTTTTACAAAATTCAAACCTGGCAGCAGTTTGGAAGATCTGGTATATGTATTATTCTTTGAAGTATGAAAAAAATAGACCATTGTGGAATTTCCTCTTAAAATTTAGTTTATTTGGTCAGCTAGTTTCAATGATTCTCCCCTAAGAAGTAAGAATTATACATAAAGATGTTTCTCAGCATCAATTTAAAGCAGAGCCTTGGAAGATACCAATACTAGAAATTTATGGGTTTTTTTTTTAAATGAAGCCATCTGTTGCATTTCTTAAATATTTTTAAAGAGTGAATTTTTAAAATTTATTTATTTATTTATTCTAGTTAGCTATATATGACAGCAGGATGCATTTTTTATTCTTTGTACACAATTGCAGCACAACTTTTCCTTTCTTTGGTTGTACACGATGTCGCATCACACTGTTTGTGCAGTCATACATGTACCTAGGGTAATGAGGTCCATCTCATTCTACCATCTTTCCTGCCCCCATGCTGCCTCTCCTCCTCCCCCTCCATTTGCCTAATCACAGTTCCTCCATTTTCCCCATGTTCCCTCCTGCCCCAATAATGGATCAGCCTTCACTTATCAGAGACAACATTTGGCCTTTCGTTTTGGGGGATTGGCTTACTGCACTTAGCATGATATTCTCCAACTCATTTACTCCAACTCATTTACTGAAAATGCCATAATTTTATATAAAGAGTGCATTAATTCAATACAACTGTATAGATGGAGTCTATGAAGTCCCTTGACTAAATTGATTTAAATTCCAATTCTGCGAATTGATCTTTGCTGATAATGATAGGAGAATGGCAGGGAAATAACTCTCATCCTAACCCATTTTTCCTCCATCTTTTAAAATGATAAAAACACTACTTCAGTCTTGAATATCACTTTTCTTAAGAACATAACACAGTGTCTTAATAATTTTATAGAACCCAGCAGGGCATGGTGAGGTGGCTTTGTAAAATTAAAGACAGGAAGCAGTTTGACACAAAGCAGAAAGCTCCAGGTAAACTTGCAGCACAAGTGGAGAAGAACATCCAGAATGTGGAAATTGACAGCTCGGAGCGATGAGCCTAGAATGCAAGAGGCTGGTGAGCGAGGATGGGAACGATGGACTCTCCATGACATAGTTGAAATAAAGGTGATGGGGATCTGAGGCAGCAGGTTCTTAAGAGGAAATCAGTGAAGATGGATAAATAGACATTAATGGATACTACAGGCAAAACCAGGCTCCAGCCTGCCTCCACAGGAGTATTCCCTATTACTTTTCGGAGCCTCCATAAAGGCTCATGGACCTCATAGGGTTGTAGTGAAATCAAATGTAGTCAACATGAATTTCTCATTTATACTTATTCTAATTAGGTATTCAAACATTTTCATAAAAGATTCCTTGTACCAATTCCAAATGACCATATATCCTTTCACTTTTAGAAACCCTCTCTCTCCTCCAGATCTGAATAGCTTGTTATTTTAGAATTCCTATTATGAGATGTATACTTGAGCTTAGCTTCTTAAAACTGAAATGATTTTAGGTAGTGATATTTCCTCCAAAAATATCATTATAGGAAGAAAGACTGAAAAATAAGTTTTATTTATGCACTTCACTTTCTGTCCCCTCCTTTTGAGACATGGAAATAATCTCTGTGGAGAAAAAATAAGCTATCAAAGATCATATAAGACTCCTAACTTTTAAGATTTGGGTGACATTCATTAGTAAAAGCAGCTACATTTTATTGAGTTCCTATCGGGATCCCAGTGAGACATACTATCCTCGCACATTCTCTAGAGTTCTCACTCCTATGCCAGATGAATTTGAGTTTTCCACTCTTTATAAAGAAACTAAAATTCAGAGAATTTAAATTTGCTGGAAAATAGCCAAGGTGGTGTTCACAGCCGGTGCAACAGTTTTTTCTCAAAGTATTTTAACATTAACGAGTTGATGAAGCATGTTTGATAGTGAAACCTTGGCCAAGGAGACAAAATGTAAGGTAAACATTGGGAAAATTTTCAGATTATAGAGACACAACAAACAAAAAGATACCTCGACCTGCTTCATTTGAAGAATATATAAAGGAAGCTGCAATGATCACAAAGAACAGCGTGGAAACATGCCTCTTAGGGGTGATGGTGTTCCGTTTCCATGGTAACTAGACGTGGACAAGAGTCAAAGCAGTATTTATGATTACTCAATCTGTGTGTGTTTAATATATATGACAGGGTGGCTTACAACAAGGAGTAATTCAGAAACACAGTTCTAATCGTGTCACCCTTGCCTGGAAACTTCCCAGGATTTCTGGCTACATGCAGTGTGCCTTGTGAGCATTGGGGCCCTGCTCCTAGGACACCTACTACCTTGTGTCATCTCCTCCTCTATACAATGCAGTGTGTATACTCTTATCCACAGGTTCCCAGCCCTGGCTGTGTGCTAGAAACATGTGGAGAGCTTTAAAAATATACAAATGCCCAGGCTTCATCCCCAGGGATTCTGATTTATTGGTCTGGGGTAAAGTCTTAAAATCTTTCCAAGTAATTAGAACACACAGCCAGGACTGAGGACCACTACCCTAATCAAAGGAGTTTCTGAAAAGTATTTCATTCTTCAGACTGTGCTTGATGCTAAGGTTCTTCCTCCTGAAATACCTTTACTCTCTTCTCCCCTCCCACCTCCTCTGCTCAACTATGCCTTTTAAATTCTTCTCATCTTGTAAGGCCTTCTCAAGGGCCCTGAAGCTTTTCTTACTCACCATATCTCTCTCATTTAAACTGTTCAAAAATATTTTTATGCCCCTGTTATTGCATCTTTATCTCCCATCATCACCTCCTATTACCCTTCCATATGAACAGATAAGTGTTACTGATTTCTTTATAAAGACTTGACAAAAATTATATACATATGTTTCTGATGTTGCAAAAATAATCTTTATGTAGATCTTTAGAGAAAAGAGTTAATGTCATACTCCTTTCTGATGATATCTGAATTAAGTCATATTGGGCCCAATAAAGTGAGTTTTTTTTTTTATTTATTTATTTTTATTGATTATTTAAAGCATTACATAGCTCATGAAGTTTTTTTTATTTTAAAGTCTGCAAATCCCCTGAGATATTTAGAATGGTGTATGGACCTGCGTGCATTTTTTCCAGGAGAGGTTCTCTAGCTTTAATTCTTCAAAGTCACCTGTTCTGTAACCCATTGACATGTTGAAAACTACCATCCTACAAGGTAAATCTCTGCAGCTCAGTCAGCATTCAACAATGACAGTGATCTTGACTTGACCCTGGTTGCTGGGCACTAGTCCTCCATTTCTTTATTTGCCATAGAACACCTCACCTCCATTTAGATTGAATGCTTTCAGAAAATATTATTATTCTAAGATTAGCCACATATAACATCTGTCATTTGGATTATTAAATATTTTCAAAAGAAAGACAAAATTACAGTAAAGGTCCTAATGTTATTGGCTCAAAAAAGGTGTACATTCCCAGCTTCATCAGGTGATAAAAGTACAATGGTCCTGACATTGTCCTCAAATAACTTACAAGAGAAAATCTTGCGTGTGTGTGTGTGTGTGTGTGTGTGTGTGTTGTATGAGCGTACTTTTTCTTAAACAAACAAAAAAAAATCTCCAAAGATCCAGTTGTCTGCAAAAGAAATAAAATTCATTTTGGCAGGCCACCTCTGAGTTTCTTATGTTTCATTATTTGCTGCTGAAGTATTTGGGACTAAAGCAACAACAATCAAAACATGACTTAGTAGCTGCTAGATGTAATTTTTCTATTCCTGGGCACAAAATTGCCAGAAAAGCATCTGTCTTCTCAATTGAACTTATTTGTAATTCTAGAACATAAGAAGAAAAAAACTGGAAAGACCTCCACTTAAATCTGTAATTTTGGTAATTCTGAAGTAACGTGACACAAGGAATTTTGATCAGCCCTCCGTTGAGCATGGGAGATCTCCTTTCAAGGAACAGGAAATGCTTAGAAGTAGTTGGGGGAGGTGCAATTGAGATTTGACCTGAATAAATTGAAAGAGAACATAGGAGACAATATCTGCTGAACAAATTATAATGAATAAGCTAAAGATATGGGTTAGCATCATATATATTCACATATGTATGTACCTACACTCATGCTTTAAAATAGTTGTCAACAATGAATCAGAATTAATTAAATGAAATACAAATATACCTTCCTACATTAAAATATTATCATTAATATTCATAATTTTCAAAATTCAAAAATTAAGAGGTAATTATTCACATTTTAAAAGGACTATTTGCTTTCTAAAAGAATCTATGAGAATATTCCATTCAAAAGATCTCTAAGTGTGTTGAAATTGCCACTTGGTTAGTCCCAGTGGTTCTCAAATGTGAGCATGTATTGGAAGCATCTGAAGATTATGTTAAAACATAAATAAGTTGCTTGGCCCCACTCTCAGAATTTCTGACTCAGAAAGTTTGGGTTGGGTGCTGAAAGTTTATACTCCTAGAAAGTTCTTTGGTGAAGTTAGGGCTGTGGGTCTGGGTATGATGGTTTGAGAACCACTGGTTTATTGAAATTCCATCTGAACATAGCTTTTAGCAACCAATCTCTAAGGTAACAGCAAGTATACCTGCTGATGATTCTTCAGAGGGAGTTATACACTAATTGTGTTCTGCTTCCAAATTCGTATATTGAAGTCGTAAACTCCAGTACCTCAGAAGGTAACTTTAGTCACAAAAAAAAGGATCTTTAAAGAGTTAATTAAAATTAGGTCATTAGGATGGTCCCTAATCCAATATGACTAATATCCGTATAAGAAGAGGAAGTTTGTACACAACCACATAGAGAGGGAAAATTATTTGAAGACACAAGGAAAAGGGGGCTCTCCCAAGCCAAAAAGAAAGGCCTTAGAAACCAACCATACCAACACTTTGACTTAGATTTCTAGTTTCTAGAACTGTGAGAAAATACATTTCTGATGTTTGAGCCACCCAGTCTGTGGTACTCAGTTATGACAGCCCTAACAAACTAATATAGACTGTGGGCTTCAAAAGGAAATAGTCATTTAGGAAAGCTTGTTTTACCATTTTGCATTTGGTCTAAGAGTAAAAATCAGGAACAGTAGTAAAGTAAGAGAAGTAAATAGAGAGAAACTCAGTCTTAAATTCTGCTTTCTTTCCATTTTTGGCTTTGTGGGTGTCCTTCGGCATCTGGGCTTGGAGGCAACATCTGAGCTTGAACTTTAAAAGGGGACAGTCTTGGTCTCTTAGGTTAGTTAGCTCACTGTGTGGGAGAATAATGAGGTGACCACAGGACCAGAATGAAGTGGGTGGACTGGGTCTGGGGAGAGTTGCTGTATTTGGGGATATTTAAACTTTTTGAGAATGGTGCACTGAATGTTGAGAGGTAACAAGCTGCAGGGCAGGGGACACAGAGCAGTGGAGAGAGAGTCTTTATTTTATCCCCTCCCTATATTGAAAATTTGAAGTTAAATAACCTGGGATGTGTACTGTTCCCTCGCCCTCATTGCTCATATATTCACTTCTTCACTTACACATCTTTCTTGGCCACACCTTTCAGTGGGTGACCCTTCAGTTTAGAGAATCCCCTAGTGACCATTGTGCCCATAGATGGTACACTTTGGTCACAGGTTCAGGTAAAATTTGTTTTTATAAGTATTCCTATTGTAGGAATTTCCTCCATGCTGTAGGAATGGGAATAATATTGGAAATGCAAATCCTATCTCAGATGAAGAAAATTAAGAAGTCTGATAGCATTTTCATGAATGAACCAGATGGCAGATGGTGAAATCCACAATCACTTGCTTTTACTCTCTTTGCTCAAAATTTCTGGTCTCTAAGCAAAATACCATCTATTTTGTTAGAAATTAATACTTAAATTCCAAATTATGTCTCATAAACTGTTTCCTCATAACTTTTCTTAAATTAATTTTACCCTTTCTTGGTTTCTTGATGACTCTATATATTTTGGCACAGTGGACTTTGAAAAGGAGGAGTTTAAAAATTTCTGGTTTCAGCTACGAAGCACCAGTATGTTTTGGCGTGCTCTCAAAACAGGCTAATTTCCAAAGAAATAGACATTTATTCATCCTGTAGGGCTGTGATATTGAGGAATCAGAGGGGAAAAATTCAACTATTGTATGAAGATAATTTGAGAAACATAAGTAAGGAATGACTTTGATTAATATTTTCAGTATAGACCTGGGATTCAAGAAAGTCTTGTTCATACATTTCTTGATCTTTTTCTCTGGAATTTTATGATCATAAAAGAGAAAGATATAGAAACATATGATGTCTATTTGGCCAGAAATACCAGTGGTGATATATGGAAGAGGCCCCTTGGGTGTCATAGGATTTTGTTTGCAAATGTCTAGACCTTTTATTTAAGAATCCAAAAATGACAAATATGAAACATCACTTCCAATAACTCCCTTAAAGTTCGGTGTAACAAGATGTGTTGCCTGGGCTTTATCGTCTTATAAATTGCTTGGCTGAGAACATGTGCCTTACTCCCCATTTTTATCCAGGGCCCATGATATTGCTTGTACTCCATGAATGTCAACTACCAAATGTACAGAATTAGGTATCAAAGACTGCTGATGATGTGAAATCTGGGGATCTAGGAAATACTGAAGAATAGCACCTCCAGACTCAAAGGATTTATTTCTTTAAGCTGTCAAACCTAATAATAGAAATGAAAAATATAGTTAATCTAGAAATATGTCAAACAAAGCCAGGTAAAAAAGACAGGAAACAGAAATATGAAAAGAAACAGCAGTGTGCTGACTGCGTTGAGACTTGGAGATCTGGATTTGGAATCTCTTGATGCAGTCTGCCCCGTGAAAAGTCGAAACGGACATTTTGAAGTGAAATGAAAATTTACTTGGTTCCTCAATGGATAATCATTTCCTAAACAATACAGAATTTCTGATGAAGTCTTAGGTTTTATTGTTTATAAAGAAACTTACTATTTAGTATGTTGGGGTTATACCACTGTCATGGCATATGGTGTACAGCCTCCTTCATCCACCTAAGCCCAGCTTTCTTGGAAATCCAAAATTACTGACTGCATTAGTCCATTCAGGATCCTATACAAAGTACCATAAACTGGGTCAAATTATAAGCAACAGAAGTTTACTTTTCACAGTTCTGCAGGCTGGAAAGTCCAAGATTAAAGTTCCAGGAAATTCAATGACTAGTGAGGTCCTGCTTTTTGGTTCACGCTGTCTTCTAGTTTTGTTCTCACATGATAGAAGGGGCCAGGGACCTCTGTTTTTTTTTTTTTTAATAAGTTTACTAATTTCATGTATGGAAGCGTCATACTCATGACCAAGTCACCTACCAAAACACAATCTCCTTTTGTCACCTTGGGGTTTAGGATTTCAACCTAAGAACTTGGAGGAAGTTCATTAGGTGAGCACTGCAGGCATAAGATGCAAGGGTGCATGTCTTATTCTAAAACTTAGTTGGTGACCATTTACTCATAGATTCTTCTAGTTAATAGGAGCATGGGAATCCTGTCTTATGCCAGTTTTTACCAGAAGGTGAGTGAAGTTCAGGGTCAGATTGAGAGGGAGATAAGAGAAACTTTTTTCTCCACCCTTCCCCTTCTAAGAAGGTTGCATGAGAGAAGAGATTTCAGCAGGCCCTCTCCCTGCCTCAGCCTCCCAGGGGAGATCCTTGGTGTAGGATAATTGCAGCAGAAGCAGGGCTACTGCAGAGAAGCCAGAGTTGGCAATAGCTTGTGATGGCTTAGCAATTCCAGGCACAGTATATGAACGGAGGCTTTAGAAGGGACTGGAACATCCCTACAGCCTCATCAGCTAAGTCTTGCCAAGTGACAAATCTGCACCTTAAACTCTAAGCCAAAAGGAATGTTGTTTTAATGTAAAAATATACCCAGCCTGAAAGAGTCATAGGCATCATGGCAAAACATGAGGCAAAGGGGTAAACTGGTGAGGATTATCAACATTAGTAAGTATGATTATATTACCTAAAGTAAGTGTATTTGCTATATATCAAATCTCAGAGCACTTTAAATTCAACGCTTCCTTTAATCCTCTGAGCAACCTTTTTTTGAGTCCTATTATTCTCATTTTCAGATAAGATAGTTGACAAGAGAATACAAAGTTGGCCTAAAGTTGCATAGTAACTGAACAATGGAACTGGGTTTCACCCGCAGTTTGACTTAGAGTCCCATACTCTTTCCACTAAACCATGTTGGACTGCAAATGAACACAGGGAAAGGCCAGTGAGAGATCAGAAAGCAAGCTGCTTATTATTTCACCGTTTTGTTTTGTGTTATGAGAATTATGAGCAGCATTAAAATATGATCCCTTCCCTGGAGGAGCCTAAAATGTCAAGGATCTTACTTACCAGTTTTGCTTATGTCTGTTTATCCTCATGCAAAAGCTAAAAAATAAAATGTACTCAGAATCCAACTGAAGGGCTTCTTTTAAAATTTCTAAAATCAAATGTATGTGAAATGTTAGTAAATACTGTTAGTAGACTTGTTGACTATATTAGTATAATGTACTGAAAAGGTAAAAATTGCTTAGATATTGGGCTTATAAATACTTTTTCGATGCCATGGCTTCTAATTTCTAAGGCCAACTTGGAAAATTTGTCTCTAGTTTATCAGTAAACTGGGACTTTATCAGTTAAAAAATAGAGGAATATGCCAAGGACCATGGAATTTTAGGAAAAAGGGAAGCCTTTAATTGGGTGAGGAAAAGGAGAATTTGAGTTATAACCTCTTCCACAGGCCATTTATGAGCACAGGGTCATTAACATCTATCCCCAGGTTCCTAAGCAGGAAGCAGGAAAGGCAACAAACCAGAGAAAGTTCTGAGCCCCTTTGAACTTTATAGAAAGGCACTTTATAAATCCTAGGAAAGTGAATTTATGTTATAATTTGTCCAGAGTGACTCTGAGTTAAAACTCATTTGAAGGGGGGCCCTGTACCATGCACCATAGACAAATTCACCTCTCTCCTCCTCCAGACAGTACTTCCAGTTCTGTGTTGACTTGTTCTTTCTGGCTGGGATTTCTTGTAGGCATCCTTTCCTGGGACCCAGATTAAAAGTATAATAAAGGGAAAGCGCCTCTTCAACAGAAGGCCTAGAGGGTAGGAAGAATCATCGAGACTTTGGCATGAGGGAGAACGAGTACTTATCCCTGAGTGTTGATAAAACAAGATTTTCATCAGCCATGGATGGTGTGATTTAATTGTCAGGCAGATCTGCTTTCTGTGCAGTGGAGTATATGTGTATGTGCTTATTTTTTTTTAATGCATTCCAAACCTTTACAGTGGAGTTGATGATTTTTTTTTATAATAATGATATGCTTTCAGTAGTGTGTCATTTTCTTTACCCTTGTAGAGAGATAACATGCAATTATGGAGTGATGTCAGCCTATAACATTTTGGTGTAAAATTTTGGTCACACCAAAATACCAGGCTCCTTAACAAAGCTGGCAGACACATCTTTTGGCAGCAGCTGCTCGCCATGTGATTTAAAACTTCCTGTCACTATAATTGATGTGTTTTTATTCTTTCCATTTCCTGAAGCCTGATCAGAATTAAAATTGCTGTTGGAATTTCCTGTCAAAGCAACTCATTTATTCGCTGAGCTCTGCACTTTGATTGGACATTGCCTTCAGCAAGAATCAGGTGGAGATAGCTGGGAATTTGCCTTTCTACACAGGTTTGATGACCATGTAGAACACATCTGCAAATATACACAGATTGTCCATTGTGTGGTTAACTTGTCCTAACAAAAATGCCACATGCAAAATGTTAATGATTTGAATATCATTTGACCACCTCCAGGGAACTCTGGGTTTTGTGTTCATCAGGAAGTCCTACGGAGTTTTCAACTGATTGTCTCACCATAGAGTTTTGATCCTTGTCCGAAGACTGTTGTGAGGTCTTGGACCAAGACTCTGATCTGTCTCTGGTTTAGATAACATGGCGAGAAATGTTTTCATTCATCTCAGCCCATTTCTTTATCCTTTCTGTGCTCCATATGCTACTTACATATGACATTTTGGGGTAGTGGGTCTGAAGGACAAATGATTCTGAAATATGCCCCAGTAGGTACTTGCTCATGGATCTGAGGACCAAGGTCACTACAAAAGTTCAGGTTGTGGGTAAAATAGAAGGCAGTGGAAGGATCTAATTTCTACTTTGTTGTTTTATTCTGTTTTCATATCTGAAAGGAAAATGCATAAAATTACTTCTCCATGCTAAAGAAAGAAACACTGACATTCTTCCATTTGTGAGTACACAGAAGAAATTATTTATTTGCTTCTAGAGTGTGAGTTTGTCTTCTTTCACAAATGAGTGCTTTCAGGTTGAAACAGGTAAAAAGAGAAACTTCTATGGGCTTGAAGAAGAGGTTGTTTAAGTTCCGTGTCCTGGACGATGAGATGTGTTCTACTTATCCCACTGGTTAGTCACTAAGATTTCTTTATAGGAATGGGAATCTCTTTCAAAGAAATAAAAACACAACAAATTTACTTTATAAAACAACATAATCTATATAAAACTCATTACTTAATCTGGTATTTAATTAATATGCACATCTTTTCTCCAAGTAAAACTAGGTTTTTTTAGTGTGAGACTCTCCAAGTACTTTTAAAATATTATTTTAATCTCTCAGGAATGTGAACTCTGAGAGTTGAGGATTTTGTTGTGTTCATTGCTTACCATTACCACCCAGGACAGTGCCTTACAGAGTGTAGATAACTCCATTGGTATTCTTTAAATGAATGAAGGAAACCCTCTAGACATCTAAAATGTCAAAACAAAGGAGAGGGGGCCCATTTTGTATCTGGAGACAAAGTCCCCAAGCATAGTAACTTTGCTCTGAATAGGGATTTCTACTTTGCTTATACGTTAGAATCACTAGAGGAAGAAAACAAACTGTTGCCTAGATCTTTACCTGAGCCATTAAATCTGAATCTTCTGCTGGTCACTCTTGAGCTAAATGACATCAAGGTCTGAGGTCAGCCTTTCTGCAAACCTGGTTCTCTTGAGATTGACTCCCCTTCCAGATTACTAGGTTGTATCTGTTGATCCCACCAAGTCAGAATCATCCAGGTTTTTTTTTTTTTTTTTGATTTACTAAATTGAGGCTCTCAATCAATCTTTGAAAAATAAAAATAGGGGACAGGAATTGGTGGCAAAAGTAAAACCACTCCTTCAGGCACATGGTGAGACTGACCGACAAACCTATTTAAAGTCACAGGTAAACTGGACATAGTGACACACACTGTAATCCCAGCAATTTGAGAGGCTGAGGCAGGAGAATAGCAAGTTTGAGGCCAACCATAGCAACTTGCCAGACCCTCTCTCACAGTGGTAAAGCATCCGTAGGTTCAATTTTCAATATCAAAATAAAAAATAAAAATAAATAAAATGACAGGTAAGAATAAGTGGAGTATGTTAGAAACCACTTTCATTCAGTGTTTCCAATATGTTAGGATATTCAGAGTCAGGAGATTCCATCACTAGATTTCTTTTCAGATATTAGGGTACATTTTGAATATTTTATTTTTTCCTATAAGTCCTCCCCATATACTTCTAATTCCACACTATTATCTGACCTCCATTCTACCTCTCTCTCTTTCACATTATTCCCCCAAACCCTTGATCTTAGAGTAACTCACAGGAAGAGCAGATAAGTAATATGCTTATCATCATGGTAGGAACTTGTGTGTATTATGCACATAAGAAGTATCTGTTCCACGGAGCACATGATTTTGCCCTGATGATGATGTAGAAAGAGTTTGCACAAATATTTCTGATGGCTTTTGTGCCCACAAGCTTGGGGGTTTGTCTTTAGAGGGCGCCTGAGGCTATGTGGATTAGGAGGTCCCTCCTACTTCATTTCCAGCGGTGTTTCACAGCCTGCGTTCAGCATGCTGCTGCAAAAGGAATCCTAGTTTGTATTTTTCTTCAAATTTCCCTTCCCCTTTAATTCTTATTTCCTTCTTATGATGTTCTGCTGTTCTTTGCCACAAACCATTGCAAAACAACCCAGACAAGAATTTTGCCTCCTCCTTGGCTAGCGTAGAAGGCTCTTTGAAACCACAAAGCCACATCTCCAGGGAACAGTAGCTTTATTAATATAATAATTACCATCATCATGGCCTGGATACAATACACACATTGCTTTAGAAAGCAAAATAAGGACAACCTGGGGTTTGCTGGAGAAGCTGCACTTGAGGTTAGATGTGCACCGTTAAATATGAAGTCAAGTTGAGGTCATTGCTAAGGAGATGTGGAATTGGAAATCCATGTGGAAAATGATTGCCCTGAGGAAGTCATCCACTCACCATTAAAACTCATTTTGAATAATATCAGATCAGGAAAATTTGAGGGTTTGATCCTGTAACAGATTTGAACTTTTCTTGATGTCTTGGTTGGTTTGCAAAGGAGGTTCTATGGTATTTAATCTTTGCCATCCATCCTCTATTTCTCAAAGAAATCCTAGTAAAAGTTGAATGAAAATTTTTAATGGGAAGATGTACACCATATACCTACCAAGGGACTTTTTATTCTGAATAACACAGAGGGAATGTGTTGTTTATACTATAGTTCATACTTCGCTCCTTCTGAAGAAATTTAGTATATTTAATGACATTTTTTCCCTCATTTGAATTTAGTACAAAAACAAAATTTTAAAATGTAAAAGAGCATTTCACTTTCTCTTTGGTTGTTTCTTAGATGTAGAAGAAGGGAAAAGAGAAATAAAATGTGACAAACAAACTTGGCATCCTTTTGCTTAAGCAACCACGTCAGCCTGGATGCAAATGACTGGTGACAGAGGAGTCCAGCTCAGTGTGCTGGAGCCTGAGGAAGGCATACTGCTGACATGGCAGCAGCTACGTTTCCAGCTGATTTTAGTCCTAGATAAGTATCCCTTTCAGCTTAAATGATGCTCTACCATAATTGACCAGTGCCCAGTTGGGTTGGAGCAGAGTTCTTTTGGAACCTGTTCAGACCAACTTTGACTGCCTGTAAATGCTGAGCCAAGAACAGACTGGTTTCCTGGAGTCTGAGGTATAATACTGGCTGTAGCCTAAGGGACAGAATTCTCTGCATGTTCAATAGAATGTAGCAGTGGATCTGTTTGTTACTTTTACCATATTAAAGAACTGTTCTGTATAACTAAGAAAGAATCACCACCAGCAGCAAAAAAGAACAGTTAGTACCAAATGAATAAGAGCTGTACTATAAACTTCTGACTGAAACGAGGTATGCACTGGGCATTATTTCTAATGTTTTACAAGTTAACTGGTCATTTTCCTTTAAGAATAACTTGCACTAATCTCCTCCCTGCCCCCAAGAAGTTGCTCTTGAACTGTTTTCAACATATTACTTTTTAGGATACCAAACACTCCTCTTAATATGAAGCTTGCTTTAGTTAACCAAAAATACCATTTCAAGATGTTCAGTTCTCTGCAGTAGCATTGCTAACTGATGGTGCTTACTGATACAGGCCGTGGAATCTAGAAGACAAGAGTAGATGATTGAAGCTTAGCATGGATAGATAGAGGCTGCTATCTGCTTCAGACCTAGTCAAACACCTGGATAACTTGGGTGAAAAGATCAGTCATTTCTCCATTCTGAATCTAAACTAGAAGTCACTGCTCTATAGGTTTGGTCTCAATCAACTAGAGGAACTTATTTACCTGGTGATGCTGAGTGTTAGGAGAACAAGAAGTGCAATCCCAAACCCATCTCTAGCTGCAGCGAACCAGTGTATAAAATGATCCCAATTTCCTGAATCCATATAAACAGCCAGGTGGTTTGTTTAGTGTTAGTACCATCTTTTGTTTCTTTAGCTGCTGCCTACAAATACTGGTATTTCAGAGTGGCTCTACACTGACCAATAAGAGTTGGTGAAATTCAGGTGGCTGTTTTTTTTTCTTTCCTCAAAAATAATTGTTTAGTATATGAGCCCAGGAGATAATTGCATGCTGACTTCTTGTACTCCAGCAGCATATTTTTTTCTGCCACTGAACAGAACTGAAATAGTTAGCATGTAGAAAAATACATGGAATATTAAGCTAAAATATGTCTGTCTAGGGATCCATTTAGTTCCCCCCAAATAACTCCTTTCTTTGTGAATGCTAGTATGTTTATATATATTTAAATGCCCCATTTGCTACACTGGTTTTAGCTTCTTGTTAGCATCACTTCTTGTTAGCATGATGTTCTACAGCACAAGGCAGCTGGAGAAGTGAAACATGTGTTGCAGAATTTATGCAGTGTCCTTGGTTTCTTTCATTAAGGGAACCAAGAATAATAGGTGCATATTATAAGTTTGCTGTGTTCAGCAATATGTTATTGCTGTGCTTGACAGACATCTTGTTTACATTCATGTTATATATTGGGACAACATAGCATTTTAAGGAACATGGCACTTTAAAAGTAATATTTATACTGTGTCTCTATGCATGGGAAATAGTTCTCTAAAAACATGATGTGCTTTAAATCCACTTGTCTCCTCCTCCTAATGAAATATTCCAAGTGCTTTCTCCCCTAAGCAGGGAGGGCAACATGTTCTCTATTCAGGCCATTATAAGCACCCCAGTCCCAAGCTCTCAGTTTCTTAAAACAACTGCCCATCTTATTCCAGTTAGGTTTAATTCATGTGTGAAAACTTTATCCCACCTTCCTTCCAAGAAGAGCAGTAGGAAAGTTGTCTCTCTAGCTGGTTCAGTGTTTTTATTTTTAAAAACCTCTGGCTGTTTTCAGAGTGTCTTGGGAACTTCATTGACCTAGTGAGCAATGTGAAATTGTTATTGGGCATGAGATAGCTTAGTGGGGCAGTCCCATAATATTAAAGTACTCCATGGCTGTATCTTGGTAGTCAGTATTCCTTGCTACATCTACTGAGGAAAAATGTGAAGTGTAGGGTAAGTTAATAATTTCTTGTGTTTTGGGCAGTAAGGACATTGTGGGGGATGCATACCTACCTTCTCCTCCTTTTCACATTTTTGAGCTGAGATCAAACTCTGCTTCTCCAAAATGCTTTCCTCTGTTATACCCACATGCTTCAAATCGGTGAGGGAAAGTGCTCATTTTGAAAAGAAAGGAACTATGAGTTTTCTGAAATGTCTTTGTCTACTTCTAGTAGGAAGTGGCAAGGCTGGTCACAGCTGGTTCCAGCTGGGTGGTAACCCATGCCAAGGACTGGAATCCAGATGAAGTAAAGCCATTATGATATGATTCTGTGACAAAGGAGGGAACTACACACAAGGAGGCAGACTGGCAGGGAGACAAAATTGGAAGTTTTTGAGCCCACAGAGAAACTGGCTTTGGGGTGAATATTCTGTGGGGTAAGAAATTATGTATCATGGGGCTGGGGTTGTGGCTCAGCAGTAGAGTGCTCACCTAGCCCACATGCAAGACCCTGGGTTTGATACTCAGCACCACATAAAAATAAATAAATAAAATAAAAGGTATTGTGTCCAGCTATAATTAAAAAATAAATATTAAAAAATAAATGATATATCATGGTTACTTTATTAACACCACAAACCACAGTTTATTGAATGCTTCCATGTTTCAGATCTTGCTAAGTGCTTTGGATTCATTATTTAGTTTTACCCTTACAAAAACACTGGGGGGGGGGGATAGGGAGATGGATAAATACATTCATTTTTTCTTGATGGATGAGAAACTGAAGCTTATAGAGGTTGCAGAACTAATTTGAGGACACAGCCAATAGTAGAGGCAGAACTGGAATCCCCATTAAGCTCCAAGAGTGAGAATTGGCTTCATTGGCAGGATGCAGTTAATTGGAGTATCTGAATGCTAGGAAGCAGTGGCTCTCCTGTGGGAGAACATGGCTGGCTCATGGCAGAAAGCAACTCCCAAAGAGAGACTTGAACACAAAGGTATGTGGGCAATTTGGCAACATTTATGGAGATGAGCTTTATAATCCACATTGCCTTACTCTGCTGGAGGGATCCAGACTGTACAGTTGATAACTAGGCTTCATTAGCCTTTTATTTAATATATATTATTTAATATATTATTATTATTTAATATTATACATTATATTATTATACATTAAATTATTTATAGCCCCAAATCTGACATCTGCCTTATGGTATACAGTCAACACAACAGAATCCACATGACATCACTTCAGAGTACTGCTCATGGGGACCTGGACTATAGCTCAGACCTCTGGTTCCCAGATTCTATTTACCTGATCATCCATAAAATTTGGAGACATCTGATGGATGGGCTTCTGGACAGAAGGAGGGAGGCATATTTTAAGAGCACATTTATGAACCATAACTGATGTACCTTACCTGGAGAATTCTGTAGAAGAATAGTGAAAAATATTCAGCATTGAGAAATAGGTGAGATTATTTTTAACAGAAACAGGAGGAGACTGGAGATGAAGAAAAACACTATCAGCCAATGACAGACATAGGGCACAACAAAAGGAAATAATTTGGAGATTTATAAGTTGATTGATATTAGGAAATATATTTCATGCCTTTTGTAAATATAAGAATGAATATGTTCTTGAATTCGTAGAAAACTCTTTTCTTTTAACTTCAAATCCCTGAAAAGGCTTTTTCAGTTAGAGATAAGAGTGTATTTTCCAAAAACTGTTTTAAGTCCTCCTTTGGGCCATCTGCGTACCACATGAATCTTTCCTAACATATTGGCATAATATTTCCACATTGATTTTTCTGATTTTTTTGAACTTTCTTTTTGTCACATCAATGTTCTATCAATAGCCTTCATAACATTGAAACTGTCTACCCTTAAAGTCAAAAGTCCTTATCACTGAAATCAATATGTTTTACAAGTTAATTTCAATCTACATTCCCAGGCTTATTTTTACAATTTCCTTACAAAGGTTAACTAGTTTAAGTTAATGGGTCACTTTATTATTTCTGATCTTTGTTTAAAATATTATTTTACCTATAATGCCTTCACTATTTTTTTACCTATTGGAATGTGAAATTGAGAGTTTAGACTTAGAAATTGTGATAGGAAATAGACAAGGTATAAGTTGACTGGGGAAGTTATTGAAGTCATAAATAGTAGTAGCTTCAGGGGAACTGAAATGAAGAGGTCCACCTGTTACATGTGCAGAAATACTATGGCAAGCCCTGGTCCACTGGGCCAGAGAGACTGTGCTAGACCCAGTCAGTACCCTGGATAGCTCCCAGGATCACAAATCTGAGTGTGGAGAGGGGTTCCATGCTTTGAGTTATAGACCTAGAGGCGACCAACCCATATCCATGCACTATTTTTCTTAAAGAGTCTCTACTTTCTCCCTTCTCCCCCAAGCTTAACAACTATAGATTCAGAGGCTCATTTAATATTGGCTCTTCCTCTGGTCCAATTGTGTCTTACTTACAGTTAGTCCCTGATCATACTGAAGAATTTATTCTTTGATGCATAAATCATTCTCCAGGGCTTTGTCTTTCCTGGGACAGAGATAGGAGCTAGACTGCTGATAATACTCCACTATGTTTGAGCTTTTTCCCTTTTCATAGATGGTATTTTATGGTCTTATCAATACTGAGCAGGTTGAAATTTTGCCCATCCTCATAGTTAATTCCCAATCTCACCCTTGCTTTGAGCACTCTACTGACCAACCCAGTGTAAAAGGAACTCTCATCCAAATTAGAAAACTTTTTAGTCTTTGATTTTAATATTGATGATATACTGTCTCTTATAAGGTTCTCTTAGCTTGCCTGTGTCTTAGCACTGCAAATGGGTTGCATGCTTCTTAGGGGATTACTCCTTAACAACAGGACTTTTTAGTAGTAGGCACTCACAGAGAGACATGGGTTTGCATTCTTGTTTCACCATCTATAAATGTGACCTTGAACTAGTTACTCAATCCCTTTGAGCTATGGTTTCTACATCTGTATATGGAAGAACAGCACCTACTGCATAGGATGTTCATGAGAATTAAATGAGATATTGTCCATAAATGGTGTTGATCACTTAACACAGAGTGAGGACACTCAATTCTTGTTGATGCATTTCCCTGTTTTCCTATATATGTCACTCTTTTCTTATTTAAATCAAACTTTCCAGATGGTTGTTAAAAACACTGTTTTTAGGTGTTTTCTACCAGGTGTTTACAATGGGATCCTGATCATGGTAAAATATTTATCTTCCACTTCCATCTGTTTCTAAAATGAGCCTTTTTCTTCAATATAAAGTTGAGGCTTAGGGGCTGGGGTTATGGCTTAGTGGTAAAGCACTTGCCTAGCATGTGTGAGGCGCTGGGTTGGATTCTCAGCATTACATAAAATGAATAAAATAAAGGCTCATCAACATCTAAAATAATTTTTTAATGAGACTTAGTTGCCTTATTTAAAATATAAAACAGACTTTTAAGCTTTATGCTATATTTCTTGGAATGGGGGGGGTAACATTTATTTTTGTAGAAAACAAGGAAAGCAAATTTGCGCTTGCTGCTTTTATTTATAGTAAGCCACATTACCAAGCAGACTAAAGAAGCCCCGTCCACTAGATCTCCAAGAAAATGAAACACACGTGCCAGAAGCCTCATGATCTAGAGAAGGCAGCCCAGCCTTCATTGCTTACAAGTGGCTGATTCTCAGGGACTGCTAAGGAACAAAGCCTCAGTAGAATAAACCTGAATATTTATGAAAGAAAACCAAAGCATTTTAACTGGGCTTCCATCCCTTTAAACAATACCAGTCACAGAAATGTGGTTTCATAGTCATTTAAAATACAGTTTACAGAGGAATTAAGCTAAATCACTTAAGCTCTCCAAGCAGCTGTGCTTTCCCAGCTTCCTTACTGGGATCTGCTTGCAGAGCATCCCCTTTGAAACCTGCAGCTGGGGCAAAAACAGGGCTGTTGATCTCTGAGCTGCTTCCTTTTTCTTGTTCCACACTTCTCAGGTAGTGCAAAACAGTGGGAAATATTTGGACATAAGCACCTATTCTTGTTCCATATTTTAGTATTTTAAATGGCATTGCTATCACAGGTTTAGATAAGTGAGTACCTGGATATGAATTCAGGTCTCATAGTGCTTTTGAAAGTAGCATGTAATTCTCAGGATGAATCTACATTTGCAGGAGAAATGCTAGGGCTTCTTTTTGCAAGAGGGTAAGCTGGCATTCAAAGCTGCCCAATCCCCCTTCCCAATGTCTTTCTCACTTCCACACATAAGCCCTGGGCTTCCTTCTGTCTGGTCTCCTTGCTCTTCCCAGAAGTCAGTGCACATTCCTGTCCCTTTGCCAGTGTCACCCTCTTCCCTACTCTTCCAATGGTATTTCCTCTGCTTTTGGTGTGATCCTGTCCATTCTGTTGTTCAAGACCCATCCGTCACAGAGATTTCCTATAGTCTTCCCCAAATCAAGTTCATGTCCCCATTCTCTGATACGGACCATGGCTATATCAATGTGATCCTTGATCTATGAATTCTTAACTATAGTGCTGTCTATTGAGGGAAATACGTCTTATTTAACTTTTTCTTTTGTCCCAGAAAGTGTTTCATATTTATTTAGAATTTAGTAAATATTATTTAATATCATTATCAGTTAGAAAATTGGAAGAGCGTAAGCAAATTGAGCTCAGTTTTTTAGCAAAATATAAGGAGTGGGAAATAAAAGAAATTCAAACAACATGTGGAAATTATGCAAGTAAATTCAAATAAATGTTATATGTGGAAATTTTTGTTATTGTTGGGTATGTTTTGTTTAAATTTTATAATGAATACATTTTAATGAATACAAAACAATGGTAAAGTGTTGGTAGAATCAGGTAAGGTAGAATAAGATATCTATAGATATCTTACTGTAGGAAGAAATTATGAAATGTTCTTTCTAGCTTTGTTAAGGCAACCATGCAGGGAGATGGTGTTTTTGACAACACTTCTTCTTTTAATAAAAATGCATACATTTTTATGTATAGTTTCACAAAATAACAAAATATTTATTTATGGAACTCTATCACCAAAATCTCTAGTTTAGCAAGTTAGTTATTTTTTTCCATATTTCAATCTATAAGCATGTTTAACACCTAAATAGTGTCCTGTAAATAAAGTTAGACTCCACTATATTATATCTTTTAATTTCTAATGTTTAAAAAAAACTGATAGGCACTACTGTAAGATAATTTTAAATGTTTTGTGGAAATATTACAGTCTCATATCAGAAAGCAATACAAAAACAATAAATGATTCATGGTGTTTCTTCAAAAAGCAGTAATGTACCAAATAGCTAAATAGTATGGCTGAACAATTCTTCAGTTCTCTGATTGGGATTTGGGCCAGTAGTCTGGCCTCTTTGGGGGTGAAGTTTTCTTGTATAGGCAGATGCTGAAGAGCATCCTTAATTGCTCGCAAGCAGCCCTGGAAATCTATGTCTTCCTGTGATGCTGCCCAGCATCTGGCTTAGAAAGAATCTGCAGAGTTTAAATACACAGCGAGCAGGGCTTCTGCAGTGCATTCTCAGCAGATCAGCACTGGAAAACGAGGACATCTGCATTATCCTATCAAAGAGTCAGTAGTAAAATATACCTTGTTAAATGTGATACTGATTTGTAAAGAAACTACTTTAAGACCAGACACAAACTGTTTTCCAAGCCAGGAAGTTGAGGCTGATGGAAGGACTATGGGATTGCAAGAAAGAGAAAAAAAATTAAAGTGTTGGGTATAGTTTTCCCAGTGTCCAAAAGGTGTGTGTGGCAGGGTGAGGGGGGAGGGAGACTAAGTCTGTTACTGGAACAAATAAAAAAGGACGTGAAAAATGATGAAATATCGATGAAGACTCAGGATAAAGACAATTCTAAATGAGAGGGAAAGAAAGTTCATAGGGAGGAGAAGGGAAGCCCAGTGATAGAACAGCAAAATAAGTACAGCTTATTCTGGAGGAACTTTGGGGGAAGAAATAAAACTCAACTTGATAGCTTTAGAGCTCCAGTAGCTCTAAAATGTTTTTGAACCTCAATTTTGGCTGTAAGGACCTTGTTGTTGCAGGTTACATGTAAAATGGAGATCCGTTCAGATTCAGTTCTTCTGTTATTCACATTTAGACACATATTTATAGAGCATCTTCTGTGTGACCACATTGTTCTGGAGTCGGGGGTGCAGGGTGGACAGCACTATTAAACGCACACACTCTCGTCTCCCAGGATGTAGAGGAACTTGGATCCTGGACCACAAAAGGAAAAAATGAAGGAGGAAAACCAGGGATTGGTAGAGGGAGGAGGAATGAAGCTGGAGTGATTTTTGTAAAATATAATTAAATCACATCGCTCCTTTTCTTAAACCCCTCCAAGGCTTCCAGCTGCTCTAGAAATCCATCAAAACTTCTTGCCATGTCCTCTGAAACCCGTATCATCTGTTCTCAGACCTGCTCTCTATCAGACCCACCTTCAGTGGTCTCCCTTTTATTCCTTCTAATGCATTGATTTCTTTCCTAATTCACAGCTACCTTTGCAGCTGCTTCATGCCACTCAGCATGCTCTGTCACCGGCCCTCAGAATGGCTCCCTAATTTTCATCCCTGAACTCTTAGTTCACACGAAAATCTCCTCGGTCATCATACCTTCTCAGCCTTCCCGCATCTCTGACCACTGTTTAGTCACATCACCCTGTTTATGTCTTCATGGTACTTATTATAACACATAAGTTTCTTGTTATAGACTATTTAGTTATTTGGTTATTCACCTGCATAAGCCTTGGGAGCTCAGGAAGTCTGTCTTGCAGCATTCATCACAGTGCCTTCCATCTAATAGGTGCTCCATAAATACTTTTTGACTGAAGAATAAATATTTCCCTCTCCTAGTAGGCATATTTTGGTTTCTCCAAGTTGGAAGCTGCCTGTTTCTCAGCCTCTCCTGATGGTCATGAACATGGAAGTCTTCTGACCGAATCTGTGTGAGCCCACAGTGTCATTACTCCTGCAAGATGGAGACCAAGCCACATGGACCCTGCACTTGGGCTTCCTTCTCAGCTCAGTTGAGAAACCAGAGTTGTGGACAGGACCCTTTCCCTCCAGCATTGCAAATGCTTAAGCAAATGCCTATGCTGGCCTGTCCTCATAGCCTTGCCACATCTCTCCACTTCTCTGCTCACTTCATTGCCACATCCCTGAAACAGTTTGGTTTCCAGACTTATTAATCAAGGGATCATCTGACCTGACAGTGTTACAGATAGTTCTAGATATTCTACCTCATTCCAGCCAGCAGAGGGGCTGACTACCCTCCACCCACTTGCACTCACTTCTGCAAATGTAGCCTCAGCATATCTATAAACAATGATACCTCTCTGTTGAAAATATAAGCAAAAGATGAGCTCCTGAGGCCATCTTCCTGCTCATCCTGAGCTCTGGACTCCAGACCTCTTTGTGCCGGAACTCCAGAGCCATGATCCTTTTAGACTGAATCACATCCTGGTGTCTGGACACATGGCTTATTTAACAAAGACTGAAAATGACAGCTTGCTTCTGCCTGTATTCCTTTGCTTCTGGGCTCTTGCCTTATCCTTGAGTCTTGCAACCCCTGCCATCTGCACACCTAGAGAGCACCTGTGCTCCTCTGTGGCGAGGTCCAAAAGGTCCCCCTCACAGAACCCTGATCCGTGCATTCACGTCACTGCCTTGATTTCTAATCACATTATTTATTTATTTTTTTATTAGTTACACAGGACAGTACAATGATCTTGACAAATCACATTTTTTACTGTGCACTTATTATTTTTGTGCCTTCCCCATTCCTGGTTAGACTACTAGCTCCAAAAGGGACTTTAGGAGTTTATTAGTACTGCTTCAACAAGTTACCACAAATTTAGTAGCTTCAAAAAGCACAAATACACCATATTATGGAGGTCAGAAGTTTGAGATAAGCGTGATTAGGCTAAATTCAAGGTATGGGCAAGTCTGTGTTCCTCTCTGAGCCCTAAGAAGGAAACTGTTTTCTTGGTTTTTTTTTTTCAAGCTTCCAGAAGCTACCACATTTCTTTGCTTGTGGTTCCATTTAATCTTTAAAGAAAGGCATGGCCCATTGAGTTGTTCTCATGTCACTTCACTTAGACACTGTCTCTTCCACACTGAAAGGACCACCTCTTTTGATTACATAAGACCTAACAGGATAATCCAGCATACCCCTGTATCTTAGATCATTTCCTACCTTATCTCCCCCTTGCCATGTAACATAACAGCCACACCTTTCAGGGACTAGAACACTTACTGTAGGGATTCTTTCAGTTTTTCCACCAATTTCTAGGCTTCACCAATACAGTGCTTGGCACAGAGAAAGTAGTCAATATATTAATTAACTCATTAATTAATTAAAGATAGAAAGCACATATTGGCTGAGAAGGGAGATTAGTGTTACTACACAGCCTAGATGAATAAAATCACAGATTATTTCTTTGAACTAGTCCCATTAAATAAAATTAGCATCTTGATGTTCAGGTGATTCTCTAACAAATGGTCAGTATTGTCCTTGTGTTGGGTGCACTTTGGGAGTGGAGCGTGGGTCAAAAGACTGGTCAGGGAGAACTCTAGGCTATTAGTTCTTCACAGGACTTCCTTTGGCCTCTTCTCTTGCTTCACCCTGACCTTATCACCCCAGAAGGGATGCTGTGAGGATGAAGGCTTTGCTCCTTGCTTTATTTGGTTGATGAAAAGGACTTGGATGGAAATCTTCTCTTTTCTTCCATTTCCATCTATTCACTATTGAATCTGTTTTAGGGCCGGTGGATTCTTTCTTCATAGTTGTTTGGCTTTTGTCTCCTTCTGATCACTCTCAGAGCAGAACCCCAACTCTAACAATTATTGCAGCATGCTGGAAATATGATGACAACATCCTAAGTTGATTCAGCATTAACAAGGGCTTGGAAGCCCATGAGAAGGGTCAGGAAGAGAGTGTTATCCTAAAGAATAGTGGGAAGTTAGATAGGGTTGGCATTTGGAATAGACATAAAGATCAGTGTTATTGGCTATTTATAGATATATACCTAGGCTCAAGTTCTATAGAGAACCATATCAACATTGGAAAGCACCCAGATTTTTTCACTTGCAGAACAAGTAATATAGGCACCTTCTCATGAGGTTGTTTTGAAAATTAAATCAGATCGTAGCATGTGAGTTGCTGCTGCACATGACTAGCATTTAATAAATTCTGGCCATTAGGACATTGGCCACCATCATGTTCATCATCACCATCTTTGTCATGATAGTTCCTTCGAATAGAAGTGAAGATTAAAGTTTTGTAATCTTTAATAACTGACGGTGAGAAAGCCTTGGTGATGACAGCAATGCTTGGGAGGTATGGCTTTTTGAGGAGGTTGTTTGGGAAAGATGACCTCAACCAAGTGTTGGTGTAGTGGGGCTGGCATCACAGCCAACAGCAGGAGTGATTGATGGATGCTGGACATGGTAGAAATAGTGGGCCCATAAAATTTAATAATCTCCCTGTTTGTCATAAATGAGGACAGAGCAGGGAAACTTTACAGGTAAACTTGTCAGTGGCCAAAACAAGAAGGAATATGGGATGGCCAAGAGAAGTCCGGCCAAGGGGAGGAAGCAATTCAGAACCTGAAAATGAGGCAGATCAGTGAAGTGGGGCCAAGAGACCCCTACTATAGTCTGGATGTGGTTTGTCCCTCAGGGTTCCTGTGTTGGAGGCTTGGTCCTTCGTGTGACGGTGTTGAGATAATGGGACCCTTAAAAGGTGGGGTCTAGTAAAAACTCATCAGGCTCATGCCTTCAAAAGTGATGAAGGTCATTATAATAGGACTTCTGAGTTAGTTGTCTCAAGAGGGTTATTATAAAAGAATAAGCTTAGCCATGCCCCAGCCACTCTGGCTTCCTGTCTTACCATGTGATCTCTCCCTCTTGCCACCGTGATGCCATCTGCCTTGAGACCTTCACCAGAAACAAGTTGATAATGGTACCATGCCCTTGATCCTCCAAAATTGTGAGCTAAATAAATCTCTTTTCTTTATAAAGTTTCCCAGCATAAGACATTTGATTATAGTAACAGAAAATGAACTCCAGAGAGATTACACTGAGATGATGTTTGGATGTACCTGTCTGCTTCCTTCAAGTGTCAAGGATGGCTGACCAGATGTGAGAAGGAAAGAAAGAATGGGAGGGGTAGTACCAGGCACTACTTCCTAGAACTGGCTGACTGGAAACAGGATACAGAGGCCCAAACTTCAACTTAGGAACTATTGAACCAGTAAGAGAAGCAGGAAATAATGTGCACTACATAGTGATTCTCAATTTGCCTGCATTAGAAACACCTAGAGCTTGTTCACATTGGATGGCTGGCCCCATCCTTTGAATTTCCAGTTGAGTGAGGCCTGAGACTTGGCCTGTGTAGTAAGTTCTCAGGACATCGCTTGGTCAGCACCTATTGACACTGGTCTAGGGACCTCATTTTGAGAACCACTACTCCAATGAGTATTATAAATTAGGAAAATAAAAAGTGTAACTAATGTTTCAAGGTCACTGCAACTAGTTGCAAATTATTTGTAAGACATCTTCAGAGATTAGAAAGGATGCCCTCTATCTCCAGGGTGAATAGGCAAGCACCCAAATCTATGAATGTGTAATCCAAACTGTTTTAAAGGCATCTTGTTTAGCACTCCTCATTTGAAAATTGTGATGCCAGAAAAGGAGAGGGAAGTCCATTCTAGAGCCAAGGAGTTACTCTGGCTTGTGTTAACCCACAGCAGAAGGATGTTTTCCCTTGACATTGAATTCATTCTGTTCAGGGTGTTCAGTGCATGTGGCTCGGGACAGACCACCACCTCTTGATTTGCAATGGCATAAAGAGAGGCTGTCCATTGAGGCAGTAGAGAGAAATTGTGCTAACCGAAATTGTAGTCTTATCTAGCTTCGGCCAATGGGAGGCAAGGTGTGAGTCAGCAATGGGGGCAGGAGCAGGAAGGGCAATCTGTATCCATGTCTAGAGTCCCATTCACACCAGCCCTGATCAGAGACTAATGACCCACAGCTATTGTCTTTCCTGGGCTGGGTTTGGATCAGCTTCTTAAGTATGGAAGGATCACCTCACAGGCAGAGATCTGTGGGGTACAGGTGGACCTAGATTTCCTGTGTGTTCGTATTGTGGCAATGGGTTGGTTTCATGCATCCCAGAAAATAGCTACTCCCCTGTGCTCCCCAAATGAGAACCATGAAAGTTGTCGGGGGTAAAAAAAGCCAATTAAATCTCTTTAATTAATATCGACTTCCATTGGTAAATGCAATTTTTTAATATTTTTATGGAGGCATTTTCTTTGATTTGTTCACTTAAGACCAATTAATGTCTCCATATGGAACCCAGAACATGGTTCATGGTTCAGCCTTAGATGGGAGGTACTGCTTTTATTATGGTTGCATCTTCAGATCCACAGATGGACATTATTTGTGAACTCTGCTGGAATGAAAATTAACCTTGAACCTTATTCCATCACCTAGTTCTTGCCTTCCAGTAAGATTGTCATGATGTGAAAACTTGAATGGGAGTGAACTCAAGTAATGAAACAGAGCTTCATGGGAAATATCAAACATCTGAACCGGGGAGACTTGGACAGCACAGAACATTAGCGAAATGGTATCCTTACCAATCTTTTGGGTTGTATGTTTGATTTTTAGGCTATTCTCTAGTAAGCTATGTGGTTTTTAGTTCAACTGATTGGATGTGTGCTTCCGATCTTTATGCATCAAAATTATAATATTTGTATGGAACACTAGGGTCAATAGTCAAGGTACTCTATCCTCATCCCAGGTGGGACCAGTCACTTAGAATATGCTTGTTGCCCATAAGAGGCACACCCATTTAGAAGCTCTGATCTTGGGCAGAATCATACATTCTATTTGCAAACTTTTAGCATTAACCCATTTTGTGGCAAGAACTCTATATAGTTATCACTCAGTATTCTGAGGAAATGGTTCTGGCATTACCACAGATACAAAATCTGTGTGTGCTCATGTCTCTAATATAAAATGGCATGGAATTTGCATATAACCTACATGTATCTTCCCATAGTTTAATCATTTCTAGATTATTTACAATACATAATACAACATAAATGATATGTAATTAGTTGTTTAGAGAATAATAACAAGAAAAATAGTCTGTGCATCTTCGATACAGATACAACTTTGTGTGTGTGTGTGTGTGTGTGTGTGTGTAGTAGGTGGATACAATACCTTTATTTTTCTATTTTTACATGGTGCTGAGGATCGAACCCAGCACCTCACACATGCTAGGCAGGCACCCTACCACTGAGTCACAATCCCAGCCCCAGACACAATTTTTAAAAAAATATTTTCTGTGGTTGGTTAAATGTCCCAATGTGAAACCCTTGGATATGGAGGACCCTTTGTGGCCGACTGAACATTAGTCCCAGCAGGCTCTCAGTTGACAGATTTACTGGAAACACCAGGCAAGAAGGGTGAATGGAGCACCTGACCTGTCACTCCTAGAAAAACAAAGTACATTTCATATTATGGCCGCCATGAATATGTGTTGGTTTTCCACGAGGCATCATTCAGCTCCTTCCAGCAGCTGAGTAGAAAGGGGCTGCTGTTCTTGTCTGTGGCCTTACAATTTTCCTTCACTAGAATTTTCTCCATTATGTATTGTTTCCTTTGCATTACGGTTGTTTTTATAAGCTATTTGAAATTCTTTTTGCGGGTTGTACATTAAGGAAAGGAGCAAATCATTTAAAAAAATAATTCAAAATACACGCCTTCCCCAGATTGGGTCAGTCATGTCATTTTTATATGCGGACAGAATATTTTCACCCTTTAATAAAATTGGTAACGGGATATGATATTAGTCATAATATGAAATAATGTTCCTTTTTAAATGTGATGATCATCCTGCTTTATTTCCCCATCTGCAAGATGAGAATGATAATTATCCCTTTGAAAATATCATATGATCAAATTAGTTAATGTTGGACAAGAATTTCAAAATGAAGATACCTAATAATTTATTAGTGGCTCCACTGGTGTGCAATTTGAGAATGAAATCTGCCTTTGAGGAATTGCTGTTTGCAATAATTCATATTTTCCTTGAATTCCTTACAGAACTCTAGTTCGTGTTCTCTCCTCTGGGTGCCAGCCATGCCTGACTGTGTGGCACATGGTCCTGTGGCCTTTGCCTACAGCAGACTTGCTTGAGAAATCTGAAACCTGATGATCATGTCCTGAAAGAGAAACTCAGTCAATGAAATTGCCCGTGCACTTCTTTTAAATTCACTTACTTTTTCTCTTTTTAAAAGATAGTTTTGGTTTTTGAGTAAAGGAGAAATCTTGCCACATTTTAGTTTCTACTCCATGCTCTTCAAGATCCACTGATCCTCTCAAGTCCCTGAAATGAGTAATCTCAATTGTGTCTTAAATGAAATGAGCGAGTGAGCTCTGTGTCTTGTGCTATCATTTCTTTCCATGTTATTTTTATAATTAAACCCTTCTTAACTCAGAAAACATAATGTTTTTGTGTAATCACAAGGACAGCCATATAGGACAAACACATAATAATAACAAATACAGGGATAGATAGCATTCATTGAACACTATGTGCCAGAAGCTAATCTCCAATACAGCTGTTGTGGGGCATATTTACAGGATCCGAAAGGCCCAACTAACATGCACAGAGTCACATATCATAATGATGAAATGCTGGGATTTGAAATTAGGTCAATCTTTAAAGCTTTTATTTTTCTATTTAATTTGTATTTTATGCATCCAAATCATTAAATGGTATTTATGCTTTATTTCTCTGTGCCTCTAGAAAATCTATTTTAATTAATTAATTAATTAATTAATTTTAATTAGGTATATGATAGCAGAATGCATTTTGATTCATTGTACATAATTGCAGCACAACTTTTCATTTCTCTGGCTGTACATGATGTAGCGTCGCACCATATGTGCAGTCATGTATGTACCTAAGGTAATGATGTCCATCTCACTCCACCATCTTAGAAAAACTATTTTTAAAGACAATTCATTGAATACTAAGAGGAGCCACATCCTCATGAAGGGGGGTTAAACAAAATGATCCTCCTATTCCTTTGTAACTATAACAATATAGGAATCATTATGTATAAGAAACTTCCTAAACATTTAGTGTAATTTTTTTCAATGTTGCTGTCTCCAAGACTTTGGCAAATTGCAACCAAATAAAATCCATAAATAGAATGGAATTCCTCTTTGTCAATAAAATGAAATCAGAAAATGTCACTTTTCACTATAACAGGACATACATTTGTATATACAGATTCTCAGATTAGTAATGTCAGAATATTTTCCTTGTTGGATTTCAGGTGTTAGAGTATTTCTTCTGTTTCAATACAGCATCTCGATAGACAGAATTCCCCACTGCAGTTCATAGGCAGAGAAACCAAGGATTTCTGGTAGACTTCTCACTCTACTTGTGTCAGTTCAATGACAATAAAAAAGCAAGCTCACCTACTTTGTATGAAAGGAGGTTACCAGAAAGTAAATAACTGGTTATGGCTACTTTCAGAATCTGTGGCCTCTCAAAGCTTTGAAACTTGATTTGTCTCTCGGAGTGTATGCAGCATTCTACCAATGTGTCTGAACTGCCTAACAGGGAATATTTAGAAGTCATACTGGTCCTCTTATTTAAAATATTTATTTAAAAGTAACTAGCCACAGATGGGAACATTTCTAAGTAAAAATTATCTTTTCCTGAATGTAAAAACATTTCTTAAAATCAAATATTTCCCATATAAAGTCAGTTCGCTGTGGGCTTTGGGACTTCATTTTTCATTGCCAATAAAAGCCTTTGATAGGGGAGCTTTTCTTTGCCTTAAATCTGAAACTAGAGTATGTAAGCAGCGTTTCAATGTGAATGGAAAAACTGGGTTAAATTATGTGATTTTCAGAAATATCACTATATGTTTATTTGTACAGTTCCCACTAAAGGGGAAATTTTTGTTTAATATTTGAGTATGTTTATTTATAAGAAACGATAGAATCTTCAGCAGACATTTGAATTCTATTAGACCCAAGTTAATCTCCATTTGATTTTCACATTTTTCCATATAAGGTCCGAGTTTCTTATGAGAGTACCTACCTTAACTTTTAGAAATGGCTACAGTTTCACATTTAACCTTTAATATGTGGGTATCGATAATTTCCTTGGTACATGCAGCCTGGTACATTTTCTGGACTGAAGCCTTGCTTTGCCCTTTGATATCCAGCACAGTACAGAAAATAGCCATTAGAGGGCACTGCTGGCTTACTTTTTAGAAAACTGCTCAGCCTGATTTCAGCACTTTGAAAAACATGGAAATTATTTTAATTCAGTCAAAGCAGTCAGAATGAGAAAATCGTCTGAAATTCTTCAAAGTCATTTCTTCGTGTCTTTTTCTACCTCATTCTGAAAAAAGACCAATAAAACTCAGCAGCTCTTATGCTTCATCTATCTGCAGAGCCCTTAGCTGACCCTCCATAAGGATGAGTAGGTAGGTGAGGGCAACCGGGTGTGATTATCTAATTTTTCCATCAGCTTGAGGTTCTTATGTGAAAGTTCTATTCATGGAGAGCCAGAAACGGGGAAAATAAAAACCTGTTTACACATTCACTTTCCAACTGGCCCTGCCAGTTATCCCCTGACCTGGTGCAGCAATGAGAAAATATCTGTACAACACTGGTCTCCTGGGCCATGCGCTGGGGAGGAGATGTGGGGAGCTTTGCAAGTGAGGAGTGAGAAGTGAGAGGCAGACATAATTTTATAGATTCACAAGTATTCTCTCTTTCCATGTCTGTGTGTCCTGGCACACAGTGGCACTGCTAAGAAGTGATCTGAGGCAAACTTTTACATCCCACCAGCACCTTGGTTCTTTGAGATGAACAATTGACAGTTCCCCCAATATTTTATAAACTGCCATGTAAATATCATTTCAGGTTGAGTTTCTAGCCAACATTCTCCCTAGGCCCCTTCCAAAAAAAAAAAAAAATTCTGTACCTAAGCGCTTCATACTAAGAAATTCTGGAACCTCCACTAATAATAGTTATATTCTGAAGAATTCTCCACCCTCCAGTCACCCAGGAACATGTACAAGCGGTTTAAGATGGTATGTGGAAGTAGAAAATATCCAAATACCATGGCAATCACACTTACTATTCATCTTCACAGGGGTGTCAGTATATGCCAAAGGCATCCTGATAAAATTCTTGGTGCATCTGAACGTTGCTTCATGTGGTTTTTCTTCCCCCTGTAGCACTGGGCACTCACCGTCTTTCATTAGCTGGTAGGTGCTACTTTTGGCTGGGCTTGGAGTTGGCTGCAGCCGTCTGTCCTTCCACAGGATGAAAAATGTCTTCCATTAGCTAATGGCTGTGTGCGCCGTGAGGCATTCTGCCCCTTGGCCTGGGGCTGCAGGAGAGCATCAATCAAGTCTCTTAGATGAGGCCTCGGAGGACCGAGGGAAATTTGTATAATCCTGAACTGTAAACATGGGGACCAGTGGTTGAGGTTTTGGATTTGAACAACATTTAAAAATGTCTATTTGAGTATCTAAAGTAAACCTTTATTTTAAAGAGAAGCTGAGGCCCAAGAGGCTCTCTGGGTGGCCTTCAGAAGGTCAATTGACCTTCCTGCCTTCATTTCCCTTTTTTCAAATGGGGAGGGCACTGTTAAGGAAAAAAAACAAAAAACCCTACTTATCTTACTTACTTTTCTGTTCCGAAGGTAAATCATATCATTTTTGAGTTTCAGTGAAAGACTCATCCAACTAACTTAATTTTGACCAGCCAGGATTTTTTTTTTTAATGACACTTCATACCTTATGAACCATAAGGTAATAGGTCAGTCCCTCAGCTTAAGTGACTACTAGTGACCATGCCCTGGTGTGATTATTTTTTTTTTTGGGGGGCGGGTGAGATTATAGTTTTCCTTTAGGTTATTTTCTTTCTCTTCTTTCACTCCCTGACCAATGAAAAAGAGCAGAGGTCCTCCCACCGGTCCTGGTCATGGGAAAACAGCTTCTGGTTCATGAGGGCAATTATGGAGGCCCGGATGTGGGAAGTAGGGAGGTGGGTATCCATGTGTTTACGTGTGTGCATGTGTGTACACATGTGTCCACGTGTGCTTATGTGCATCTTACAACAGTTGCTGTTCTTTGTCCTGGTTTATTGCTGTTGCCACCTTTAAAAGCAGTCAGGCTGAAGAAATTCCTTAGGAAAGCTATGAACTGACTTCCTAGAGATGAAGAGGAGACTGCTAAGGCTTCGGGGAATTTTGTGTAGAGTGAATTTTCTCATTTGCCTTAGTATTGCTTTCTTCCTTTTTTATTTTATTTCCTTTTTTGTATTGGGTATTGAACCCGGCGGTGCTTAACCGTTGAGCCATTTTTCTGACCCTTTTTATTTTTTTATTTTTTTGTCGTTTGGGATGGGACCTCACTAAGTTGCTGAGGCTGACTTTGAACCTTTAATCATCTTGCCTCAGCGTCTCAGTCACTGAGATTACAGGTGTGCAACACCACACCCAGCTCCTTAAATTGCTTATTTTAAATTCTTTATTGTGAGGACATGTTTTTATTCAGCACTTCTCTATTCATTTTTCCCCTTTTAAACAGCCTCAGTTTGCCTGAATTCATGCCTTTTCGGTTGTGTAGACAAGGTTCCAGAACTTGAATCTTGGGAGATCTTCTCAAGGAGTACTGCTCAACGGTTTTGTAAACTCTTTTTTTCATTCCAGCCTGTGCAGACAAGATGGGAGGGACACAGAAGAAGCTGTTGCTTCTGCAAAGAGCAGGCGACCCAGAAATGATCATGAATGACAATTTAATTACGCCATGCTGGTTTTTTCTCAATAGTAAACTCACAGTTTTGCTATGTATTCTTGTATAAGGCTATGACCCTTACAAATTTGTAGTTAATTCTACTGAAATATCAAAATGATGTTTTCTTCAAGTTATACTATCCCAGGGAAGTAAAACAAAATCTCAACGTGGGATTTGATTAGTGGTCCAATGTCACTAACCCAGAGGTTTCTTCAAAAGTGAGAAAAAAAAATGGTTTTGGGTTGGCTTGCTAGAAATATTTATACTAATTTCACATGCCATGTGATTTCCATTCCACTTTCATAAATACAGGTTAATATCACAAACATACGGTTAATTAGGTTCTGTTTGTAAAAAAAATTAAATATTAGCTTCTTTTCATAGAACAACACTTAATATGAAAAGCAAAATATGTAAAGCAAACTAAAAGAATAAAGTTTGACAATATGTGAGAAAACCTGTTGCAGGCTATTATTCTGATTTAAAGGATCACTTGGACTCTAGGTGAGGTTTGTCCACTGACCAAGGAAAGAACTGAGCCCTATGTCCTCTCTGCATATACATATATAACAAATTGAGGAATCTGGCCTTAGTTTTTAAAACAGTACAAAATCAATATGAAAATGGGCGTATTTTCATATACAATTTTGGGGAAAATCTAAAGCAAGAACAGAAAAGATATTATTATTATTATTATTATTATTATTATTATTATTATTATTAATCTTTAGGAACAAACTGAAAGAACTCCCAGTGGTTAAAGCCTGAATAATTCAATCAATGAAAGAAACAGTTATATTATTGTGTTGTAATCAAAATATACATCTCCACAAGTCTATAAGTCTATAGATAAATGATGGAATAAATAAATAAAGAGAACAGATGCACACAACTCCCATGCAAAAGAACCTCAAATAATTTATGTAGATTCTGTTTTCAAGGAGGTGAAGCATAACTTTTTCCCCCTAAGTTATACCTAGCAATACCGCCCCCCCAAAGAGTACAGTATGGAAAACAGTGGAAAGAGCAACTTTGTGGTGGAGAAACTAGATGACACTACCTCAGCCAGGTGTCAAGGTCAACATCAACAGTGATAAATCCTGTTGATTGCACGTACCGTGAGTATGATATGATAAGAGGGGCACCTCACTTCTGTGGTCTTCCCCCTCCCCACCTCAGTCTAATCTCAAGGAAAACATTTCACAAACTCCACTGGAGGGGCATCATCTAGAAGGCCTGAGTAGTGCTCCAAACCTTCAGGGTCAACAAAAACAAGGGGAGTATTTCAGGACACAAGATGACTCAATCATGTCCTACATAGAGTCCTGGGATGGAAAAAGGACATTAGGTAAATAATTAGAGAAATCTGAGTAAAGTATGGTAATGAAGTGTCAAGGTAATCTGTGACACATGACATAGTAATGTAAGATGTGAACAATGGGGAAAACTGTGAGAGGTCTGAGGAGAATCTTTGCAACTTTTCTGTAAAATTATAACTGTTGTAAAAGTTTATTTTAGGAGATATTTTAGAAAATTTATATTAGCAATTTTATTTTCATACATTGGCCCTCCATCTCAGTGTACTTATTCTCCCAACTCTTGGTTGATTTTTAGAAGATGACTTGAAATTAGATAAAAGGAAGGTGGTTCTGCAAGTGTTGCTATTATGTATGTTAATTGTGATTGCCTTTACATATAGACTCCACATTCTGTTTTATGGAGAGTGCTTATAGATGGATCCAAAGTATGAGGGAGTTCGGTTCCCCTCGTCAGCCTCATCGTAACTACTCTGGAGAATGCTCTGAGCAGCCGGGTCATAAATGGCCATTCTGGCGTTCAATCAAGACCATTCCCCCCTCTCTGTGTACAGGCCCTGCTGATAAGATAGTTACCTTCACAAAACCAAGTTTATCATAGTCTATCAGAATGGCATTACATTTTCTTGCATTAATAAATGCAGTGCTTTGAAAAGAAAGTAAAATATTCCCTTTGCCATGAGGTAATGACTTTTTATTCCAAAAATTGGAACTGTTTATAAAGAGATGCAACATTTATCATGCACATTGATGAACCTGTCAAGATTTTTTGAGGCTTAGTTATTTTAGAACTCTAAGTAGCATGTGATTATGACTGTGAAAGTTTTAACATATTATAAGTCCCTACATACACATATAGCTATAGGACCAGGAGACATTTTCTATCAGAGCCTGTGGGAGGCCCACCTTCCCCTTTCTCGTCCATTATTTCTTCCATGTTCATGAGTACCAAGGTCAACTCTTCTTACTGTTTGCATTGTAGTGTTCGGCTACAGTCTGGAACAGATTTTTCTGCCCATACAGTGAGAAACACATGGTCTGTGCTTCATTATCAAAAGTTTCTGCATGATCTCAGAGTCTTTGATATACCAGTGGGTTTGCCAGTTGTTCTCTCATCTGCAGACACCCTGGTCATCTTCCAAAATGAAATTCTGGGAGTCAAATGTTCACCATGTTTGTGAGTGTGTTGACTGACCAGTGACTGTTGAAGCTGTCACACAATGACTGACGAGGAGTATATTGTTTTCCTCTCCAAATTGACTCCTGTTGCAATTTGCTTGTGAACAGTATGGTCCTACGGTTGCCTTTTAACCCTGTAAAGACTTGCTGTCTTACTCTTTGAAGGAATATTTTAGTCATTTTTGAAAGTACAGAAATTGAGCAATGCTGTGTACAATTACTGAGCATTGTATCTAGCCCTTAGGTAAAATAATGTATCAGTAGATTCTACTTCATCTTTTAAACACACACACAATAATTTAAATTCTTAACTAGAACACACTCGAATTTTCCCATGTTTAATCATTAAAAAGGCGAAACTTAATTTCATCAAGTGCAATCAAAGAATTTTTCATACTAGCAATTAAAAGATATGAAACTGGAATATCAATGACATAAAATTAAACAGCTGCTGTACTTTTAATCTTTGTTCAAATCAAAAGGCAAATCAAATTTTTCTTCTGGATATTTTTTCGTGTTTTCTTTAATATCAGTGGGTTGAAAGGTGGTTTCAGTAATTCAAAAACCTCCTTAAACATGCTCTCGCATATTTTGAAATGTATTTCGAATGTTACTCCACAGTCAGTAACCTTTGTATTTCTGTAGGACACAGAAGGCCAAACCCCTTGGAGAAGAAGCAGTTGGTTAGCTTGCTTTGGCATGAGGGGACTTCCAACTATATTGAGCTGTTTAACTAAGGAAACCAAAACCTGTTTTGCTCGGTTTGCTGTTCTTACTGTACTCCATGTGTGGCACTTACAATAAGAGAAAGTAGAAACCACACATGAAGCTTTGGTCCTCCTTCTCAGTCCTTCCCATTTCCATACTGGGCAAGAAGGGCTATTTTTGTGATACCCAGATTCCTTGTGCTTTTATGTATATAGCAGCGAGCTGGGACATAGGTAGCAGATATGTAATTAGCCAAATGCTATATTTTTCACTCCATGCACAAACATGTTCTCTCTGATTTTCCTCCTTGACTTTGAGATGTAGAAGCTGAAGAAAAGCAGCACCCAGTGAAGCTAGGACTCCAGATTTTACAAAAAAAATGTAAATATTTTTCAAAGGTAGAGCTATTTAATCGATTATTTTGTGATTTCAAAAGTCATCTCAGTTTCCCTATTACTTTTAATTAAAAAAATGGAATTGAGTTCTCTGTTCCGTCTAAAGATTTGTGTTTTACTCTATTTCCTATTGTTCATCTCTACCCCCCAACCCTGTACTCGCGGCACATTTTTCTGAAACTAAATTCAGTCTTTTGGTATCAGAGTTTAAATTTCTTTCAGGAGCCTTTTGGTCTTCATACTTTTTTTCTGGTTGGAGAGCAAGGACATTTCAGAAGTTTATCTGTTCTCACACCAGACAGGACTACATTTAAAATGGCTTCAGTCCTTTATTTTGTTTAATTCGACTTTACTGAATAATAAAGAAATTGCTTTGACTAATAGAATTTATTTGACCAAGATCAGGTAGGACAAGAGTTTTGACTTACTCTGGGTGAAAACCAAATGCCCACAGTTAATCAAGCAAAGGAAGGAGTTATTGATACCAATTTAAAAATTAAAAAAAACAAAAAGCCAGAGAGACCCTCCTATAGTAACCTTGTAAATAGTCTGTGTGCCTGAAGGAAGTAAAAAGTGGAAAAACAGTCCCTGACAAAGAACTTGTATTTCACTTATTTTTGCCATCTCTGCCTCCCAAGGTTTCTTGTGAAGCTTAATGAGACAGTGTAAACCATGCTTTGTAAACAGTAAAGCACCATCCACATGTAAAGTATTATTATTATTACTAAATTATAGGTTGTGTTACATGAAGGAAGACTGTATTCGAAGAATCATTTTTGTGGGATAACAGCATTTTATAGCTTATTTGCAGAAATTCTCTACACATTTAAAACAATGGCATGTTATTATGGGGAAGCAATTTAAACTTTCCCATAATCTCTGCTCAACATCCTTTTAATTGCTTTGAACAAAATGCACACACTTGGAAATTACAGAATTTCATTGTACAACTGGGATAGGAGTAAAGGGGAAAATTATAATGGAATATTGCCCACCAACTCATTTTTTAAAAAATCTAGGTCTTGTCTGACAGTTTCTTACATGTAATTCATGTTCATATGATGGCCATCAGAAATTGGCACCAAAACAGAGGGACAATTTTGTATGTTCTTTACTTTGGGTACCTTGGTACAGGTCATTGTTTTCCCAGGGACAATAAGAGAGGCTCTTTGATTTGTATTTGGGGGCTACTATTGAGAGCCATTTTCCTCATTGGAATGTGATGTTTTAGAGCTTGTTGGAAAGCAATATGTAATCCTGAACGAATGATCTCATAGAGCATCTCCCCAAATATGTTTGTTTGTTTTTCCTTTTCTGTTTTGGGATTGCTGGATTTATGAAGCAGTTTGGTTATGGATTATACTCTTCTGAATTTTGAATATCAAATTATTCTTATGTCTCTTCAGTAATCCTTATTACATTTTAATCTGTAGATGTATATACCCTCCACTATAGCAGCCACTGGTACATGTGACCGTTGAGCACTTGAAATGTAGCAATGGAAATTGAGACGCACTGTAAGGATTAACTGGATTTTGAAGACTTTTTGTAGGAAAAAATGAAAACTATCTCAATGGTTTTCATATTGATTATATATTGAAATTATAATATTTTGGCTCTCATTAAGTGGAGTATATCATTAAAATTACTTTCATCTTTTTTTAACTTTTTATATGTGGCTACTAGAAATTTTTAAATTATATATGCAACTCATGTTATGTTGTTAATGGACAGTGCTGGGCTAGATGAGATGCAGAATTTTTCTGCTTCTGATGAGAACAAGGAATGGGGAGACACATTAGGTCACACATCTGGATAGTTTATTATAGTTCAGCTAATTTTGATGGGAAGCTTGGATCAAGTTCTGTTTATCTGAGACAAAGACACACAAAGCTCGAGGGGCAGTGGGTCAGCTTTCGGCTGCTGGACCAGAGCGTCTGGCCTACTCTGATTTGTGGCAGAAGCTCCCTGATTGCATGGGCAGGAAAGAAGCTTATCTCTTTGACCTATCCTAAAATGGGCTCTCCCATAAAGTCACAGGGCGATAAAGTGGCCATAGCTAAGCCTGTGTAGTCATCGCAGACTCTTACGCATCACCAAAGAACAACCCTCTAATCTTGCAATGAGTATGCAATAAGCATAGACTTTGGCAACTGAAAACCTCAAACCTAATCCTCGGTGACTTAAGGTTTCTGTTGGTATTCATAAAAATGCCTTTTGCTTGTCAAAATATGGATTGCAATATTTGCTTTAGTATCTGCTCACCATCCCAGCCCCTCTCTCTAAACTTGTCCATTACTATTAGGATATTCTGGACAGCTGGGATGGTTCACATAAGTGGGGACAAGACTTGCCAATATGTTATCAATGTCTTGAGCTTAAAAATACATGTTTGGATGCTCACCAGAGTGAAGATTTGTGTCTAATCACCCCCTTTCCACCTCCCTTTTGATGAAAATCATCAAAATGTGAGATGAAAGGATCTAATGGGTTGTTTGAATGTTTTTCCCAGCCCTGTTGGAAATGATTGAGGCATTGGCTCTTCAACGTTTCCTCTGAGAAAGCAATTCCAAAGGTTGGTGTCAACTTACAGCTTAGTAATGGACTAATACACATTATCCTGTATGCAACTCTAAATTATAGCCTGACAGCTGTGATGCTGGAAGTTTGGAATAGGTTCCTTCCCAAGATTCTAAACAGAAATGGCTTTGAATGTTGTGGGCATGAGTCTGTCTAACCCTTCTAAAGATGGCATGAATGCGGTAACATTTCTATTGATTTTTAACATTTGGCTCCCTAGAAGATAGAAAATAGCCAAAATTTGACAGGCACTTTACAAAATGCTCTGATCTTTTAGAGATGCAGAGTAAGAGCTTTGCTCACCAGTGACATTTGTGCATAAACTTGGAACAAACCTTCATTGTTTCTCTCTGATGCCTGTTTTATTATGTGGAGTGGAATTACATTTTACTGGATTTGGAATAATGTTTTAAATGTCATTTTATCTCTTTTAGTTTTCCTTTTTATCATTCAAATATTTATAGTCCAAAATTTATAAAAGGAGAATAAGAACTTCCAATAAAGTTATATATAAATTTTAAAATTCCAAATCTAAACCAGGAGCCATGTTGCACATATTTAATTATCAAAGATCACGTCCAAGGTTGGAATGGGTAAGGGTGAAGCAGCTCCCTATCTCATTGCAAGAGGAGTTAAAATTGTCACCAAATACTTATCATTTTAAAGTTTCAAACAATATACATGCTGAGCAATTGTATTTCTAGGAATTATTCCTATGGGAAATAATTAAGGATGAGAGAAGAGATTTAACTAGACTACAAGAATGCTCATTACAACAATGTTTATAATATCACAAAATAAAAATATCTAGAAATTCTAGGAGACTAGTATTTGCATCAATACAATAAAGTATGCATCAATACAATAAAATACTGTTTAGTCATTTTAAATAACACCTTATAATGTACTTTTAAGTAAAAAAAGATGAAAGAGGCTACAAAATAAATAGGTTACAAAAATGTATGTGAATGTGATATGATACTGATAGTATATATTTGATGCATATGCATGGAAATAATTAAAATGATTGCATTGAATTAATAATTAAAGTTGTATCTGGAAGTTAAAATTGTAAGAGTAAATTTGGAAGGCTGAGGTAGGAGGATTGCAAGTTCGAGGCCACCCTCAGCAACTTAGTGAGACCCTAAGCAATTTAGCAATACCCTGTCTCAAAATTAAAAATAAAAAGGGGTAGGGATGGGCTCAGTGGTTAAGCACCCCTGGGTTCAATCCCTGGTATCAAAAAACAAAAAGAGTACCACAAAGGGTGAGAGAAATGTCAGGGATAGGGGGTGGAGTTATAGGGTCACGGAAGAGGTGGCAAATTTGCATTTGTCTTGAGCCTGAAAGACATTATTGAGTCAGATGACCAAACCAAATATAAATGGTAGGTGTTATAAATATAACATGATATAATATATATGTTTATATGTGATATAAACATGTTGTATCAGTGCTGAGCTTATTGAAGTCAGTTACTATTGTAGGTTATGTGAGGGTGTACCCCTTTAATTAAAAAATAAATGAGGTATTGGAGAGATTGAGGAGGAGTGAATGAGAGAGCAAGAAAAGAGGATCTCATATAATAAATGGAGGCTGGGGTTGTAGCTCAGTGGTAGAGCACTTGCTTAGCACATGTGAGGCACTAGATTCGATCCTCAGCACCACATAAAAATAAATCAATAAAATAAAGGTAATGCGTTCATCTACAACTAAAAAATATTAAATAACAATAATAGTAATAAATGGGGTAAATATTAACAATAGGTGAGTCTGGGTAAAGAACATGTGGGTACTTTTTTCAACTTAACTGCTGATTGGAAATTGTTTCCCAAGAAGTTGTTTAATTTTTTTTATTCATTCTTATTAGTTATACATGACAGTAGAATGTACTTTGACTTATTATACATCTGTGGAGTATAACTTCCCATTCTTCTGGTTGTACATGAAGTACAATTACATTGCTCATGTATTTATATATGCACACAGGAAGTAATATCCAATTCATTATACTATCTTTCCTATTCTCATCCCCCCTCCTTTTCCTTCATTCCCCCTTGTCTAATCCAAAGTACTTTAAAGCCAGCTTCCGATAAGAGGTGACAGAGGATAGCTGTCCTTATTTACTACCTTCTGAAGGCCAGACCCCATGCCAGCTGCTTTTTCATTTCCCCCAAATGTGGTTCATTCAAGTTATTTGTTGACTTCACCAAACCACCGCATAATTTTGCACAAACCAGGATGGAGCGCAGCGGCATCTGTGTTGCAGAACCAAGGCCCGAAATAGCAGGAGGCTGTGTCGTGGCCTGTAGAGGAAGCCTGGGCCCCACCCTGCCACCCTGACCCTACATTGTGGAATAAACAACCAGAGGAAAAAAAAAAAAAGTCTAACTTGCACAGCAAAGCCTCTGCCTTCCATCTGAACATTGCCTTGCCTCACCCCTCAGGATAGCACACGCCTTGAGACATTGCACTGTTGACATTCAGCTATTCTCTATCATTATCACTAAGTTATATCTCTTCCTAGAAGATACTGAGCTCTCCTTTATGATGTCCAGATAGCCTTCCCCATGTATTTCAAAGATGGCTCAGTCCTGAGGTCTTTCACTTTCTGTACTTGTTAAAGCTGCCTCTATACCAAAAAAAAAAAAAAAAAAAAAAATCATGTTTTCCAAAGTGCCAGAAACATTAAGGATCCCACAGTAGTGTAGGAACCCTGGAAGTGAGAGTGCATCTGGAGAAGAAATCAGCCCCATCTGATTAGGAGAAGCTTAAGTTTCCAGAAGCTGCAGTCCTGACCATGGTGGCTTTGAAACTGTGTTGGGTCTGTTGTCCACATGACCTCCCACTATTGTCCAGGTTGAAAGGAGAGTGTCGATACCCTGCCCACAAGTCCTCTATC